>NC_081186.1:67371223-67986223 GCF_029867415.1 Vicia villosa | reverse complement strand
CAAGGTTGGCTGGTGCTATTGGGCAATTGCCGCATGCGAATACTATTAATAGAGAGGAGGATGAGTTCCGTGCTTTGGGAGATTTCAAAAGGAACAATCCTCTGATCTTTGAAGGAGAGCATGAACCTGATAAGGTACAAGCTTGGTTGAAGGCGATTGAGAAGATCTTTTGAGTCATGAATTGTACTGATGTGCAGAAGGTGCAGTTTGGCACTCACATGTTGGAGAAGGAAGCTGAGGATTTGTGGGGTAATATTGTGCAGAGATTTAATGAGTAGGGTATGGAAATTACTTGGGCTCTTTTCCGTGATGCATTTATGGAAAACTATTTTATAGAAGATGTGCGTGGAAAGAAAGAAGTGGAATTTTTGGAGCTGAAGTAAGGAAATGGAACGGTAGCGGAGCATGCTGCAAAATTCCAAGAGTTGATCAAGTATTGTCCTCACTACAATACTATGAATGCAGAGAGAGATCTAAGTGTTTAAAGTTTGTGAATAGTTTGAGGCATGATATCGAGAAGGCTATTGGTTACCAACAGATTACTCGTTTTATTGAGTTAGTTAACAAGAGCAAGATTTATGATGAGGATGGTAGGGAGAGTGCTTCTCACTGCAAATCCTTATGTGATAAGAAGGTAAAAGGTCAATTTAGAGGGAAGCCTTATGCAGACAAAGGGAAGCAGAAAGCGGGTTATGACAAGAAGTCAAGTGGGGGAGGAACTCCTACTTCGACTAGATGCTTCAGGTGTGGTGTTGAAAGTCATCATGCTTCTGAGTGCACGAATGTCGAGCTGAAATTTTTCAAGTGTGGCAAGACAGGTCACAAGGCTAATAAGTGTAGAGTTGGTTCGAATGTGACTTGCTACAACTATGGTGAATTAGGGCACATTAGCACAAGGTGTAACAAACCGAAGAAGGAGCAAGTGAAAGGGAAGGTGTTTTCATTGTCTAGTTCTGAGACTACTGCTGATGATAGGCTTATCCGAGGTACGTGCTTTATGAATGGTAGACCTTTGATTGTTGTTATCGATAATGTTGCGACCCATTCTTTCATTTATTTGGATTGTGCTATGAGATTGAATTTTGTGTTATCTGATATGTGTTGAAGTATGGTTATTGATACTCCTTCTATGGGTTCAGTGACTACTTCATTTGTTTGTTTTAATTATCCACTTAGTATTTTTGGTAGAGATTTTGGGATTGATCTAGTGTATCTTTCGTTAGATCAACCTGATGTTATTCTCGGTATGAACTGGTCGGAGTATAATCGTGCTTATATCAACTATTTTGACAAGTTGGTTATCTTTCATGAGATTAGTGTGGAAGAAGATTTGTTTTTTGTCTACCAAGTAGGTTGATGAGTCTATGCAAGATGGTGCGGTGTTGTTTATGTTGTTGACAATTTTGGATGTCTGTGAGGAAATAAAAATTGGTGAATTGCCAGTAGTTTATGATTTTCTGGAGGTATAACCTGAAGATGTGAGTGATTTACCGCCAAAACGTGCAATGGAGTTTATGATGGATTTAGTTCCTGGAACGAGTCCTGTATCGATGGCTCCATATTAGATGTTAGTTGAAAGAGTTGAAAGAGTTGAAGAGTCAACTTGAGGATTTGCTTGAGAAGAGATATATTCGTCTGAGTGTGTCACCGTGGGGTGCGTCTGTTTTGTTGGTTAAGAAGAAGGAGGTTACTATGAGACTTTGTGTGGATTATAGACAATTAAACAAGGTGACGAATAAGAACAAGTATCCACATCCAAGGATTGGTGATTTTATGGATCAGGTCGTGGGTGTTGTAACACCTCATATTTTCCCTTATTTAATTTAATTAGAATTTAAATTATTTGTATTGGAATTATTTGGCATTTTATGAGATTATTGAAGAATTATGGAAAATAAGAGAATTGGGCCAGTGTCGTGTTTAGTAAAAAAATGGGTGCTAGTTATGAGGCCTTTTACTAGAGTCATTTGTTATTTTTCACAAAATAAGGAAATGAGGAGAATTGGAAATTAGAAGCAAAAGAGCAAAGAAGAGAAGGAGAAGAGAAGTATGTGAAAACGCGAAGAACAGAGAAAGAGGAAGAACCGAAGAACTAAGCTAAGGTAAGGGGGAACTCTTCCAATTATCATTTATTATTGGATTGTAGATGATAGGGTTGAATCTGTGTATTATTTGGTTCAATTGGAATGTATGTTAGTGTTGAGGTGTTGTAGTTAGGGCTCAATTTCATAGGTTGTATGCAATTGAATATTTGTGATCGATTGGTGATGTTAGATAGACTTATTGCATGTTAATATTGTGTGAAATGGCTGAAATTGGTACTGTTGTTGATGTAATCTCGTATTGGTACGATTTAGAGACGTTTAGGATGGACTGAGTTGCTGTCAAACTCGTTTTTTGCTGTAGAAGGGGTGTAATCAGTTACGGTAACTGGTTACACTGAGTGTTGTTTTCAAAAATATTGTATTTTCGAGCTCGTAATCGGTTACGGTAACCGATTGTAGCCTGTTTGGAAATAATAGCGAATAGGTTACGTCAAGCGTAACCGGTTACGCTCTTGCCCGTAACCGATTATACTGGGAACTTTTTGAAAAAAATTAACATTTTTGTGGACGTAACTGGTTACGCCATTTGGTAACCGGTTACGCTGTAGCTTTTTGGAAAAATAATTTATTTTCTAAACTTCATAACTTTCTAACCGTTGATCTGTTTTTAGTGTTGTTTCGAGCATGGTGAAGCTCATGAGATATTCTATATGTTAGGATGATGTAGAGGGAAGGGGCTTGATTTTATTTAAAACTCTCGATTTATGAATTGGGTGAATTATGTATTGTTGGCTTGTATACTTGAATGTGACAATGTATAATTGTGATTATGTTGTGATTGTTGTGATTATTGTGTGTGATGAATGATTTGTTTTGAATGATGCTGAGACATGTACATACTTTGTTGGTGATGATAATGGTTAGTTATGATGAGACAATGTAGTTCACCGGATCGATGATGTTGTAAGTATGTTATATGTATGCATTCATTCATAAATCATTTTGGTGGCTGAATCCAGGTGATGTGTTGGATCAGTGGAGGGCGTAATTCCCATCGTGTGGAATTTGTGCCGATAGGGCCGTATCTTGGTGATGTTTTGGATCGATCAGATGGGTTAATCCCATGTTCGTACCACATGCATAGTGTCAGTACATTACATATGCATATTGTTATAACATGATTGGAAGGTATCCAGTGTTATATTTTGGTGATGTATCTGTTGTTGTTGTTGATGAATACTTTTGAAAATTTGAATATTACAATTGGGTGAATAATACATTGATGATATGTTATTGTTTATGAGCTAATAACACTTGTTAATTGTGAATGAGACTCACCCTTACTGTTGATATTTTTTAGATTGAGGAGTAGCGGCTCTTGTTTTGGTGAGGATAGCTTATAGGCTAGTCCATTAGTTCGCGTCGGTGTCATGCTCTAATTTGTAACACTAGGGAACGCTAGACTTAGAGTTTAATTATTATACTCTGTTTGTTGATTTTTGGATTATGTTTTATTGGTTTATGCATCTGTGATGTTATGATATTCTATTTTCAAAATAATTCCGTTGTGTTGAACATGAGTATTTGTTATTTTGGCGAAGCGTTCCTATTAAAGCATGACATATGACTTATGATTTTAATCTATTTTAATAATTGTGGCACCCTTGTTTCATGTTTACTCTGAAAATTATTATAATTTCCGGGGGGTTTAGAAGGGTGTTACAGGTGCGTGTATGTTTAGTAAGATTGATTTGAGGTTTGGGTATCATCATATTCATGTGAAGGATGAAGATATTCATAAGACTACTTTTTGGACGAGGTATGGTCACTATGAATATTCTATGATGCCATTCGGTGTGACTAATGCACCTGGTGTATTTACGGAATATATGAATAGGATTTTTCATCAATATTTGAATAATTTTTTTTTGATTCATTGATGATATTTTGATCTAATCAAAGAATGGAGAAGATCATGCTGAGTATTTGAAGGTCGTGTTGTTTGTTTTGAGAGAGAAGCAGTTGTATGTGAAACTTTGTATGTGTGAATTTTGGTTGAAGGAGGTAATTTTTCTTGGTCATGTGATATCGTATGGTGGTATTGTTGTTGACCCGTCGAAGGTTGAGGTTGTGTCTCAATGGGAACTCAAAAATCTGTTTCTGAGATTAGAAGTTTTCTTGGTTTAGCAGGTTATTATCGAAAGCTCATTGAAGGATTTTCTAAGTTATATTTACCTTTGACTAGGAAAAGTCAAGATTTTATTTGGACTTTGCAGTGTGAAGTTAATTTTCAAGAGCTTAAAAGAAAGGTTGACGATCGCTCCTATTTTGATATTACTGGATCCGTCAGAGTTCTTTGTTGTATATTGTGATGCTTCATTGATGGGTTTGAGAGGTGTGTTAATTTAGAATCTACAAGTGGTAGCTTATGCTCCAAGGCAACTTAAAGTTCATGAGAGGAATTATCTGACGCATGACTTAGAGTTGGCTGTTGTTGTGTTTGTGTTGAAACTTTGGAGGCATTATTTGTTTGGATCTAGATTTGATGTGTTCAGTGATCACAAGAGTTTAAAGTATTTGTTTGATTAGAAAGAGTTGAATCATATGCAAAGAATATGGTTGGAATTCTTGAAAGATTATGATTTTGGTTTGAATTACCATCCTGGTAAAGCAAATGTTGTGGTCGATGCGTTAAGTAGGAAATCTTTGCATATGTCGATGTTAATGGTGTGAGAATTGGATTTACTTGAACAATTTAGATATTTGAGTTTGATTTGTGAAGAGACTTCTTCAGGTATTAAGTTCGGTATGTTGAAGCTTACCAATTGTATTCTTGATGAGATTCGAGAAGGGCAGAAATCTGATTTGGGTTTGGCTGATCGATTCACATTGATTAATCAAGGTCAAGGTGGTGATTTTTAGAATAGCACCTTTTGAGGCTTTGTATAGTAGGAGGTGTAGCACGCCTTTGTGTTGGTACCAGTCGAGAGAGAGTGTTATGGTTGGACCTGAGATAATTCAAGAGACTACAGATAAGATTAAGATGATTCAGGAGAAGATGAAGGCTTCTCAGAGTCTTCAGAAGAGTTATCATAATAAGAGGAGGAAAGTGCTTGAATTTGATGTTGGAGATCATGTGTTTCTTAGAGTTACTCCGATAATGGGTGTTTGGAAGAGCGTTGAAGTCGCATAAGTTGACACCGCATTTTAATGGACCTCATGAGATCTTAAAGAGAGTGAACGAGGTAGCTTATCAGATTGTTATGTCGTCATCGCTTGCTAATTTGCACGATGTGTTCCATGTGTCTCAGTTGAGGAGGTACATTGTGGATCCTTCGCATGTAGTCCAAGTAGATGATGTGCAAGTGAGGTATAACCTTATTGTGGAGACATTATCTATGAGGATTGAGGATCGGGATTCGAAACAACTTCGTGGCAAAGAAATTGCTTTAGTGAAGGTCGCTTAGGGAGGACCGACAGGTGGAAACATGACTTGGGAACTCAAGAGTAAGATGAAGGATTCTTATCCTGAGTTGTTCGTTTGAGGTATATTTTTTAGGAAGAAAATATTTTAAGTGGGGGATAGTTGTAACATCCCGTTTTTAGTATTTATTATTTTAGTAGTTATTTTGTTATTTGTTAATTTTATTAATTATTATTTTGTATGATAATTGATTAAATATATGTTTTGTGGCATATTTGTGATATTTGTGTTTTGAGTTAGTAGGTGAGAAAATGAGAAAATAATGATTTGAGCCTAATGTTGGTTAGTATATGAAATAAGGGAGGTGTTAAGTACTAAGCCCATTTAGAATATGAAATATAGTAAGGTTTTTCACAAAATAAAAAGAAAAAAAAAGAGAAAAAATAGTGAGAGAAGTGAAGAAAGAAAGAAAGAGAAGAGAGAAGAGAAGAGAAAGGGAGAAAGAAGAGGAAGCTAACCAAGGGAAGAAATCACTATGGTAAGGGTGAGATTTCTTGATTATGGGTTTGTATAATGATGTTGCAATGAATAGAAACATGTTAGGATTTAGGGTTTTATGAAATCTAGTTTAACATGTTAGGGTTTGCTTGAAATGTCATAATATTGATGATTGAAACATGTTTGAGTGTTGATGCTTGTTGTTATATGTTATATGTTATATGTTATATGTTATATGTTATATGTATGATATAATGTTGTTATTTCATGAGATTTTGAATTGTTCATCATTTTCATGAATTTTGATTCTTGAGGTTTGAAAATTAGGTGATGAAATCAATGTCATAGAATTGTGTTTTTATGATACTAATGGCCCTATATGATACGTATATGATATAATAACTTGTTTCAGCAATTAAATCGATGTTTCGGATGGGTTTTAATCGAGAAAATGCGTTGGGCAGAATGCTGTCAACGCAAGAATTTTTTCTAGTTTTTCGTACGCTCGCTTAGCGCGGTAAGGATCTCGCTTAGTGCACTGGAAGAAAAAGTCTTATATTTTCTAAAAGTAAATTGCTAAAATAAAAGGATTGGGTTATAAAGATCACAGCGTAGATTTATACAAGTTTGATTGAATGTTGGTCTAGTTCTGTCCTCAAAAGGTCTCCTCGAGAGTTTGACTATAAAATTTGAGCTTTTGAAGGTTATGCCCTCGAACCTTAATATAATATGATAATGAGTTTTTTAAAAGGCTTATCCCTAACCAATGACAATTTTTAGGATCAGGATCCTCTCCTATTTTTCCCTCCTACCCCTTCTGCCTTAATTTCAGCCATTTGATTTATCTAATGACAGAAAAGAAAAGTTTGTATTAAATAATTGAAAAGATCAAACCATTAGATTTTATCCAATGGTCTTGAATCACACAGGAGATATGGGCAGCGAGTAATTGACAGAAGTTGATCTATTTCCTAAATTTTAACCTAGGATTATCTAACGAATTGTTTAGAGATTTATGACAGGTTAATATCAAGAACCAAACTCAGTCTCGTAAGAGTATCACACCCTAAAGAATGTAAACGACCAACACGACCACTTACAAAAATGTCTTCCTCACAAGTAAAGTTTCACTTACTAATACCAAGGAAATATGAAGTGAAAGAAAATATCTTTTTAGAGAGAGGGAGAGAGATAAATTTCAAGGAAATATGAAAACACCCCGATAATTTAATTATAATTTTATTAGAATTTATTAGGATTTTATTACAGTCTTAATTGAATTTTTTGTGTGTCTTGTAATTTAATTTGTATTATATTTTTAAGGTTTTAAAAAATAAAATAAGAATTATTAAAATAAAATAGATTAATAATAGAAAATAGGAAGGGTTGCGATTATTTAGAAATAGTGGGATGATTAATTAAAATTATTAAAATAAGGGAGATTAGTCAAAATAATTAAAATAAAATAAAACCTAATTTTATAAAAAGATTGAGGGAATTTTAGAACATGTCGGTAGAGCAAAACAAGGAGAAGAGTTGAGGCAACCATAGAAGAGAAAATTTCATGGATTAGAAACTTCCACCATCATAAAGCTCAAGGTTTCAGCTTAACCGGGTAAGGGGAGATTATTTCATGATGGGTGTTAAACTTAAGGAATAGTAAGAATCCTTTAGTCTCTTTTCTCTTTTATGATGTTGTTGATTGAATTATGAGAGGTTTGTGCAAAACCTCCATGATTATATTGATTGTGAATTATGTTTCAAGTTGTTAATGTTGATTTTACTATTGTTTATGTGAAATTCGTGTGAATCTATGTTGTAAAAATTGATTGTTGATGTTCATATGCTAATGAATTGATGAAGAAAACGTGAATATTTGATGTGATACATGTTAGATTGATGTTCCTTTATGTGAAATATGTTGTTTATATATGTAAATAGAATTTTGGAACTATTATATTAGGAATAAGTCAAAATAAGTTGAATAAGTCGAAATAGATCAAAATAAATTGGAGTAAGCTAATTAATTTGCAATAAGTCTAAATAAGTCAAAATAATTCAAATAAATCACAAAAAAAAACACACGAGAGTATTGTTCATCTTGTTTTACACATAACTTGAGTTTTATAAATCCGTTTGAGGTGCAGTTAGTTGTGTCGGAAAGCTAATATGACAACCTTTTCGTTGAAATAAGGAAACTTGTGATCTGAAGCGCTATAGAAGTAGAAGTTATATGGTTCTTATACCAGGAGAATGGTCAAGTCTCAACTGGTATTTGTTATCTTGTTTCATGTGCGGCTTGAGTTTCATAAGTCCTTTTGAAGTACATTAAGTTACGTTAGAAAGCTAAGACATAGATCTTTAATAAGGTAATGAATTCATGATATTTAAATGTGTAGAAAATGTCATGATTATGGTAATGCCTCATGATATTTATATGTGTGAATGAAGTAGTAAATATGATATATTTTTACGATCTGTATAGGAATAACATTGTGGAAAGTAGTAATTGTGTACATGACGTGTAGTGTTGAAATTGAATATAAGTGTACTTAATTTGAGAAATTAGATGCCTAACCAATGGTACATGACGATTAGTTGTGACAATAGATGTTTAAGTAATGTTGTTACCATATGTCAATCAATTTCTACAATTTACGGCTAGTATACCATGTTAGTCATTTGCCTATAACTTTAATTACCTAGATCTTTTAAAAATTAAACTCAAATTGTTAGAAACTAGACAAGATTTAGCACGATATAGACTTTGATTGAAATCAATTCCGTTGTGGCAAAGGCTAGAAAACTGAATTGCAAGTTCAATTAATGTTTTGAAAACTCTACATCACAACTATTTGACATATTGTTAGTAATTTGGACTCAAATTACTCTACACAAGTCCTTTAAGAGGTAACTTTATATCATAAGAAAACAACTAAAATTTTCTATATATTAGACTTAATTTTCTGCCTGGTGCTTGTATCAGTTCCTATTGTTTGATTAAACTGTACCGATTGGGATCTTAGGTCCTAAAATAAAAATCATTGTCTTAAAATAAACTCTCTAAACTTTCTCAAACATATTCATTTGCTTTATTCTGACTATGTTTGATATTTTAAATAATTATTCAAATCTGCGATATGACTACCAGGAAACATGATTTTGGGGTTGTTTTTGATAGGATGCTATGTGGATTAAGTTTTTAATATTCTAAGACACAAGTCCAATTGTTGATAATACATATATGAGTTACATTGTTAAGGTTGGGATACAAGTGTTTATGTGTTGCATGTTTTGGTTTGAAAGAACCTGTGTTGAGAAGTTTATGTTTAAGAGAACTAATGACTTTACCTTACACCGACAATTATTTGATGATGATGTGTTTAGCTTTGAAAGAACCAGTGACGTGTAATACTTATGTCCAATAACGATGATTGGAGTTGAAGGATTTTGGATGTCAATTTGCATTAGTTATAGCATTCATGCATCATGTATATCAAAAATATGTAGGACTTCGGTCTATCGACGAGCAGGACTTCGGCCAAGAGAATGGTACCACATGCATGGAAGTAGAAAAGATGAATAATGTATGTATAATTATCTATGTTATCAGATTGTGTGATTGTAATTTTATTGTATATTAGGATTATACTATTGTCATACCCTAAATTTTCCCTGCCCTATTATATTTATATGGCTTTTCCTTTTTATCTTTGTAATCCTGCACTCCTTGTGCTTTCTTTTTTAATGCGATTCAGCCTTTCCAAAAAAAAGTCATTTTCCTCATATGTCATGCATAGTTTGGTTGTATCTATCACACATAGGTTGCGTGTCATTCACCTCAATCTCATTTATCACCATTACACTTCATTCATCATCACATGATCATCATTTAGCATCATTTATTTACATCACCCCATGTTGCTTTTCGGTTACAAAAGGCCTCATTTTGTAGCTAATTTGGAGTTATAATCCAAGGTGTTTTGAGTTTGCCTAACTGTTCAATCCTCTTCCACCTTTAGATTTCGACAGGCACACATGCCAATGCAATTTTGAGCATCGAAATCCTTTAGAATTCTAAAGGAGTATTGTTCCTCGATTTTTTTCTGAACTTCTGGAAAAAATTTGGAGCAAATCAAAACAGTAGTTTCAGAATTCGGTTGATAGGTTGGAAAATTTATCACTCTGCTGCAGCCGGAATTAGAGTGACGGAAGATTATTCGTAACAGTCAAAAACGATGGTAAAGGGTTTTTTGTGGATACGTGTAAAATTATGAGAGTTGTTTATTGTTAGTGTATGGGAACGGAGAATTTGGTAGATGTGTATGGTTGGTGAATCGTTAAAAATAAGGGTTGTTAGTTATTTATAAGAAAATATTAGGTTAAAAGGAAAATGGGCTTGGACCTCTCTAAGAGCTTAATTTATTTTATTTTCCTTATTTTGAATTATTTAAATGAATAAATCAAAACAATTGAAATAAAACAATTTAAGGGGTGATTGGATTAAAATTGTGCCCAATAATGAATTTGCTCAATTTGGACTTTATGCACTGACTCAAAATTTCCCAACTTTCACCAGCCATAATTTTCTCAATTATCATTATTTGGGAATAATTTTGAATTTGTTGGAAAGCTTAGGGTGTCCTCTTCAATTATTTTCGAATTTGAAGATTTTTTTGTCTTTAAAAATGAGAGGGAAAATTTTGGGGTATGACACTAATGTAACACCCGTATATTTTAATTTTTAATTTAATTGGAAATTGAATTAATAATTAGAATTATTTTGGTTTTATGAAAATAATTGGAAAATGATGGATTATGGCATTGGGCCAAATGTGGTGTTAGTAAGAAGAGGGTGTTATGTTACTAAGCCCATTACTAATTATAATGTTATTTTTAATAAAATAATAAGGAATTAGAGAAGGAAGTCCAGAACGTGAAAGAAGAGCTGAGAAGTTAGGAACTCAAGGAACGTGAAAGAGGAACAGAAGAGGAAGAGACCTATCAAGAACTTTTGGCTAAGGTAAGGGGAGATTCTTCCGGTTAGCATCTCTTATCGTGTTATAGATGATAGGGCTGATTAGATGTATTGTTTAGGTCAATTGGATCATAGATTAGATTGGGGTTTGGGGATGGTTTGATGAAAATTGTATGATTTGATAAACCATGCATGACTTGATGATGTCATGATGATAATAGATGCAAATTGTATGCTAAATGTGTGTTATAATATGTGTTGTGTGGATGTATGTAAAATCTTGTCGATTGGAATCGGTTTGGTCAAGGTTTGGTGGAGTTGGGATAAAACTCGTATGCTGTTTTCTGCGATTGGGGGTTTTGTGAAATTGCCAGTTCGCGCCGCGTCCAAGGGTTGGCGCCGCGAACTGCTTGGCAGAAAGGTCAAGAAAAGTTTATTTACTCAGTTCGCGCCGCGAACCTTGTTTGCGCCGCGAAGTACTTGGCAGAATGTTCAAGGAATTTTGATTCGCTCAATTCACGCCACGAACCTTGTTTGCGCCGCGTGCTGTTAGTGATAGTTGTTTGGAAAATTTTTAAATATGCATAATTTTCAAACCGTAAACTTGTTTTTGTGTCGTTTCAAGTGTGACGCACCTTATGAAATAATCTATCTGTTTAGATGATGAAATAAGGTGTAACTTAACTATTTTAAATTATGATTTAATTGCTTGTTGAAGGATGTATTGTACATATATGTGATGAGATGTGTTAATACATGCTATGTTTGAAGCGATAATAATGTGATGATATGTGCGTTGTATGAAGATGATTGGATGGTATTTGAATGATGTTAACATATGTAAACACGTTTGATGATGATGGTGATGATGATGATGATTTTGAGTATTGGATGAGATTACTCATAGACTTGACGAGGATATAAGTATGTTTCATATATGTTTGCATTCATTCATAATCATATGTTGCAGGCTGAATCCGAAGGAGGTGTGGATTCTGTGAAGGGCATAATTCCCATTGTGTGGAATTTATGCTGGCAGGGCTGTATCTGGATGATGATAAATCGGTCGGTGGGTTATTCCCATTTATAAGGATTGGTACCACATGCATAGTGTCATTTCATACATATGCATGATTAGTGTGACTTGAATGATGAGTATGATTGTATGTTTGAACGATGTATTCTGTTGATGTTTGTTTAAATGATGGATGTTTCCTGATAATCTGAATATGATGAAATTGGGTGGATAATATAACTATGAGGTGTTATTGTTTATGATGCTATAATATTTGTTAATTGTGAATGAAACTCACCCTTACATGTTGTCATTTTCAGATTGAGGACGGCTTTCGACTTGGTGAGGATTAGCTCATGAGTCAGTGTGTTAGTTTAGCGTCAGGTGTCATGCTCTGATATTGTAATACCGGGGAACGCGAGTTTTAAGTTTTTGAGTTTATAATTCTGTTTGTTGTTTTGAATTATTTGTGGGATATAGCTTCAAGGATGTTGAGTTTATCTATATGATTTAATTTCGCTGTGCGAATTATGAGATATTATGAATTATGATGAATTTTCCTCGGTGAATGCATGACAATGACATACTACGTTTATTTTCAATTTGAATTGTGGCACCCTTATTTCATGTTACTCTGATATAATTATCTAAATTGCCGCGGGGTTTAAAAGGGTGTTACAACTAACATATGGGTGGGTTGGCTTTCATCTGGACCTTTTGACTTCAGAAAGGATTTTGATAGGATGTTTGCATTATTTATTCAAAATTTTGTTCAAAATAATAACAAACAAAAAGATGTAAGAAAAAAAGGCTTTATTGATTGAAAACGTATTACAAGAAGTATTACTTGAATAGCAGTTTGGGTCACAAGTCTACTTAACTTCATGTCAAAGTACATTCAAGCTATTACAAATACAACAATTAAAAAAAATTGGGCTTCTTTGACCAAATCACATCCCAGTTATCCTTCAAGCTTTATCATCTTTAAATCATGCACCAATATACTTTGATGTGATTCTCAAACCTGCATCAAAACTCAAGCATCAAACTAGACTTCCAACTCAAGTAAGTGGCATATGCAATTCAAACATATCACAACTTCATTTCATCAAATTCAAAACCAAGCATTCAGATCCAAATAGCAAGAATACAACTTCAATACAAAAACCAGTAACCATGCAAGTTAGTTACACTTCAATCATGACCAAGGCAATTCAAAGAAAAATAACCATAACGAGCTATGCACATTTGAATTTGTCATGTTAAATCCATCTCAAGTCAACTAAGCCAAAGTACACTCAACATAATCATTTGCATTCAGAAAAATGGAATTCATGTCCCAATTCTTTCAAATAATTTCAAATATAAGGCAACCTAATGGATTTTCAAATAAGCCCTTAGCATCCAAAGCTAAGCTATCTAGCCTCCGTTTCAAATCTCTACATATTAACCAACAGTTAACTAACCTCTAACTCCTAGCTTTAACCACTAACCTAACTGATTTTTAAGTTATTTAACCTATTTGTTTTAACCAACTTCTAAACTCTAACTAACCAGTTAACCTCACATCTAAACTCAACTTCATAACTAACATTGTCTTAAGCTTCTAACCATCTAACATGTCACTAAATGACTTCTAACAACCCTGCCCTAACTCTTTCCAAGCTCCAACCACTTGCCCTAGTCAGTTACAAACACCTTAATTGATTCCCTCTAAAACTTTCTTCAAACTAACACAAAACGCACTTGAATCACACTCAAATAACACAAACACACACATTTTTCACTTGAAAAAACATAAATCACAGCTAACCTATCTCATTCAATCTCAACCCTTAATTAAACCTAGCACTCAGATCACTATCCAATGGCCTAGAATCACTCAATCCTAGCTAACTCTAACATATATTCCCTCCAAATTCATCCTATATAAACCTATCATTTTCACCCTTCACCAGAAAAAGCAACTCCTCGCGGTAAAATCAATCTGAAGAATTTCATCCTCACCATCATTATCAACCCTCCCTAAAAGCTCTCAAACCAACATTTCTCAGAGCCTCACAATGAAGCTCTGAACAAGTGGAGCTAAACCTTAATCCCTCTTGGCCCATTTGGATTATTTTCTAATTAAACACTATTTAGTTTTTAGAAATTATTTTCTTTTGGGAATTTAGGTTTTTTAAGAAATTGATTTCTCTTTTAGGAATTAATTCTTTTTTAGGGTTCTATTTCTTTTAGTAAGTTAATTCTTTTTTAGGATTTTTTTTTTTGGGATTTTATTTTATTTTTTCTTAGGAGATCATTTTTGCTCGGATTAATCTTAGGTCAATTTTGTTTTGGGTATTAAAAATAGGACATTATTCTATTTTGAAACATGATTTTATTTTTGGCATTTTGTTTAATTTATGATTATTGGATTTTTGTTGTGAATGGCCAAAAATAAACCTATATGATTAATTTTATCCTTTAGAATTTGATTACATGATTAACTATTTTAATTAATTAGTTAATCAAATTTTAAACCATAGAAAATTAATCATGGATAAATACTTAGAAAAACCCTTCTGGTGTTGTAAAAAAAAAATGATTGTCTTGATTATTCATCTGTGAACGTACAAATTTACTTCTTTTTTTATGTCATAAAACTAAAAATCCTTTTCATAATAAATTGGGATGAAAAAATATTTGTTGGGTGTATGCCTCTCATTTCCCCGAATATTTGGATGCTTGTTGTATAGCCTGTGGCCAGATGCTTGTCTTCTTTCTAAAACACTTAGAACTGGGTACAATCGAACGCCACAAACCATAAGTAATGAAGAAGGGATCATTGGACATATGCCTATTTATTCCGAGTAGTTTGAACACTTGGTGTATGACTTAACTGTTCATAGTGCTCGTCTTTGCTCATTGAGTTTAGTTTGATACATGTCAAAATCCCCTTTTTAAATAACAGACAAAAAAGTCTAGTTGGGCGTATGCCTCTCATTACCTCTTGTACTTGGATGCTTATTGTATAGCAGGTGGTCTGAATACTTGTCTCAGACTAAAATCAATCATAACCAATCAAACTCTATTTTCTCCTTAGGGCAACATAAACTCTTTTTCATAAACAAACACGTTATATTTATTCTACCGCCAGTGGCGGATCTTGCCTATAATATTAAGGGGTGCGATAAATACTTTTTAAAATTAAAATCAATTAAAAAAATATTATTTTTTGAATATTTTTCTTTAAAAAAATATCAATTTCCTTGTGTTTAATTATTGTATCATTTCTAAAAATATAATTCAGAAATCAATTACCAATAAATAAATACTAATTTTAACTTTATACATAATAAGACAACTTAGTTAGCTCAATTGATAACTATGCTGAGACTTTAGATGTAGGGGTTCGGATTTGAATGTATAACATTTTATTTGTTCAAATTTAAAAGGGGAATTACAACCAGTAAATTATTTAATCCATAGATTGGTCTATGATTGCCACAATTATTTATATTTATGTATTAATACAAACAAAAATCAACAACTAAAAAAACAGCATAATTAGATTAAAATATAAACTTAAAAATATCAATTGATAAAATTGATAAAAACTAGAGAGAAAAATTAATTTTTAATCTGACCCTTCCATTTAAACATATACGTAAGGATTACTTTTATTAAAAAAATGTTTAAGTAATTTATGGTTGAGAAATATTTCATAAATTAATTTTATAAAGAAAAGATATTAAGATTTAATGGATATGTACTGATAGTTTTACACTGTCATCCAATAAAAAATTAACAATATGTCATATCATTAAATTTTTTAAAAAATAAAAGCATGATGTGGCCAGTACATGGTCGTGATTGGTTGACAGTGTAAAACTATTTTACACTATGGCCAGTCGTAATATGATTAAATAATTTTTAAAATTATTATTTACTAAATTTAAAACAAAATGTTAATAATGTGTCTGAATATGCTAGTAAAAAAATAATTCTAAGAAGGGGTTTCTTAAAACAAATAAGTATATTAAAAAAGAATTGTTAATGTTGAGGGGTGCAGTGGCACCCTCCCGCTCCCATGTTTCTCTGCCAGTGTCTACCGCGATATAAACCAACGCTTAAGCCTCCCATGCGCGAGCATAAAAGCTAGGTTTATCTGCTAGAATATGATCCAAGCGCATCCGTTCTACCATAATACTAACAAACACTCAAGTCTCCCAGCGCAAGCATACAAGCAACGTTAAGCTGCTAGAACACGATCTTAACCTCGTTCGATAAAATCAACCAACAAACACTTATTTTCTACCAAGAACTACATAATCTTAAGTTCTGCACCACACCTAAAGATACGTAGGAGCAGGATTTTGAAATCTTGTCAGACACATTAATTAAAAACTTATTTTCCCCCAATTAAAACCATATTTTATCCTTTAAAATTATATAATAACCAAAGAAGTTGCAAGCAACTTTTAGATGACACTTATTTACACAGAACAATCAAACAATTCCTGTTGAGTACAACAGATGTGAGGGGTGCTAATACCTTTCCTTTGCATAATCAACTCCCAAACTCGAATTTGACTGCGGTGACCATTTTCTTTTTTACTTTAGGGGTTTTATTGTTATTTTCCATTTCTTTTGGAATAAATAAAGTTCAGTGGCGACTTTATCTTTATTTTGAGTGTTCCTTACACTCGGGTATTTTTCGCGACGCGACAACTATCCTTGTTATTTTAACACCGTTTGAACTGTGAAATATATTCTCTCCACTTTCTTGTCTCTATGTTTCTACTTTTGTATTTATACAGGTAATCCACAGGTTGAGACTGATGAGTGATAGTTTTGACTACTAATGATGGCATAGTTGGTCTCTTCAATAGTTTGCTTTTGCTTATGTTTTGATGTATCTTTAATCAACTGTGTAGTTTTGTATCTGGTGTCGCTTTGATATTGTAACATCGGGTTAGGGATTTTGCTATGTCATTAAGTTTTTTTGAACATATCACTTTGCGATGTTTTATGATGGTATGCTTTGACTTAAATTCCGCATTTGAAATATCAATTGAAAGGTTTTTGTCAAGGTAACTCACTTGCTTTTATCTTCATATTTTCCGTATTGTTTTATATATTATACTTGGGGTTTAGGGTGTTACAATAGGTAACATGTTCCTAAAATCCAAATAATGCCTTTCACAAATCCGGTTTTTAGAGACGGTGGTAGCAATAATAAACCTTTTTTGCTTTGTGGTGAATATTATGATATTTGGAAGATCCGCGTGCAAACACATCTTGAAGCACAATGAGAAGAAGTTTGAAATGCTGTAAAAAAAATGATTTGTTCATTCCCACAAGCGTTGTCAATGGAATTGGTACACCCAAGATTAAAAGTTCGTGGAGTGACTGCTACATCCTAGAAAGACTCTGTGATAATCCCCGAAACTATAAATACATCAATATTGTGATACTCGAGAACAACTAACAATTCAAAGAAAACATACAAATACAATAATTTCTCAATCCACGTAGGGATGACAAGTAGACCCAAACCCGTGAGGTCCACCCGAATTCGAGTTGACTGGGTTTGGATTCGGGTGCCACCCGATATTTCGGGTGCGAATTTGGGTAGTGTGAAGCCCGCACCCGAAATCACACCCGCTTATATATATATATATATATATATATATATATATATATATATATATATATATATATATATATATATATATATATATATATATATATATATATATATATATATATATATATATATATATATATATATATATATATATATATATATATATATATATATTGGAATGTAGTAGGAAAATTGTATTTTGTTACGAGTTTGGGTGAAAAAACCCGAAATTCAGCGAGTGTGGGCGTGAGTGTTATTTTGCCACCCGAATACCATTTGAGTTTGAGTTCGGGTGCAGATTTAGGTAGTGTGAAATCCACACCTGATCCGACCCGTTGTCATCCCTAACTTCGCATGAGTTAACTCTCAATGTCAAGCCTAAAACCTATGAATGTCTTTATGGGTTAGGAGTTGTACTTTTAACGACTATAAAATGAAAAAGAAATTTTTTATTTATTAATTTTCACTTAAAATAAATTAATTTTAATATTTAAGTAAAGATAAAAAATTGTAACCAAAAAATAAATGATAAAACAATTAAGATTTTTAAATTAACAGTAGTAGATTTTATTTGGCATAGTAGTAGATTTTCTTTTTTTATAAACTCAATAGCAGTAGATTATACTACTACTACTAATAATAATAATAATAATAATAATAATAATAATAATAAATAAACTATATCTTTAAATTTCGTGGATCCCAGGCTTTTCCATAATTTTTCTATTTTTTATTATATAAATAATAAAAATAAAAATAAATAAATTATATCTTTAAATTATATATTTAATTAAAGATAAAAAATTGGAATCCAAAAAATAAATGATAAAATGTAATTATGATTTTTAAATTTATAGTAAGAGTTTAATTGTTATGGACGGTCATTGTAAAAAATTTTACATTATTATATCACGGCCATTCAAATATATTATTTTTTAAAAAAAAAATTAAAAAAAAATTACTAATTTATCAACGGTTGTTAAACTAGATTTTTTTTATAAAGTTAATAGGAGCACTACATTAATCATTCAATAATAATAATAATAATAATAATAATAATAATAATAATAATAATAATAATAATAATAATAATAATAATAAATGAATTATATCTTTAAATTTCGTGTATCCAAATATTTTTCGTTCATTTTTCTCTTTTTTATGTTAACTATTATCTATCTCAATCTCTTTATCTTTTAGTTAGAGAGATATATAAAAACAAGAAAGCAAAGAAGAAAAAAAACAGAGATGTTATTTATGGTAGTGAAATACTTTAGCAATAAGATTTTATATTTTTATTAATATTTAGCAATAAAATTTTTATTACTAATATTTATGATAATGAGCGAGTTCACGCGCTGCAAAAACAACTTGCAATGTGTTCTCCACAACCTTCTCTATATATACCCTCTTCTCCAAATCATAGACTATAAAAAGCCCCAATTTTCTTCGCTCCCAAAATTGAACGTAAGAACCAAAACTGAAAGAAGCACCATCACAACAAGAACAAACAAGAGAAGAGAAGAACGCTACTCCAAACTCTCTAACGTCGCTTCCGATTCGTAATTCCAAACCCTAGATCTCCTAATTTTCTTGCAATTTTTCATTTTCATTTCATCATCGTTATCATTATCATAATTTTTTCTTCATTTTTTCTTTATGTTATCAAGATGATTATTTAAATCGTATTTTTTCGATGTAGATCGTGTTTTTCAAGGTAGAATGGCGACGTTTGAACTTTACCGTAGGTCCACGATTGGAATGTGTCTCACTGAGACTTTGGATGAGATGGTTCAGAATGGAACTCTTAGTCCTGAGCTTGCTATTCAGGTTCTCGTTCAGTTTGATAAGGTAGGGTTTGGAGATGGTGCTAGGAGATTAGGTTTTTGGATCTGGTTTAATGTTGGTTTTGTTTAATTGATTTTGATTTGCATGTTTGTTTTGTAGTCTATGACTGAGGCTCTGGAAACCAAAGTTAAGAGCAAGGTTTCAATCAAGGTAACATTGGTTATCCTGTTTGATGCTTATCTTTTTTGTTAAATAGTGTAAGATGTTGAAATTTTTATGTGGGAAATGTTGGTTAGTTCTGTAGCACCGACACCTCTGAAAAAGTGTGTCTGTAACTGTATCGTGTCGATATCTGAAACCAACACCAACACTTATTATTCATTTTTAAAAATTATTACTGGTGTCGACGTGTCAGTGTCAGACACGTGCTTCCATCTTACGCACACTCAGATTTAAGAATAGCTAACCACTGCCGATGGATTTGCTTAACTCACACAGAAACACGTCCTTAATTTACGTTTGGTTAATTTTATATGTTATACAATAAAATAGTTAATAAGATAAAACATAAATTTGTGTTCACACTTACCTTTTAATTTATATGAAGTTTCATAGACCTGATCTACTAATTAGAATTTTCAATCTGATCTCCGCATTGACTAGTCTTTACCTTTCTATCCAATCGTTGAGTGTGTCAAATAATTTTTACCTTTCAATTGTGTGAAATTTCATAGTCTTGTTTTCTTTATTTAAAGTTTTATTCCAATAATGGAGTTGATAAAATTTATACTAATTTGTAGAAATTTATTAGAGGCGGTAATTATGAATTACACACGTTACAACGATTCCTAGAGAGAGGGGGAGAGAATGAATGAAGTTACTCCAGGAGTAAATTTTTTAGAGATATTCCTAATCCTCACCTTTGATCTTATGGCTAAAAGTAAAGTTTGATTACATATCACATGGAAGTTTTCATGATTTTATTCCTCACTTTTTCTAGATGTTCTTCAGTCAGTCCTCTGAAATTCATTCACATATTTCCAAGTGCACCTTGCTCTGGCTATGAATTGCTCGAAAAGTTTTGTT
Source organism: Vicia villosa (assembly GCF_029867415.1). NCBI lineage: Eukaryota > Viridiplantae > Streptophyta > Magnoliopsida > Fabales > Fabaceae > Vicia > Vicia villosa. The sequence goes on along the minus strand of NC_081186.1, from coordinate 67,965,757 downwards.
GTTGGCTGCCATAAATATTGCCTTCTTCTAAAACCAGTTATCACATTCATGTCTTACAGATTTTTAAACTGGCATTCCTTTACAGTATCCTTCAAAGAAATTTGTGTGTTAACTCAGATGAATTTCTGCTGCTAAGTACACTGTTAATAAATCATAAACTCACTCTAAGTCAACATATCAGGATAAACAAGGATCCTTGTCTAAAGGCTTATAAATAGGGACCTAACCCTCGATGAAAAATCAATACATACATTGATAACAAATAAAAACCTGATTCAAATGTTAATTGGATTCAGAACCACAATTTAAGAATTAGAAATAAATAGGTATTTAAATCCCAACCAGAATCGAATTGAATAGAAAAATAACAGCAAATTGAAGAGCAGTTGCGGAAAAATTTGAAGACGAGTGGAAAAATAAGGAAGGTTGGTCAGTGTTATTAAAAACTGATTAAGCGTCGCTATACCACTATTATGTATCGAATTGAATAGGAAAATAACAACAAATTGAAGAGCAGTTGCAAAAAAATTTGAAGACGAGTGGAAAAATTAGGAAGGTTGGTCAGTGTTATTAAAAACCGATTAAGCGCCGCTATACCACTATTATGTATCGGAATTTATGCTAGCCGATATGTTAACTCTTTTATTTGTTATACTGGTTTGTGTTGATCTTTTCACATTTAATGAATATCGGAGTTCTGTGTTTTAACAGTGGCCAAACTCTTTAAAACATTAATAAATATACAAAATCTCAAGTGGTGGGTCGATCAGTTAGTCGGATCTATATATAATATCTAAAGCAGTAAAACCCACTACCGTTATGCCCCCATCATCAAATAACAGTTCTGTTCTCCATTTCGATGCTTCATCTCCTTCATGCAATGTATGCAACTATGCATCATGTTTTATTAGTTGTTTGAGATTTTAAGTTTTTTGTTAGTTACATTTTTAATACATGTTTATGCAGATTTTATTCGTATGCAACATGCATTGTGCTATAATTATACAGTTACTTATATTTCAACCGCTTTATGGCTTCCGCCATTTACCTGTTGTGCTGTCTGCTATTTTTCATATCGGATTTCTGGCAATATGCTATTTTCTGTGATTCGATATTATTAACACTGGGTCGGTGAACCGAGAAGCATTCAACCAAAGTGAACACATATTTTCTGGGCCACCACTGTAAACGTATCTTTGCCGCAAGCCCGCCACAACATTTTTGGGATCAAGTGAGAGTAATTAGCAACGAATTGTAAACCACCCCATTAAAACTAAATATTGGGGACAATGTGTTAGTTGATCCCTTCTTTAATACATATTCCCTCAGTCCTAAATTATAAGCATCATTAGCAAAAATGCCAAAATCTAAGTCTGCTTTTAAATTACTAGATGCATTTATTAGTTTTGGGATTCTTTGTTAATGGCTCAAAAGGGTCTGACTGTTTGCTGGTTCTATTCAATAGATTTGTTTAGGATATTTTCTTGTTGTCTTCAGAAATGTTTTCCCCTTGATTTCTATGGTTTAGGTACACAATGACGGTAAGTAATGGCTATTAACATGCATACTTTTTAGAACAAAGAGTGGCATTTATATGTAATCGTGTAGACTTGAGTGTGTATTATTATGGTGATCTTAAGAACAAAGAGTGGCATTTATATATAATCGTGTAGACTTGAGTGTGTATTATTATGGTGATCTTAAGAATAAAGAGTGGCATTTATATGTAATTGTGTAGACTTGAGTTCTTTTCTTGGTTATTTTCATAACTATGTCCTTGTTTTGAGTAGAAAAATAGATTTGTTCAAAGTTTAATCTATGGTTATGCACACTATCATTTTTTTACTTAAAACATAACACACTAGATTCAAACAGACTGTTAATTTATGGTTATGCATTCTGTCATTTTTTACTTAAATTTTAGCACACTAGATTCAAATGGACTGTGTTGGCATCTCTATTATACCAAGATCACCTTTTTACTTAATTTTATGGCTCTGAACATTTGAGGTTCTTTTGCAAGGTATGAAGTTGGCCTATATGTCTTTTTTATCGCCACAACTTCTATACTATAGTGTTTTGACTACTACCAAGAGTATCAATTATTTTATCATCTCTTTTTGAGGGGATCGGGAAAGACTAAGTACTAAGTAGACTCTGTTGAATAATGGGGTTGTATACTATTGTGTCTCATGTTGAATATGACAATTGTGGTTCTTTTATGTAGCAATTTTCTTTGTGGAAATATCCAGTTGACGAGTTTGTTTTGCTTCTCATGATGACTAACTGTATATAAGGAACAGAAAATGGAAACCTTTGATTTAACCCACTCTAACCACAGAATAGTTTTATCTTGGTAGATTGATATAATGGTCATATCCATCCATAATATTTTTCGTTATCCGAGCTTTGAATTTACTAGTATTTTTGTTTCTTATTTTGTTTCAGATGACTATAGCTGAATATCAACATAATGGAATTTATGTAATTATTTCCCTTGTCTTTTCACTAAATTTTCTCCTTTTTCTTTTGAATCACAGGGACATCTCCATACATACAGATTTTGTGATAATGTTTGGACCTTCATCTTACAAGATGCTTTGTTGAAGAATGAAGACAGCCAAGAGAATGTTGGACGGGTTAAAATCGTGGCATGTGACTCAAAGTTGCTCAGTCAGTAAGATGCCCAAATTCTGTCACGTTGTCATGATCTGCTGGTACTATGGGAATGGTGGCTACAGCATAGTGTTGGATGGCCTTAATATTTTGCATGAACTAGCATCTACGTTATGTTACTGTAGTCTTATATAAGGCCTTCAATCTTCATGTCATTAGATAATTAATGTTGTATTAAGAACATATCATATGGGAATTGGATGAATCTAACCGTAATTCGTTCTTTTTTCCATAAGTTGTTAAATTAATGTATGGACTCAAAGGGAGCCAATCCTTTTCCTTTATTTAGCTCCAGAAAACTATAGTTTGAGAGGTTAGCTACCTTCAAAGCTATGAGCTATTACTAGATTCGGTTTTAAGTATATGTTTTTTTTCTGTCTATTAAATTTTTACTGTCATACTATCACCAAACTATAGCATATTAGAGTTGTGGACAATTCCCTGATAGTAGGTCTACATGATTTCAATAATTTAACTGGCCATTCTCACATATTTCCATAATATCCATATTACTTATGTCAAAATTTTATTATGTTCGGACGAAAAATCTGAAAAATCTAGTAGGACAATTAAAATAGTTGATCCAAAATGAAAAATTTTGGTAGTGTATATAAAAAATTTGTATCCTGGATATTTTAAAAAATCGGTATGTGGTGAAACAAATTGGATTTTTAAAAAGCTTTACTGGGTTTTTGGATTTTTTTTTGCTAAATGTCGAAATATTTGGTAGTTTAAAAAGTATTGGTTTTTTCAAAACCATCCTTTATATTACAGATTTTTAGTTGATCTATTAAAAATTCGATAGTGTAAATTTAAGGGTAGAGATTTTTGCTGACAGTTTTGTATGGCTGTGATTGCGTCGACCGTTTTGTGTGGTCTAAAATGAATATGAATTTGTATAAATAGGGGTCATAAAACATCTTACAATGTATAGGGGTCATGCGTTTTTAAGAAAAAAACTTATAATGTCTCACTATTTGTTTAAGGCAGAAGTGACATATTTCAACGGGGTGAAAACTCCAGTTAAGTTTGAGTTCTCAGAGGATACCAGATGTCTGGCTCTTATGAGATCCAAGTTAGATAATATGTTACTCCACATCGAAAAAGAAAGGTGAGTAAGATCGAGTTTCTTGCACCATGGATTGATGCCGATGAAAGTGTGAAATACAATCTATTGAGTTGAAGAGTGATGAAGATTCGAAGGTTATGTGGAAAATATATCACTATAGGCTAATTAAGAGACTGGTCAAGGTTGATTGCGACCATTTCTAGATCTATCGACGACATAATCAAGATGTTGAAACGTCCAGAATCATCTGATAGTATTTAGGTTTTCTTATTTATTATTGCTTTATTAAGTTATGTAATCGGTTGTCTAAGTTATGTAACAATTTGTTAAATGTTAAGTTATGTACATCATGTAATAATGGAAGTGGCAAAATATTATCTAATAATTTGTGTTGTGCAAATGACTGAGTAATATTACACATAATATTCAAATAATACAAAAATGATAATAAAGTTTAAATAGGTTCTCACGGGCTAAGTGTGATGCCTACGATGCCAAAGTATAAACCTCGCCATCTGGGTACCAAATCCATGAGGTTATCCATAATGACTATTATTATTTGCATACGCTAAGTGTCATCCGCATTATGTGGAGGCGGCAACACGTCATCAGAAGGTTCCATAACATGAGAAGGTCCAACAACATCTCCATGTTTCCTAGGTGGGATGATGCGGGGGTGTGATGCTGATAAAAAGAGAAAGAGAGTTTTCATTTGATCTAACTACTTTCTCATTATGATTCAAGTTAGTTAAAAAGCTATAACAGAGTTGCTTATATACATGCAACTTGTGACCTGCAATAGCAGGTAAAGACTAGTGACAACTTGATCACTTAGGTAAATTGAGTGATACATCTAATAGATACAATAAGGTATCACTCCAAGTACCCATCCACACACTACACATGGAACTGTATTATCACTGCATAATCTCTAAAGGCACGAGCATCTATCAATGCCCTCAGATGGAATAGCAGGGATTGGTAATGGAATGTTTTGTATATATCCAAACTCGCACAGTCACCTCTCAGGTAAGTGTCTAGCGTCTAAGGTTTCCCATCGCAGATAACTAGAAAAAGGAAGTGTCATCGAACTCCCGATGCACTTTATGGTGTGCGTAGGGTGGCTAGATGATATCATGTAAGATCAACACATTAATCCTCTTCCTAAAATCCATAACACCTTCAAGTAATTGAGATATTTAGTGGTTTTAATCAAGAACCCACTACTAGTATCTCATCGCATGTTGGTTTTACCCTTTTTAGGTAAGTAGGTGCTCGAGTTGGATTCATAGCAGAATACTTGATGTTGAAGACCCATTGGACGATGTTTCCACTGTGTTGATGTCTTTTTTTTTTCAAATTATGATGTATTGGGAATTCGTTGTATTCAAAAAAAAAATAGTTATCTCATAATTGAGTGTATCTAATGTACCCGGAATTCTTAATGCCACAAGTTACTATACCAAAAGAAAATAATTCTCCGAATCAAATTTTAAGAATTTTTTTGGAACACTCAACAAGTAGAAAGAGAATAACGGACTCTAAAAGCTCAAAAATCTAAAAACAGGGTGAAGAGAAAAATATCAAAAGTTGTTGATGCTATTTGAGAAGTGACTAAAGATTTGTATTTATATAGAAAATTCCAACTCCGGTCCATGAACAAAAGAACCTGATCATTTGTTTGTTATGGAAGAGGATGATCAAATGGAAAAAAAAAAAGATGAGAGAGATTAAGTAGTAGAGGTTTAGTCAAACTAACCATGAAAGAATTTAGAAATGGTGCTTCAGTCTCACACCTAGTCACAACTTGCTCAATCAATGGTGACTATAACAATATTCGGTCAAAGTTGATGTTCGTGATGATATGTTAATTTCAAATTTTATTTTATTTTTAAAAAAATTAAAGTTTCTAGTGCCAAAAAATAACATTAATACCAAGTTAAGCTACAAGTCCAGGCCCAAACAAAACCAAGTAGAAACATGATATTAACTATTCACATTGTTCCATTTGTTCGTTAGAATTTTATACCCCTTAAGGTACACTTCAAGATGACTACCTTCACTATATAAACACTTGAAAAATGTTCATAGTAGGCCTTAAGATTTTTTTCAATTTACTACCCACGCTTGAACTTTAACATCTACCATATAAGAAAATTTATAGCTGTGGAAAAGCCTTTTCTAACCTTTGCTCATTATGTAACACATACTCATTTTGTTGGTTATTTGGTCTTTGTGCATTGAGTTGACTCATAATATTATTAAACAATTATACCCCTCTTATTATATCTTTCTTTCACACATTTTCACTTAATTTTCCCACTTTTTCTCTCTCATTCTTTTTCTTTTTCTCAATTTCTTCGCCGGTTCTCACTCTGTTCACTTCTTTCCCCTTCATTTTGCATGTCGTTCTTGAGTTTTAACATTGTTGTTGAACGTTTGATGAACACGGTTTGCTGAACACGATGATGGTGATGTTGATGTTGCTGGGTTCGTGATGAACGGTGTTGAACGATTTTGGACGAATGATTTGAGTTGGTTGAAGATCTATGAAGATGATGACGAAAGCTGCGATTCTGAATCTCGGGTGAGGTATTTCTGGTTTTTGTTCTTGATCTATCTTCCTCTCTCACGATTCTGAATGGTTTAGATTTTAAGGAAAATGATAAAGAAATTGTTTGAAGATCTATGAAGATGATGACGAAAGCTGCGATTCTGAATCTCGGGTGAGGTATTTCTGGTTTTTGTTCTTGATCTATCTTCCTCTCTCACGATTCTGAATGGTTTTGATTTTAAGGAAAATGATAAAGAAATTGTTTGAAGATCTATGAAGATGATGACGAAAGCTGCGATTCTGAATCTCGGGTGAGGTATTTCTGGTTTTTGTTATTGATCTATCTTCCTCTCTCACGATTCTGAATGGTTTTGATTTTAAGGAAAATGATAAAGAAGTTGTTTGAAGTTCTATAAAGACGATGAAGAAAGCTGCGATTCTGAATCTCGGGTGAGGGGTTTCTGGTTTTTGTTCTTGATCTATCTTCCTCTCTCACGATTCTGAATGGCTTTGGTTTTAAGGAAAATGATAAAGAAATTGTTTAGGTTTTTTTTATGAATGTTGAGATTTATCTGTGTTTGGGGTTTTGATGTTTGATGAACAATGTTCTTCTGATAATTTCTGAAGGGTTTGTAAAATTGGAAAAAATGGTGAACTAGGGTTTTGGTTGTTTTTATATACTGCAGAATTAGGATTTGTTTCTGACTTGGTTAGCAGGCCTTTGATAAATTCTGTATTGGGCTTTCAATTCTAATTTTCTGAATCGTGCGGGGAAGGTGAGTTATTATTGTTACTCAATTTATTAGAGAGACGGGAGAGTCGATGATATCTTGAGATGTTCTACATTCTTAGGTTTCGTGATTTGGTAAGTGATCACAATTTACATCTGCTCCCAGATGTACTAACATTGATCTCAAATTTGTGCTTTCAAATTTATTCAGGAAATTCTGTTCCAATAGCAAAGGATGATGCAAATTAACCTCCTGATGCAAAATGTGTTTATCAAGGTTTGACAGATGCAAATTAACCTATTCTATGATGCTTTCTATCCCTTTTGGTTTGAAAATCCAAACAATAAAAACAAACAATGCCATCTTAAACTGGTGAATATTTGAAACAAGTTATGCACACAACACATGACTTAAAAGCACTCTTTTATGCTGCTAATATCATAAGCTTTATCACAGGAAATGTTTTTCTTTTAGAGAATCGAGAGCTTTAACTGGTGTGGGAAAGTTCGGCTACCTGAAGATTAACCGATGGGCTACAAAAAAACTGTTTTGATGCTTCATTACTTCAGGAGAAGCTAAAAGCTTGAACAATTCCTTTTCAGATGTTACAGATAATGACTTTCTCAGTGAGACAACATTTGATTGGATAAGTCTTTCGTCGGTACGTCTTCAATGCTCCAATCAAGCAAATTACCGCATATAATTGTTGGTACGTCTGATTCGGTAAGTCAACCGTCGGTGTGTCTGATTGGGAACATTTTTTATATGACAAGATGTTCTGTGTTTCTTTTTTATATGTGGCATAATTGTTTCTTTTAGTTAAACATTTATAAACATGAACAGGCAAATGTTGATTTGATTTTCAGGTAGTGTTCCCTATCAGAAAGAAATTTAGTTGTATATTTTAATTAATTATTCTATTATTAATTAATACAACTTTATAAAATCAAACTACATGTGGTTAGAAATTTAATTGTATATTTCAATTTCATGAAGCTTATTCAATATTTCTGAATTATTTTCAAGTCACCATAAATTCCATAATTTATTACATTTCACCCTTCCACTTTCCTTATTATAGCACTTTCCAAGGAATAATCATTAGACAGTGCAACTGTCATTAATTGTGACCTTTCTGAAGGATAGAAAAACACTTAGAAAGGGGGGGGGGGTTGAATAAGTGTAGTCTAAAAACTTGAACGATAAAAACAATTTGCACAGTTATTTTATCCTGGTTCGTTGTTAACTAAACTACTCCAGTCCACCCCCACGGAGTGATTTACCTCACCTGAGGATTTAATCCACTAATCGCAACAGATTACAATGGTTTTCCACTTAGCCCACGACTAAGTCTTCTAGAGTATCCTGATCACAACCTGATCACTCTAGGAACAAATGCTTAGAGACCTTCTAAGACTTCTCTAGAGTATACTGATCACAACCCGATCACTCTAGTCCTTTACAATTTAATGTAAACAAATTCTAAGAGTATTACAATTGCTTCTTAAAAGCGATAATCACAAACTGTGATATTTCTCTTACAGATTTAAGCTTAGACTCACTAAAGTATTACAACAGTAATGTAGTGAGGTTGAAGATGAAGTTTGATAGCTTTTGAAGTGAACAGCAAGATAGTATCAGAGATAGTTCAGAATTCGTTCAAAGTGCGTCCAAAATTCGTAACCTTGCTTCTCATCAGAACTTCATATTTATAGGCGTTTTGAGAAGATGACCGTTGGGAGCATTTAATGCTTTGCGTATTCCGTACAGCATTGCATTTAATGTTTCACTCTTTTGTCAACTACCTCGAGCCTTGCGTTTGCTGTGACTACTGACGTTGCAGTTAATAGCTTCTAACGTTCCTTTTGTCAGTCAGCGTAGCTTGCCATCTAGTACTTGATTCTGATTTGTTCTTTGTAAATACTATGTTGAATATCATCAGAGTACAAACAGCTTGGTGCAGAGCATCTTCTGATCTTCTGATCTTGATATGCTTCTGAGCGTGATTCCATGACTTCAGTGCTTCTGCTTCTGAACTCTAGTTCTTCTGATGCTTCTAATAGACCATGTTCTGATTCTGCTTGACCATCTTCTGATGTCTTGCCAGACCATGTGCTGAAGTTGCATATTGAACCTTCTGAGTCAAAGCTTCTTAGCGCTGATTTGTGCATACTCTTTATATATTTCCTGAAAAGGAAATTGCATAGGATTAAAGTACCACATTATCTTGAGCAAAATTCATATACATTGTTATCATCAAAACTAAGATTATTGATCAGAACAATTCTTGTTCTAACAATCTCCCCCTTTTTGATGATGACAAAAACATTTATAAATGATATGAATTTGCAATCAGAATAACAGACGGCAAAAGACAATTACACAGTTATAGCATAAGCATATAAACATAATGTGAATGTGTCTCCCCCTGAGATTAACAATCTCCCCCTGAGATGAATAATCTCCCCTGAAATTAATACTAGAAGAATTTTATAAATAAAAGACTTCCCTGAGTATTTCAGTAGAGACGTTCACATATGCTTGAACTTCAGAACATTCACTGCTTCTGATTTCTGCTTCCATAGGACAGCTTCAGAACATTGAATTTCTTTAGATCCTCAGAACATTCACAGCTTCTGATTCCTGCTTCCATCGGACAGCTTCAGAACTTGAATTTCTTTGATCCTCGGAACATTCACAGCTTCTGATTCTTGCTTCCAGCGGACAGCTTCAGAGCTTGAATTTCTTCTTGAATTATTCCATGCTAGATTGTATCAGAACATTGTTGAATGTACTTGAGCATCATCAGAGCATCTTCTACATTCTGAAATGTTACAGAACAAACTCCACAACAAAAGTTGTAGCATGAATAAATCATAACTTATCACATATATATATCAGAACATACACAATGCATCAGATTATATATGATAAGATATAGGATTATCAGAACATGTTAAGGACAGAAAATAAGTTAATGCATATTCTATCAGAATATCATCACACTTCTTTCTTCCTGCTTCTGATTCTGAAGCTTCATAGCACTCAGCTTGCTTCAGTTTCCATGAGCATATTCCTTTTACAGAATTTGCGATTCCTCATGATTTTGCTTCTAATGTTGAGCTTTCAATCCTGCAAAACAACTTAGAAACATATGAAGCTTGCAGCTTCTGTTAGTAATGTGGGGGCTTTCTTCCCAGCAACTGCTAATATAAATCAAATCATTTATCACTATTTCTCCCCCTTTTTGTCATAACATCAAAAAGGATGTAAAAGATTCAGATGTAACCACAGGACAAATGGAAAGAGAACCAAATAGTCATTGATAAAATAAGCAGGAGTACAAGAGTTATGCAGAAAAAGCTTTTCATTGATTAAACCAACAGAATTACAAAAGATGTATGCTGATACACAAGTGCAATAAGCAAAGAAAACTACAAGGACACAAAGACTACAACCCTAGCCTAGTCATAAGCCTGTCCAGACTAGAACCTCCACTGTAGGAGAGATGCATGAATTCAAGGAGGAAGTGAGAGACAGTTCACAGAAAGAGAGCTAATGTCGCAAACGGGGCTTTCTCTTAACATAGAAGTCAAGAACATGATCCTTAACTTCATCCAGTATCTCAAGAAAGTCTTCTTCCTTTGGATAAATGTTGATAACAGCATCACAGAAGAGATCTGACTTGAGACTTCTTGGAATCTTGAGAGATCTGTCTTGAAATCAGAGTCAGTGATCCCCGATATTTGGGGAAGGAAACGTTCTAGGGAAGGGAAACGTTTGACAAGATATAAAACGAAAAAGAAAGTAAAGGAAATGATGAATGGCATTTAATGTTACGTGACAAGAGGAGAGAGAAACTATGACAAATGAAGTGATAGAACAGTTACCTAGGAAAGGCGCCTCCTCAACTGCACGCATGCTTGTCCAAATAGGGTAGACACGTGTTACCATCTGGAAAGCTAGATACAGCTGTATTTACTTTAAAAGATATTCTGAATCAACTTAGACAATGAAACGTTAGGAATAAACGAGTCACTACTTCTAATTGATTTAAGATCAGAACTTCTTATAAAACATTAATCCAATCTCATTTCAGAAGATAGCCATACATAAGATTTTCTCATCTTCTCATTCTGGGCATAAATCCATACTGATATTCTTCAGAATGAACTTAAACCTATCTTCAGCCAGGGGTTTTGTAAAGATATCAGCCCACTGATGGTCTGTATCCACAAAGTTTAAAGATAGAACACCCTTCTGAACATAGTCCCTTATGAAATGATGTTTAATCTCAATGTGTTTAGCTTTTGAATGTAAGATAGGATTCTTAGATAAACATATAGCAGAAGTATTATCACAGAAGATAGGAATGTTATTCTCAAATATTTGATAATCTTCTAACTGACTTTTCATCCAGAGCATTTGTGTGCTACAACCAGCAGCAGCAACATATTCTGCTTCTGTTGTTGAAAGAGCAATGGTTGCTTGCTTCTTGTTGTACCAGGAGATTAGGTGACTTCCAAGAAATTGACAACTTCCAGAAGTACTCTTCCTTTCAATTCTATCTCCAGCATAGTCAGCATCACAGAATCCTACTAAGTTGTATTCTTCAGATATTCTGTAGACTAAACCAACATTAGTAGTACCTTTCAAATACCTTAGAATTCTCTTAACAGCAGTTAAGTGAGATTCTCTAGGATCTGATTGGAATCTAGCACACAAACAAACACTGAACAGAATGTCAGGTCTAGAAGCAGTTAAATATAGAAGAGATCCAATCATACCTTTGTACAACTTCTGATCTACCTTCTTACTTACCTCATCCTTACCTAGTATGCATGTTGGATGCATAGGAGTTTTGGCTTCTTTGCAGTCAGAAAGATTAAACTTCTTCAGAAGTTCTTTCACATACTTGGTTTGATGAACATACGTTCCTTCTGATGTTTGATTGATTTGAATCCCAAGGAAATGCTTGAGTTCACCCATCATGCTCATCTCAAACTCAGCCTGCATAGACTCTAGGGGTGTTCGCGGTGCGGTTTGGTTCGGTTTTGAGCATAAAAGTCATCCTAACCGCGAGATAAAAATGCATGCGGTTCGGTTTGGTTCGGTTAATTTTTAAGAAGTCATCCAAACCAAACCAAACCAAACCAATGCGGTTAGGATCGGTTCGGTGGGCTGCGGTTTACACCATAAAATAAAAATGTACTAAAATAAAAAAAAAGAAAATAATTCATTCTTCCATACATATATTACAATACCATTAAAAAGAAGTTTTTCATACTAATTACACCAAAATAATTCATTCTTCCATATAAGTATTTTACACCAAAATTACTACCATATAAGTGTATCATGTATTTTACAGTACCAGTATTTTACATATACTACATACTAAATTACTAATATAACTTTAGTTATTCATACTACATACTATATACAGTTTTTCATACTAATAAACTACATACTAATAAACTACATACTAACTAATAAACTACATACTACATATACAAGTATCAGATAACTTCAGTTCTAAATATTAATACAACATTACAACTTTAGGAATAAATATTATCAATACTACATATACACCAAATGCTTCTCTAGAATGAGTGAGAGAGAAATCAGAGAATGAAGTTGAAATGTTGAATAGGAATGAAGAACGAAAGAATAGTGAGTCACGTGATGTGAGTGTACAATATTGCAATTGGATTGAAAATATAATAAATTGATTATAGAAATTCAAAACTTTAGTTAAATATGCGGTTCGGTTCGGTTTGGTTCGGTTTTGTGAAATGAAAACCGCAAACCGAACCGAACCGTGCGGTTTGGCCCAAAAATCATCCAAAACCATCCAAACCAAATGCGGTTTTTGCGGTTTTCAGTTTGGATTGGTTCGGTTTGCGATTTTCCTTTTGGATTGGTTCGGATACGATCACCCCTAATAGACTCAGCAAACTCCTTTCCAAGTGTAGCATTAGATGTTCCAAAGATAATATCATCAACATATATTTGACAAATTAAAATATCCTTTTTAAATGTTTTACAGAAGAGAGTAGTGTCCACTTTTCCTCTAGTGAAACAATTTTCCAGAAGGAAAGAACTCAAACGTTCATACCAAGCTCTAGGAGCATGTTTCAATCCGTATAATGATTTCTTTAATTTAAAAACATGATTTGGAGACATGGAGTCTTCAAAACCAGGAGGTTGATGGACATAAACGTCTTCATCTATGTAACCATTTAAGAAGGCACTCTTAACATCCATCTGATAAAGAGTGATGTTGTGTTGAGTGGCAAAAGAAATTAATAGACGAATAGATTCTAACCTGGCCACTGGTGCAAAGGTTTCTGTATAGTCAATCCCTTCTTGCTGACTATAACCCTGAGCCACCAGTCTGGCTTTGTTTCTTACCACTTCACCTTTCTCACTCAGCTTGTTTCTAAAAACCCATTTTGTTCTTATAATATTGAATCCTTTAGGTCTTGGAACAAGATCCCAAACATCATTCCTTGTAAACTGATTTAACTCTTCTTGCATGACAATTATCCAGTCTGTATCTTCTAGAGCTTGATCAACAGAAGTTGGCTCGATCAGAGAAACCAGACCTAATTGACATTCAGCATTGTTCTTGAGGAATGCTCTTGTTCTGATAGGATCATCTTTCTTTCCAATAATGACATCTTCTGAATGAGCAGGTGTGAGTCTAGATGTCCTTCTGATAGTTGGTTCTTCAGAAATTCTCAGATTTTCCAAGGATGCAGCAATTTGATCTTCTGATTCTTTGCTGCTTTGGTTTTCAGCTTCTGAAACTTTTCTTCTTGGTTCTTCAACTTCTGAGATATCAATATCAATATCTGCAAAATTTTCAAACTGCTTTGGCTTTTCAAGACCAAGCTTATCATCAAACCTGATATTGATTGATTCTTCTACAACCAATGTTTCAGTATTGTATACTCTGTAGCCTTTAGAGCGTTCAGAATATCCAAGATGATCTTTAGTGTTCAGAATAAAACAAACACATCCAAAAGGATGAAAATATGAAATGTTGGGCTTTCTGTTCTTCCACAATTCATAAGGAGTCTTATTTAGAATAGGTCTTATAGAGATTCTATTCTGAATATAACATGCAGTGTTTATTGCTTCTGCCCAGAAGTGCTTAGCCATATTGGTTTCGTTGATCATGGTTCTGGCCATTTCTTGTAGAGTCCTATTCTTTCGTTCTACAACTCCATTTTTGTTGTGGAGTTCTAGGACAAGAGAAATCATGGGCAATACCATTTTCTTTGAAGAACTCCTCAAAGAATTTGTTCTCAAATTCACCACCATGATCACTTCTGACCTTTATGATTTTACACTCCTTCTCAGTTTGGGTCTGAGTGCAGAATTCAAAGAACACTGAATGAGACTCATCCTTGTGTTTCAAGAACTTTACCCATGTCCAGCGGCTATAATCATCAACGATGACTAATCCATATTTCTTCCCTTTGACAGATGCTGTTTTGACTGGGCCAAACAGATCAATGTGCAAAAGTTCTAACGGCCTTGAGGAAGAGACAACATTCTTAGACTTGAATGCAGGTTTGGAGAACTTGCCCTTCTGACATGCTTCACAAAGAGCATCTGATTTGTATTTCAGATTAGGGAGTCCTCTGACAAGATTTAGTTTGTTAATCTGAGAAATCTTTCTCAAACTAGCATGTCCTAATCTTCTAGGCCAGACCCATTGCTCTTCAGAAACAGACATAAGACAAGTCACCTTCTGATTCTTAAGATCCTGAAGATCTGTCTTATAAATGTTGTTCTTTCTCTTGCCTGTAAATAGGATTGAGCCATCCTTCTGACTTACAGCCTTGCAAGACTTTTGATTAAAGATTATGTCATAACTATTGTCACTTAATTGACTTATGGACAATAAGTTATGAGCTAATCCATCTACTAGAAGAACATTAGAAATAGAAGGAGAGTTACCAGACTTTATAGTTCCTGAGCCAATAATTTTGCCCTTCTGATCTCCTCCAAACTTCACTTCTCCAGCAGATTTAAGCACCAGGTCTTGGAACATAGACCTTCTTCCTGTCATGTGTCGCGAGCATCCAGAGTCCAGGTACCATGACATGTTGTGCTTTTCCTTCTTTGCAGCCAAGGATATCTGCAATAGGAATAATCTTTTCCTTAGGTACCCACATCTTCTTGGGTCCTTTCTTGTTAGTTTTCCTCAAGTTCTGATTGAACTTGGGTTTAGAATTATATGAAATAGGAGGAACAAAATGATAGTTTATGTTCTGAGTTCCATGATATTTCTTAGGTTTTGTCACATGCTTCTTGGTGTGTGTTATGTGAAAGCTTTGAGCATGTGATGTGTGCCTAATATCATGGGAGTGGCCAAATTTAAATTGGTTATACAGAGGCTTGTATGATATTTTCATATCATCCACAGATTCAAGCTTGTATGGGATTTCACCCTCATAACCAATGCCAGCTCTTTTGTTTCCTGACACAGCATATATCATAGAAGCAAGTTGACTTCTGCCAATACTTCTAGATAAAAACTTTCTGAAACTTAAGTCATATTCTTTCAGAATATTGTTCAGACTTGGAGTAGGTTTTTCAGAGACAGAAGGAGATCCAGTATTTTTGGATAAATTTAAAACTTTTTCCTTCAGTTCAGAATTCTCCACTTCAAGCTTCTTAGTTTCAAATTCAAATAGCTTTTTCAGCTTCTTGTATTTGATACTAATCTGAGACTTGAGTTCCAGAAGTTCTGTTAGACTGGAAACTAACTCTTCTCTAGATAGTTCAGAAAATACCTCTTCAGAATCTGATTCTGATGTAGATTCTGATCCGTCATCCATTGTGGCCATTAGTGCCAGATTTGCCTGCTCATCTTCAGAGTCTGATTCTGATTCTGAATCATCCCATGTTGCCATAAGACCTTTCTTCTTATGAAATCTCTTCTTGGGATTTTCCTTATGAAGTTTTGGGCACTCACTTTTGAAGTGTCCTGGCTCATTGCATTCATAGCACACGACCTTTTTCTTGTCATTTCTTCTGCCTCCAGAAGATTCTCCTCTTTCAGGCTTCTTTGAGCTTTTGAAGCTCCTGAACCTCCTTTGCTTGCTTTTCCAGAGTTGATTGACTCTTCTGGAAATCATGGACAGTTCATCTTCTTCTTCTTCTGATTCTGATTCTTCAGAATCTTCTTCTTCAGCCTGAAAAGCGTTAGTGCATTTTTTAAAATTAGATTTTAATGCAATAGACTTACCTTTCTTCTGAGGTTCATTTGCGTCAAGTTCAATCTCATGACTCCTCAGGGCACTGATCAGCTCTTCCAAAGAAACTTCATTCGGATTCTTCGCAATCTTGAATGCAGTCACCATTGGGCACAATCTTCTGGGCAAGCTTTTGATGATCTTCTTTACATGATCAGCCTTGGTGTAGCCTTTGTCCAGAACTCTTAATCCAGCAGTCAGAGTTTGAAATCTTGAAAACATCTTCTCAATGTCTTCATCATCCTCCATCTTGAAGGCTTCGTACTTCTGGATTAGTGCAAGAGCTTTGGTCTCCTTGACTTGAGCATTTCCTTCATGAGTCATTTTCAAGGACTCATATATGTCATGAGCCGTTTCCCTGTTAGATATCTTCTCATACTCAGCATGAGAGATAGCATTCAGCAAAACAGTCCTGCATTTGTGATGATTTTTGAATTCTTTCTTTTGATCATCAGTCATTTCGCTTCTTGTGAGCCTTACACCAGTAGTTTTAACAGGATGTTTGTAACCATCCAACAGAAGATCCCATAGATCAGCATCCAAACCAAGAAAGTAACTTTCTAGTTTATCTTTCCAATATTCAAAGTTTTCACCATCGAATACTGGTGGTCTAGTGTAACCATTGTTACCATTACCATTGTATTGCTCAGTAGAGCCAGATGTAGATGCAGATGTATTTGTTGGAATTTCACCAGCCATCTTTTACTGAAGCGTTTTTCTCTTCCTGAATCTTTTCTAAACACGGTTAAGTGCTTGCACCTTAGAACCGGCGCTCTGATACCAATTGAAGGATAGAAAAACACTTAGAAAGGGGGGGTTTGAATAAGTGTATTCTAAAAACTTGAACGATAAAAACAATTTGCACAGTTATTTTTATCCTGGTTCGTTGTTAACTAAACTACTCCAGTCCACCCCCACGGAGTGATTTACCTCACCTGAGGATTTAATCCACTAATCGCAACAGATTACAATGGTTTTCCACTTAGCCCACGACTAAGTCTTCTAGAGTATCCTGATCACAACCTGATCACTCTAGGAACAAATGCTTAGAGACCTTCTAAGACTTCTCTAGAGTATACTGATCACAACCCGATCACTCTAGTCCTTTACCATTTAATGTAAACAAATTCTAAGAGTATTACAATTGCTTCTTAAAAGCGATAATCACAAACTGTGATATTTCTCTTACAGATTTAAGCTTAGACTCACTAAAGTATTACAACAGTAATGTAGTGAGGTTGAAGATGAAGTTTGATAGCTTTTGAAGTGAACAGCAAGATAGTATCAGAGATAGTTCAGAATTCGTTCAAAGTGCGTCCAAAATTCGTAACCTTGCTTCTCATCAGAACTTCATATTTATAGGCGTTTTGAGAAGATGACCGTTGGGAGCATTTAATGCTTTGCGTATTCCGTACAGCATTGCATTTAATGTTTCACTCTTTTGTCAACTACCTCGAGCCTTGCGTTTGCTGTGACTACTGACGTTGCAGTTGATAGCTTCTAACGTTCCTTTTGTCAGTCAGCGTAGCTTGCCATCTAGTACTTGATTCTGATTTGTTCTTTGTAAATACTACGTTGAATATCATCAGAGTACAAACAGCTTGGTGCAGAGCATCTTCTGATCTTCTGATCTTGATATGCTTCTGAGCGTGATTCCATGACTTCAGTGCTTCTGCTTCTGAACTCAAGTTCTTCTGATGCTTCTAATAGACCATGTTCTGATTCTGCTTGACCATCTTCTGATGTCTTGCCAGACCATGTGCTGAAGTTGCATACTGAACCTTCTGAGTCAAAGCTTCTTAGCGCTGATTTGTGCATACTCTTTATATATTTCCTGAAAAGGAAATTGCATAGGATTAGAGTACCACATTATCTTGAGCAAAATTCATATACATTGTTATCATCAAAACTAAGATTATTGATCAGAACAATTCTTGTTCTAACACTTTCCACTTTCCAAAGCCTATAGCCTTAAAACACTACCATTATATATACACGATGGATGTGAATTCGGGTTTACACTATCCTCACACAAACCCTTATCACATACTTCACATTCCACCTATTAACATAATGGACCACATGCAAAACCCTCCTGTCAATGTAACTGTTAACCGCGTGCAGGGTACTGAGAATGTGAAAGTTTACGGTCCTGAAAGTTCAAATGGAAATGAAGTTGTTCAGCCTGATGTGAAGCCAGCGGGAATTGGTCATCTCCTTCATGGAGTCGCGGTGGCTGCCCAAAGTAGGAGAAATAGGAAGAGGAGGAGGCAGAGATCTAAGAGAGTAGCCAAACATCCAATCTTCGCTTCTTCTGATGAAGATGAAGCACCTTGGGATTGGTCAAACCTCATGTCGGCCAGGGCATATCGATTTGATGCTTAGGGTGGTGTCTCAGATTATATTTCATTTACATTGTAATGGCCTTAGTATTTTGATGGATAAAACTTCTTTTATGTGTTAAAACTTAAGTTTTGTGTGGCCCTATTTGTTTGGGTGTGTTGTTACTATTTTGACAAACTATGGCTTAACTCAACAAACAGTTGAAACAGTTAAAGAAGCTTATGCTGGAGTTACAAAGTTATATGACTTATGAATATTATATATGGGTTATCTTATAATTATATTGTTCTACTAATTATTTCTGTTTTATAGGTTATACATGTATGATCAATTCAAGTCCCTATGAGCCGTAGAATTAATGAACTGATTTCCTATTCTGTTTAATGATTTTCTTTACGATACCGTTGTTCCGACTGTTTTAATATGTTGGATAATAAGAAAAGTTTTTGCATGACCATTGGCACATGGTTCCTGTAAATTTTCATGTTGTTGTCACTTAAGTGTATGTAGTTAGGGTTCAGTCAACTACTCGACAGTTGCACTTACATTCATAAATGCTGAAAGCTTGAGGAAGAAGAGGGAATAGGAAGAAGAGGGAAGAGGAAGAAGTTTGACAAAGCGTGTCTGGGAGCAACAATCTTTTCATGGTTCAATTTTTTCTGGGAGCAACAATCATAAATGCACTTACATTCACTAAAACTATCTTTTCATGGTTCAATCTATATATATACTTATCTATATATATACTTATAGTTTTTTATGACACATGACAGGTTGCCAGCATATGATGAAGGATCGAAGATTAATTGGCAACATAACTACTAGACTAAACTTTTATGACAGTTGGAGCAATGATGCATATAGGAGTGAGTGGGAAACATAACATCGACTTATTTTAATTCCTGAAGTTAATGGGGGTTGTGAAGAAGATAAATTGTTTGTGATGTCTTTTGGAATAATAGGTCTGGCGAACCCCTGATGGTTAACAGAGGTGGTCAAAAACTGACTACTAACGATCACTTGGAGTGCTTCCCCTACTGCCTGAAGATGGTGCCGTCCTGAAAGAACCTTGCTTTGGATCGGGACACCCCTCGATGAGGTAGCAACAATATTTCTTTGCCTTTATATTGTTGCCAACAGATCACATTGCTTTTGATTTGATTTTAAAATAACTGAATTACTTTGTCTTCGCAGGACACTGCTCGAGATATTTTGAAGACTGCTTTGGGTGTAGTGGTCATTGATGATCGTGAGTCCTATAACGAACCTACTCCATTGGAGGTGCCAATCAAGGATGACGTTGCTGTTGGCAGAATTCGTCATGACCTATCTCAGGATTGGAATCAACGGTATAACTATTTCTTGAAAGAGAATATTAGTATCAGTTTCAATCAATTTATATTTTCTATTTCATTGTGTGTCATACAGTGTTATACCAAAGTACTGATAAAGAACAAAATACAGTGTTATATCAATTCTCAATAGTTTTTTATGTTGATTTGGTTGGCTTTTTGAATTGTTTTGGTGACTGATGATGATGCTGGTTTTAGGAGTTTGGAGCCTGAAACCTCTTAGGATGAATGGCGGAAGTGTCGAGGTAGCTCTCTTAGGAGATATTGTGTTGAGCAGCTTCCATCATAATGAGGTACTAAAGGGTGCATTACAATATATATATATATATATATATATATATATATAGTAGTTTGAAAGTGATAAATTGGGTGTTTTAGGAGAGCTTATTTGAGATTTCCTTATTAATATATAAGCATTTGTATATTATTGGTGCAACTGCTTGGAATAAAATTCATCGAAGACATTCAATTGTTTTCTTGGAATTGGATTAAGTGAAAGATTCGCAAATTCAGCTATGCCTTAAATCAATGGATCTCTAATCTAAAGGAATGCTTGGGAGGTCCAATTTGACGTTTCGGGATATCTTCAAATGCCTAAATTGGAGGCAGTGGTAGTAGCATGTTTAGTGTGGGATGGTTAAAAGGCTTCCTGTTAGGTGGGTCTGTTAGTTTGTTTGGGTTATGAGATTGCATAATGGTATATCAATGTGCATCAAGCTAGATCTCTTAGGAGAATAACAATGACGTGCATGATTTGAAGTACAAATATGTTGGAAAGATGAACCCAGTTTTTTAATTTAACTTAATATTCCTGATTCTTATAATTTCTTACACGACTGGTTTTTTTTTCATATGTAACAATTTCTTTTGTACAAGCTATAATTTATGGATTATTGATTTATGCATCAATCGGTTTATGTGTATGAAAATAAAGATCAATAATATTTTATGGTGGATTTAATGATTTGTTTATAATTGGTTTCTGTATATGCAATCATTGGATTAATGATTTATGTAAGCCTTACACGACTGGATTTTATGGATCTGTTTATTGTATGAAAATAAAAAACGGTATGAAGAACTAAAGTTAATATATCCATTTAATTGTTTTCTATTTTATATCATTCTCTTTTTATACTTTTAAGTCATTCTCCGGTGACGTAACCGCGGTACACACCAGTACTCGTGTGTTCCGAGCACACGGGTGACACATCAATACCGTGTAAACGCACGGGTAATCAATCAAAACACGGGTATCCAGATAAAACTTCTATAATTCAATTTGATATAAAAAAACTTATCTAATAAAGTCGATCCATCCCACTCCAGAACCCGTGCGGACGAACGAGTAACACAACAGTACCACCTAAACGCACGGGTAATCATACCAACATTCGTGTGAGCGCACAGTTTATTGCACTTTTTTTTACAATTAAAGAAAATAAAACTCAGTTGTACTACTTACTTTTCATTTATTTATATTTTCAATCATAACCTAAAATTTAATAAACTCAACATTAAACTTAATTCTTTTATCTCATTCTCTTTTTGGATTTTTATGTAAAATTATGTTTTTACTGATTTTCAACTAATTTTAATTTTGTAATATTTATTTATCTTATTTATTAAACTTTATAAATCCTTTTATTATTATAACCCTATCAATTTAATAGTTTTGTTTAAACAATATAACTTCTATATTTCAATTTCATACAAAATATTTTTTCGATTTTTTAACTTAATACTATATATATTTGATAAACACAGTCCAACCCACACCAGAAATTCTGTGATATATCAAAATAACTATACAGTTTGTCTTTTGTTATTATTTTTTTTAAAATGTCGAAACATATTATATTTTATAGCCTTATGGTCACTTATAAATATAGTCTAAGGTAACTTTTTTTTTATCTTCCTTTTTTTCCTATCTAATATATATGTACAAGAAAAATTCGGTCCATCCCACACCAGAACCCGTGCGTATGCACGGGTTTCCTACTAGTGTACTTTGAAAAATATTTCAACATTAAATGTTATAACAATATCCCACTTGAATTTTAAAAAGGATTTAAGAAGTATCGTAAAACGCTTTTATATAATATTACATCAACAAAAACGTCAACAGATTTGAGCCTTAGGATAACAAATAAGATTTGCATTAAACAAGAGTGTCTAAGTCTTCAACTTTTTCTCTACCATTAGACCAAGATACAACTATGAAGGATAGAAAAACACTTAGAAAGAGGGGGTTTGAATAAGTGTGACTTCAAAAACTTGTAAGATAAAAAACAATGAACACAATTATTTTTATCCTGGTTCGTTGTTAGCGAAACTACTCCAGTCCACCCCCTTAGAGTGATTTACCTCAACTGAGGATTTAATCCACTAATTCAACTGATTACAATGGTTATCCACTTAGAAACCTTCTAAGTCTTCTAGAGTATACAGATCACAACTTGATCACTCTAGGAATTCTTCACTTAGAAACCTTCTAAGTCTTCTAGAGTCTACAGATCACAACTTGATCACTCTAGGAACCTTTTACAAACAATGTAAAATAATGTTTACAAGAGTAAGATTGCTTCTAATAAAGCTGTAATCACAACAGTGATATTTCTCTTAAGTTCTAAGCTTAACACTCACTAAATATTACAAGAGTTTGTGAGGTTGAAGATGAAGTTCGTGAATTTTGATTTTGACAGCGTTTCAGTATTTTGCACAAGTGTTCTTACTTTGCTTCTGATCATAACTTCCATTTATAGGCGCTGAGAGGAAATGACCGTTGGGAGCATTTAATGCTTTGCGTGAATAGTACAGCTTTGCATTTAATGTTTCACACTTTTGTCAACTACCTCGAGCCTTGATTTTCCTGCTTTTAACGTTCCTTTTGTCAGTCAGAGATTAGACTAAATAGCATGTCATCTTGTACTTTCTTCTGGACTCAGATTTGTAGAATAACAATGTTTGAATATCAGAGTCAACAGCTTGGTACAGAGCATCTTCTTGTCTTTTGACTTTGAAGAGCTTGAGCGTGATACCATTCAGAACTTCAGAGCTTCTACTTCTGACTTCATGTTCTTCTGATGTTTTACAGTTCACGTTCTGATTCTGCTTGACCATTTTCTGATGTCTTCCTAGAGCATGTTCTGATGTAGCCATCTAGAACCTTCTGAGTCAGTGCTTCTGAGCGCTGATTTGTGCATACTCTTTATGTATTTCCTGAAATGGAAAATGCAAAGGATTAGAGTACCACATTATCTTATACAAAATTCATATATAATGTTATCATCAAAACACAGAATATTGATCAGAACAAATCTTGTTCTAACAAACTATTATATAGCGTGCATTCTAAAAAAGGCTATAATGGCCATGCACATATATCTTTGTATAGTTAACACTTTAGTATCTAGGAATCTATGCTTGAGATTCCATAGAAAGTGGTCTCACTAACATATTCGTAAAGACGGGTTTATCCAAGGTGCTCATGTAGCTAGGTATTCCACACAGAGTATAGATCTCATTACGAGTTTATATTACCTTAACCTTTATTCGCTTCATGAATCATGCTCAATAGCATGTTTCTTTCCATATCACTTCCCAACTTATTATTACTCATTGAATCTAATTCGTGGATTTCTAGTCTTTTAGGATGGTTATCAATATGAGTGATTCATTTATCTATTGGCAATAGTTTCATCCTTTTGGATGTATTTTGGACATTCTCTCTAGATATTCCTTTTGTCAAAGAATTAACTAAATTTTCATCAATGGGTATATAATTCACTCTAACATCTCCATTAAAGAGGAACTCTTGTGTGCTTACGACAACTTTTTTCTCTTATCGTTGTATTAACGATTCTTAATTTTTGCAATAGTCGCAATATTATTGTAGTGGTTCTAGATAACAGGCACCAGTTTTTTTCCATAGTTGAATCCCTACTAGCAAGCATCTCAATCAATTTGGTTTTTATACTAGCGGTTGAAATAGATATCATTTAAGATTCTATAGTAAATGAGTTAGAATCGTTTGTTTCTTAAACTTCGAGAGACTGCTCATTTAGCTACATTGATGATGTAACCACTTGTTGCTTTGAAATAATCTGACTTGGTGTTTCAATTAGCATCTTTGTGCCCCTCAAGGATAGAAGGGAACTTTTGACAATGTAATTTGAGGTTTGAGTCCTCTTAAGTAGGGGTAGCAAACATGCATGCCCGCGAAAACCAACAAAAAATGGAGCATGCACATTAAAGGATGCGAGCCTAAAAACAGGGCATGCACATTAAATATCCTCAACATAGGGAAACTATTCAAAAGAGATTCTCTTATTTGATGGAGTAATTTTAATACCAAGTATTACACTCGTTTCTCTTAGATCTTTCATATCAAAATTATTACACAACAACAATTTCACGTTATTTCTGACATAAATGTTTGATCCAAGCAGGCCCTACCGCTAACCTCACTCTATACCGCCACGCCAAGTTTGGAACCAATCTCACACTATATCAGCTCTGCCACTAGCCTCGAATCATGTCCGCTCCGCAAGGAGGCCAACTCTGCGCCGTTGCACCAACTCCGTCTTTTGCCTTACTCAACATCATTGTGCCAGCTCCACTGTCAACCTCTGTTGCGACTATGACGTCTTCATCGACTTCCAAGTTGATTAACTTAAACAAAGTCTTGTTGTAATTTACAATATTAGACTATTTTTGCTAGCCATGACAAAAAAAAAGCCTCATCATTTTGAACCATTTACATCTCATAATCGAAGGATATTAAACCAAAATAGGGGTAATCCATAAGTAGGGGTGTTCGCGGTGCGGTTTGGGGTTTTTTACGTAAAAAATTATCCGAACCGCAAGATAAAAAAATGTGCGGTTCAGTCTGGTTCGGTTGGCTTTTAGAAATAAAACCGAACCAAACTAATGTGGTTTGGATTGGTTCGGTTGGTTCGGTTTTTTAACAAAAATTTATTGAGCCATACATACATATATAGATGACAACATAACTTTGTATTTAGTCATTTATGCGTTATCAAATAACATCAAAATTCATCATATTTGGATAACAACTTTCCATTTAATATACAAAAATAAAATTAAATAAAAGTGAAATAAAAAAACATAAAATAGTAGCATAAAACAATATAAAAAACATTATAATGAAATAGAAAAACAGAGGAGATGAAAAATTAAAGAAGATGAAAAAGAAAGAGCTGAAGAGATGAGAGATTGGATAAGAAGGGGAACATTAAAAACGTAATTCCAATAGAGAACGGTAGAATAAAAATAATAAGATGAAAAAGTGAGAACTTAAAAGATAAAAGACTAGAAAAGAAGAGGTGATATGTACTTGAAAAAGAATAGGTGATATGTACTTGAAAAAGAAGATGAGAAGAAGACGCAATACCGCTAGGAGAGATTTAAGAAGACTTAAACTGAAACTTTAAATGTGAGGAAAAGAAAATCATTTTTAATGGTAAGAGTAAGGCATAATAGGTTTAAGTTTGGGTTGAATATAAGTTAATTGAAGTTTGAGAGTTGTAGCATAATGCGGTTTGGTTTGGTTTGGTTTGGTTCGGTTTGTAAAATACAAACCTGTAAACCGAACCGGAACCGAACCGTGCGGTTTGTTAAAAAATGGCCCAAACACATCCGAACCAAATGCGGTTTTTTGCGGTTTTAATTTGGTTTAGTTCGATTTTACGGTTTTCTATTGGGCCGGTTTGGTTTTGAACACCCCCTATCCATAAGTATCCATATCCATATCAAAAATGGATTTTACCCAAGAAGGTAAACTAGTATCCATAAGTATCTATATCCATATCAAAAATGGATTTTACCCAAGAAGGTAAACTAGGTGATAAGGGAAGATCAAAATTTACCCATCTCAATCCATTGACAATGTTCTCCAGTAAGGCAACACTATTATCATTTTTCAAAACTAAACAAATGCAAGTGGAAATAAATTAAGGTACAAGACATAACTGGGAGGGTCCCACGTGTGGAACGAAGCAAATAAAACCACAAGACGACAAAAAAAAATCAATAAAATGAAATAAATTTTGTTGGATCCAAATGATATACCTTACGAGGATCTTAGTCAGCATAGATATTTCATACATGCCTTGGATAAGAATAAACAACAATATAATGTGACACCATTATAAATTCATTCATTTTTCTTATATATATTATAATCGAATACACCATCAATCTCTTCATAACAATCATCAACGGATTATGTGAATTTCCATTGACGCGATTCCTTTTGGAATATCTTGAACGGTTATGTGAGGTTTCGTTTGCTCTCAGCAAATTGGTGTAAAAGAAGGGTTGCAATTTTGCAGGTAATTTCATCTCTTGATGTAATTGGGGATCTCAAATTTTGTTTTTGTTACGTTTTTTTTTTTGTTGTTGAAAGAATTTTCTGTGGATTTCATAATTTAATTAGAAGTTACAGAAGAGGTATAGTTTTAAATAGGGAAGTGAATGCATTAGAATGTTATGCTCTGTATGAAAGGTTGGACTTTGTAGTTTGGTTTTATGGCCTTGCTCTTGCTACTTTAATTTACAATTTAGACGAAAGAAAGACGTGGGATGAGATGGAACGGAATGGAGTGTTATATAATTCGATTCTATTGTTTGGATTTGTAAGTAATGGATTGAACGAAATGTAATATGATGAAATTCATTATATCTTATTTCGTTCAATCCTTTGATTTTTACTTCTCTATTTTGGGGTGCGAGCAATGAAATGAACTTAGGTGGTTTGAACATGGAGAGAAGATCAGGTGGATAGAAGTCAAACAACTAGAGGAAGAAAAAGATCTAAAAAGACTATAAGAGAAGTTATTAAGAAATATCTCGAAATTAACAATTTGGATAGAAGTACGGTCTTAGACAGAACATTATGGTGAAATTGATCCATGTAGCCCACTCCATTGGTAGGATAAGACTTGATTGTTGTTGTTGTTGTATACCTTGTGACTTATATCTTTAAGAAAGACATGTTTGGTAATATCATTTTCTCATGAGCTTGTAGTTTATTTTTCTAATTGGTAGCTTTTTTCTAATAAGCTAATTCAAACAGCATATAGTTTAACGCCTATAAATTTTTATTTTTTTCCTCTCAATTTTATCCTTATTATCTCGAACACAAATAAATATTAGCTAAAGGGTTTAATTGTTATGTACTGTCAGTGTAAATTTTTTGAATCTATCAGTGCATCATAACCACTCAACTGTATTACTTCAAAAGAAATTAAAATAAAAGTCAAATATTTTATACAAATTATCGGTTGTAATTAACTGACGGTGTAAAATTTCTTTATACAATCACTGCATTTCAATTAAATTCTTAGCTAAATATATATATATATATATATTTTGTGTTATTTTACAAGTATAAACAGTCAATTTTATCAAACACTACAAATTCAATTAACTAGCTTATTTGCTACGGGCCATCAACTAGCTTAAAAGTTATCAGCTAAAAATTAGCTTACCAGTTATCAGTTATTTTTATCAAACAGAGTTTTATCTCAATTTGAATTGCGAATTTGATTCAATATTCTTATTAGCATATATTGCCTGGTTGAGTATTTATTCATATTAATTGTTTTATTACTCACAAGACAACCCTGTTTTTGAGTTGTCAGATAAATTAAAGATGGTGGAGAAGTTCCTGACTGTGCCACCGTTTGAGTGCGCATGGCGAGAGGATTTAAAATTCCAGGAAGCAGGTAGAGGATGCGTGGCTTTCGATGCATTTGCCTGCAACGATGTCACATTGGTTTTCAGGGAGAATGTGGGAAGCCAAGGGTACCACTACAAAAGAGATAGCAGTCCTCATTACACAATCATATTGGGGAGTCATAGGAATCGGCGTCTCAGAATTGAGGTAAACGGTAAAACTGTTGTTGACGAAGCAGGAGTTGGTCTCTGTTGTTCCAACTCATTTCAGAGTTATTGGATCAGTATCTACGACGGTTTCATCAGTATAGGGAATGGGAAATACCCTTTCCAGGATGTTGTTTTCCAGTGGTCTGATTCGAATCCTAATTGTAATGTTCAGTATATTGGTCTCAGTAGTTGGGATAAACATGTTAAGTACAGAAATGTCAATGTCCTCTCGTTAACACACTCTCTCATGCCGTTATCGAAGCGTATGTTTTTCGGTGATTATCAAATTGAGGAGGATGATGTTGCTACTTACAAACAGTTGCATATGGACTATGACAAATGGGGCCTCAACAATTTTCTAGAGAGTTGGGACTTGTCTGATATGATATTCATCGTTGGTCCAGAGGAAAGACCTGTTCCTGCTCACAAGCCGATTTTAGCTGCTTCTGGAAACTTCAATTTTTGCTCCTCCTTTGTCATCACACTGCCCAATGTTTCTTATCCGATTCTCCATGCACTGCTTCACTACATCTACACTGGCTGGACCCAGGTACCACTTCTTCGTACTTATTGTTCATCGTTGATATGTTATTGAGGCAATCTTATTGCATTCCCCTACTCTATTTATGATAAATTTGTCTTGTGATTTTGCCTAGCGGATTATCATCTTTCTGATTTTTATTTTATTTGATGTACTGTTGTATTTTTCTATATTGTAGATTCCACATGAACAACTTGATTTATTGAGGGCTTTAAGTCTACATTTTCAAGTGATGCCACTGGTGAAGCAATGTGAAGAGGTTATGGAACGGTTTAAGGTAGATAACAAGTTGTTTGACACGGGTAAGAATGTGGAGTTAACATATCCGTGTATTGGACCTCATCGATCAACATTACCCTCCCTTCCCGTCAGCATTCAGAGGCTGGGGCAGTTAAAACTATCGGGGCAGTACAGTGATGTAGACATCTATATTGAGAATTATGGGTTTGTTGCACGAGTACACAGAATTGTTCTCAGCTTATGGAGTATCCCCTTTGCCAAGGTGACCCAAATTCACTATCTGTGATCTGATAACTTGTGATTCGTAGCAGGAAGATTTATGCACCTAAGCATCAATCTTTTCATTTTATAGAGGAAATATTAACTTCAGTGAACTATCAATTAAAGATGCTGTTATTTTTTACAGATGTTTACAAATGGAATGAGTGAAAGCATGTCATCCGAGGTTACCTTACGGGATGTGCCGCCAGAAGCTTTCAAGGTTATGCTTGACTTTTTATATGATGGGCAATTGAATGAGAAAGTTATTGATTCTGGTTCTATGTTGCTCCAACTCCTCCTATTGGCTGATCGATTTGGAGTGACATTTCTTCACCAAGAATGCTGCAAAATGCTTTTAGAAGGCCTCTCACAGGTAGTTGAGTAAATTTCGCTCACAACAGTAATTAATACTTTCTAGGAAGATAGAAAGAATCATTTATCCTGTGAATGCCACTTGGATTAAGTGATTGGAGAAGAGAGTTGCGGTTTCGGACTTATGAAAACAAAAGGAGAGAAGATAACCATTTTACAATAATCAATTATAAGATATTGATACTTCTTGTCTACACGTCATATGCAGGGATGAAGTTCCTCTTTTGGGTGAAGGTCATACATACAACAGAGTTTTTCTATTATACAAACAAATTAAATGGAGGAGGAAGAAGACAATTTTGGCATCTATTAATGATGTAGCTTTTGAAGCTAACTATTGAACTTTGTTGCAGGACTCTGTATGTCCACTCCTCCATGTGGTTTCTTCAATCCCGTCATGTACACTTGTTAAAGAAACGCTGCAGAGGAGAATCTCCATGAACTTTGACTATTTTATCAGTGCCAGCACTGACTTTGTTTTGTTAGACGATACAACTTTCTTCGACATCGTTAAGGTGTGTTTCTCTTAAAGTTGCTCCATTTGTTGAATTTGATGTTAAATCCAAGGAATTTAATTGAACGACACTCAATATCTTCTAAAGAGATCGGCTTATTCCTTTGCTTACATTTAAACCAGAAAAGTTTTATGAGTAGAAAGGCATAAAGAATAAAGGAATGGAGTTTTACTTATGTGGATATGCCATCAAAGTTGGAACAGTACTTTGGTAAATTCCTGCATATGCAATTTCTCAAATCTATATTTGAACGTGCAGCATCCAAATCTGACGGTGACATCCGAAGAGAAAGTTCTTAATGCAATCCTAATGTTTGGCATGAATGCAAAAGAGTTATTTGGATGGGAAGTGGTTGATCAGTTAATAATAAATTCAAAACCTGAAGTCCTTTTTGGGGAGAGGATTCAGTTGGTTTATGACTTGCTGTCATTTGTGCGGTTTCCGCTACTACAACATTCCTTACTTGACAAGGTTCGCCTGCTCTACATTCAGATACTTATTGCCAATTTTATAGGAACTGGGTTCCATTACATTCTTAATCTAATTATGCCGTGTAATTATCGTGCAGTTGCAGAATAGCAACATTGTCAGACATATTCCTGTTCTACAAAGTCTCGTAAGTTTGCTGTCTTATTCCAATGAATACTTTTTGTCTTTTCCAATTGATTCAGATTGTATATTTTGTGCGGTTTTGTGAACGTTATCTTTGATTAATTGTTATGTTGTTTATATTCTTACAGGTTCATGAGGCAATAAATTTTGTTGAACATCAGCTGGGAAGGCCAGAAAATGAAATTAAGTAAGTTCTTCGTAATAGTTTGTTTCCTCAGATTCTTCATCGGACATTACATCATGCTTTTCCCTTTGAGCCAATTTTCAAAATGTAGATTATAACCTCCCTAGTGGATAGCCAGAGTCATCTCAAGTTTTTGGAGATCCTATGTAGATTAGTAGCAGTTTGACCATAAGAAAACAAATAGATGCCCTATTTAACAATGGTTTAAACGTGACAAACATTTTATGAGGCCTTATCTAGCCAGATTTGTAGGGATGAATTAGGTCAAACTCTTATTTTATCATTGACAATAATTGATATCAGGATACAGGAAAGGAATATCAGAAATGTAGAAATATAGCACAAGTCACACATTAGTTACTTGGCTGCTGAAGTTTTTTAAAATAAGTTTGGAGTTCAATTGAAAATTGGTTTGCTTGGCTACCAAGTTAGGCCTATTTCAAGTTCAATTCAAGTCATGGATATTGTCTTTATGCTTTTTGTTCTTGGTGTATGTTTAGATATTACTATAATCTCCATTCTCAGCCCGCCCCCGCCAAAAATAAAACCTAACAGGAGTTATAACTTTCATCGGTTGCAGTGCTAGATTCCAACATAGACGGTCTAGTTACAAGGAGCTCCAGTATATTTGTGATGGGGACGACCATGGAGTTCTGTACTTTGCAGGCACATCATATGGTGAACACCAGTGGGTTAATCCTCTTTTGGCAGAGGTAGGTCATGCTTTACATTTTCCTCTTTAGTTTTTAGGAATTTTTATTGCAAGTTCTGATCTTTGACCTGTTTATACATTCACTTCTCAAAAATAAAAATTTGTTGCAGTCAAAGAAAATTACCATCACAGCCAGCAGCCCCCATTCAAGATACACGGATCCTAAGGTTTTGGTCTCAAGAACTTACCAGGTATGCTAAATTGATTTATCGTCGTTTGTCATTGAACTATTAATTTCTTGGATGGAACCTAATAGTTCATTTGGCTATGATATGATAGGGAACATGTTTCGCCGGGCCTCGTTTGGAAAATGGACATAACTGTTCCTGGTGGATGGTTGATCTTGGACAAGATCATCAGGTGCATAACTTGTTATTTAAGCAAGCTATTTATTGTATACTTAGTTTAAGTAAAACATCAAAATTACCCGACTGCAAAATAAAACTTTTAATTTGACGATTCATCGCCGCTTGACAAATGAAGTATTGAAACTAGAATTGCAATTCAATGAGTAGATAGATCATTTTTGTTGGATTGAAATAGCGCATCTGATTATGTTTTTTACTTCATATTTCAGCTTATGTGCAACTACTATACCATGAGGCAAGATGGCTCCAAGGCCTTTCCGAGACATTGGAATATTCAGGTACACAACAGTCGACTCTATTTAGAGGGATAAGATTTAGTTGTTGTTTCTTCCATAATAAGTGTCTGATGCACGCAAATCAGGGTTCGGCGGACGGAAAGAGCTGGCGGGACTTGAGGGTCCATGAAAATGACAGGACAACATGCAAACCTGGTCAGTTTGCATCTTGGCCTATAGTTGGTCCCAATGCTTTGCTTCCCTTTAGGTATTTCCGGGTGGTTCTCACAGGACCCACAACTGATACTACTAATCCTTGGAACTTCTGTATTTGTTACTTGGAGCTTTATGGCTACTTTCTCTAAAAGCTTTTGGTTTGGCTCTTATAGAAAAGATAGGCACTCCTATTACCTATACATGCAAGTTCCTTTATTTGATTGAATAATGTAATAATGTATAAATCCATATAGTTTTACTAAAGAATAATTGAAGTGCAACATTTGATGTTTAATTAGTTTACTTTGTCTGTGAACATGTAATTTTTTTTTACGTTTTTAAAAATAAAAATTAAATACGAAAATATACTTTTTTTTTTTTTAATCAAGATAATATTAACGGGAGAACTAAAGGTTCTCCCACCTTTTTACACAAAAGAAATGGGAAAATCCCAACAAAAGGCACAAAAAAGGCGAGAAATTACCTACCAATTGAAGTTACGAAAGAAAACCCAATGGATCCTTAGTAAATTCGTAAAAGCTAAAATATACTTGATTCGTAATTTTTTCTCTTTCATTGATTTGATTTGTTACCCGTATTTAAATATTTTATTTATTTAATTAAGAAAGTTTTAGTAAAAAAATAAAATATAATTCATTGGGTTTTAATTGTCTAAATTTATTTTACAAATATAATATGGATTTTGGAAGGAAAAAAAAACTAAATTGGCTAAGCAAGAAACTAGTTAAATAAGGATTTAGTGAGTCACATACTTCTTTCTTTCTTTTTCTCTCTTTTTACACAGAAAAGAAGAAAAAAAAGAGAATTTTTTATTGGGTTAAATAAGTATTTGGTCCCTATAAATAATGCAATTTTTATTTTTAGTCCCTCCTTGCCTTTAGGCAACGGTTTTTACAAAAAAACTGTTGTCAAAACCAGTTAAAACCGTTGCCAAAACCCATGAGGGATTAAAAATGAAACTGCAATATTTATAGGGACCAAAAATTTATTTAACCCTTTCTTATTAGACCTCTTGGATTTTTCACGCACCACTTTATTGACAAAACTGTCCCCTGCTTTCGTAGATGTACCTCTGAAAGCACCTTTTTTTACATTTGCGTCAAATATTCTGTAGATGCACATATAGAACACTTCGTAGGTACACCTCCAGAATAAATTCAAAATCAAGAAACCAGCAAAGCAACGGGAAAAGAAACATTCATTGATTAAAAATTGATATTATATCGAAATTTCAAACAGAAAATTAAATACTACATCTAAGAACTTACAACAGTCAAAATAATTTCATCTGATCCATGCATCATTTGAATGACATCAATGTCGTTTTCCACTTCATCCCACCAACGTTCTATTTCTCTGGTCTCAAGTGAGGTTTTTGTTCTAAGCCTCTGAATCCATCTGATGACTTCGCCAGGTTTGTACTCCTCCTCTAACCAAGACATCAGAGCTCTTTTTAGTTGGTCCAAGGAATGGATGTGCTAAAATTTCATTTGCACCGGGGTTTGAGAGGAGAAAAAACAACATGTCCGTCCCTTTTGAAAATAAATTATTCAGGAGGGGGTCACTTGGATGATGATCGCTGCCATGATAATGGCCAAAGAGATGCCATGAACTAATTCTCTTGAGAAATTTTTGTGTTTGTGTGTAATACAACACTAGAAACCCTAACTTTATAAAAAATCTTGGTGCATATGGACCACACATTTTCTGTCACAGAACGTTCCGTAGGTATATCCACGTAAGTATCGTACATATTTTGCTTTCGTAGGTGTACCTACGGAAAAAACCCATAATTTTCAAAATTAGAGCCTTCCGTAGATACATCTACGGAAGTTTCCCTGCTATTTTTTTTAACAGAACAGAATAATACAGCAGTAGCAGTAGAAGAAAAACACATAAACACATAAACTAATACTTGACAAAAAATGATTATATTGCAATGTTAAGGAGTGCATATATTATACTTTGAAACTAGAAAATACATCAAAAGAACTATCGTCGGCTAAATCTATTGGTGGTTCCAGTTTTGACTTTTTCTTATTCGATTCCTTCTCGATGTTATTCAATCTTTCGAATTTGTGCATCCTATCAATAAAAAGATCCGGCCACGTCTCGACATCTTTGGTATGATGTAGATCTCATTCCGGTGACGTAGGTGGTATGGGACATCCCGATAAAAGCCATCCAATACGTAGGTGGTATGCGAGCATTCGAATTTGTAGGCGGTGCAGAGTGGAAAAAAGGTTTCCGAAAAACCATAACGCGTCAAGTCAATGCACACCATATCATAGGCGCATGCAATAAGATGTCTCATTTCTGGGAATTTCATTCATTTTGACACTAGTTTGTAAGGACTCATCCAAGGCATAAGAGCTTCGTTAACTGCTTCAAATTTAGCTTCCTCTCCATATAATCGCGTGTACGATTCTTTATGCGTCTTCAACTTTTGGATGAGTAGATGACGGAAAACCGTGTAGCTACCCTCTCCATTACCAAGCAACACCGAGACGGCTCGGTAACCATAATTACCGTCCCCTGCAACATCTACGATCCACTCGATGTAAGGGTTCATAAAAATTGGCATCTCTCCGATGAATGGAATGTTAGGTGGAATAAGCATATCTTAGATAGTTGGAATTTTAAGTGGAATAGGTGTCAGAGGCGGTTTACTTATGCGAGCTCATTTGTTTGAACTTTTTTGAGATTTTTGAGATTTTTGAGATTTAGGAGTCGGTGAGTCGGAAAAAAATTTATCGACATGCTCATATTAAGAAGGAGACTGTGTAGTCGAGTTGTCATTCAGTGTAGGCTTCAATTTCTTGGGATTGTAACACCCTAATTTCCCCGACATTTATTAATATAAAATCAGGGTAAAAGTTTCAAATAATAAATATGCAATTAGGATGTCACACTTCTCAAAACATATTAAACTTGCTCAGTTATTTAAATAGATACATTATGCAGATGAACAAAAACAAAACTTCATAATTCTCAACTTCCAATTTTATTACGTAGCGGATAGGATTCACATAATATTATCAAAAAATCATTTGCATCCAACATAAACAACATTTATTCAAATAATATGGAGTTCATAAGACTCCAAACAATCATCAAAGACAACAAGATTAATCTAAGCTTTCATTCCCCCTGGTGTTACGTGTCAGAGCACAACCCGACTCGATATAAGCAACAGGAAGATCAACATCTTCCAAGCTACTCCAAAAGCGCACTAATCATCATTACCTGTGTGTTACCAACATAGAGGTAACAATCAAACAAAAGAGGTGAGATATCATAACAATATAAAGAAGCGTTTGATAACAAGTATATGAGAATAAAGTCATACACAATTCACCACTTTATAAAACATCGATATCTTTTATCAGTAAGTAATATACAATTATTCCACAACATACAACTCATCGTCACATCATCAATTATACAAGGATTCATCATCAACAGCTCATCATCATTCATGATCATGTAAAATACAATGCAACTGATACTGTGCAAATGCATGTGGTACCAACAGGACATAAGCCCCCTTCGCAATTTGCCAATTATTATAGACATCAACAGGGCATAAGTCTTCTTCGTAGTTTTTCTAATCCAGGCCAACGTGTTTGCCAATCCAGGACATTGTAAAACAACGACACCAATTATGCAACCACAAGGCAAAAGCCTTCAACAAACGTCAATATTGACCATCACTTCATCGTCATAACAACATCAATTCATCATCTTATTCATACCTCATCGTAGGCTTCATATTACCCACATCATCATAACATCACCAATCCATCATATTCATCATACAACACATCATGCAAAAGAATCACATTAATCATACAACGTTATTACCATCGCATATTACACGAGATACGTCCAAATAAGCATCAGTTATATCAAATAATTGTCTAATGGTTTCCAATATATTTTTATGAGATAGAAAATAATTTTACCTTTCCAATGGTCCAAACGGCGCGTCAAACAGACACTTGAGTAAAAAAATATGAATTTTCAAAGTTTTGGAAAAATCTGCCAACACAGTGATGTAACGGGTTACATCATTCATGTAACCGGTTACCTCAGTTCCAAAAGTGAAAATACCCCATTTTTCTTTGATGGAACCGGTTACCTCAACCATGTAACCGGTTGCATCACCCAAAATTGTCCAAAAATTACGTTTTCCCCATTTTTTCACTCATGTAACCGGTTACATCAACAATGTAACCGGTTACATCACTGAACAAGTCTCAAAATCTGTATTTTTCATCTACTACGGGATTGTTCCCTAAACCCCTAAAATTCTAATTTGTGATCAACATAAAAAGTAAGCAGTCTAATCACAGAATTTCCAGCAATTACAATACTACACATATCCAAACAAAACACTACACATATCAACAAGAATTATTATTAACATACATCATTTTCATGGATTCCTCATCAAAACCTAAATTATCAATACAAATCCAAAACTCATTCCTACATACAAATCATCATACCCAATTTTATATAGTTAGAACCCCCACCCTTACCTTAGATTGAAGATCCTATACTCTTTCAATGGAATCCTTGCCCTAACTTCTCTGTGTCTCTTCTCCTCTTTCACGATAAAATTCTCTTTTCACGTTCTCTCCAAATATTTCCCAATTCTATTTTTCTCCCTTATTTTAGTTAACCCTTTACTAACTTCTACATCACTAGTGGGCTTAACACACACACCCCTACTATTCATTATGCTAGCACCATAATAGGCCCAACTAATTATTTAATCATCTATGCTATTATTACTATTATTATTATATCCAAATAATAATTCTTATTCTAATCATACTAAATCACCTAATTTTTCCAATAAATCAAATCAAATAAATAATTATAACTAATTATATTTATTTAATTCTACAACTTCTAGATCAAAGGCACTACCATCTATTTTAGGAATACATACCATCTGATACCACAATCATCCTATAATTTATATTTTCCTTAAATAACTCACAATCAAATAATTAAATAATATAAACGGGCGTTATAGGGTATCATTGCAGCAGAATCATATTAAATTCAACACCTGTCATCACATGCTCACCTTCACTTAGGGTATCATTGCAACATAATCATATTAAATTTAGTAATAAAATATAACAACTTCAACTTGGTCTTATAAAGACTTGACTTTCATAAAATGATTTAAATGAGGTTGTATAAAATTGTTGAATAAATTATCGGAAATCAGATGCCGACAGAATTACAACTTGAACGACCCAAATGTAAATAGAAAAATTGCAGAACTTAACTCTAAGGCGCACTTATCACTTAGTGTGAGCAAACAAGCATATTTACAAACTAAATTTTATGCCTAAAAATAAATTCTAAAAACTTGGATAAAAAAGTTCTAACATTGAAAAACTCTATTTATTGGCTTCAATTCGTACAAGAGTTTCATAAAACGTGTAGGAGAAGTGGAGAAAAGTATGGAAGTGAGAAAAACTAAACTATAGATAATGGGCGAGAAAACCGGAATTTAGTGTCATGACTGTAACACCCCATAATTTCAGTTTATTAATTTAATTTGGATTTAAATTAAATAATTGGAATTTTAGTATTTTTATTTGGAATTATTTGGAAAATGGTGAAATATTGACATTTGGGCCTAGAGTGGTGATTAGCAGAAGAGGGGGTGTTGACTAAGCAAGCCCATTATAATATTTATTTTATTTTTCATAAAATAAGGAATTTGGGGAAAAGAGGAAGGAGAAGCAGGAACTGAGTCTGAAGAAAGGAGAACACGTGAAAGTGAGAAGAGCCAAAGGGGAAGAGAACCTTCGAAGTTCGACTCTGAGGTAAGGGGGGATTCTTCGGGTTAGTATTCCTTATGTGATTGTAGGTAGTATGATTGATTAGGATTGTTGTCTAGTTCAATCGTACGTGTCGGGTTTGGGAATTTTGTTAGGTTTTGATAATCTTGTATGAATTGGCATGATTTTGTTGATACTTGTGATATATGATGTTAATACATGTCAATAACTTGTTTGAAATGTGTAATTGTGTGAAAAACAATGATATTTGTGTGTATGTTCGTATGTACCTGAAATTGGGGTATTGGGATATGGTAAATGCTGTCAAAATGGTGATTTTTGCTGTGCAGGTACGTAGGAACCGGTTCCCATGTGGGACGAACCGGTTCCCCCTTGTAAAAACAGAGAAATATGGGTTCTGGGTAGCTGGGAACCGGTTCCCATGTAGGGACAACCCGGTTCCCCATAGTAAAAACCAGAGACGAGACTTTGAAGCTGCCAGGAACCGGTTCCCACGTAGGGACAACCCCGTTCCTGCAGCACTTTTTCTAAAAATGTTTTATCTTTGAAAACTCATAACTTTTGATCCGAGTATCCGATTTATGTGCCGTTTTGGGCGTTGTGAAGCTAATGAGATGCTTTATCTGATGAATTGATAAAATGGGCAATAGCCAACTTTACTTTTTAAACTCGATTTAATTATTAATGAATTGAAAGATAGTATATGTATATGTGCTTATATATATGACTATTGATGCATGTTCTGTATTGGTGATGAGATTGTGATATTTATTGGGTGATGTTGGTTTATAACATGTCGTAAATGAATACATATTTTGTGATTATGTTGTTGGGTTGTTTTGATAATTGGTTACATTGTGTGCAATGATGTTAGATGTAACGATGTATGAACGTGGTGATGATTGATGAATTATGAATGTTAATATACTGTTAATATTAACATGTGAACTGTGGTGAATGTATGTGTGATATGTTTGTATGAATGCTAAGAATATATACATGCTTATTGGTGATGATTTGGTGATGATAATGAGACGATGTGTTACATCGGATTGGTGATGTTGTAAGCATGTTATATGTTGCATTCATTGGCATACATTTTTGGTGATGGATCCCGGTGATGAAAGTGGATCAAAACGGTGGGCATGATTCCCAGTGTGGGGAATCGGTGCTGGATATTTTGGTGAGCATGATTCCCAGTGTGTGGAATCGGTGCTGGATATTTTGGTGAGCATGATTCCCAGTGTGTGGAATCGGTGCTGGATATTTGGTGAGCATGATTCCCTGTGTGTGGAATCGGTGCTGGTTAAACTGTATCTCAGTGATGAGGATATCAGTTGGATGGGTATATCCCATGTATGGTACCACATGCATAGTGTCAGTTTAATCATATGCATTGGTTATAACATGATTGGATGGAATTCAGTGTTATGCCTTGGTGTGTTTATATGATTGATGTATTAAGAATATGTTGTTAATATAACTTGATCATTGGTATAATTGATGAGTTGTGGGCCGATGGCCAATATTGTTGGATTGATGTTTACTTGTTGTAATAATTCTGATTATATGTATGATTGAGTGGATGATAATTACTATGAGATTTTATTGCTTATGATTGCATAATGCTTATTAATTCGAATGAAACTCACCCTTACTTTGATGATTTCAGATTAAGGATGTAGCGGCGTCTTGATTGGGTGAAGATAGCTTATAGGCTAGCCCTTAGTCCGTGTCGAGTCATGCTCTGAATGTAACACTGGGGAACGCTAGTTTAGAGACGAGTTATTATGTCGGTCTTTGTTGTTTATAATTGTATTAGAGAACTTGCATGAATGATGATGATTATGCAATGTTATGAATTATAATCCGCTGTGTTGAACATGAATTGTATTTATGTTAAATGGTTCCTCGTGTGGCATGACAAATGACTATAGTATTTTATGTTAAAGAAGTTGTGACATCCTTGTATTTCATGTTTACTCTAAATTTTTATTATATTTTCCGCGGGGGTTTTAGAAGGGTGTTACAATAGTGGTATCAGAGCATAGTCGGTCCTTGTGACCAGAGTCTTGTTGTTAATTTCCTTTCGTTACGCGACATGTGTGTGAAACACTGTTGGTACTCAGTGTGTTCTAACTGTTTGTCTGCAGAAGTGGGATTGAAACTAGTGGGGGAGAAGCTATGCTTCTCGGATATGTCTCAGATGCAAGATGATAGAGTGATGCGCAGAGCAGCAGTACAAGAGTGTAGAGTTATTGTTTCCTGAAGTAAAGTTGACATGGGCTGAAGAATGTGGTTGTTATTTCAGTTGGATGTGTCTCGGAATAGATGATGGTTATTTCTGGAAAATGGAATTTCGAAGTTGTGATGCTTCAAGTGCTACTGATGGACTGTGATGTTGTTGTGTGAGTAGCCTTATGTGAAAGGTCGCTGTTGAAGCAGTGATTAAAGGAAGTATTGTCGTAGACCTTGTCGTAGGATTACTAGTAAGTAATTGAGATGATAGTAGAGGTTATCGATATTGTTGAGAAAGTTTCGAAGTGCGAGTAATGCAAAGAGACGAGTGTGATCTCAAGGATAAGAAGGTTGATGATGGCGTACATGAATTTGGTTTCAGGATGTTGTAGAAATCGAGTTTCAGCGATGAAATGTGTTGTTTAAGTTATAAGAAGTTTGGAAGCGAAGAGATGTGATAAGATGATGTTAATAATGAGATTAATTTGAAAAGAATGAGTTTTGGAGTGAAATTTTCATAAGCAAATCGCAGGAAGATTGCTGAATCGTTATGAAACTTCGAAAATTCATAACTGGAGTTCTGGACATCCGATTTGAGTTCCGTTTGAAGCGTCGGAAAGCTAAAGAGATGGAGTTTGTTATAAAAATAGTTGCAGCAGTTGTAAGAATATTTAATTGTGACCGGGTGCTGTTGGAAAGAGGTGAAGTTACGGTTACACTTGTCCTTAGAACTAGATTGTTCGTTGGTGCGGCATGGGATGTCAGTGTCAGAGTTAAACAGAATAAAGGAATAATGAGGAGGCTTGTTGAGAAGCAATCTTAGAGATTAAATGTGCCAATTGAGAAGTTTTGGAGATGTCGTATAGGGTTTTGTTGCATGGTGTCGGTATTGTATCTTGGATAACGATTGGAAACATTCATGTCTTGAGCTCTGAGTGTCAGATTAATGTACCGTTTGAATCCACGAAGAGGAGAGATTATGTTCTACATTGTGGAAGAGTTATAAATACCATAGACTGGTCCTATGAGGAGATATGATGATGTCGGTTAAAGAAGCATGAACAAGTGTTGAATAAGAATGCCTATTACCGCGATTGTTCGGAACGAAGTCGAGTAGAATATGTCGTTGATGAATAAGATGATCAGGATGATTTAAGTATTAATGGATTTGAGTGATGAGGGAATCAGTAGAAAAAAAAAAGTGACATAGACTTTGGAACCATCTGTGGTATATTGTGATGCGTCGTTGATGGGTTTAGATGGTGTATTGATGTAAAAACCAGTAAGTAGTAACTTATGCGTCGGGACGATTGAAAGCGCAAGAAAGTAATTATCTGACTCATGATTTAGAATTGGCAGCCATGGTTTTGTTTTGATGTTGCAGTGACATTATTTGTATGGTACAAGGTTGCCTCTAAAAATGTCGATGCTGATGGTGAAAGAGTTGGATTTAATTGAACAATTCAGAGAATTAAGTTTGGTATGTGAAAGTGCTCCTAATAATGTTAGATTGGGTATACTGAAACTGACTAATGGTATTCCTGACGAGAATAGAGAAAGTCAGAAAGCTGATGTTGAGTTGATCGATAAGTCGACTTTGGATTGCCAAGGTAAAGACGGTGAATTCAGAATTGACGAGGATGGTGTAATGAGGTCTAGAAGTCGCAGTTGTGTTCCAGATGTTACCGAGCTGAAAAAGAATATTCTAGAAGAAGGACACCATAGAGAATTATTAGACTATGACAATGTTGTTGAGTTTGGGTGCAAACTCGGAAAAGACGCTATTATGTAGTAACAACGGTCTATGCTTAAATATGATTGTCGGCTATCTATTGACAAATTGAGGACTTGATCACCCTTAATCTCTTGTTGATAATAGACGGAATTATATAGATGGTATAAGATTGCTTGTTACCTTAATGGTATAAGATGTGATGAATGCTGAGATGTGAGAATGACCACTCACCATATTGCGGGAACTTATGAGGAAGTGATTATGAAGGAGTGCAAAGCATTGGACGGTGACTTAAGACGAGTAGTCGTAGTCGTACAGCGAAAGTATGATGTAAAGTGGTGTTATGAGTGCTACTCGTGAGTAGTGAGAATTAATATGTCGGGGTTCTACATGGAGAATATGTGTTTATCTATATGTTGGGTTTAGAATCTCGTGGACGTAAGGATGTCGTGCCAAAGGATTATGACCTTTTGAATAATTGCCGAAGTGATGGATATCCTTTTACGGTTGTACGTAGTTAACGAGTAGATATTCGGAGAAGTTAAGAAGAAGAATTGATATTACATGATGCTATAATAATCTTATGATGTTGTAAGGTATTGTGTGGATTTCTAATTGAAATGAAGGGTTATACTCTACGAAGGACGAAGTTGACTTCATTCTTAGTGAAGAGTGGGACTCTGTTGAGCTATCTTGTAAGAAATGGTATATTGAGGATGATGAGCTATGTAATTATAACTACTGATGTGCACTCATTTCCATAGTTGGAATGTTTAATAGATGAAGTAAATCAGGAATTTGTTTTTGAGTGCGAGTAAGTATTGACGAGTGGTGAGTTAGAACCACGGATGGTAAAGAATGATTCTTGAACGAATGAGTAAAGAGGGCCAGAGTTGGGTATAACCTAGAAGTCTAATTGATAATGATGGTTGCAATGAGTAATCAGGATAGTGCAGCAAAAGCAGAATGTAGCGTGTTGGGTAATTCTGGTGTGACCTAAGAGGAGCCAGACAATTGGAATTCAATGGTATAGGAATATGAGTATTGAGTTCTTGAAGGAAGCAGTTGGTAAAGAGTGTAAGTATTACTTTATCACTCAATTGGAAGAGTGTGCCTAAGGTTAGTACATGGGTAAACGGAATCCATTACTACAGTGTTGATCAGTTGTGATCATACCATGGATTGTGTAATTGTATTATTCAGTTATTGAGTGTATTATATGGATCACACCTCGAAGTTTCATTGTCGTTAATCGTTGGAGTATAGCGAGTGGTATACCCTGGGATGGTCAGATGCGAAGTAAGGGCGGAGATTGAATGCATGAGATATGCTGGTGTTGGTTATGTCAGATGAATTTTGAGACTCGACTAAGAAGGTGTTAACGGAGAATGGGAGAGTCAAATGAAGTACTCTTATCTGGGACTTTACTTGAAGTATGTTTTCGAGGACGAAAACTCTTTTAGTGGGGGAGAGTTGTAACACCCCATAATTTCAGTTTATTAATTTAATTTGGATTTAAATTAAATAATTGGAATTTTAGTATTTTTATTTGGAATTATTTGGAAAATGGTGAAATATTGACATTTGGGCCTAGAGTGGTGATTAGCAGAAGAGGGGGTGTTGACTAAGCAAGCCCATTATAATATTTATTTTATTTTTCATAAAATAAGGAATTTGGGGAAAAGAGGAAGGAGAAGCAGGAACTGAGTCTGAAGAAAGGAGAACACGTGAAAGTGAGAAGAGCCAAAGGGGAAGAGAACCTTCGAAGTTCGACTCTGAGGTAAGGGGGGATTCTTCGGGTTAGTATTCCTTATGTGATTGTAGGTAGTATGATTGATTAGGATTGTTGTCTAGTTCAATCGTACGTGTCGGGTTTGGGAATTTTGTTAGGTTTTGATAATCTTGTATGAATTGGCATGATTTTGTTGATACTTGTGATATATGATGTTAATACATGTCAATAACTTGTTTGAAATGTGTAATTGTGTGAAAAACAATGATATTTGTGTGTATGTTCGTATGTACCTGAAATTGGGGTATTGGGATATGGTAAATGCTGTCAAAATGGTGATTTTTGCTGTGCAGGTACGTAGGAACCGGTTCCCATGTGGGACGAACCGGTTCCCCCTTGTAAAAACAGAGAAATATGGGTTCTGGGTAGCTGGGAACCGGTTCCCATGTAGGGACAACCCGGTTCCCCATAGTAAAAACCAGAGACGAGACTTTGAAGCTGCCAGGAACCGGTTCCCACGTAGGGACAACCCCGTTCCTGCAGCACTTTTTCTAAAAATGTTTTATCTTTGAAAACTCATAACTTTTGATCCGAGTATCCGATTTATGTGCCGTTTTGGGCGTTGTGAAGCTAATGAGATGCTTTATCTGATGAATTGATAAAATGGGCAATAGCCAACTTTACTTTTTAAACTCGATTTAATTATTAATGAATTGAAAGATAGTATATGTATATGTGCTTATATATATGACTATTGATGCATGTTCTGTATTGGTGATGAGATT
The DNA here is from genome assembly GCF_029867415.1 of Vicia villosa. Taxonomy (NCBI): domain Eukaryota; kingdom Viridiplantae; phylum Streptophyta; class Magnoliopsida; order Fabales; family Fabaceae; genus Vicia; species Vicia villosa. The sequence continues at coordinate 67,921,268 of NC_081186.1, read as the reverse complement.
GTGATATTTATTGGGTGATGTTGGTTTATAACATGTCGTAAATGAATACATATTTTGTGATTATGTTGTTGGGTTGTTTTGATAATTGGTTACATTGTGTGCAATGATGTTAGATGTAACGATGTATGAACGTGGTGATGATTGATGAATTATGAATGTTAATATACTGTTAATATTAACATGTGAACTGTGGTGAATGTATGTGTGATATGTTTGTATGAATGCTAAGAATATATACATGCTTATTGGTGATGATTTGGTGATGATAATGAGACGATGTGTTACATCGGATTGGTGATGTTGTAAGCATGTTATATGTTGCATTCATTGGCATACATTTTTGGTGATGGATCCCGGTGATGAAAGTGGATCAAAACGGTGGGCATGATTCCCAGTGTGGGGAATCGGTGCTGGATATTTTGGTGAGCATGATTCCCAGTGTGTGGAATCGGTGCTGGATATTTTGGTGAGCATGATTCCCAGTGTGTGGAATCGGTGCTGGATATTTGGTGAGCATGATTCCCTGTGTGTGGAATCGGTGCTGGTTAAACTGTATCTCAGTGATGAGGATATCAGTTGGATGGGTATATCCCATGTATGGTACCACATGCATAGTGTCAGTTTAATCATATGCATTGGTTATAACATGATTGGATGGAATTCAGTGTTATGCCTTGGTGTGTTTATATGATTGATGTATTAAGAATATGTTGTTAATATAACTTGATCATTGGTATAATTGATGAGTTGTGGGCCGATGGCCAATATTGTTGGATTGATGTTTACTTGTTGTAATAATTCTGATTATATGTATGATTGAGTGGATGATAATTACTATGAGATTTTATTGCTTATGATTGCATAATGCTTATTAATTCGAATGAAACTCACCCTTACTTTGATGATTTCAGATTAAGGATGTAGCGGCGTCTTGATTGGGTGAAGATAGCTTATAGGCTAGCCCTTAGTCCGTGTCGAGTCATGCTCTGAATGTAACACTGGGGAACGCTAGTTTAGAGACGAGTTATTATGTCGGTCTTTGTTGTTTATAATTGTATTAGAGAACTTGCATGAATGATGATGATTATGCAATGTTATGAATTATAATCCGCTGTGTTGAACATGAATTGTATTTATGTTAAATGGTTCCTCGTGTGGCATGACAAATGACTATAGTATTTTATGTTAAAGAAGTTGTGACATCCTTGTATTTCATGTTTACTCTAAATTTTTATTATATTTTCCGCGGGGGTTTTAGAAGGGTGTTACAATGACGGGCGTCAACCCAGCTGACGGCCTGCCCGTCATGACTCCTTCAAAGGGGCGCCATCTTTTCAAGCTGACGGGCGTCAGCCTTGCCGACCCGTCATCCTGTTTTTTACTTCCTTTTGTACTGACAGGTTTGAGATTTCCAAGGGCTGAAGGACGTCAGTCTGTGCAGGACTCGTCACGACAATTGTAGTCTTGCATTTTAGTCTCGTTTTCGCTATTTTTTCATGAATTTGTGGCACAAACACTCCTGCAGGTAAAATACCTGAAACATACACCAAGTACCACATAAAACCATAGAAAAGGATTTAAAACGATACAAAATAGCATGCAAATTGAGTAAAAAATACGATACATTTCTGAGTTATCACTTCTCTTTAGTCTTCTTTTCGCCATTTTTTCATCGTTTTCTCGCACGAACACTCTTACAAGCAAAATACCTTAAACATACACCAATTACCAGCATAAAACCATAAAAAGAGAATGAAAAAGATATAAATTGCATGCAAATCGAGTAAAAAATATAATACATTTCCGAGTTATCACTCCTCTTTAGTCTTCTAGCCTTTCTTCATCTCTAATTCTGTTTTCATATACTGATAACCAAAACCCCTAACTTAGATTATGCTCCTAATTTATATCATTAGGATAAATCTTATTATAATTATAATTATGACCCAAACTCATCCCTCTTACTCCTTCCTCCCTTTCACTTCTCATAATTCCCACTATTGGCCCAAACCCTTTACTTTCCATTAAATTGAATAAATCTAATAAATACTATTATTTTAATTATTAAAATATAGTCTAATAAATTTAATTAAACTCCACCAGTCTCTAATCACTCTCCACGCTCTCACCTCAAGGTCACACACCTCCATCACCCATATTTATTTAACTAATATTACTCAATAATTAATTAAGTACACAAAAATCATAATAAACAAATGATTTCAATAAATCAAAAACTGGGGTGCTACACCCTACCCAACCGCTTATGCAATATCTCGCGATGTATCCGAATTTAAAACTCTATGGATGAGGAACTGGAGCACTATGTACACCTTCTAGGACTAGATGATCGTGATACTCTGCAAATATCTCATTAACATCTCACCGAGGACTGTGGGAAAAGCAACAATAGTGAGGGATATAAGAGAACTCTGGAGACACTCGAACTAATGAATACCTCATTTAGGTAAATATTAATACATAGGTCATGACCAACAGACTAACCATCCAGAGTAGAAGGATATCTTATCGAATGAACGTGTCTCACAAATCATCGTATGTTATGAAGTTTAAATTATTTGTCGCAATGCGGTCAAGATAAACTCTGAGCGGGATGAAGGCAAACACATGGAAATGCCTTGTTGTAGTTAACCACATATTCCTAGCCGGAGAGACGCGGAAAGTGTTGGAAGATCCATGTCTTAAAATGGTTCATATGCATATTAGTAACGACGTAGCACAAGTGTTGTGAAATATTAGTAACAATAAATGTAAAAATATATTATCATAAATGGGGTGTTGATTGCATCATCTATCTAGTCTTTCATAAAAAAGCTCCACCTAACTTGGAGGTGAGTTAAGCCAAACAAGAGATCCCTGATTTATACTCATGAATCATCTATAAGTCGATGAAGTATCTCAGGTAGATGACACCGACATATTATGTACTTTTGTCCACGAATATGGACATGTCAACCAATTACAAGAGGTATGGCGTCAATGCACATACTCTATGATATGTTACCTGTGCATCATCACCATCAGCCTCAACTGCCACATCTAAAAGGTGAATGTACAACCTTTATATAAATCCAAACTTGGCATGACATCCTGCGGTGTCATCTATCTCCTGTTGAGCATAAGTTGCATAACCAAAGCCAACTCTCAAATATTACACCATCATATTAAGTGCGTCAGGTCTAATGAGTCTGAAGTAGTTTAAAAATCTTCCCGTGATTAGAAGATGTAGGAACGATGACACATCATGAAGTGTGATGGGCATCTCATCAAATAGAAGATGGAATGAAAAAGTTTATGAGTGTCATTTCTCAATGAAAACAAACAACAAACATAGTTAATAAACAAATACTAAATCTTGGATAAATTTTGCATCATAGGTAGCTCTGTATGACATCCTAAAACCATGGTTCATCAGGTTGCGACAACTTAGTAATCATCCTACCATGGTTGATACATTTCAACGACTCAAAGTGTTGTAAAAGAAACACATCAATGTTAGAAAGTTCAAATCTTATAACACGAATGCTTAAAAGAATAAATACTGATTTATTTTACATCTTTATCCCACACGTGCCTGCTAACATGGTCTGCATGCAAACAAAGCAGTGAGGTGTCTAAGGGGCACATTAGGAACATAAGTAACAAGTTGGAATTCTAGGGCATTGGGTGAAGTAACATGGGACTCATGTCTCCAGGAGGATAATGCTGGAGACACGTGAACTCTGGAAGATGATGCTTCAACATCAAATGAAGTGGCACCAACTATTGGACGATAGAGTCTAGCCCATTCCCTCTAAACAAAAGCATGATGAGCCACTCTACCATGCCTTAACCACTCTATGCTGCTAGACATTTTACTTGTAATCACATCATAAAACATAAACAGAGAAGTCCAAAATAGGGGACAAAACAGACAAAAATAAAAAAATCAATGCAGAAAAATAAAATTTGGAAGTTAATTTTCGCATTGCAGAACAACAAAATACAGAAGTTAACTTTCGTATCCTCTTGAAACCAAAAAACAGGGCATTGCCTAAATGCTTTAACTTCAACCTTCAAAGATTCTACACGCATGCCTCGATAAACAACTTAATATGCATCATAATGTATCATAATCTACTTATATTGCGTTTAACTTCAAACTAATGCATCAAAAACCAAAAAAAAAAAAGAAAAAAGAAAATGAAAAACTTATTGAATGTGAGAAGTCGGTGATTTTTAATTTAATGGAGTGGAGTAAATGTTGATTGACGTCCTATCCTTGAATGAAATGTAATAGAACTAGCAAGAAAGTTTAAAAAATGATGAAAGACAAATTTGCTCACGATCTTTGAAATGAAAAAAAGAAGAAGGAAGAAAGAAGGTTTGACAATTTATAAGACTCAAACACTTACATAAGTTAACCTAAAGAAAAATACGACTTACCTTAAATTAGAAATTTAATTTTAATTGATTTTAAATGCGTCCAAAGATTAAATTCCGAATTTTAGTGACACTATTGATTTGTGTATATAACATTATCTACAAAATAAGAAAATTAACTGCTCTGGAAAAACCTAATATGCCCTTTTGTTCGCACAACACTCCACGTGGATGCCTTCATAACATTTCATTTCTTTTGCTTCTATTATACAAACTGATTTTGCTTCATCTCTCTATTCTCTTTCTTCATCTCTCATTCTTCTCTCCTTCTGCAACAAACCCTAATTTTTAAATTTTGTATTTCATAAACTCCATCTTAAAGTTCAGATCTATCTATAATCACAAATTTTGACCTCTTTTCTCTATCATGCTTCATCCTATCATTCCACTTCTCTCAACTGTTCCGGCGATTTCCAAGTGATGGTTGCTACTTTCAAACAAAGTCGATTTTGATGGTATTTTTTCTTCGTTGTCAACCTCTGTTTTTACTCACAAATTTTTGATTTTATATGGAAAATCTTCTTCTGCATACCTATAAATTGTTATTATAAATTCCTTTTTGATTTTAATAGGTGACAAAATCATACGTTAAGTTTAACGATTCTCGGATATGGGTCAAGTGTCAGATCTCTTTTCATGCATTCAAGTAAAGAGATTTTTTATGCATAATGCTTTTTGAATCTTGTATTTTGAATCTTGCTTTTTGATGTTTAGGGTTTAGGGTTTTGATTAAGTTTTTGTTTTTGCTTTAGGTTTTGTTACTGAAGTAAAACCCAATGAAGTAAAAGCATGGTATGATTCAAGCAGGTTGAGTGAGTCCAGGGAGATGGAAAGTTACGGTGCTTCTAACAAGCATGCTGATAAACGGGCAAAGAAGAAAAAGGGGAATTCCAATGAGAATGCTATTGACATGGTACATGTATATATCATTCCCTTAAATTACAAATGATTTATCCATGTCATCACTATTTTTCGGGTTAAACATATATAACAGTTTGTTAATGATTCGTTAAAGAATGTCTTCAGATTTTTGCTAACTTATTCTCTATATCACAACTAGGTATTCGTATGGTTTCAACATAGAAAATATGTTGGTGCATTGCTCAGCTTACATCAAACACTGACGCATCATGTTGATAACAGGCACTTATCACATAAAACATCAACTAATAATTGGCACTTACCAGATCCAATGCAGATTCATTATGCTGATAGTGATAATAGTCACTTGAAGCTATGGGCTTAAGGATTCACTTTTTCCAATTACTTTGCTGTTATGGTGGTTTAATAATTGTTTTATTAATTTCTAATGATTTCATTGGTTATGTAGAAAAATGCTGATTTGTAGCAGCTGGAACTAGATATGGAGAATAGACAATCTAAATTAATGGATGTCAGTGGGAACTCTTAGTGGAGATATTAATCTGGTAATAATTGTTTAAAAATTAGTAAATGACTTTCTTTGATTATAACAATAACAATTGTATTGATATTTAAATGGATGTTGTTGTATGTTGTGAGGTCCTAATGAAGTGAGTACTTCCATGTTTTACTCATAATCATTTTTGGAAGAATATATTTTATCAGTGATTATGATAATTGGTACAGGGATTCAATGCGAGTCTCGCACACTATTTCTGAAGTTTGAACCGAGATTTCTGATATTTAGTCGGTAGGTTGCCCCCCTAAATATTTGAGATTGACTTATAGTTCTTGGATGTAATATCCTTGGATCATGGAGTGACATGATAAATCATTTGTATTCTTCCTTCATTCGTAGCTTTTGGATAAACGATATACCTGTTTACTCTTTTCAAGTTCTCCTTATACTTTCAAAATGCCTAAGTAGCTGGTGGACCTTAGATGATAAATGATGGTATAGAATGATCTGATTGGTTCTGATTGGAAAGTTAAGACCAAATAATAAGAAATAAGTGGGAAACTTGCTGTGAAACGATATTCTTTTTGAAGTGGTAAATGGAGGATTTGAGTGCTAGCCTAGAAAATCAAATTGAGAAGCTTCAGGGAGAGATACGGGCAAGGATAGCTCATTCAAAACCTGACCTGAATGCACCTCATCAATTGGAGGTTGAGCTGCCAGAGCAGACAAAATTTGCAGGATATGGTCTCCAAATGGCTAATGTATTGATTCATTTTATTCAAAGTTTTGGTTCCTTCTGTTCCTATAATATAATAACTGAGTGATTTATTAAAGTTGCAATTGACAGTTTTTGACATTTTGTGTGCATGAGTTGTATTTTATATTACAAGCTGGTGTTTATTTTTGCTTAGATCATCATCGATTATTTAAGTGTTTCTTATTGAACATGGTTTTCTTTAATGATATTTCATCCATAATAATACTACTCTTTCCAAAGGTAGGGATAAAAAATAGTTTAACAATATTGGCAAGAAAAGCTTTCTTACTAGCCCTAGCTAATGTCGACAAAACAGTTGTTGGAAGCACTGTCCAATTCTCATAGATTCAACTATCCATTGGTTTATTTATAATGAAATAGGTTTCTGATTTTTGTTACAGCATAATTATGAAAGGCCATGGATGTTGACGATGCTTAGTGAGAACTACAAGTTTATCGGTGTTGCGGTGAAACACCACAAGGTGGAGGATGCTAAACTCAAAGGATCGTGAAGATCTCCATAATAGACTTGATCTTCTTAGAAAGCAATCTGAGGTGGGCTGAACATGTTATAGCTTCCTTTTTCCACTTCTTGAAATGTAACTATTAATTTATGTATCAATTAATTATACGATATTCGACTTATTTTTTCCTCCAACATATTTTTCATATTGAAATATAATATTGTGGATAAAATGGTTGAAGTGTTGTGGTGAATGATGTATTACAATGACCTTAACCAATTGTTTTCTTTGAGCTTCTAAATCCGGTGTAGAGGGGAATTGGGGGGCTGCAATGAAGTTTAAATTATATTGTGTGTTGTATGCTGCACCGGGATTTCTTCTTAGATGTGATTACAACCAAGTGAACATAGTAATAAAAGGGACTAACTAGAAGTTAATTATAAGCTAACTTACATTCTTAATTGCTTGTGTAATTCCTTTAATGTACATAATTGCATTTGTCCTTGGCCTGTTATTGTCACGAATGTTAAACCCAACATAACTACTCTTCTCTGTTCTGATAAGTAGCTCTGCTACTGTTAACTATGCTCATAAGTACTACCAATGATAATATTTTGTGAGAAATAACTGTTGTTGTGCAAAATAATGTTGGGACACAATTAATTCTTGGTGGAAACTCAAAATTTCTATTTTTATCTTACTAAAAAAGTACTTTTATTTTGCATTTTACTTGTCGTCGGGCTTAGTGTTTAGTCAGTTGAGTTTTCTTACTTGAAAGACAATGTTGTTTTATGTTTTAGAGCTACAAGGATAAAGGACCTGCCATAAATGTTGTTGTCTGGTATGATGGAGAGGTTTGGATGGTTGCTCTTGACACAGAGTCTTGAGGATGATTCAGATTGTGGGAAGCTTGCTAACTTTGTACCCTTAACTAATTATAAGTAGTAAGTAAAAGCAACACAAATATTTTATTTATCATTCCTTTCAATACAAGTAAAAGCAAGTTTTAATATTTTATTTATCATTCCTTTTAATCCTGAGATAAGGAACACAAATATTAATTCAAGTGCACCTTATGAGTCCCATGAACATTGATCGTAAACATTTTCTATCTTGTGTGACAATGATAATTTTAATTACAGTAGATGTTTAGTCTGTAATTTGGACTGTTTCTAGACTTTTTTGTTCCATTACCTTTGGAGTTATCTAATTCACTTTTTATTACAATTTTTTTAGTGAACAATTAATTAATTTAAAAAATGATTATAGTCAATTTATTAAAGTATGTATAATATGTGCATCCATCTGTTACTTACTATTTTCTAAAAGTTGATGGTCAAAGTAAGAGTTTGAAAATGGAACATAAGAATTGCTCAAACTGTCTAAATACTGCAAAACCAGACAACTCTTTGTCTAAGTTTTAGCATTTTGAAAATGGTACATAAGAACTTTGTCTAAATGCTACAAAACCATGACTTGCTGATTGAACTATACACCTTATCTGCAACATGTTTATAACTAATTCAAACACTCATTAGAAGTTATATAATGCTCATTGCTTATTTTCGTCAGTTGAATGAAGATAAAACATATATTAAAAGTATTTGGCTAAGTTATATGATTGATGAGTTGGAAAAAATAACTTGATTTTAGTCCATAACTACCTTATATTCTTATTGGAAATTATATTCACTATTTATTTTCTCTTATAAAAAAGTTCATGGACCTGCAAACTTACGGAATAAATGGCTTGAAAGGTTCAAGAGACACAACAATCATGTAGATGTTAGATACTTTGATTTGAAGTTGTAAGTTGATTTCATTGCATTGCGAATAGGATGTTAAAGCCATATTTGTATTAAAAAAAATCTGATTGATCTAAATATTTTACGGGTATCAGACACTTATCTATACATTCAATTATTATTTTTTATGGGTACTGGACTTTTTCTATACATTCAATTGTTATTTTTTCACGGGTACCCGACATTTTTCTATACATTCAATTATTATTTTTTCACGGGTACCAAATATTTTTCTATACATTCAATAATTATTTCTTAATGGATACCAGACATTCTTCTATTAAAAAATATATATCTAAAATAAATGTGCGTCCCGTACCAGAATCCGTGCGACCGCACGGGTTTGTTACTAGTTGGTTTTGACATTAGTGGTGTCAAAAGTAATCTCCCATTTTTTTGGGACGAAATTAACCTATTTATGAGCCAAAAATATGGGTCAGGACTTAGATGCAAATTGAACAAAAAGTTTCATTTTAAAAATCAAATAGTGTAACAAAATAAATGGATTGTAAAAAAAGAAAATAACTCTAGTTGAGAAAACCCCGCTCTAGAAGCAACAAGTTAAGTAACTATTCCACACTACTCATCACATCACAAATATATATATATTCTCATCATCTCTCTTCACAAGTACCCTATTTCGTGTTCAAAGTAAACAATTTTCTCACTCCTCTCTCTCTCTTCCCTATTTCCTTTGGGGTTTCCGTTTCGCTTCGCTCTGCTCTTTCCCTCTCTCTCTTTCTCTTCCATTTTCATTCCCACTTCGGATGTGTATCAGCCTAACCCCTTTCTCTCTCATCTCTCAGGTTTTTCTCTTTACCTAAATAACTATCTATCGTTATTCTTGGTTCTTCTTGTTGTTACGAAATTGAAATTGAAATTGATCTACTGAATTGCTGATTTCGTTTTCTTCTTTATCATTTCTTCTTGTTTTTCGATTCTGTTTAGTTTAATCACCGCTTATGATTTTGTATTTGTTCTTAATCTGGTTATTAGTGTGATTATAATTATTATTGAAAACTGAAACTGTTTTTTTAATTTTGGAAATTTTTTTGTTTTTTTTTTCAGGCAGTGGTTTGAGAGTAGAGAAGTTTTGGTGAAATGACGACGCTAAGATCGAATTGGCCTTCAAGGTTGCGGCAACTTCTGTCCAGTGAAGGTGCCATTGGTCCTTCAATCAAGCTGGATTCTGAGCCTGTAAGTAGTAGTTTTTTTTGGTGGTATTTGTGATTAGGGTTTAACTCATTGATCGGTGTTGAACTATTCAATATTTTTTTTGAATGCTTTTTATTGCATGAGGAAAATTAAGGTAATATGCAGTAATTTTGAATATTGTGTGCATTTAACCATTTATTAATTGATATTAAATATAGGAAAACAAATTGTGCTTTTGGTTGATATTTTTAAAGCACGGACACCGGAAACACAACACACACTGACATAACGTGGTAATAATTTGAAAAAGTGAATAAATTAAACAAAATCTGAAGTGTCGGTTTCAGTCATCAACACCGATAGAGACACACCTTTTTTCAGAGGTCTCGGTGCTACATAGATTAAACAAAATCTCAAGTGTCGGTTTCAGTCATCAACACCGATAGAGACACACCTTTTTCAGAGGTCTCGGTGCTACATAGCTCATAAGTGATGATGGTTTTAATAGGAAACTATTTTTTGGGCAAGTTATTTGTTTTATGTTTTTGTTTACAAGTTGTAGTTTTGTAGCTTGATAGAAAGAAAACAATGGTATCTGTGAAAATATGAAAATGAATGAGAAAATATTGAGAGAAGACTGGTGCTGAATGTTAGGGGAAAATGATATATGAAGCTAATCACATTATTCACGTGCCTGTATTTTGATATGTAACATGGTTGATTGCTTGATTTTTGTCATTTGTTTTATGCAAAGTTTTTTCTACAAATTTGCAGTATTTTGAGAGAAACTGTAATCAAAGAATTCTGATATTACCATGTTAACCAATTGTTAAGTGTGTATCTGTGCTACATTTTTTAGTAATTTTGTTCACAACATACTTAAACTAACCTTCACCGGCAGCTAGTTGACTTAGCATAACAGAAGTTTACAGCAGAAGCTTATTGCAGAAGTTGTAAAAACTGGAGCTGTGTAGTTACCCTAAAATATCTTATCCAATTATTTTTTAATCTCATATAACTTATTTAAATAGAAAAACGAGTTACTGGGTTTTGCTCGAGATGGGATACTAGCCAGGGAAACTAATATTGCATGTAATCAAATCAATAACCTTTGGTGCAGAATTGACTGATTATTGGATTACTGGTTTAGTATTTTGTATTTGTTTTTAACGGTGGATTATTGGGTTTGAATGAAAAAAATGAGTTATTTAAGTTTGGTCGAGATGTTTCTATAAACCATTTACCGATAACTATGAAATTTATAAGCTAGATTGAACACTATAAGCAATTCACTTCATTTTTCTTCTGATTTTTGTTTTAGGATTTATATATTTAATATTTTGAAAGTGCTTCTCTTTGCCATTATAACATATGTATGTCTATGATATATTTATATACTAAAATAACCAAGAACTAAGGCTTAGTTACTCTGGTTTCTTAATTATTTAAAAAGCTATTGTCTTACTGCACAAATGATATGGTTAAGATAACATTACCTATATATTTGATTATGATACATTCTATCTAAGCATATTCTAATCACTAATTTCATTAGTTAATAGTTATTTGCTAGTGCTGATTTGATCAGCATTTGAATACCCAACATGTGTTTCACATAAAGGGAAGTGATATATGTAAATATAATTAATTAATAGTACTTCCTCTCAAGGCTCATGGATGCATTTTTGTGGTGTTCCAAATTGTTAAACATGTAAGGATTGAATTTTATCTCTAGTTTGTCTTTAGGATTTGGTACTTCTTTTACACATGCACTTTTTTGAACGACAAGTTCCTTAGGATGATCAATTAGCTTCTTTTACTCCTTCTGTTAGAATTATTATTTGATGATGATGATTTTTTTTTATAAGTTTGATTAATAATATGATTATTCCTCAGCCAAAATTGATTATCACGGGCAATTCATGAAGTCAATTAAGTACTTTCTTCAACCACATTCCATAATTTTGTACTTTAAGATTTATTTGCATGTACTTTCATCTTTGTGGATACATATGTAATCATATCTATACATGTATTCCAATATGTTTACCCTCTTCTCATCCATATACTGTCATCTAAATTTGACGATTGTTTGGTTCCAGCCTCCTAAAGTCAAAGCCTTTATTGAGAAGGTCATCCAATGTCCGTTACAAGATATTGCTATACCACTATCTGGCTTTCGGTGGGAGTATGACAAGGTAATATTACTGTAATAGTTTTTCTGTATCAAGTCATTTTTTTCTATTTTCAAGGTGCCTTATACATTGTTTTTCACATCAGGGGAATTTTCATCACTGGAGACCATTGCTACTTCATTTTAATACATACTTCAAGACTTATTTGTCGTGTAGAAACGACCTGACTTTGTTAGATAATCTAGAAGATGACAGTCCATTACCTAAACATGCAGTTCTGCAAATATTACGGGTGATGCAAATAATTTTGGAGAACTGTCCAAACAAGAGTACCTTTGATGGCATAGAGGTTAGTTGGACAGAAATTGTTTCTTTATAAAACTGGTCTTAATTATAACTTTATTTTAATCCAATGGTTTGGTCATATATATCTGATACTATATTTTAATGCTTTCTCTGTTTCCTCAGCATTTCAAACTTTTGCTAGCATCTACCGATCCCGAGATTCTTATTGCGGCATTAGAAACTCTTTCTGCACTTGTAAAAATTAATCCCTCTAAGCTTCATGGAAATGCAAAGATGGTTGGCTGTGGTTCAGTGAACAGCTCTCTCTTATCCCTAGCACAGGGATGGGGAAGCAAGGAGGAGGGCCTGGGATTGTACTCTTGTGTAATGGCAAATGAGAAAGCTCAAAATGACGCACTAAGCTTGTTTCCTTCTGATGTAGAAATTGGCTGTGATCAATCTAATTATCGCATAGGTACTACTCTTTATTTTGAGTTGCATGGACCTAGTGCTCAAAGTGAAGAACTCAGTGCAAATACAATTCCCCGTGGCTTGAGAGTCATACATATGCCAGATTTGCATCTCCGCAAAGAAGATGATTTGTCATTGTTAAAGCAATGCATTGAACAATATAACATTCCTTCCGAGCTCAGGTTTTCGTTGCTCTCTAGAATTAGATATGCTCACGCCTTTCGGTCTCCTAGAATATGCAGGCTTTACAGCAGGATATGCCTACTTTCTTTCATTGTGCTGGTCCAATCTGGCGACGCTCATGACGAACTCGTGTCCTTTTTTGCTAATGAACCGGAATATACAAATGAATTAATTAGAGTTGTGCGATCTGAAGAAACCATATCTGGATCTATCAGAACTCTTGCAATGCTTGCATTAGGAGCTCAGTTGGCAGCTTATACTTCATCGCATGAACGGGCACGGATACTTAGTGGATCTAGTTCAAGTTTTGCTGGTGGGAACCGTATGATACTCCTGAATGTGCTCCAGAGGGCTATTTTGTCATTAAAAAATTCTAGCGATCCATCTACTCTTGCCTTTGTTGAGGCACTTCTTCAGTTCTATCTGCTTCATGTGGTTTCAACGTCAACTTCTGGGAGTAGTATTAGAGGTTCTGGCATGGTACCTACATTCTTGCCGCTTCTTGAAGATTCTGATCCTGCACATGTTCATTTAGTCTGTTTTGCTGTAAAAACCCTTCAGAAGCTGATGGATTATAGTAGCTCAGCTGTTTCTTTGTTTAAAGAGTTGGGAGGCATTGAACTTTTGGCTCAGAGACTATGGAAAGAAGTACAAAGGGTCATTGAATTAGTTGGAGAAAATGATAACATGTCTCTCACTGGGGAAAGCTCACGGCATAGTACTGATCAGTTGTACTCCCAGAAGAGGCTCATAAAGGTCTCCCTCAAGGCACTTGGTTCTGCAACATATGCGCCTGCAAACACCGCAAGATCTCAATATTCTAATGACAATTCATTGCCTGCTACTCTAAGCTTAATATTTCAGAATGTAGATAAGTTTGGAGGCGATGTTTATTACTCAGCTGTTACTGTTATGAGTGAAATAATCCATAAAGATCCTACATGTTTTTCTATTCTGCATGATATGGGTCTTCCTGATGCTTTTTTATCGTCGGTTGGATCTGAACTACTTCCTTCATCAAAGGCTTTGACATGCATTCCAAATGGCCTCGGGGCCATTTGTCTCAATGCTAAAGGGTTAGAGGCTGTTAGAGAATCTTCATCACTGCGGTTCCTTGTTGATATTTTCACTAGCAAAAAGTATGTCTTAGCCATGAATGAGGCTATTGTTCCTTTGGCAAATGCTGTGGAGGAACTTCTACGTCACGTGTCTTCATTGAGAAGTACTGGTGTTGATATTATCATTGAAATCATCCATAAGATTGCATCCTTTGGTGATGAAAATGGTACAGGAATTTCTGGAAAAGCTAATGAGGGTACTGCAATGGAAACAGATTCTGAAGTCAAGGAGAATGAAGGCCATGGTTGCCTTGTAGGCACATCATCTTCAGCTGCAGAAGTCATAAGTGATGAACAGTTTATTCAGCTATGTGTCTTTCATTTGATGGTATTGATTCATAGGACTATGGAAAATTCTGAAACATGCCGGCTATTTGTGGAAAAATCAGGAATTGAAGCTTTGTTGAAGTTGTTATTACGACCCACTATTGCTCAATCGTCAGATGGCATGTCCATTGCTTTACACAGCACCATGGTGTTTAAGGGGTTTGCTCAACATCACTCCACTCCTCTGGCAAAAGCCTTCTGTTCCTCTCTTAGAGAGCACTTGAAGAAAACATTAACTGGGTTTAGTGAAGCTTCAGAACCTTTGTTGCTGGATCCTAGGATGACAAATGATGGTGGCATATTTTCTTCACTTTTCCTTGTTGAGTTCCTACTCTTTCTTGCTGCAGCGAAAGACAACCGCTGGGTGAGTGCGTTGCTTGCCGAATTTGGAAATGGCAGTAAGGATGTTCTTGAAGACATTGGACGTGTACACCGTGAAGTTCTATGGCAAATTGCTCTACTTGAAAATAAGAAGCAAGGGATTGAGGAAGATGGTTCTTGTTCTTCTGATTCACAACAGGCTGAACGGGATGCAGGTGAATCTGAGGAGCAAAGGATCAATTCTTTCAGGCAGTTACTTGATCCTTTATTGAGGAGGAGGACATCGGGATGGAGCATTGAATCTCAGTTTTTTGACCTTATTAACCTATATCGAGATTTGGGCCGTTCCACTGGTTCTCAACATCGATCTATTTCTGCCGGGCCAAATATGCGGTCAAGTACCAGTAATCAGTTGCAACATTCTGGGTCGGATGATAATACCGAGATTGGTAATAAGAAGGAATCTGACAAGCATAGGTCGTATTATACCTCTTGTTGTGACATGGTCAGATCACTTTCATTTCACATTACCCATTTGTTCCAAGAGTTAGGAAAAGTAATGTTGCTACCATCCCGTCGACGTGATGATATTGTGAATGTAAGTCCTGCCTCAAAATCAGTGGCTTCTACTTTGGCATCAATTGCTCTAGATCACATGAATTATGGGGGACATGTAAATCTTTCGGGAACAGAGGAATCAATATCAACAAAGTGTCGGTATTTTGGGAAAGTGATTGATTTCATAGATAGTATGCTAATGGAGAGGCCTGATTCATGCAATCCTGTTCTATTGAATTGCTTGTATGGATGTGGAGTTATTCAATCTGTATTGACCACCTTTGAAGCTACTAGTCAGCTGCTCTTTGCAGTTAATCGGGTCCCTGCCTCACCTATGGATACTGATGATACAAATGCAAAGCAAGACGACAAGGAGGATGCTAATAGCTCATGGATTTATGGCTCTTTAGCCAGTTATGGAAAATTGATGGACCATCTAGTAACATCATCTTTCATATTATCATCATTCACTAAGCATTTGCTTGCACAGCCCCTTTCAAATGGTGACACACCTTTCCCAAAGGACCCTGAGACTTTTATGAAAGTCCTCCAATCCATAGTGTTGAAGACCGTGCTTCCTGTTTGGACTCATCCCCAGTTTGGTGACTGCAGTTACGAATTTATCTCTGCAGTTATCTCTATCATTAGGCATGTTTATTCAGGGGTTGAAGTAAAAAATGTAAATGGAAGCGGTGGTTCTCGTATTACTGGACCGCCTCCTAATGAAACAACAATTTCTACCATTGTAGAGATGGGTTTTTCGCGGTCTAGAGCAGAGGAAGCTTTGAGACATGTTGGGTCAAATAGTGTAGAGTTGGCAATGGAATGGTTGTTCTCACATCCAGAGGAAGTACCAGAAGATGATGAACTTGCCCGTGCACTTGCAATGTCCCTTGGAAGCTCTGAATCAGACACCAAAGATGCAGTTCCAAATTCAAATGCAAATGCTACTGCTCAGCAGCTTGAAGAAGAGATAGTCCAATTTCCTTCTGTTGATGAATTGTTATCTACTTGCACAAAACTTCTGATGAAAGAACCTCTTGCTTTTCCTGTCCGCGACTTGCTTGTGATGATATGCTCCCAGGATGATGGCAAACATAGATCTAGTGTTGTCACATTTATTGTCGACCGGATCAAAGAATGTGGTATAGTTTCTAGCAATGAAAATTATATCATGCTGGCTACTCTTTTTCATGTTCTTGCTTTAATTCTTAATGAAGATCCCGTTGCACGAGAAGCTGCTTCCAAAAGTGGATTGATTAGAATTGCCTCCGATCTACTCAACCAGTGGGATTCTAGTCTTGATAGCAAGGAGAAACAACAGGTGCCAAAATGGGTCACAGCTGCTTTTCTTGCCTTAGACAGGTTGTTGCAGGTGGATCAAAAATTAAATTCTGAAATCACAGAGTTGCTGAAGAAGGAAGTTGTGAATAGCCAGAAAGCATCAATTACTATTGATGAAGATAGGCAAAGCAAGTTACAGTCTGCATTGGGACTCTCTATGAAGTATGCAGATATACATGAGCAGAAGAGACTTGTTGAGATTGCGTGTAGTTGTATGAAGAATCAACTTCCCTCCGACACAATGCACGCTGTTCTGCTGCTATGTTCCAATCTTACGAGGAATCATTCTGTTGCCCTTGCTTTTTTGGATGCTGGTGGTATAAGTCTACTTCTTTCTTTGCCAACAGGTAGCCTTTTCTCTGGGTTTGACAATGTTGCTGCTAGTATTGTCCGTCATATTCTTGAAGATCCGCAAACACTTCGGCAAGCAATGGAATCTGAGATAAAACAAAATCTTTTAGCTGTGCCCAACCGGCATCCAAATGGAAGGGTCAATCCTCGCAATTTTCTTTTAAATTTGGCTTCTGTGATTTCTCGGGATCCAGCAGTTTTTATGCAAGCTGCACAATCTTTGTGCCAAGTTGAAATGGTAGGCGAGAGACCTTACATTGTCTTGCTTAAAGACAAAGACAAAGTGAAAGAGAAAGAAAAGGAGAAGTGTAAATCATTGGAGAAAGAAAAAGTACAGAATAGTGATGGTAAGGTTGGTGTTGGGCATATGAACACAGAAGTTTCTGGAAATGGCCATGGCAAAACTCACGATTCAAATACCAAGAGTATCAAAGGTCATAGAAAACCTAGTCAAAGTTTTATTGATGTAATAGAACTGCTGCTTGAATCTATATGCACTTTTATTCCTCCCTTGAAGGATGACAATGCCTCAAACATACTTCCTGGCACCACAACATCAAGTGACATGGACATTGATGTCTCTCTGAATAAGGGAAAAGGAAAAGCAGTTGCAACCACGTCTGACGGTAACGAAACCAGTAGTCAAGAGGCTTCTGCATCACTTGCAAAGACTGTCTTTATTTTGAAGCTTTTGACGGAGATATTATTGATGTATTCATCATCAGTTTACGTCCTACTTCGACGAGATGCTGAATTGAGCAGCAGTAGGGTCACTTATCAGAAGAGTCCTGTTGGTTTGAGCATGGGTGGAATATTCTACCATATTCTTCATAATTTTCTTCCACATTCTCGAAGCTCCAAAAGGGACAAGAAAGTTGATGGTGATTGGAGGCACAAATTAGCAACCAGGGCTAACCAGTTTATGGTGGCTGCATGTGTCCGTTCCACAGAGGCAAGGAAAAGGATTTTTAGCGAGATTAGTTCTATCATCAATGAATTTGTTGATTCAAGTCACAGCGTTAAGCCTCCAGGCAATGAAATTCTGGTTTTTGTTGATCTGATTAATGATGTTTTGGCTGCTCGCACACCTGCTGGTGCATGCATCTCAGCTGAGGCCTCTGCAACATTTATTGATGCTGGTTTGGTTAAGTCATTTACTCGGACTCTCCAAATTTTGGACCTGGATCATGCTGATTCATCTAAAGTTGCAACTGGTATTATTAAAGCTCTTGAGTTGGTTAGCAAGGAGCATGTCCATTCCGCTGATTCCAATGCAGGGAAAGCAAAACCTTCTGATCTACAACAACCCGAAAGAATAGATAATATTAGTGATATGTCTCAGTCCATGGATATGTCTTCTCAAGCCAATCACGGTTCTCGTCAAGCTGACCAAGTGGGACCATACACAGGTCAGACCTATGGTGGGTCTGAAGCTGTTACAGATGATATGGAACATGATCAAGATCTTAATGGGAACTTTCCTCCTGCCAATGAGGATGATTACATGCATGAAAATTCTGAGGATGCAAGAGATGTTGAAAATGGAATGGAAAGTGTGGGTCTACAATTGGAAATCCAACCTCACGGCCAAGATAATCTTGATGAAGATGACGATGAGGATGATGATATGTCTGGAGATGAAGGCGAAGATGTAGATGAAGACGAGGAGGATGATGAGGAACATAATGACTTGGAGCATGAAGTCCATCACTTGCCACATCCTGACACAGATCAAGATGACCATGAGATTGATGATGATGATTTTGATGATGAAGTGATGGAAGAAGATGACGAGGAAGATGAAGAAGATGAGGATGGTGTTATACTCAGGCTTGAGGAGGGCATTAATGGAATTAATGTTCTTGACCACATTGAGGTTCTTGGCAGAGATAATACTTTTCCAAATGAAGCTTTTCATGTAATGCCGGTCGAAGTTTTCGGATCCAGGCGTCCAGGGCGGACAACATCTATTTATAGTCTTTTGGGAAGAACTGGTGATACTGCTATGCCTTCCCGTCATCCACTCTTGGTTGATCCTTCTTCCTCATTCCCCCCCTCTGTGGGACAATCAGGCTAGTTCCCTCATGAATTTATTGCAATTGACATATTATTTCACTACTGAGATTTTTTCTTAATCTACTCATTGTTATTTGTTGCATATGTAGTTTTAATGACTCTTCTTTGTGGCATCTTAATAAAAAATTTCAGATAGTTTTCTCGAGAACAATCCATCAGGATTGGATAATATATTTCGATCACTGAGAAGTGGACGCCATGGAAATCGTTTGAACTTGTGGACTGATAATAACCAGCAGAATGGTGGATCAAACACTAGTGTTGTACCACAAGGTCTTGAGGAGTTGCTTGTCTCTCAATTAAGACAACAAGCCCCTGAAAATTCGCCTAATCAAGATGTAGCAGAAGCAGGTTCTCATGGTAATGTCGAAACCAGCCAGGCACAAGATTCAGGTGGTGCAAGGCCAGAAATCCCTGTTGAAAGTAATGCTATTCAAGGAGTTAGTACAACGACTCCTTCAATAATTGATAACAGCAATGAGGCTGATATCAGACCTGCGGAGGCAAGAGAGCAAACAAATGTATCAAATGCTCACTCACTGGCTGTTGACATACAATTCGAGAATAATGATGGTGCTGGGAGGGATGTTGAAGCTGTGAGCCAAGAGAGTAGCGGTAGTGGAGCAACTTTTGGGGAAAGCCTCCGGAGCCTAGATGTTGAGATTGGAAGTGCTGATGGCCATGATGATGGCGGGGAAAGGCCGGTTTCTGCAGACAGAATAGCTGGTGATTCACAGGCTGCACGTACAAGAAGAGCAAATATGCCTCTGGGTCACTTTCCCCCTGTTGTTGGAAGAGATACTCCTCTTCACAGTGTTGCCGAAGTATCTGAGAATTCAAGTCGTGATGCAGATCAAGCAAGTCCAGCAGCAGAGCAGCAAGTGAATAGTGATGCTGGATCTGGAGCAATTGATCCTGCTTTTCTAGATGCTCTTCCTGAGGAATTGCGTGCTGAAGTCCTCTCAGCTCAGCAAGGTCAAGTGGCTCAGCCACCAAATGTTGAGTCTCAGAATTCTGGGGATATTGACCCAGAGTTCCTTGCTGCCCTCCCTCCAGATATTCGAGCAGAAGTTCTAGCTCAACAGCAAGCACAGAGGTCAAATCAGTCTCAGGAGTTGGAAGGTCAACCTGTTGAAATGGATACAGTCTCAATAATTGCAACGTTTCCTTCAGATTTACGAGAAGAGGTGAGTTCATCAACTGTCTGCTATTTTTCTAAAAGTGGGATTGTATCTGATTTTTTGTCTTTTCTTATTTTCTCCAGGTTCTGTTAACTTCATCTGATAATATCCTTGCCAATCTTACACCTGCTCTTGTTGCTGAGGCAAATATGTTGCGGGAGCGGTATGCCCACCGTTACAGTCGTACCCTCTTTGGTATGTATCCAAGAAGTCGTCGAGGTGAGACTTCAAGACGTGGTGATGGCACTGGTTCTGGCCTAGATGCAGTAGGGGGACCAATTTCCTCACGCCGGCCCAATGGAGCTAAGGTTGTTGAAGCTGATGGAGCTCCACTAGTTGACACGGAAGCCTTGCATGGCATGGTTCGGTTATTTCGCATGGTGCAGGTAGTAATTTATGATACAAAAAAGCCCTTCTAAATGATTCCTATATCATGTATAATGCATCTTATATTTTTGCAGCCACTCTATAAAGGCCAACTGCAGAGGCTTCTTTTAAATCTTTGTGCTCATAGTGAAACAAGAATATCTTTGGTGAAAATTCTGATGGACTTGCTAATGCTTGATGTGAGAAAGCCTGTCAGTTCCTTTGGTAATGTTGAGCCACTGTATAGATTATATGGCTGTCAGAGCAATGTAATGTATTCACGTCCTCAGTCTTTTGATGGTAAGAACACTTAATTATATAAACGTAATTTCTTAGTTGGTGCTTGCATTCTTGAATATTCCCGAATAATCAATCTCCAAAGCAGCCTTCCACATTCTGTTTTGTTTTTGTCTATAACTTGACTGGTCTTATTGTCTGGAGCACTTTGTTTCCTAATTAAATGATAATTTAGTTAATGAATTTCTTTTATCTTGTTTGGTTACATAGGGGTACCCCCACTGCTGTCTCGACGCGTACTGGAAACCCTCACTTATCTTGCTCGTAATCATCTATATGTGGCAAATAATTTGCTTCAGTCTAGGCTTCCTCATCCTAAGATTAGAGAACAAAATAATGCTAGTGATGCACGTGGCAAAGCCGTGATGGTTGTTGAAGATGAAGTCAATATAGGTGAACGTGATGAAGGGTACATCTCTATTGCAGTGCTTTTGGGTCTTTTGAACCAACCACTTTATTTGAGGAGTATAGCCCATCTTGAGCAGGTGATAATTTGGTTGGTTTTATTTATATATATGCTGTTCAATTTTATGTGCTTACACAATGCTCACATGATATACCTTGTACATGTGCTTGTTTTTTCAGCTGCTAAATTTACTGGATGTAATAATTGATAGTGCTAGAAGCAAGTCCACTCCATCTGATAAACCATTGATTTTGACTTCACAGTCACCTCCTGGTCCTCAAATTTCTGCTGTCGAGGCAGAAACAAATACCGGTTCTGATATTTTGACTTCTATGGCTGATGCATCTACTACAGCTAATGATTCATCCAAACCCACACCAGTTGATAATAATATGGAATCTGAGTCTCAGAGAGTATTGAGTAATTTGCCACAATCTGAACTCCGGCTCCTGTGCTCGCTGCTTGCACATGAAGGGTATGCTTGCATGCTTTTGTTTGTTAATTTGTTTGTGCTGATCTATTTGTCTCTATTTTTGCCAATATGCCCAGTTTTTTCGTTTATTTATTTACCTTGACTAGGAGTTCCTGGTACCGGGCATGGGTAGGGATGCTAAAAAACAATCGTTTAGGAGTTCCTAAATGATTTACAATCTGTTATACTGGTTTTGTTATTGATCTACATTTACATGCTTTTGTTTCTAACTCCACAAATGGTATCATTCATCACCAGACCAGATTGTTCTGGCTATTATTGTTTCAGTGAGTAGTGACATACTTCCTCCGGTCACAATTATAAGCAAAAATAATTATTTTCACAATGATTAAGAAAGTTAGTTAATTGTAATTAATTTTCTTGATTTCATATGCAATCAAAGTAAGGTTTACTATAATATCTTTAGTTATATTTGATAAATCAACTTCCAACATTAAATGCTTTTGAATTAAATTAAGGGTGTACTAGTAATACAAGCATTAATTAGTTTTTAAATGATAGACTTTTGCTTATAATTGTGACCAAAATTTATTGTTATTTTTTTGCTTATAATAGTGACCTGAGGTAGTATTGACTATGTTAATGTTTTAGTGATGCTGGAGTTGACCTGATTTTTTGTGCATTCCTCCCAGTTTGTCAGAAAATGCATATACTCTTGTCGCGGAAGTAGTGAAGAAATTGGTGGCCATTGCTCCAACTCATTGTCAGCTTTTTGTCACTGAGCTGGCTGAAGCAGTTAAAAATTTGACATCTTCTGCAATGACCGAGTTACATGTTTTCAGTGAAGCTATGAAAGCTCTTCTTAGTACCACATCTACTGATGGAGCTGCAATTTTGAGAGTTTTGCAAGCCTTGAGTTCCCTTGTCACCTCACTAACTGAGGATCACAGTGATATAGTTACTCCTGCTGCTCTTTCAGAGGTTTGGCAAATCAATTCAGCATTAGAACCATTGTGGCACGAGCTGAGCAGTTGCATAAGCAAGATAGAGTCCTACTCCGAATCTACATCTGATCTCTTCACCCCATCTACATCATCTGCCTCTCAACCGACTGGTGCCATGCCTCCACTTCCAGCTGGCTCTCAAAATATCTTGCCATACATAGAATCTTTCTTTGTGGTTTGTGAGAAATTGCATCCCACACAGCCAGGTATTAGTCACGACTCAAGTATTCCTGTTATTTCTGATGTTGAGAATGCTAGTACATCCGCATCTCAGCAGAAAGTATCCGGACTTGGTGTGAAAGTAGATGAGAAAAATATGGCTTTTGTTAGGTTCTCAGAGAAGCATAGAAAGCTTCTAAATGCTTTTATAAGGCAAAATCCTGGTTTGCTTGAAAAATCTTTCTCCCTCATGCTGAAGGTTCCAAGATTTATTGATTTCGATAACAAACGGGCCCACTTCCGATCAAAAATTAAGCATCAGCATGATCATCACCATAGCCCCTTAAGAATATCAGTAAGAAGGGCATATGTTTTAGAAGATTCTTATAACCAGCTTCGCATGAGACCAACTCAAGATTTGAAGGGAAGGTTGACTGTTCACTTTCAAGGGGAGGAAGGTATTGATGCAGGAGGGCTTACAAGGGAGTGGTATCAATTGTTATCTAGAGTTATTTTTGACAAGGGAGCACTGCTTTTTACTACAGTCGGCAATGAGTCAACATTTCAACCAAATCCTAATTCTGTTTATCAAACAGAACATTTATCTTATTTCAAGTTTGTTGGTAGAGTGGTGAGTCTGTTTTCAACTTCTCTTAATGCTTGCTGTTGTTCATATATGATTTTTTTCTTACCCCTTTCTAAATTATCCAGGTTAGTAAAGCACTATTTGACGGTCAACTCTTGGATGTCCATTTTACTCGCTCATTCTACAAGCACATACTTGGGGTCAAAGTTACATACCATGATATTGAAGCCATTGATCCTGACTATTTCAAAAATTTGAAATGGATGCTTGAGGCAAGTGCATTTCTATAGTCCATCCTTATTTTAGTATTGTCACCACATTTTGTTAACTGTTAATGTGATGATAATATCTTGTTTCTGGTATAATTGCAGAATGATATCAGCGATATTCTGGATCTTACTTTTAGCATTGATGCAGATGAGGAAAAATTAATCTTATATGAACGGACAGAAGTATTGGCTGTGCCCTTAAACTTTCTTGATATTGTTTATTTGGACAAGTGCATTTTTTAGCCTAATCTTGAAAAAACATTTTTAGGTGACTGATT
The DNA here is from genome assembly GCF_029867415.1 of Vicia villosa. Classification (NCBI taxonomy): domain Eukaryota; kingdom Viridiplantae; phylum Streptophyta; class Magnoliopsida; order Fabales; family Fabaceae; genus Vicia; species Vicia villosa. Next base: position 67,897,115 of record NC_081186.1, on the reverse strand, counting down.
ATGAGTTGATTCCTGGTGGACGGAATATCAAAGTTACTGAAGAGAACAAGCATCAGTATGTTGATTTGGTTGCTGAGCATCGGTTGACAACTGCTATTCGACCTCAAATAAATTCTTTCTTGGAAGGGTTCAGTGAATTAATTCCCAGAGAGTTGATATCCATATTCAATGACAAAGAGCTGGAGTTATTGATCAGTGGGCTTCCTGATATTGATTGTAAGACTTAGTTGTCCATTCCTTTTTTTGATGTCATTTATGTTTATTTGCTCTTCTTCCTGCTGTGTTTATGAGTATTTAAATCCCATGAAACAGAAGGTTTAACAGTAGTGCATTTTGTTTCAGTGGATGACTTGAGAGCAAATACAGAATATTCTGGATATAGTGCTGCATCGCCTGCTATTCAATGGTTTTGGGAGGTTGTCCAAGATTTAAGCAAAGAAGACAAGGCTCGGCTTTTGCAATTTGTGACTGGCACGTCCAAGGTATAATACTGCTAAAAGAGCTCTGGGTATTCTAATCTTTTACCAACTGAAAAACTGTGTTTTTATATAAAACACAGGATGGATTCCCTTATACGCTAGCTACTTTTAAGTAGCCCATTATATGAGCTATTAATATATTTGCGAAGCATTTTAGTCGAGAGAAAATTGCCCAAACTAAACTGAATCTAGTATTCTGTATCCTACCTGATTTAGAATGAATATCATTGGCACTTATTAGAGAGCCGTGAAAACATTTTTAGTGCAATTTGGGGTTCTGATTTTCAACATTGATGTTTCAGGTGCCTTTGGAAGGTTTTAGTGCTCTTCAAGGAATTTCAGGCTCCCAGAAGTTTCAGATACATAAAGCATATGGAAGTCCTGATCACTTGCCTTCTGCTCATACTTGGTATATCTTTTTGTCTTTTTCAATTCATTCATTATACATACATATTTGTTTTCTGTTTGGATGATTTATAGCTGGCATACTATGTTATCATTTGGTCATTCATCATCCTTTTCTTGGTGCAGTTTCAATCAATTGGATTTGCCGGAGTATCCATCTAAACAACATTTGGAAGAGAGGTTACTGCTAGCGATTCACGAAGCAAGTGAGGGATTTGGATTTGGTTAAGATGTTGTATTACGTTTTAGAGTAGGAGTTTTTTCAGAATATAATTGAGTGGTACAGGGGTTTGAATATTTTTTTAAATATCCTGTTTATATGTTGTACAGTAGTATTTTTGCAATAGAAAATGCCCTGTGGCAGTTTTTCAGTTAGCCGCTTTGCCCCGTTATGGTTTATCATTAATTTCTGTAACATTATTTAGTGGTGTTATTACAAAATTATGCTGTCAGCTTCCATGAAAAAGGTTGCACAAGTCGCTTTAGGAAAACCTTTTGTAGTATTAGGGGCCGTGAACAGGGTGAGCCTATATTGTTGGCGTACATTATTTGGTAATGATAACATGCTTTTAGGGCATTGTTTAAACCATCTTAAAAATTGTCTTAAAATAAGTCAAATATCAGTCATAGTAAATAACAGAAATGTTGAGTTGACACCATTTTAGCTGTCCAACCTTCTCTTGTATACGGTGTTGGAATATGATGTCCACTTTTGGGTGTTCAAATAACTTCATTTTAGTAATAAATATTATTCAATTGCTTGTTTTTTAAAAGTTGCTTATTTTTAAATGTATTTTGGGTGTATTTGGATTGGCGGTTGACAGAATTGATTTTAGTAGAATTGAGTTTGGTAGAATTAATTTTATTAAATTTGAGTTTAACAAAATTGATTTATGTTTGAATACATTTATATAAAAGTGAATTGAATAATAAAGTACATGTTACTGGAGACTGAATTAATTATACTTTTGCCTAACTAAATATCTTAAAATCACCTGAAATTAATTCTGCACATTTAGAAGTGCTGTTGATCTTTCCAAAAGCTAAACTAAACATGCACTCATGTCAATTAGTTTTTATGATTATTTGTTATCCGGTATAATAAAAATATTAGAAAGACGGGGGTGTACATGGGCCAATTTGGATTGGTTTTGACCATATCCAATCCATATTGGACACTCCGTTTTGGGTGGTTGACGTAAATTAACCACCCGTTATATCAGTGAGCCGGTTTGGACAAACTCACTAATTTTTAGGTTGGATAGTGATTGCTCAAATAATTTCTCTTGCTTATTAACATTAGAGGACTAAATGATGAGTCATCATATTTTTTTATAAAAGTTATTCAAAATTTGTATCTTAAAAAAACGATGAGTCATCATAACATTAAATAATAGATAATGATATCAACTAATAAAAATTATTATAAAGTACTAACAACAAATTAAAGTTGCATGACATAAAATTGTATTCATTAAAATAACTAAAAAGTGAAACATTCAAAATTAATTAGTGTTATGGTTCACTAAAATAGTAAATGTCAAGAGACTAAAATTATAACATCTAAGTTAATATTCACCAAAATTATTAAAATTGTAATAATAAATATTTGATTAGTGAGTCAATGAGTCTTTTGGGTTCGAATTAAATTTTACCCGAAATCTGATTTTTTAATGGGTTTTTGAGTCTTGAAATCCATATATACCCAATTACCCGATCCAACCCACTTTTTTGAATTTTTTGGATGGGTTTGACCGGGTTTTGTGAGTTGCTCCAACCAATGTACACCCTAGATTGAAGGTAAGAGAAGACAAAAAACTCATTTTGTAATTTTCTTCTAACAAAACTTGCATTAATCAAAATTAGTTATAAGAAATTTAGTTAAGAGTTTATATAGGGTAAGACTCGACAAAATTAATTTCCTAATGTTTATATAGGGTAATTAAGTTATAAGTTCTTAGTCATCTCTTGAGAGATATTTGATCTGTCCATTACTTATAGTTTGTCTTTGAAATGCAGAAAGTTTAAAGGAGAGAAAGGTTTGGTTATTATATTTGCACACTGATAATCTTTTGAGAAATGCTAACCAGTTCCCTTGAGGCACTCTTTAAGCGATTAAAGTGATAAGTTTTTTTTTTAAAATGCGTGAATTCAATGCATTAAAGATGTATTGGAAATTGAAATATTAGCTTTTACAAAGAATATTTTCTTTATTTAATATGCTTAAAGAGTGCCCTGAGGGCACTGGTTAGCAAGATCCTAAACTTTTAGACTTTTGTTAGTCACTTTTTCCTCGAGAAAGAAAATATTCTAATATCATATGTTTTGTTTTGGCATGAAATATGAGGTTCTACAAGGAGGGATTGAATCCACAAGACATCTGAGACAATGTTAGCAAGACTTCTATATTCTACCTTTATTTTGCATCTTGCAACTACGTGTTGCTTCTTGTACCATCACAATAATAGATTAGACCTAAGTATATGCGTGACCCAGAGGTGAATTTTCTATCATTTAGGCCTGATCCCTAATCATCACCTAAGAATGTTTTGAGAGAAAGGGGCATGAGAGTAAATGTTGGTTTAAGTAATAGGCCAAAGAGTAAGGAGCCTTTTAAGTATCTAAGGATCCTTTTCTCTGCAGCCCAATGACCCTCTAAAGGTTGAGATAATAACTGACAGACTTTATTTACTACGGAACTAATTTCAGGCCATGTAATTGTGGCATACTACAGTGCTCCTACTATGAGTTTGTAGAAAGTTAGATCTCTAAGATAGTCAGAGTTGTGTCTTGAGAGTTTCAAACTTGAGATTATAGGAGTATGTAGTCCTTTTGCCTTTTACAAATTAGCTCTAGTGAGCAAGTCTCTTAGGAACTTGGCTTGAGAGAGTTAGAGTGAGGGGGATGGAGTGTGGGAGGGAGGGAGAGAGATAGAGAGAGGGGGATGTGGTGAGGGAGGGAGGGAGGGAGAGAGAGATATCAGTTTGTTGGGTGACCTCTATTCTTAAGAAATATTCAAGATTTTCAGTAAACCGAGCATTGGGCGAGGCTTTGAGCTACTAGTGACATTTATATCATTAACATAGATTAACATCACAACAATATATGTTGGTGAAATTAATGTGAACAAGGAAGGATCACATTTGTTGGAACTAAAGCCAATATATTTAAGGACACTGTTGAGCCTTTCACAATAACTACTTTAAGACAAAACCTCAAAGCAACCTTTGGCACTACCACAAATCCCTAAACAAGATATGCTTCAAAGCCTACAACAATTGCAGGCCAACTTAGGAATGCCAAGGGTTAACGATATACTCAACAATGTTTACAACCTGGTGCATCATCAAAATTCACATTTCTTGACAGAGAGATTGCTCTAGATAAAAGAGAATCTACAACACGTTTCCTCAGAGACCAAATATTCACGAGGCAACCAAAAAGTTGCACTAGAACCGATCTATGTTGAATCCTTTTTATCGGTGTGGAGTAGCCCTTAAATCTCTATATCATATTAGGTATTGAGAACTCAAACTCCTTTGCATAATTCTAGAGGAACATGCATTAGTCACACTCTATTAGGGAGTTTTCGCTCCTATTGGTCATTGTCACACCACTCTTAGAGAGTGGAGAGGCGTGATGCCAAAGTACAAGTTCTTGACCAGAGGAGAAGCCCGCTCTTCAAATGTATCCTCGACAGTAAGATCCCAAAGTCCCTCGAGAAAACTCATAAGTTGGACACCTACAATGGAACTGGAGATTGAGATGAACATGTTGAATACATAAACATCATGCTTGTTCGTAGTTTAGAAGATTCGTAGTGATGACAAATGTGTAATCTGAATGGCTATGTTATATTGACCTATCCTCCATTGGAATGTTGATGGGTAGGATTTCCCATGAAATGTAAAGTTGTCCCTCGATACTATCCTCGGTAAGGAAATCGTCCCATAGACTAAACATCTCTCCGGAAAGGATAAGTTTCTCTGACACAACGATCAATTTCTTTAATCTTTTTTGACTTGATCACCTCATGCAAATGCTCTTCTTTTGGATACATTTTGTTTGTCCTCAAATGTCTCTAATGAAGTTCCACTAAAAACCGTTTAAACTTTTCATGGAGTGAAATCTCCGGATCTGCCCGTTTTCAGAGTTCACAAATGACATTAAATGATTCAGTATAAAACCTTTCTCTTCAAATGTCGTTTGATTGTGATGGATCTAATGACGAACTCTAAAAATAATTTTCAAGCTTTGTCCGAAGGTGTGGGTGGTACCTACAAACATTATGATGCTCAATTCAGTGACGACGTGAGATTTTTTAAATTAAAAAAAGTGTATATATGAGATTGAATCATCATTTTATTTTTATAATAGATTTTTAATGGTAGAGATCCTACAACCTTCTTTAAAAGACACCCGTCAAATTTTTAATTTTTATTAAAAATTGATCTCATAATTTACTTATTTTAATTCAAAAATAGGTGATGCACCATGATCCTATCTAGATATTTTCATGTCCCAAGCAAAATGACAATCAAGTGGCTTTACTACGATAAATTAAAACTTAAAAGTGGAAGAAGACGAGAAACTATCAACAAATTAAACGATATTTTCCTTTCATTTCATTCCAATCATGAGACTATACAATGTATGAGCTGATGTATATACATACTCTGAGATTTATATTACTCTCTAACAAAGTTTCTCCAAACCTTCCACATTATTTTTCTCTCTCTTAATCACTCTCTCGTTTTTCTCTCCGTTTCTCACAATTTTTAGTTTTAAGATCAAAATGTAAAGTTTAATCATTCTCAACGTAACCACCAATCATCGCGATCGCGATCCTTACCAACGGTCCAAAAATTGAATGCAAGAACTTCAGCTCCAAGCTCAGTGATGACCCTTTTTGGTCTCAATGATTCTCTGCAAAGAGGACAAGTGTGGTTTTTGAATCCTACCCATTTATCCAAACAATCTTTGTGATACATATGACCACACCTTAACATTTCAATCTCATCTTCTTCTTGTATTTTGCATAGACACACCGCACATTCTACATCTTCATCTGAGTCTTCATAGTTGCATGTATTGTACATTTCTCCAATTGTTCGAGAATGAGAATCGCGGAGGTTATAGAATGGATGGTATATAAGGAAATTTAATATCCATTTTAGATGAGTGTATACTAGAGTTAAGTATTTCATGATCATGCTTGAAGGTTTGTTGTAGAATATTAGGTAGGTTTTTATGGCTTAAAAGAAGTGGTATATATATACTAAAAGACATATAGTAAAGTCAAATAGTGACAGCTTCATGCTTATTTTGAATGTGAAAGTACGTGCTTAATATTATTAGGGTTTTTGGCATATGAAACAAACTAGATATTAATAAATTATTTGATTCACTATAAACCGTGTGATCTTAATCACGTGGTCTTCATCTGACAAGATCAATAATATAGCATACTGAAAGTAGAAGATTAATCGTCAGCAAACACCAGCCACGTTTTTATTTTGTTAAGAAATCATATAATGAAAATTTAAAATGCAATCATCACGTTTTTCTGTTGGTTTTTCAAAGTTGTATTTATTTTAAATAATGGTAGTCATTTATTGTTGAAACACTTGATTTTTCCCTTGGTTTTTTTTGTAGTCTAATGATCAAATAAGGATTAATAAGTAGAAGGTCTAGGATTCGAACTCGCTCAGCTGAATTTTCCAAATCCCTTTACAACTAAGCATGACAATTGGATGTATTTAAACATTACCAATCCCACCCTCGACTCTACTATATGTCAATCCCGATTCCGCCTCCGCCCCCAAATTCAGTCAGATGTAACAATTGACCATTCAATTTCGAACAAGTTTTCTTGTTCCGCCTCGCCTTCACCTGTATAAATTATATATTTTTTAAAATACATATTTATTTTTTCATAAAAAATTAAAATTAGTAATTGAACTAAATTATTTTAAGAATAATCATAATATTATTGATTTTCATTTAATCTTAGAAATAAAATAATTCTAATAACTTTAATATTGTAAGATTTAAGATGAGTAAATGGGTAATAAGGTTATTAAAAATAAAAGTAATAAATTAAATTTAATAGGAAGGAGGAAAAAAAAGTGGATGCGGGGCGGATAATAGCATCCCGCCTCCATAATTAAAAACAAGGGTTTTCCCAACCCCCAATTAAATGTTCTTTGAGGCGGGACGGCCGAGTTCGATCAAATTTAGATTTCTTGTCATGTTTATCGTTTAAGTTAATTAGAGTCTAATATAAATATAATAAAAAATAAATATTAGAAAAATATATCACAGGAGAAATGCTAAGAACACTCTCTTTTCAACACTCACTCTCTTATTGGTTGAAACATGTGTGGGTCCTACCACTTTAAGTGGGACCTATTTTCAAAGTGAGGGACCCACACATGTTTCAACCAATAAAAAAGTGGGTGTTTGGGAGAGTGTTGCTAGCACTCCTCTATATCACAGATCTTACGTGTTATATACCCGGATAATCTCTATCTCAATATTGAACATAGGTTTGATCGGACATTTCTCTTATCTTCAACCAGCCCAGTATAATATTATACATTATATTTTATATCTAATATATTACTTTATTGCTTCTTTATAATATAATTATTAATTAAAAATTCTAATTTATAAATTTGAATATTTAAAAAAATGACAGCTTTAATGTGATGAGGAATAAAATTCCGAAAATATTGTAACAGAGGATCAAACAATTCATTATAAAAATGAAGAGATAAAAAACTTAAAAAGAAAAAATCGAAAATAGAGGGACTATTACTCTACTTAAACCTAAAATAAAATAGAAAAGTATAACATTTGAAATAAATATAATTCTATATAATACTAGTATTAAAATATTTTACATGATAACTCAATAACTAGTCATCTTATATATCAAAACAAAATGTTATTTAAAAACACAAAATTTGTCATACTATTTAAGTGCTCGTTAAATCGTAATAATAAAAAACATGATAAGATATTTCAATTCAGTGTTTGATGAAATTTGACATCAATGTTGTTTTATTGTATCTTTATAAAATGGTATGCAAATCCTAGCTCTCAAATGCCAAAATTGTTAAGTTGTATGATACAACCCAAATTCAAACTCAAAATCTCAAAATAATTGTGAACCAGTGATGTTACTTTATCTACCTAAAAAAAATGAATAAAAGAACATAAACTCCAATTCTGCGCTCATAACATAAATGAAAAGCAAGACTACAAAAAGCTTCAAAATATGTTTTCATGAACATAAGTTTCAAACACATATGTCATCTATACTTACATTACAAGCTATACTTCTGAACATGACATTACTTAGTTCAAGCTATAGCATCAATTTCTAACTACAGTTTTCGAATACCGATTTGAATCTTACCTTCTCCACCAATCCATTTAGACAGCAACCACAAACTCAACTTAAATACTCGGATATTCGAATCATCGTCTCATATATTTGGTTCCTCTAGCATCTTCTTGAATGATATTACAAAGGCTATCTGAAAAATCAACCGGCCACAAAACCACATCGTTTCCACAAAGAGCCATCTTTGCAAGATGATCTGCAGCTCTATTAGTTTCGCGCCACGAGTGAGAAATCCGATACTTGTCAAACTTACTCAAAAGTTTCCAGATTTGTTTCAAACATGTTTCAGCCTTTGGACAATGTTGGATTCTATTGATTGTATTGACAACACTTGCGGAATCTGATTCCACCCATATTGATTTAATCCCAAGACCAAAGGAGAGAACAAGGCCTCTCCATATAGCCCAAAGTTCAACCAAGAAAATATCTCCTCGAGGAGCTTTCGAGACAAATGCGCAAATTGGTTCGCCCCGGTAATCACGAAGCAGACCACCAAAACCAGCGGTTTCTTTATTTACAGAACCGTCGGTGTTCAGTTTTGTCCATCCAAATTCCGGCTTTTTCCATTCACACCACACTACGGATCTCGAAACAGGATTCAGAATGTTTGCAATTTTGTTGAGATTCCTAAGTAGAACCATTCCTTTGATTCTTTCCTGCGTAAAGGGTAGCACGTGCGGTATATCTGTTGCATGTAACTCGACCCGAAGCTCGTTTTCCTTAGTCTTGTGTTGCTTCCCTTGAAGATGTGACCTTAAGCAATTTTCACTTGTAGTACTAATTTGACATAAAGCACAGCTCCATTCCTTCTGGACTTTCTTTCGATTTGTATAACCGATTTTCGTGTTTTCACAACCAGTAAGACCCTCTCTTCCCTGATGCAAACAAATTTATCATTGGGGTTATCAATACAGTGTTTTAAACTGAGGCAAGAACTTAAGACCTATACCTGATATATGAAGAGTTTCTTCTCTTGAAAATGATTTGTAATAATTGTCTGACCAGAGATCTCAACTATTTTGCTATCACCAACCGCGTCATAAAATATTTCTCTGTCCTCGTCCAATTCTGAAAGAGTTTCTCTGTCCTCATCCAATTCAAATTGTGTGATTTTCAGATTGAAGATATTCATCGTCCATGCAAATATGTACCTCGTAGAGTAATATTTAACTAAGAGCTTGTAGAAGTACGGCGCAGCACCAAAATAAGGTATTAACAACAGGAGAGTTGTGACGGCTTTCACATGACGCCACCATTGGAACCTGCAACAACAGATTCAAAATGAGGGACAAACAACAGCAGGAAACTAAAGATAAGGATATTCAAACAACATTGGCGATGATTGGTTCCGAGAGCACCAATAGGCTAATGACTAGAACTACCAACACTCTACGATCTGCATGCATCTCCATCAAAAACCTTAAGACATTGATTATATAAATCATGTCTTTTATATATCGTCCGGCTCTATTTTGGTTGAGTTCCTAACTAATGTGAGACCAGGTCGACTTTAAGGGTGTGCAAGATGTGTTACAACACAGAGCCTCAAATTTATCACTGGGCCAAATAGGGCCCCAAATCAGGTTTGTCAGAGTTAAACCATGACTAAATATGTGTCATAGCACTATAGTCCCTAAATATTTTAAAATTGCAGAAACATCCCTAAGTATATGGTAGTGAAACTGAAATTACCAGTTAAATAAGAGTGGAAACTGAGATTCCATGATCATAGAGAAAGAAAAAAGAACCCAAAAAGCAAGACATCGCTGATTACTGGAACGACAATCACTCTCCAATGCCCTAAAAGAAGCATATCTACAACAAAACAAAACACCATAAAATTTCAGAGACTTATTATTCTAAATTTTTCCCTTATAATTTTCTAAAAAGTAACTAAAAATTAGTTAATTAATTAACTTACAAGGGACAAAGCAAACTAAATGGAGGCCTGCATGAAGAAAAAAAAGTGCAGACATTAACGTTAGACATTTTCCGTATAAAGAAAAAAAATAAAGAAAGAAATTCAAGAGTTAGTTAGTATACCAGGCAAGAATGGTGAGTGATTTTGCTAAGATTGAATGAATAGTTTGAATATCCATTTGTATTTTCTTTTGACTTGAAGTTCGATTTTAGCTTAGTGGTTAAGAAAGTACTGAGCGGTTATATTGAAGGGAGAAGAAAGGGAGAAGAAGAGAAGGTCATAAGTCAATACAATTATACAAGCTCCTTTTTCATTGGGTTTCTGCTGCCTTGTACGGTTCCCAAATAAGCCATTATTAAAACAGGAATTTATAAAGTTTAAATGTATGTATATATTCTATTCTCTTTCATTCTCTCTCTTTTTACAAAGTTCTTTAATAAAAAATTGTGTATTAAAAAAGTATACTAATATATTTATATGAAATATGTTATTTCAATATATTTATTTATATAACTAACTGATAAATTTAATAAATGAATTTTTTTTAAAAAAATTAGAACATGTAGAATTTTTAAAAATATTTATTAAAAGATATAAATAGATATTTATAATTATAATAAAGTTTAAAATCATCTCTAAAATTATTGGAGATAGATTTCTCTCATTATGTCAACAATCATATCCAAGAAACAAAAAGATTTTGTTTAAGAGAGATGCATTAAAGATTGTATTGAATTTACTTATGGAGTGGTTAATTTTATGCACAAGAAGTTCTATGGTGGTAATCTGTGAAAGTGGACACTAAAAAGGATTTTGATTCTATTAACTGGTTGTTTTTTATGCATGTTTTTAAGCATTCTAGCTTCAAAGATATTTTCAATAATTAGATTCGGACCATCCTTAATTCTTCTAAGATTTTGGTTTCTTTCAATGGAAAACTTCATGAATTCTTTGAGTGTGGTAGAGGAGTGAGATAAGGTGTTCCCCTTCCTTCTTCCTTTTCTGTATTGCTGAAGAAGTCCTTAGCATGAGATTAACTAACCTAGTCAATCAGAATAAAATCAAGTTTATCCCTGACCCTATAGGTTTTGAAGTGTCATCTCAGTGCTTATTCGCTGACGACATCATGTTGTTTTGTAGAGGAATTGAAGTCCTCAGGGAAAAGTAATTATTCAAGCTTTTATTGTGTTGTGTAGAAGTGTGAGTTGTAAGCATGACATTGCTTGGAAAAGTGGAGGTTTATTACTTTATAAGTGAGAGAACCCACACACCTATCACCTTAAGGTTTTGGGTGAATATGTGGTGTCTCTTTCACTTGTGTGTTGCTCTAGACTCAATGTGGATGCTCCCCGTGATGACCCAACACACTGTTCACATAATCAATGGCATTTGACTGGTCCGTAGTTATGTTAGATTTTGCAACTGCTTTAGGCATTGGAAGAAGATTGTTAATCAAATTCTTATTAAAAATATCTTCATAGGAAATATTACTTTCAAGATGCTAGTTCCTCTATTCATGAGTTTACTATCATTAAGACCTTCAAATGACAAGTTGTATCCACCCAAGGCTCCGAAAATCATTGAAGTTATTTGGAAGCACCTTCTTTGGTTGGTTGAAATGCAACACGGACGACTCCTTCTCCCCTGACGTGCTAACGCGTGGAGGTTTATTTAGGAACTCTTTAGGTGGTTTTGTTTTTGGCTTTATTGAAAAGCTTGATTATTCTTCCTCAATTCATGTTGAGCTTTTTGGAGTTATTAAAGCCATTGATTTTGCTTTTCGTTTCGGCTGGAATAGTGTTTGGCTTGAAACAAATTCTTCTTTTGTTCTGTTGGCTGCCCATTATCCTAAAGGTTGTTCCTTGAAATATTAGGACCATTTGGCTTAACTGTTTAGTCAAAACTAGGCGTTTAAGATTTTATTTATCTTATATATATATAATATGATACTTAACTTCCAAAAAATAAGAGAGTCTCTAAGAGGCGGATAACAAAGATGCGGAGGATCAATAATAATTGGAGATTGTCAAATAACCGCGAGGACAAAAGAAATGTGAGTATTTTGAGTAGCAATAGTATAAGTCCTGCAATTCTCAAAATCATAATCACTAGAGACATTATTATTGAGGTCAAAAGGATCAATATCAATGAGTTTTACGTGGCTAATAATATGATAATCATATGAAAAAATAAGTATAAATGATATGTTTTTAAGAAAAACAACATGATAACATTTAAAAATTTGCATTATGATTTTAACAATGATAACCCTTTTGACGGCCCATATAATGAAGAAAACATATACGGCTGAACAAAAAGACAATCTACTATGTTTTATTTATGGACAAAGAACAAAATATGTTGAATAAAAAAATTCATAAAAGATTAATCAATGATAGAGAAGCATACAAAATTTCAAAGGAAAATAAACATGAATTGACTAACAATGTTAGTTTATTAATATGACGAACAACAATATGGACTATTTCACCCTAAGATTTATAATGAATCGATGCAAGCAATAAAAGAGAATAAGCAGACTCAATGGTATGATGATGTTTTCTTTTGGAAACTCCATTATGTTGAAGACTCAATGTGAGTATTTTAAGCAGACTCAATGTGAGTATTTTGAGTAGCAATAATATAAGTTCTGCAATTTTCAAAATCATAGTGACTAGAGACATTATTATTGAGGTCAAAAGGATCAATATCAATGAGTTTTAAATGACTAATAATATGATATCATATCAAAAAAGTATAAATGATATGTTTTTAAGAAAAACAACATGAAAATATTTTAAAAATTGCATTATGATCTTAACAATGATAACCTTTTTGACGGCCCATATAATGAAGACAACATATATGGCAGAACAAGAAGACAATCTACTATGTTTTATTTATGGACAAAGAACAAAATATGTTGAATAAAAAAATTCAAAAAAAAAAATTAATCAATGATATAAGCATACAAAATTTCAAAGAAAAACAAACATGAATTGACTAACAATGTTAGTTTATTAATATGACGAACAACAATATGGACTATTTCACCCCAAGACTTATAATGAATCGGTGCAAGCAATTAAAGAGAATAAGCAGACTCAATGGTATGATGATGTTTTCTTTTGGAAACTCCATTATTTTGAAAAGTATCAATACAAGATATTTGGTGAATAACATCACCATAAGCAGGTAATTGTGATAATTTATTAGAGGTCTATTCACCTTCTTAATCACAGTGAAAACACTTTTAGCAATATTATATTAAGTCTTAACCATGACACAAAACACATGATAAATATTTTTAAAAAACATAGTAAATTTTCAAAAGATAAACCCACTAATAACAAGTAGAATCATCAATAAAAACATAATGTCTAATTCACCTTTGATGAAAACTAGCGATGCACCCTAAACATCAGAATAAACAAAATCAAAAGGTGCATATGAAATGGAAAGACTTTTACAAAAAGATAAGGCTAGAAATTTAGCATGTTTATAACCACAATAGTACAAAATATCACTAGTTTATAAATTTTCTAAAGGCACAAATAATTTATCACAATAGGACATGGTGTAATTCTTCAAAGTCAATAGTTCATATTTAGACTAGACATGCCTCATACACTAATACACTAGAAGAGTTCATTGTACCTTTAAATTTATAAAATTTCCTTTTTTATTTTGAACTCACTAAATAAAATGATTATTTGTTTTCATTTTCTCTAAATGTTTGCATATTTGTTTTTCGCAATGCATCTTTACCTGCATTTTTGATCTCGACAAAAGGGGAGAAGTATACTTTCAGGAAGAGTATGATATAATCTCTATCTAACTCAGGGGGAGTTTAATCACTCCAAATATATTTATATTATTTCTTTTACCACCTCCCCTGAGAGATGTGTTGTCATCATAAAAAATGGGGAGAAATGTGGAATCTTGTTTTGTAGGTGATATGATTTTTACAAGGACATATACTTTTAATGATGACAACTAATGCATTATGATAAATCAAGCATGAACAATTAAGCTGATAAATATGAAAATCTTATCATTAGGGTTTGATAGACTTCACTATCCGATGATGTCAATCAAATGGAATGTAACTAAAGCTTTATCTCAAACTATTAAAGCATGTGTCAACAAAAAAGGAAGTATCTGGAAAAGTCTTAAAGTAATGTGGTAAACTTCTAACTTAGTAGTGAGTGAATAATTGTTAAGCAAAAATGTGTTTTTGTAAAAGCCTAAGGCTAAAGCGCATGCACACACACAAAACTATTGTCAAAATATAACAATTCTCTTTCGTTAAAAATGTAATCCTAGTGATATCAAATGATATGTAAATAGAAATTATGGTTATACAACTGAAAATTCATAATAGCCAAAATAAAATATTATACTAAAGCTTCCATGTTCATTTCATATCATGTACATGTTTCTCGATTAACAATTATTGGCAAATACATATCTAGCTCCTTAGTATCAAGGTGACCACTATACAAAAGTTTTTTTAAGCCTCTAATCAATAAAATTGACACGCAAGGTTTATGCCCATATTATGAGCGTGACTCTTAGGAGTACCAAACCATATGCTTTAAGCGAGAAGTAGAAAACTGCAATATCTCCAACCATCTCCTCTTTTGAAGGAATTGCAATGTGATTTGATAAAACTCCAACTATCCACTTGCTATGCAGTTCAAATAAGGGGAAGGAAGCAACATGCCATCAATTTCATAAGTGTGTTAATATATGGACACTGAAGAATGAAACATATTCAAGTTGATTTTAAGGCAATGATGATGAAGAACCCTAAAAAAGGAACTACCTTCCAAGGCAACCTAACGAATGAAAGCCACAAAAGTAACGTCGATGGATAAACATGCTTGTAGACTGATCCTACATGATTGCCATCTACGTTCACTACACCTTTGTTTCAAGGAAAGGAAATTCATACTTGTGCCTAAAAAAGTAACAAATAAACATCAATATTAATTCAATATAATAGAAACTTGTTTAAAAGACAAAAATAATAATACTCTGTGCAATGTACAATGAAGTCGATGGTAACTTCATTTCCATCTAGGAAAACCATTGTACCGTCTTCATGAACATTGTTAACCAATTGCATATTTAACCTGATTAGCATTAAGACAACTAATAACAAGCTATATCAACGCAAAATTTCAATGAACAAAGACT
This sequence comes from Vicia villosa, assembly GCF_029867415.1. Classification (NCBI taxonomy): domain Eukaryota; kingdom Viridiplantae; phylum Streptophyta; class Magnoliopsida; order Fabales; family Fabaceae; genus Vicia; species Vicia villosa. The sequence continues at coordinate 67,881,697 of NC_081186.1, read as the reverse complement.
CAACGTCAATCAGCGAGCAAAGTAAAAGAAGAAACACCATAAAAAATGAGAAGAAACTACAAAATAGAGACATGCAAGGTCTTTGGACAACGAGGAACATTTTCTTTAACAACTGTTGTAGAGAAAAGATTTTGTTGGTTGTTGCATCCACAACACCTTTACCTTTAGGAGAAATAAGTTTCAATCTTCACACAACTCCACTTCAGATCCATTATTTTCAGAGATAACCCATTTCCAAAACCTCTATCAATCAATAACATTAGAGAAAACCCTTTTAGCTTAAAACACCAAACACTTGAGCATGGACAATCCATCATTTTCTCTCTTTTGTGAGTTCAACAATTTCTTCAGTACAACAAAATTCTATAGAGGAGTTAGACAACGACATTGGGGAAAATAGATTGTTGAAATTCGTCTACCTCAAAATCGAACTCGTCTTTGGTTAGGAGGACTATGATCGTCAAGCATTCAAGTTAAGAGGAGAGAATGCACGACTCAATTTTCCTGAACTTTTTCCCAACAAAGATAAAGAAAAAGAAGAAGAAGAAATATTAGGATTATAAGTATTTTAACTTTGAAATAAAACTTGAAAAGGCAAAGAATAAAATAAATTTATGTGTAATAAATTGTAAATAACAGAATATCACTTTTCAACCAAAATAATTTCAGATCAACCAAAATAATATAATTGAATGTCACATATACACAATTTAACAATTTGTCATAAAAATTAACCAAAAGAGTCAATGTGACTAACCCAATGCATTTTAAGAGATTAAAAATAAATCTTTACTAATTAAGAGACAAAAATAAAACTTTAAATTAAGTTAAGCAACTAATTTGATATCTTTTTTTTTTTTTTTAAAAAAAAAGGGAAAATAAAAGACATTGTGTTAATCGTGCGCATACCAATTTCATTTCCGTTACATTAGCGCCATTTCCATTTACCAGTGGCACGCCTTCAATCACCGAGCACCTCACGGAGCGGATCTTGTTTCTCTAAGCACAAACCGAACGTTTTCGATCCATTTTTCGTTTTCCCGTTTCCACTCCTCAACACTTCTTTCGATTCAAACCGCAACAGAGAGTTACGTGAACCAAAAATCGAGTTCGTATTTTGATTTCCCCTTCGAAAATGGCAGCTTCTGCCGCCAATTTCCTCTCCATCTTCTTCCTGTTTTGTGTTGCACTGTTTCTCATATTTACGTAAGTTCAATTGTTGAATTTCAGCATGTTTAGTGATAGTTTTTCCGTTATTGTTATGTTTGATGCACTTGAGTTGAAGATGTATTTTGTGATTGAGTATTAGTTGTTTGAATTGGAATTTCACACGCTTAGGTTGAAATCAATTGGAATTATAAATGTGTTATTGGATTGTAGGAATTTAGATATGAGTGAAAAGTTCCAGATTAGCAACTTTCTGTTTGTTAGGAGGTTTTAGAAAAAGGTCGCGGTCGCGTAAAGGCTTTCGCGATTTCACTCAATATAGGTGTTGCAACACTGAATGCGGTCGTCGCGGTGTGAATTAACACAATTTGTTCTTTAACAGAAAAACGGTGACTATTTCTTCACGGCCGTTGTTTTCGCAGTCGCGGACCATTATGTTGCTTACATATCTTTATAGAAATATTTACTCACGGCCGTTGTTCTTTATAGAAATATTTACTCAACTAACTATAATTTAAATCAAATACATATCTTAACAGATATAAAGATCGAAGGAAAAAACCTATTAGATTAGACTATATTTTGATAACTAGTTAGCTCTATAAACACTACACATAATCCTATGCAATATGATAGGACCAATCTTTTTGATTTTGATAAGAACTTCATAATGGAGATGTTGGATAACTGCACAATTTGTACACCATGTGCATCTATTGAGATCCTACATTGACTAGACATACGACTAAATAATTCCTTATAAGGCTTGGGGATTCATGATAACAACTTGAGCTAGTTTTTGTGGCTAATTTATGACAAAAACCTAATTCTAGAATAGTTTCAAAGTCTATCTAGATATTTAATTGGACGTCTAGTCTTGGATTTGACAAAACGTGTTAAGATTTTTGTTATTAGGCCACCCACATTTGTTCACACTTTTGATGTCTAGTCGTAAGTGTAACAGATTGTGTTGTGATCCCAAGTCGACTAGAGACATAGCCAATTACCCTTTAAAAGCCTAGGGCAATCTTCACCATTTGAGCTAGGTTTTGTGGTTAATTTAGACTGAATGCCCTAATTCTAAGAGTGTCCATTGAAATCAACTTTTAGGTGTGCTAACTAAAGGATTAATTGGTGATTCATTATAAGGGATGATTTTGTCATTTACTTTGGTATTATTAGTAGTAGCCTATAAAGTGTAAACCATCTGTGTACAATTGTGCACATGTTTAACAATTGGAAAATTATTCCTTTTTCTCTATCAAGTAAACTTCTCCACTATTGCAATATGATTTGACAGAAACTGAAAGTTTAACCAATGGCGTGGGTGTGGTAGGGGGTTTAGCAATCTTGTTTGTCAAGAGAAGCATACCCAGTTGGAGTTAGTGTCCTTATGGAGGGAGATATTGCTACTTTCCAAAATCTGTTGTCAAATTAAATCCCATTGACGACTCTTCTCATTGTTTTTTTGTTCACACGGAAATGATGATAGCTGTGGAATAATTAATACAGAATCAAATGATTCTGTTTGTACAGCTCATTAAGGATTAGGATTAATGTAATTAATTAGTTATTATTTTCTGTTCTTTTCTGTAATTAGAATCAGCATTCATGGGAAATTAATTCCCTTGATTTTTAGGTCAGATTTCTCTTTCAAATTCTGCCTTATGCAGTCTATAAATACAGCATATGTAATTCTCATCAAATAGAAGAAAATATAAAATATATTTCTTTATGGTATCAGAGCACGATCTGAACCATCCCTAACCTAGTGCCGTCAAACGATGGAGGATCCCAAATCTGATGAATCACTCAAAGTGGGGACTGGGTCATTTCCGACCAGTTCACACGAAGGGCTCACTCACCTCATCACAGGCCATAAATTAAATGGTCAAAACTATACCCAATGGGTAAGGTCAGTCAAGATCTTCCTCGAAGGAAAAGGAAGGGAAGGCTACACTACAGGAGATTCTAAATGTCCCGAAAAAGGAGACAAAAAATTTCAGAAATGGAAACTTGAGAACAGCCAAGTAATGTCATGGCTGCTCAATACCATGACAAATGAAATTGGTGAAAATTTCATGTTCTATGACACTGCAAAAGAGATATGGGATGCAGTGAAAGAAACATACTCAAATGTTGACAATAAATCTGTCATATTTGAGATTAAAAGCATTCTTCATGACCTTCAACAGGGAGAATCTTCTGTTACTGAGTATTTTAATATACTTAACAAACACTGGCAGCAACTCGACGTATATGAAGAGGTTACATGGTGTTGTACAGAAGATCAAAAGAAGTATAAGGAGCTGGTGGAAAAAGATAGGATTTACAAATTTCTATTAGGGCTAAACAAGGACCTAGATGAAGTTCGTGGAAGGATCCTTGGAACCAAACCACTTCTCAAAATTCGAGAAGCCTTTTCAGAAGTGAGAAGGGAAGAAAGCAGGAAGAAAATCATGTTGGGAACACCCAACTCAGTTTCGTACAGCGAGAGCTCTGCAATGGCAGCAAGAGGGAATCAGCCTCGGCCACCACAAAAGAAAACCCGCCCCTGGTGTGATCACTGCAAGAGACCAGGCCACACAAAGGAAACATGTTGGATCATACATGGAAAACCTCCGGAGACCAAATTGTTCAAAGGCAAGGAGGGCAGAGGTAACACAACATTTAACAATCAAGAAGCTGAGGTATACTCTAACTCATCTCCTTTTAGCAAAGAACAAATGCAGGCTCTTCAAAAACTCCTTCAGCAAACCATGTTAACTGCAGAAAAAAGTGGTACTGCTGTAGTGGCTCAAAGAGGTAATTACTTACATGCTCTAAGCACTAGTAAGGAAAAAACAAAATCATGGATTGTTGACTCAGGGGCTTCAGATCACATGACTGGTGATTTTACTTTGTTTAGTAGTTATTCTCCATGTCCCTATAACTATAATGTTCGAATAGCTGATGGTACACATTCTAAGGTCATGGGTAAAGGGTCAATTGTCATTTCACCAAATATTACACTTGACTCTGTTTTGTATGTGCCTAAACTGGATTGTAACTTGCTGTCTATTAGCAAGATTACAAGAGATTTGAAATGTGTTACTAAATTCTTCCCTAACTTGTGTGAATTTCAGAATTTGGAGTCGGGGAAGACGATTGGCAATGCTGAAGAGTGTGCTGGACTCTACCTCCTTCAAGTGGAAAAATCATAAGCAAAACTCAAGAATAATTATCATGTTGCAGCTGTAGTTTCAAGTGATGATAATCCTGTAATGATGTGGCACTATAGATTAGGCCACCCAAATTTCATATACTTGGAAAAAATGTTTCCCTCTTTATTCAATAAAAACAAGGAATATTTTCAGTGTGAAATTTGCCAATTGTCTAAACATACCCGAAACCATTACCCACCCCAATCCTATAAACCCTCCAAACCTTTTTCATTAATTCATAGTGATGTATGGGGACCATCACGAGTCCGCAACATTACAGGCTCGAGATGGTTTGTCACCTTTATTGATGATCACACACGTGTTACCTGGGTGTTTCTAATGAAGGAAAAATCAGAAGTAGGGAGAATATTTGAAGTTTATCATAAGATGGTACAAACACAATTCCAAAGCAATATTCAGATACTTAGAACTGACAATGGTCGTGAGTATTGCAACCTTGCTCTAAATTCCTATCTTCAAAAGGTTGGAATTGTTCACCAAAGCTCGTGTGTGGACACTCCCCAACAAAATGGAGTAGCGGAAAGGAAGAATAGACACCTTTTGGAAGTGACTAGATCAATCATGTTAGCCACAAATGTCCCACAACACTTTTGGGGAGAAGCTGTCCTTTCCGCAACTCACCTTATAAATCGAATGCCCTCCCGTATCCTTAACTTTAAGACCCCACTCTCCACACTTCAAAACCTATTTCCAACCAGCAAAATATTTTCCTCTATTCCATTAAAAATATTTGGATGCTCAACTTTTGTCCATAACCTCAACCCTCACCGAAGCAAATTAGACCCAAAATCCATCAAATGCATTTTTCTTGGTTACTCCCCTCACCAAAAGGGATATAGGTGTTACTCTCCCCATACCAAAAAATTTTACCACACTATGGATGTAACCTTCTTTGAAAATCAACCCTATTACACCAAAAATGGTATTCAGGGGGAGCATATCGTAAATTCAGAATACCAACTTTTGCCTCTTGAACTAACCGAACATGACAAAATCTTACCAGACCAAACCGACAACACTCAATCAGCCGAACCTATGCCTAAACCAGCTGAAAAATTACCAGAACAAACCTCTAACATTCAGCCGAGTGAAAGGACAAATGAAGCTATGACGGAAACAGGACCAATTATAATCTCAACCACCTCTCAACAGGATTGTGATCCAAAAACAGGTAATTGGAAGGGTTTTTGTTATAAAAGAAGGAGGAAGGAGGTAGAGTCAAGCATATCTCCAATGCAAGGCCATGAGTCAAACCAGACTCTAGAAAATGAAGTTCCCACAGGTAATATTCTTCCTAACTCTAAACATGTTGATACAGCAGATATTGATATTCCTATTGCTATGAGAAAAAGGGGTTAGAACTTGCACTAAACACCCTATTGAAAAATATATCTCCTATGGAAAACTATCACAAAGTTACAGGTCCTTTGTAGCAGCTGTTGACAACATAGAAATTCCAAATAATATTCAAGAAGCATTGCTGAAACCTGAATGGGCAGCAACTGTAACTGAAGAAGTTCAAGCACTTGTAAGAAATGGCACATGGGAGATCACTGCTATACCAGAAGGGAAGAAAGCAGTAGGATGCAAGTGGATATTTTCAATTAAACACAATGCTGATGGGAGTATAAACAGGTACAAAGCTCGGTTGGTTGCCAAGAGATTCACACAATCATATGGGGTGGATTATGAGGAGACTTTTGCACCTGTTGCGAAGCTCAATTCTGTCCGGGTTCTACTATCTCTGGCAGCAAATCTAGATTGGCCCCTACACCAACTAGACATAAAGAATGCATTTCTAAATGGAGAGTTAGAAGAAGAGGTATATATGCAAATTCCTCCGGGACTTGAATCACCTGGAACCTCAAACATGGTGTGTCGACTTCGCAAATCTCTATATGGCCTCAAACAATCACCAAGGGCATGGTTTGATAGACTAACAAAAGTTGTCAAGCAAGATGGTTTTGTTCAATGTCAAACAGACCATACTATGTTTGTCAAGCACTCTTTGGATGGGAAGATAGCTTTGTTTATTGTCTATGTTGATGATATCGTAATTACGGGAGATGATGATACACAAGTCAACCAGTTAAAGAAAATTCTAGCAAAAGAATTTGAAGTCAAAGATTTGGGACAACTCAAGTATTTTTTAGGGATGGAAATTGCACGAACAAAGAATGGTATTTCAGTTTCTCAAAGGAAGTACACTTTGGATTTACTTCAAGAAACAGGTATGCTTGGATGCAAAGCTGCCAATACTCCCATAGAACAAGTAAAAAGGAGTGAAGACGAGGATGTACCAGCTAATAAAGATAGATATCAAAGTCTAGTAGGAAAACTAATCTATCTAACACACACCATACCAGACATTGGTTTTGCTGTAAGCATGGCTAGTCGTTATATGTCAAATCCAACTGAAAATGACATGAGAAATGTGAACAAAATTCTCCAATACCTGAAAGGTACGCCAGGCCGAGGACTTTATTTTCAAAAGAACTCAAACAGAGGTATTGAAGTCTACACCGATTCTGATTGGGCGGGATGTTTATCTGACAGGAAATCGACTACAGGCTACTGCACATTTGTATGGGGTAATATGGTAACTTGGAGAAGCAAGAAACAATCTGTTGTGGCCAGGAGTAGTGCAGAAGCAGAATTCAGAGCTATGTCACAAGGTATTTGTGAAGGAATTTGGCTTAAGCGAATGCTAGATGAGATCAAAATTCCTACCAATCACCCCATGAAGATATTATGTGATAACAAGGCTGCTATTAGCATTGCTAAGAACCCGGTACAGCATGATAGAACAAAGCATGTGGAGATAGACCGACACTTCATCAAGGAGAAAATTGATCATGAAGTTATAAGTGTTAACCATATTCCATCATGCCAGCAAACTGCAGACATTCTAACAAAAGCCCTTCCAAGGAACATATACGAGAATATCAGATCCAATCTGGGTATGATAGACATCTACTACCCAGATTGAGGGGGAGTGTGGAATAATTAATACAGAATCAAATGATTCTGTTTGTACAGCTCATTAAGGATTAGGATTAATGTAATTAATTAGCTATTATTTCCTGTTCTTTTCTGTAATTAGAATCAGCATTCATGGGAAATTAATTCCCTTGATTCTTAGGTCAGATTTCTCTTTCAAATTCTGCCTTATGCAGTCTATAAATACAGCATATGTAATTCTCATCAAATAGAAGAAAATATAAAATATATTTCTTTAATAGCATACTATGCTTTATGATAGAAAATTGAATGTTATGTTGCTTAGTGCTTTAAAGACTTGTGCTATTTGAAGTCCATGCTGGTTCTTTGTTTTTTTGGTTTAGATCCCTGGTATCCAGAAATCCAATTGGACCCCGACTAATCCTGTTACTTGACTCTGATTGCACATGTTAATTACAGATTTTCTTCTGCATTGCTGTCTTGGATTTTGAGCCGTATTTTGGGTGCATCTGTTGAATTTTGTGTTGGCGGATGTAACAGTTTACGGGATGTGACTGTGAAGTTTGTAAAGGTTTTTCTTTTCCTTCATTCACTTCTTTATTTAAAAGTTTAGGATATTGAAGGGAATCATGGTACATTCAGCCTGAAGCGGGATATACTAAAAATCACTCTTTTATTGGGTTTTATTATGGTAATTCATGTGTATTCCATGACAAAAATTTCTCCTTGAGAATAATAACTGAGTCCCTCAATAGTAGGTTGTAGGGAATAATAACTGACTTTGACTAATTACCTACTTCACTAGGGAAAAACGGACTTATTACAAGGATAAATTGTACAAACAAATAACTCTCGGGGAGAATTTAATTTGAAGTAGCCTAGTACCTTGCCACTCAAGTGGTTTTTTATCATCCTTTTTCCCTATTTATTCCTAAATGAGCTAAAGAAAAGTTTTCCTTCAGTTTCCGAAACCTATGGTATAGAAGCTTAGTTCAACTGATCTGGTTTTCTTTATACACCCAATCTGTATATCATAGTTCAAATTCTTTGCTTATATTCTAGTGAACTGTCATGTTTGTGTCTCTAGGATTCCATAGCAATATATTCTGTTGATTTATGACATGTACAGGGTGCTACTGAATCTGTATCTATTGGTGAAATTAAACTCAGCTTATTATATTCCTCTGTCGAACCTGGTGTGGGTTTTCGTTCTTGGAATCCAAAGTTGCAATTATCAATATGCAACTTAGAAGTTGTTATGAGGCCTACAAGTACAAATAAAAGCTCTGGGAAGAAGAAAACTAAGAAATCCAAAACTCGTTCTTTAGGCAAGGGAAAATGGAAGACTATTGTCAATATTGCAAGATATCTTTCTTTTTCTTTGACAGAGCTGGTTCTAAAGGTATGAATCTCTATATCATTGTAATTTTCTTCTTGTATGCGAAACATGCTGATTTTCAATACTGTTGTTTTTTGGTGTCAGTATGCTTATATGAGATGACTTGGAAGAATGTTTTACTTTGTATGATTGTATAAATACTGTTGAGATATGTTATAGAATGTAGAGATTTGTATGATATATAATTTGTATTTATTATGATAGTCTATCCTTAGTGTATAATGGTAAATAGGAAATTACCATCATATCTTCAGATTTGACTTTATTTCATCCTTATTTTCAGCCTAATCTTGTATCTATAAAATTTGAACACTCTTGTATAGAATTATTAATCAGAAATACAATTTCATCTAGTCTCAATTATTACAATTTACAAAGGTAATTTACATTATACAGACTTGGGTCAGTAGCTAATTGCCTAGAATAGGACTATATTATGGGAAGCAAAGCTGTCCTAGTTAGAGGAAATGAAGCAACAAACCTGTCACTAATGAAACATAAATACCGTTTGACAATAGTACCAATACTCAACGATATGTAATATTATATTAGAAATGATTTCAGATATTCAAATGCAATGATAATTGTGAGAAGTAAAATATAGTTTAATACAACATGTGTACTTATATTTTTAAGTTAGTTTGTATTTACTTTGTTTACTTTCCTAGTGGGACTGGGATATTACTAGAAAATCTTCTTTGGGTCCCTGAGAGTATTTTGATTGTTGCAGACACCTAAAGGTACTGTTGGGATTGGGAAGGTGAATGTTGATATATCTAAAGTTGGTGGGCCCGAATCAAAGTTGTTTGTTAGCTTACATATATTGCCCATTGTCGTTCACATTGGTGATCCTCAAGTTAGTTATGATCAATTATCTAAATTTAGTGTTGGAGGATGCAGTGTTTCTAGCCAGGCATCTGCTGCTCCTGCAGAAAAGCCTTCTGCTCCTTTTATCTGTGAAAAATTCTCCGTCTCATGTGAATTTGGTCATCATAGGTATTTTTCTTTCTTTTATACATTTTTTATAATATTAATAATGTAACTTGGTTTCCCCTTTGCAGTTTCTATCGATGTCCTTGTAGTTCAATTTTTGAAGGAAAACAATATTTTGTTCTATTATATGCCATGTTGCAGTAGGGTTACTTGACTTTAACTTGGATGCTCTAATCCTTTAATGGATTTCTTTTTTTAATTTTACTACGGCTTTTAAGTTGTGTTTTGTCTCTCCTTTTTGAACACAGGGAAGTGGGTATTGTTATTAAGAATGTGGATGTATCCATTGGAGAAGTTACTGTAAATTTGAATGAGCGACTGCTTATAAAAAAAAAGAGGTCATCAGAATCTTCATCTGGCTCTGATAGGTCAAGCGTTGATCCCATGAGCACAAAACAGTCTTCAACAAAGCAAGAAAAACTAGCACGCTTCAGTTCTTTGTTTCCTGAGAAGGTTTGAAATTTAAACATAATTAGATTTTCTAACTGTCACGTATACTTTTCGAGGCTTAGCGCACTGGTAATGTTGTTTCTCTGTGAATTGGTGGTCATGTGCTTTAAGCAATTTGTATGATACATTGGACTTTGGTGCCTTGTTGACGGTTTTAGCATTTCAAGGAGCTTTCATTTTTTCAGAACACTAGCATTTGACTTTGTGGATAGACATTCTTGTGAAATCTCTCTGAATATTATAATTGTATTCTTGGTATTTTTGGTTCTATTTGGGTTATTTAATTTGGAAACCATAATCAAAGTGTTTGCTTTCTTTGTGGTGTATAATTGGACAATCTGTTATTTTTGCGAATATATTGAACCAAAAAACTATTCAAAGATTTTTCAGTTAGATTTATTTTCAGCTGTGGAATTATACCGTGTATTGATAGGTGGCCTTCAATCTACCAAAGCTGAATGTGAGTTTTGAACATAGCGAACATGGTCTTTCTGTTGAAAATAACATCAGTGGTATTAAATTTACTAGCATCAAATCACGCTCCAATAAGGATATTGGGGAGAGTACTCGCTTTCATTTTCAACTGGAGTTCAGAGAAATTCATGTATGTAGTTTGTTTATTGATTTGTTGAGCCTTTTGTGGTATGATTTCCCCCTTTTTAATTTGCTGCTTGCTGACAAATTTTATTCGGTACCATTGACATCGTAGCTTCTTAAAGAAGCCAGCGCTTCCGTCCTGGAGATAACGAAGGTGCATTTGGTCTCCTTTGTTTATGTCCCAGTGCAGGTTAGTTGTTAGCAATCCACATATGCCACCCTTGTATCTATATATTTGTGTCTGTGTTTACCAGACCTGGGAAACTTTAATACAATTAGGAGCAAGAAAAGAGAAAAATACTATTGAGATTATTACAATAATTTTAATAGGCCTTTTATGAAAGAATTTAAGATTTTTCCGAATGCACGGGTCATCTGTTTTATTTCTCTTTGTTGTAAATACTCTTGAATCTGAATATTTTCTCATTGATATGAAAAGGTTTTAACAACTATTTGTATACATGAAAGGTATATAAACTAAATAGGAATGTAATTCTATCATAATCGCAAAGAATACTAACAAATCATACTATCATAAATATCAATATCTCTACAATAAATATCAATATCTCAACATTCCCCTCAAGGTGGAGCATAAATATCGTATGCATCCATCTTGTCACATATGAAAGTTATTCGAGGACTTCGTAGTGATTTGGTAAAGGTATCGGCAAGTTGCTCCTTAGAACTGACAAGGGACAATTTGATGACTCTAGAGAGAATCTTTTCTTGAAAGAAATGACAATCGACTTCTATATGTTTTGTTCTTTCATGAAAAACTGAATTGAAGGAGTGATGTAAAGTTGATTGGTTATCACATAAAAGTTCCGTCTGCACAAAAATGTAGCTCTTGCAGAAAATGTTTCAACCATGCAAGCTCACATGTAGCATGAGCCATAACTCAATACTCAACTTCTGTACTTGATTGAGCAACAAAATCTGCTTTTTGCTCTTCCAATAAATCAAATTTCCATCCACAAAAATACAATAACTAGAAATAGACCTCCTATTACTGTCATCTTCTGTCCAGTCGGCATCTAAATACCCAACAATATTTGAGTGACCTCTAGCAGTGAAAACAAGTTCATTTTCAAGTGCTCTTTTGATGTACTTAAGAATTTGAACAACAAAATTTCAATGAATGATACATGGAGGGTTAATAAATGACTTATGACAATAATTGAAAAAGATATGCCTGGTCTTGTCAGGGTGAGATAAATCAAAATTTTCTACTAGTCTCGGGTATCTGCCTGGATCAAAATACAACTCCCCTAGTCTGTAAGGAGCTTTACATTAGGATTCATAAGAGTATCGGCTGATATACAATCTATAGGAATCATCTCCTCCAAAATATCAAGGGCATACTTCCTCCGAGAAATAACAATACCTGCATTGACCGTGCAATCTCAATCCCAAGAAAGTAACGTAGAGGACCCAAGTCCTTCGTTTGAAAGTTTTGAAATAGGTGTTGTTTCACTGTCTTGATACCTTCATGATCATTGCTTGCAATCACGATGTCATCAACATAAATCACAAAATAGATATATTTATTTGATGATAGCACTTAAGAAAGACTGAATGAATTGATTCACAACGGATCATCCCGAGCTATTGTAGAACTTTGTTGAATCAACCAAACCGTGCGCGAGGTGATTGTTTCATGCCATATAAGGACTTTTTCAATTTGCAACACAACAATTGTAAATAGTTGACAAGATTGCTTGGGATATGTTGACCATAGTAATGTATATGATTATCTCAGAATTTGGGTTGAGCCTAACTCATCCCTACAAATCCGGCTTTAAAACCGGCTTGTAGGATGAGGATTGCCCCCACTTATAAACACAACACATGTCATATCTCTAAGCAATGTGGGACTAAATCCACCCCTTCAAAGCCAAAACAATGAAGGTGTTGGGGGCTGCAATGAGGCAAGCCAAAGTGCCGCAATTAAGGCGACTAGGGGTGGACCGCAATTAAGTCGGAAAGTCCAACTGATTATTCTCTTTTTATTATCATTGATATAGTTTCCATAGTTTTTCAAAATGTTTTTTGAGAGATTTTCTCTTGTATATAAATTTGTACAACCTCATTGTGAAATATTTGCTATTCATTCAAAATTATTCAATAGGAGAGAAGCCCGAATAAAGAATAAAGAAAGTCTGATTCCTAAGCCATTTATTTAGTTGAATTATTTTACTATATTTTCCATTTAGCATATGTTAAGGTATGTATAAATTTAAGTTATATGGTTGAGAAAATCTCTATAAAATTAGGTTTGTTAGTTTATTCATCCCTATAGTCAAGGGATTTGATTATTCATTTGAATTTCTTTCAAGCAACTCAATAATCTAATTTTACTGTCTATAGATTATTGGAATATGAATTGTTCTCTTTTGTATTGTTTATGCAAGCTTATTCTCTTTTCTTTTTCATGGGTTCTTTCCTCCAGTCAACCTCACTTGCTAGAGCTGAAACTGAAATAAAACTTGGACGTTCACAATGCAACATCATAATGAGCAGATTGAAGCCTTGGTTGCGTCTCCACTCCTCCAAAAAGAAAAAAGTGGTACTTCGAGAGGAAGCTTCGGTTGTAAAACCGAAATCAAATGAGAGCAAGACCATCACGTGGACATGTAAATTTTCAACTCCTGAGATAACAATCGTGCTTTATAATATGGCTGGTTTTCCGGTGTATCATGTAAGTATTTGTACATATATAATTTCATTGTTTTATGAACCAAAACTTGCATAACAGCCATGCTATGCCATTGCAAACTAAATTTGATTCTAGTTATATTTAGTATTGTACCGTTTGTGATTGATATAAATTTAAAAGTTCAATTGAAAATGAAAATTAAACAGTTCTGTCCTTATATGCCATATATTTTTGAACTTGTTAGATGATATGAAAGAATCTAATAATAAGTTATGTCAGAGTGTTGTTAGCAATACATAAATAAAGGAGGGGAGTACAAGAAGTGATGTTAGAGTTCCAATAGAATGCATAATAGTTTTGAAAATAAAAGTTACAAAGAAAATATATAATGAAGCATAAAAAGTTAGACTACTAATTTTGAAATATAAAAAAGCCAATGAGACAAGTCTAATAGACTAGTATCTAACATCTCCTTTTAAACCTATGATGCATTAGCAGGGAGCATTAAGATTTTGTCAATCATACAAAAAAACTCCATCCTCAAGCTAAAGCTTAAACTAAACTATAACTATGGGTGTTCGTGGTTCATGAACAACACTGAATCAAACCACATTAATGGTTTGGTTTAATTTTCATAACCACTTCAACAGAAAAACAGTTAACCGCTAAAGCGGTTTTAGTTCAGTTTTAAACCAGTGTAGAACCAATTTGTATCTATAAACCGGTTTATAATCAGTTTGCATTTATAAATCGGTTTTATATTTCGATCTCTTTTAGAACCAATTTTTTTTTTTTTGGTTTTTAGAGCTTTGGCCCACAGAGAAACATAGTTTATAATCTTGGACAATCCTCACCTTACAAGTGAATTTTTTGGATGAGAAATGGAAGGTAATTAATAAAATTAGCGTCAAAATTTATAATTAACATAACTAAGTAATATATAAATGAGGCACACAGTTGCCACTGGTGCTGTTCACTTAAGAATAAAAGGAATAGAGTGAAAGAGGATAAATACAAAACCTAAACGACTAATACCATGTAAGAAAAGTACATTTGAACTAATGTCCAAACGTCAGTCTTATTTATAATAAAGTATTATGGTACAGTAGGATCAATCATTAATACATATAAGAATCAATCAAATCCCTAATTTTTAGTTGTTAAAAAATAATAATAGGATCTTTGTATTTATTGTATAGGCATATCATATCATGTCATGTAAAGAGAATGCTATCTCCTATATACTTATATTTTATGCATTTCCTAGAGTCTATATAATACCGATTCCATGGTGTGGTTGAAACATAGTTTCACCATCTCACTCATCTCATGTTCTCTCTTATTCAACACTAGTAATTTTTATTTACACATTAAATATGTAGACATGTTTTAAATATGCTATATCTAAAACTCTCCAATAGGTGGTTTGTTTGGTACATTCGCTAGACACAATTCTTTTTTTGAAGCCATTATATCTCTAACAGATGACTCTTATTTCTGTTGTTTTGGATCAAGTTATCCTTCTTGTGATTCTTTTTAATGTTAATTTAAATGATTTGAGTAAAGGCATTTACTGCAAAGCATCCATGTACTGCTTTCCAACTCTAGGGTTGCTTACAATCACCGCATCTATTTGCAAACAACATTTCAAATATGGGGACTTCAGTACACATTGAACTTGGTGAGTTCAATCTCCAGTTGGCTGATGAAAATAAAGAATGGTTGAAAGAAAGCATTTTTGGTGTGGAATCAGATTCTGGCTCTATTATGCAGATTACAAAGGTTAGTTTGGACTGGGGTAAAAAGGACATGAAATCCTCTGAAGAAGATGGTGCAATGTCTATGCTAGGTTTATCAATTGATGTTACTAGCATGGGAATTTATCTAACTATCAAGCGTTTAGAAACATTAATATCAACAGCAATATCCGTTCAAGCTTTAATGAAAAGTCTATCTTCAAAGAAAAAATCAACTCAAAGTCGAGCGCGTTCATCAAAATCTTCGGGTAAGGGAACTCAAATACTAAAATGCAATCTTGTACAGTGTTCAGTATATGTATTGGGGGAGACTGGATTGGAAAATACAGACGTTCTAGATCCCAAGCGAGTTAATTATGGTTCACAGGGTGGCAGAGTTATAATAGATGTGTCGGAAGATGGTACCCCGCGCAGTGCAAAGATAGTGTCCACTGTTTCTGCTAACTGCCAAAAACTAAAGTACTGTATCTCTCTTGAAGTTGTTCAAACCAAGTTATGTATAAACAAGATGAAACAATCCACACAGATAGAACTTGAAAGGGCCAGATCTATCTATAAGGAATATGTGGAGGAAAG
This sequence comes from Vicia villosa, assembly GCF_029867415.1. Classification (NCBI taxonomy): domain Eukaryota; kingdom Viridiplantae; phylum Streptophyta; class Magnoliopsida; order Fabales; family Fabaceae; genus Vicia; species Vicia villosa. The sequence continues at coordinate 67,865,914 of NC_081186.1, read as the reverse complement.
TATGCCGATGACAAAGGTGGCATTATTTGATATACAAAATACTAAATTTGTAAAACGCTTAGGTGGCCTCAAAGAAAAAGCAGCTTGTTCTCTTTTCAGTGCTACTGGCATTACAATAAGGTGGGAGCCTGATGTTCATCTATCACTAATTGAACTTGTTCTCCAGCTGAAACTAGTTGTACACAATAAGAAGCTCGAGGAATATGGTAATGAATGCATGGGAGACTCATCTAAAGTAAAAGATGCAAATTGCAAAAATGAAGCTACCATGGAATCAAGGAATCTTGAAAAGAAGAAAGGTTCTATTTTTGCTGTTGATGTGGAAATGTTGAATATATCTGCTGAGCTAGGAGATGGAGTGGATGCTATGGTTCAAGTTCATTCAATTTTCTCTGAGAATGCTAGTATAGGAGTGCTCTTTGAAGAATTATTGATTAATTTTAATCAGGCCAGAATCTTGAAGAGCAGTAGGATGCAAATTTCACGAATTCCTAGTATATCTGCTAGTGCATCTGATGCAAAAGGATCCGTAACCACAACATGGGACTGGGTAATTCAAGGTCTTGATGTTCAAATTTGTTTGCCATTCAGATTGGAATTGCGTGCTATTGATGATGTTCTTGAGGACATGTTACGAGCTTTAAAGCTTATCGTGGCAGCAAAGACTAATTTGATTTTTCCTGTGAAAAAAGATAATTCTAAAGTAAAAAAACCCAGTTCAACAAAATTTGGATGTATAAAATTTTTCTTACGCAAATTAACTGCTGACATTGAAGAGGAATCAATTCAGGGATGGCTTGATGAACACTACCAAATGTTGAAGAAGGAAGTTGGTGAGTTAGTTGTCAGGTTAGACTTTCTAGATGAGTTTGTATCGAAGGCCAAGCAAGATCCAAATACTTCTGATGACTTGAATAATTCTTCTCAAGAGGGAAAAATTTATTTTAATGATGTTGAAGTTGATGTAAATGATTCTTCAATTATTGAGTCTATGCGAGAAGACATTTATAAACGATCATTTCGATCATATTACGAGGCATGCCAGAAGTTAGTGTTATCTGAAGGCTCAGGTGCTTGTAAGGATGGCTTTCAAGCTGGTTTCAAACCCAGTGCTTCAAGGTCTTCTCTTTTTACGATATCTGTGTTAGACTTAGATGTAAGCTTGACGAAAATTGATGGTGGAGATGATGGGATGATTGAGTTTCTGAGGAAACTTGACCCTGTTTGTCTTGAATGTGATATACCATTTTCCCGACTGTATGGGGCAAATATTCTTTTGAATGCAGGTTCTCTTGTGGCTCAGATTCGAAATTACACATTTCCTCTTTTTTCTGGAAATTCTGGCAAATGTAAAGGTTGTCTTGTGTTGGCTCAGCAGGTAATTTAGAAAATTATAATTTCTTTTCCCGTTCTATATGTCCACACTAGTTTATTTTGATTGCTTACTGATAGATACTGGTTTAGATATTAGAAGAAAATTCACAAATATATATTTGTTTACTAATTCTTCAGTTAAAATTAATAAGCCGCTGTTACTCAAACTGAACTTCACATTTGTTTGTTTTACCTTATATAGGGGATTGATTAACTGCATGATCATCAACCTGATAATATTTCTTGGTCATTATTCTTCTATTTATTTCAACTAGGCAACTAGCTTTCAACCTCAAATACTTCAAGATGTCTATGTTGGGCGATGGAGAAAGGTGTGCTTGCTTCGATCAGCTAGTGGTACAACTCCACCCATGAAGACATTCTTAGATTTACCATTACATTTTCAGAGGGGCGAAGTGTCATTTGGGGTGGGTTATGAACCAGTTTTTGCTGATCTTAGTTATGCTTTCACCGTGGTGCTACGGAGGGCTAATCTAAGTATTAGGAATCCTGGCCCACTTATATTGCCACCAAAAAAGGAGAAGAGTTTGCCATGGTGGGATGACATGAGAAATTACATTCATGGAAAAATTTCCTTATTATTTTCTGAAACTAGATGGTATATTTTGGCATCTACAGATCCTTATGAAAAGCATGATAACCTTCAAATTGTGACTAGTTCTTTGGAAATTCACCAGTCAGATGGTCGTATTTTCGTTTTTTCCAAAGATTTCAAGATTTTTTTGAGTAGTTTGGAAAGTTTGGCAAACAAACGTGGATCTAAAATTCCAGATCATGTCAATAGTCCATTTTTGGAAGCCCCAACCCTTACAACTGAAGTTACAATGGACTGGGGTTGTGATTCTGGACAACCCTTGAATCATTATTTATTTGCACTTCCAGTTGAAGGAAAGACTCGTGAAATAATATTTGATCCCTTCAGATCCACTTCTCTTTCCATTCGATGGACCCTATCTTTTGGATCTGTTCTTCCTTTGTCAGAAAAGAAACATCCATCTTCCATAGCAGTAAATAGTACCGAAGCAGATGCTAATGTATCTCATCCTACTAACATTTGTCAGAATGTTTCACCTGTTTCCCCAACAATAAAACTCGGTGCTCATGATCTAGCATGGATTGTAAGATTCTGGAACTTGAACTACCTTCCTCCACATAAACTGCGCATGTTCTCACGATGGCCTCGTTTTGGAGTTCCTAGAATTATCAGATCAGGTAATCTTTCACTTGATAAAGTGATGACTGAATTTATGATGCGTATAGATTCCACTCCAATCTGCATAAAGAACATGCCTTTACATGATGATGATCCAGCTAAAGGACTGACCTTCATGATGACAAAGCTAAAGCTTGAATTATATTTTAGCCGGGGACAGGAACATTACACTTTTGAATGCAAACGCGAACTTCTTGATCTTGTTTACCAAAGTATTGACCTTCATAGGCCCAAGTGTTTCCTAAATAAAGAAGAGTGCGGAGCTCTTGCTAAATCAGTTAACGTACCAAAAAGCTCACAATCTGCATCCGAGGAAAAAACTCCCTCTGAAAAGGGTTATCTGGCACAGAAAAACCATGATGATGGATTTCTGTTATCTTGTGATTACTTTACCATACGAAAACAGTCTCCAAAGGCTGATCCCGCTACGTTATTAGCCTGGCAAGAAGCCGGAAGAAGAAATGTTGAGAAGACCTATGTACAGTCTAACTGTGAAAAACAGAGCGAAACAGATGATCATATGCAATCAGACCCAAGCGATGATGATGAGTACAATGTGGTGATAGAGGATGATGGGTATAATGTGGTAATAGCTGACAATTGTCGACGTGTGTTTGTCTATGGTCTAAAGCTTTTGTGGAATATTGAAAACAGAAATGCAGTTTGTTTTTGGGCTGGCGGTCTAGCCAAAGCTGCAGCACCTGCCAAGCCTTCTCCTTCCCGGCAGTATGCACAGAGAAAATTACACGAGAACAACAACCAGCAAGATGGAACTGAAACTCGTCAAGAGGATGCATGTGAAACCCATGAAAAAGACGAAACTGAAATGCAAAGAGATGATGGAGCTGAAACCCATAAAGATGAAGAAGTTGAAACCCATAAAGATGAAGGAGTTGAAACCCATCAAGATGAAGTTGGTAAGTCCCTTCCCACCGGTAACAACTTAGATTCGCCCTCTTCTCTGGCTGCCCGGACGTCTGAATTCCCTTCATTCCCATCCAGTTCACTTAAGATGGACAGCTTACCATCAGGTATGTCATATGGTTCAAGAAATCTTGTAGAGTTTTATCAATTTGGATATGCAGATTAGATTAGTAATACACACCAAAATAAAACATTGTAAACATGCTTTCTGTCATAACAAATATTTTCACTACTTTCCTTTTCTTGTAACGCTAAATTTATTGTTTAGTACTTTTAAGGATAAGTTTGTTCAACCTCTTTTTTCTGTTTGTTTATTTGCCAGCCAAATATGAAAATACAGACGAGGAGGGGACTCGGCACTTCATGGTTAATGTTATTGAACCACAATTTAATCTTCACTCAGAGGGTGCAAATGTAAGCTTAAAAATTAATTTTTCTTTTCATTTTCGGTAGAGCTTACAATACTAAGTAACACGTGTGTTTTAATTATAGTGCTTACCTTTGAGGCGGAAACCTAAACCTAGATAATCAATTCCCTTTGATGCTGGATCTTTTTTAATTATGGGTAAAGTACTCATTAAATGACTTGGGCAGTATTCATATTTGGTAGAATAAAACTTAGAAGAGTGCTTTCGAAATTTTATTTCCTTGAAATACAATTATATAGCAGTTTTCTGAGAATTTGACGATTAGAGCTTGCTTCCATCCACAACTCTGGCTTTTTTGTTTTGTTTGCTCTCTGCTTATGGCCTTGTAATGGTTAGTTTACAGTGTAACAGCTTTTCTATAGATTGAACTTTCTGTTTGTTAGGAATTTCACCTTTCTATTTTTAACTAACCATTGGGACTGGTCTTGTGTTTCCTCTGCTATATATATATATGTATATATATATATATATATATATATATATATATATATATATATATATATATATATATATATATATATATATATATATATATATATATCAGAGAACAGTATCAATCAAATATAACATTCACTCTGAAAAATATGATTTGAAGTTCTTTCTCATTCTGATATTTTCTATCGTACATAATATTCACTATTGAACAATCTGATCAGATAAGAAATTTATAAAACAATGTTTCAATTATGCATGTATACATACATTTACAGGGTAGGTTTTTGCTTGCTGCTGTAAGTGGACGTGTTTTAGCCCAGTCATTTCATTCAATTCTTCATGTTGGCCATGACATGATTGAGCAAGCACGTGGTACAACAGATGAAAATATTAGTGAATACCAGCCTGAAATTGCATGGAAAAGAATGGAGTTGTCTGTTATGTTGGAGCATGTTCAAGCGCATGTAGCCCCAACAGATGTTGATCTAGGGGCTGGGGTGCAGTGGCTACCAAAAATTATTAAAGGCTCTCCAAAAGTAATGCGTACAGGTGCACTTCTTGAGAGAGTTTTTATGCCTTGTGACATGTACTTTCAGTACACAAGGCACAAAGGGGGCACTCCAGAAGTGAAGGTAAGCTCTTTTTTTCCCAATAACAGTAATAGCTAATATAAAATCATAATAATTATAATAACTAATATAAAATTAGATACTAAGACATACTCTAAGATACTCTAAATTAATATAAAAGATATTAAGAGATTTTATAATATTAATAGACTCTGATATCATATTAGAATTTGGGTTGGACATAACTCAACCCTATAAAATCGGCTTATAAGGTGAGGATCACCTCTACTTACAAACATATTTTCAAACCACATTTCATCCAATGTAGGACTCTTAAGACATGTATTTTCAGGTATGCATATCTTTAAAGAGTTTGTATATAGGATTTATATGTCCTTTTTCAATACTATGGTAGTCAATAGTCTGGTTCAAAATCCAAACGTTACATCTGCAGGTAAAGCCCTTGAAGGAGCTCAAGTTCAATTCTCATAATATTACAGCCGCAATGACATCTCGCCAGTTTCAAGTCATGCTGGACGTGTTAAACAATCTTCTATTAGCACGGCTTCCAAAGTATGGATCTCTTGCTTTGTGCACATTATAAATCTACTATTATCAGTTTTCCTTTAGCAAACACACATGTATGTTTACACCATTTAGTACTCTATCAAATTTAACAAGACTATGTAAGTTTAGTCATTCTATGACAAAAGATTATAGTCAAGATCACTATGATTTGTTCACAAGGAATAGAGTCCACTTTAGGGGTTATATTCGGATGGATCAAGCCGGTTATTTGGCATAATCAAAGCATGTAGTCAGCAATAACTGTTATTTGCTATTATTAGAATTTGGGCTGAATTTAACTCAATTCCACAACTGGATTGTAAGGTAATGGATGTCCACTTCTTATAAACACTTTTTTAAAGTTCTGTCACATCTAATGTGAGACTTTCAATACACTTTTCTCACGCCAATAACTGAATATCTATAGTGTGATTCAGTTGGCCTGATAACGAGTGCCCAATGAATCTTGGATAGATAGACTCTGTTTCAGTCTTAAAATTTGGATCGTGCTTAACTCAATTAGATAGATTTGGCTTGTAATGTGAGGATGCCCACCAACTGTAAACACTTTTCTAGACTGTATCCAGGGCCGGTCCTTTGAATTTAGGTGCCTTGGGCGAATCAAATGAGTGGTGCCCCTATAATTTTTTTTAACAATAAATACATAAGGATAAAAAAAATAATTAGATAAAAATACATTTTTATTTGACATTATGCAAAAAGAATACAAGTATGAATCTTTGAATCATTGTTTATACAACATGAAAACATAAACCAGTATAAAGAGACTTATTCTTCTTTTTCTCCTTCTACTTCTTGATCCGATCTTTTTTCCTATAAAAAAATTGACCAAACTTTTAAAATTCTTTAAATATCATCCTCTAGCATTTTTTGTCGCAAAATTATTAATAATTTATTCATAATCAATGTTCTTCAAAAATTATTTTCAACTAAAATCAACGCAAGACTATTTAAATCTATCTCGTGGTATAGTATATCTCAAATAAGATTTTAATAATTTTTAATTTAGAAAAACTTCTTTCAGCAGATGTAACACTGATAGAAATAGACAATATTATTCTATAAGCTATGCATGCAATAGAAAAACAATTAAAAGTCTTTAAAGAAATCAGTATCATATAGCTTGATTTTGATTCAGTTGTTAAAACTTCTAGAATAACTTTCAATTCGTCATGTTTTAAACAAGTTTCTAGATGTTTATAACATGCTTTCAAGTCCCTATCAGATAATGATCTAAGTCTTTCAATACTAAACAAGAATCCAAAAATATTTTTATATGTGCTATACTGCTAAAATCTTTTATCAAGTGAGTCAATTGTTTGATCTACAATATATAAGAAATAGTGTTTTCGAAAAGACTCTTCAGCAGACTCTAGATTCAGTTGTGTGGGTTTAGATGATTTTTCATCAGTGTTGTTTTCTACGAATTTGACGTTTTTGAATACACACACATTCAATCTCCATTTCATTCTCAATCTTTTCAGTACTAGCCTTAACATTTACAAATCCAGATTCTCTTTTAATATATATAGATGTTAAAAAAATATTTTTTTTGGTGCCCCTAAGATTATGGGGCCCTGGGCTCCCGCCCCGCGAGCCCGTGCTCAGGGCCACCCCTGACTGTATCACATCTATTGTGGACCTCTCAACAACTATAAACATCTAAACTATTTTTTATTGTGGATGCCTTCTTGATGCATTGGTAGATACTTGTTAACACTGCAACAGTTTTCTATTTAAATTTATCTTTGTCAGATAAATTTAGATAGTCCAGGTTGATAAATCAGGAGTATTAGCTACCTCATGCAGTCAGTTTCTTTTTTTCTCTTAAAGAAACTTAAATCTAGGACTTTTTGTTCTATATGAAGAGTTCTTCAAATTGACCAAGTATATATCATTTACAACTTAGGCCTCCAAAAAGTAGCCTGACACTTCCAAATGAAGATGATGAAAATGTCGAAGAGGAAGCTGATGAGGTGGTTCCTGATGGTATTGAAGAGGTGGAACTTGCAAAAATCAACCTCGAAAAGAAAGAAAGGGAACAAGAGTTGCTTCTTAATGATATTAAAAAGTTGTCTTTTTTGTGTGACCCTTCCCAAGATCAACATCCAGAAAAGGAACCGGACTTGTGGATGATAGATGGTGGAATAGCCATGCTGGTAAGGAATGAATCTTGTTAACTATCCTTTAAATGTTGTAACTGGATATTGCTGCTTATTCTTCGAATTTAGATGATTCTATCTGCCAAAAACTAATCAGGCTAGTAGTTTACTTAGCCATACTGGCATGGCCGTGTTTCTTAAATTTTTTGTATCACTTGAATGTGAATATTTCTCATCATTGATGAAATATTTCTCATCATTGATGAAATATTTCATACAACTATTTATATAGTATCACTCGGCCTCTCACTTCTTGCTACCACTCCTTGTTTCTTGTTTCTCCAAGTTACAAGATTACCCCAAAACATAGGTACAATGTCCAGAGGTAGATCTTCGATTTATTATTGATCCTGCCTAATTAGCATCCGTGAATATAGGTACATTCCTTTCATTATTCTTCTTAGAAAATAAGCTCTTACCTGGATTAGTTTTTAGATACCTAAGGATTCTGCAAACAACCTCAAGATGTTCTTCAAAAAGAGAATACATAGATTCACGAGCGTTATCACTTTGAATTGAAAATATTTTAATTTATGAACCAAATTGTATGTATATTTCTTAACATAAGGTTTGAAAGATTGAGAAAACATCTGAATAGTTCTCTATCGCCAGACTAACTATTGAACAATCCTTTTTTACTATGAAGATTAGATTGCATAATCAAATGGGAGATGAATGAATGAACGGTTGTCTGATGACTTCTATTGAGAGAGATGTATTCAAGAACATTGACAATGAGTTGATTATCAAAGATTTTAAAACATGAAATCGCTGTAGAGGACAATTATAGATTATGTATATGACTTCTTGAATATGAGTAAATTGAGTACAATGTAATAGATTTTATATATATTTTAGTATGACAAATTTTCATTTGTAATCAAAGTAGTCCAACACTGGCAGGTCCAAGGATTGAAGAGAGAACTTGTAAGTGCTAAAAAATCCAGGAAGGAAGCATATGCATCATTAAGAATGGCCATGCAAAAAGCTGCACAGGCGCGGCTAATGGAGAAGGAGAAGAACAAAAGTCCTTCCCATGCTATGCGCATATTTTTGCAAATTAACAAAGTTGTTTGGAGCATGCTTCTTGATGGTAAATCCTTTGCTGAAGCCGAAATTAATGACATGGTAAGCACTATGTAGCAAGCCTAAATCCTTCTACCCTTTCACCATTTTTCCTTCCAAAACTCATTTAGTCCTCTAATAAAGCTGTTTTCACAAAGTATAAATTGCTATCTCAACATCAAATATTCTTAATTCTGAGCCTGGCTTCAATTATATTAAGACAGGATTTAAAACTTTCTAACTTAAAAACTCAATTTTTCTCAATTATATTATACAAAACCATTTGTAACACCTCAAACAGTGTTCTTCTGCAGTTTCCAAACTATTGAATCTAGAGATTTCTTATTCTGAATGTTATACACTTCAATGGGACAGAGAAAAAAATAGTGTATTTTTGTGGTTTACTTGTTCTTTCTTCTCCTTCCTATGCCTGAACATATAGTCATAGTTTTCTAATTTTCTTAATTCATTTACTTTTTTTTTGTATCAAATTGCAATAATATACTAATTCAGTTTCATTGCTTAACACTTAGATCTATGAGTTCGATCGGGATTATAAGGATGTGGGTGTTTCTCAGTTTACAACCAAATATCTTGTTTTCAAAAACTGTCTTCCCAATGCCAAATCTGATACGATTTTGTCAGCGTGGAATCCTCCAGCCGAATGGGGAAAGTATGTGATTTTTCCTGATCCTTGAACTTGCTGGTGCTTCCAGGTTAATAATTTGGTATTAATCGTTGTTAATTCATGGGATTTTAGGGAAAAGAATGAGAGAAATAATAAGAAATATAACTATAGTGAAATATGCTTGATATTGACTTAATACCAAAGACTAAACACTAATCTCCACTTTAAATGAATACATACTAATTCCCATATAAATGCGAATAATGACAGAAATAATTACATGATTTTACATGATTCTATTTTATATTTTACACTCCTCCTTAACATATAATTCATATGCACCAAGCTTGTTACTTGTATAACTGAATTGAGGACCTCTCAAAAATTCGGTAAAGACATCTACCAGTTGATCATTGAAATTGACAAAGTTGGTGAAGATGTATTTTGATTTGATCATCTCCATTACAAAGTTAGCGGTGATGTAACTCGATTTTTTGCATCTTCAAATTGAAGTTCTTTGAGTAATTGTTCCAACCAAATAAATTCAGAAGTTACTAATTGTGAAAAATAAGAATAATATTGTTTTGAGCGTGCTTGAGATCCAATGCTCTCAGCATAATGCTTAATTTATAATCATGTAGTTACAACTTACAAGGGTAATAAACAATTGTGCAATTTAAAAAAAAAGAAAAGGAATTAAACTAATACAAATGACCATGATACATAGAACTTAGTATGCAATGGATTAACTAGAAAAATGTAGAATTAATTACTTGGAAAATGCAGATTTAAATTATTAGAATTTCCAACACTCCCCCTCAAGCTGGTGAATAGGTATTCTCCATTTCCAGTTTGGACACAATTTTTTCAAAAGTTGGGAAGCTCAATCCTTTGGTGAAGACATCCGTAAGTTAACCTTGTGAAGGAACATAAGGAGTGCAAATCAAACCGCAATCAAACTTTTCTTTGATAAAATATATACTCACTCCAATGTGTTTTGTTTGGTCATGTTGAACTGGATTGTGAACTATACTAATTGTAGATTTATTATCACAAAAGAGCTTCATAGGTCCATCCCATTTAATCTTCAAAACTTCTAAAATAATCTTCAACCAAAGTAATTCACAAATACCTTGTCCCATAGCTCGAAACTCAACTTCAACATTGGATCGGGCCACAACATTATGCTTTTTACTCTAAGTTACAAGATTTCCTCTGAGAAATGTACAATACCCTGTAGTTGACCTCCGATCAATAGCCGAACCCGCATAATCAACATCAATATATGCCTCAAGAGTAGCACTTCCATTCCTTTTAAACAAAATCTCTTTTCCAGGAGTTCCCTTAAGATATTGTAAAATCCTGTAAGCTGTAAATAAATGAACTTTCTTTGGATTATGCATAAATTGACTAACCATACTAACAACAAATGCAATATCTGACCTTGTATGGAAAAGGTAAATTAGTAAAGGTCATTCCCTTCTCTAGCATGTCCAATCTTCCTCCCTGAATCCTTGTCTTGAAATTTACAATGGTTGCTGTGAAAAATTACACTACAAGATAAATCTTTCGTAAGTTTTTGTATAGAGACTAAGTTTGTATACAATTTTGGAGCATGAAGGACATTTTTTAAAAGAAAGGAAGGAGTTATTTGGATGTCTCCAATACCAACCACTGTTGCTAGAGTACCATCAGCGGTGGAAATTTTCTTATTTAGGGTGATATGTGGAGAAGTAATTGGATGAAGGGGTCATGTGGAAATTTTGATTATAAAGTTGATGTGTTAATTTTTCTTTGATTATAATGAGTGGGGTTTTTACATTTTCCTTACCTTCTAGGTATCTTGATATTGCATGTTTTCTTCATTTGTATCTTTTTATAGAAAAGTCATGCTTCGAGTTGATGCCAGACAGGGAGCTCCAAAGGATGGAAGTTCTCCCTTTGAACTTTTCCAGGTAGGTTTCTTTGAGGTTATTTTGTTCTTTCAAATGAGGGTAGTTTAGTTCAGAGGAATAGAATCCATTTGATATTCTAATTTAGGTCTTTTCTTATATTATTTTTATGTGATGATATTTCTAAATATATTTAGAATAGAATATTCCATAACATATTTAAATATACCGTAATACATTTTTTTTTTATATTTAGTACACTTAATTGTGCAATTCTCTATATAATCACTTGTTCGGTGAATAATTTTTTTAAGAATATGTTTGTTTTAAAGATTAAAACTATAATTTTAGAAATATTATTTTCAGAAGCATTATTGTTAGTAATTGATGATATATAGAGGTTAAAAATATATATATATATATATATATATATATATATATATATATATATATATATATATATATATATATATATATATATATATATATATATATATATATATATATATATATAATTTTCAGAAGCATTATTGTTAGTAATTGATGATATATAGAGGTTAAAAATATTTGTACATAGAATAATCCCACGATGACTATAGTATGTATTAGTATGTATTAGCTGTAAATATCTCTATATATAATAAATTCTTCGTAGTGCTTTTCAAGACACACAGTTTATTCAAATGTCTCTTAGTCTCTGGTATTTCAACATGGTATCTGAGTCTGGTTTAGGATCCGGTGTTCCACCTGCTATCAGGTTTCCGCTATCGGGTCACCCACCATTTATTTCCACGCTCCAGTTGTCTAGTCCTAAGTGTTATGGTGTGTGTTAAGAGTATCACATTGGACAATATATAGTCTGAACATGTCTTTATAAATGGGAACAATCCTCACCCTATAAGCCGGTTTTGTAGGGATGAGTTAAACCCAACCATGTATTAACAGTCTTACATTAACTTATTTTATACTATAGGTAGAGATATATCCACTTAAGATCCATTTACAAGAGACAATGTACAGAATGATGTGGGGATATTTCTTCCCAGAGGAAGACCGAGTTTCACAACGCCGACAGGTAGGTTTAAAATTTCAAATCCCTAGATAACTTCTTTCCACAACCAAGACTAAAGTTCGCAGATTTATCATGTTAAAATAATGGTTGTCTATGCAGGAAGTTTGGAAGGTCTCAACCACAGCTGGTGCAAGGCGTGTTAAAAAAGGTTCTTCAGCCAGTGAAGCTTCCACCTCAAGCAATCAGTCGACAAAGGAGTCTGAGGCCTCATCCAAATCTTCCATCTCTTCGTTTCTATTTCCTACTACCAATCAGTCTTCTGCACAGGTGAGTACTTAATGAATTGTTTGGTACATGTTTTTTTTGGATAACCATGTTATAGGTGTGAAATATTTATCAGCTTTAATGAGACTAGTATCTGCTATGGAATCTAGCTGCCCACCATTAGTGGGGTCTCCCTTCCCAACCATTTTTTCTACCCACAAGACTCAAATCCAAAAACTTATATCTAGTTCTACTCGAACCAATGCATTGTTGGTGTGCACGATTCTAAAATAATAAGAGAAATGTAAACACGCTTATTGACACTCCTCTCTCAATTACATTCTATACTATTGGGTGAAATCTCTGGTTAGCCTCACTATCAAGAAGTGAGTCCAAGTTATTTAAAGCCGGTATAAGACTTCACCCAATAATAGAAAAAGTGTTGAAAATAAGTATTAGATCTTTTGTTGCTAGCATTCCTTTATGAAAAATACATGAAAAACATCTCATAATCTCACTAGAGCTTTTTCTTAGGATTATTTTTCGTGTTTTCTTATATTGTGATTTGTTTCTTTAGTTAAGTTGAATTTAAGAGCCTCATATGGGGGATTAGTATTTCTCTCTCTCTCAATCCAACCTTCATATCAATACAATTCAATTATTTTGAATATCTGTTTCCTCTCTTCTTCCCTTACCTAAAGTTCCTTTAATTTCAACATTCTAATACTAACAAAATCAAAGGAAGCATGTGCCAAACTTCATGGGTAGTAGATCTAGAGAAGAATATATAGCCTCTTCTTTCCCTTCTGCTTTTCTTCTTGTCTGAGTTTATAATAGGCTAATATGCAAGAAAGATCTTCCATAAGAAGTTTGGCAACATATATGCAGGCATCCAAAGCACAAAATGTCAAAGTAGTTCCTGGTTCAACCCCCGAGTTGAAAAAGTCATCTTCTTTTGATAAGTCATGGGAAGAGACCGTGGCAGAATCTGTAGCTGATGAACTCGTCTTACAAAGTTTAGCTGCGAACAAAAATGGCCCATTTGACTCTACTGAGCAGCAAGATGAAGCTTCCAAGAGTAAATCAAAAGATCCGAAAGGTGTAAAAGCTGGTCAATCATCTATTGAAGAAAAGAAGGTAGCTAAGCCACAAAAGATAATGGAATTTCACAACATCAAAATTAGTCAGGTTGTTGTTACTTCTTTAGAAGTTGTTACCTGTTATTATCTGTTTGTAGTTCTCTTATTTGCTTGTGTTGAAATCGTGCCAATTTCAAGAAATTCATGTCTTTTTTCTTGCAGGTGGAATTGTGTGTTACCTATGAAGGGCAAAGATTTGTTGTAAATGATATGAAATTACTGATGGATCAATTTCACCGGGCCGAGTTTACCGGGACTTGGCGAAGACTCTTCTCACGAGTTAAGAAGCATATCATTTGGGGAGTTCTAAAGTCTGTGACTGGCATGCAGGTGATAAGTAACCTTAACTTTACTGTTAGTAGGATAACTTTATACTCTTGATATTTTACATTGTAGACATATGCTACTCGTACCTAGGGCTGTTTTCGGTCCGGTTCGGTCCAGGTATTTGCTATCCCGAGAGCCGGACCGAAATAGTATCGGGTAAATCCGGACCGGACCGAAACAGTGATGGATCAATTTTTTAGACCGAAACCGGACCATTACTTCGGATATCCGACAAAAGTATCCAATAAGTATCCAATATAGTATCCAATTTTGGTATCGGATAAAAAAATTACCCATTCCCGGACCGAATAACATTTGGTCGGTCCAATGGACCGGTTCCACCGGTCCGGTTTCCGGTCCGGTTCTCGGATCCTATGGACCAAATACAGCCCTACTCGTACCTGCCACTTCCAAAGCAAATCTACAAAAACGTGAATAAAAGAAATTTTTGAAAGAACCTATCTTTGAAACGGCCTTTGTAAATCAAGAAAAGCATACTATGCTAATTTCCTAGACCTATTTGGTGACAATCTTTATAATTCATTTAATTGTTTCGTTTTCATGGATCTAGGGGAAGAAATTTAAAGACAAAGGTCAGAATCTGCCAAGTGGAACCATTGTTCCAGAAATTGATCTTCATGTTAGTGACACTGAAGGCCATGCAGGAAAAACTGATAAGCTTCCACCATCTTGGCCTAAGCGCCCTACTGATGGAGCAGGCGATGGATTTGTAACATCTGTTAAAGGTCTATTTAACACTCAACGCCGTAAGGCAAAGGCTTTTGTACTTAAGACAATGAAAAATGAAGCAGAAAATGAAGCTCAAGGAGATTGGAGTGAAAATGAGGCAGAGACTTCTCATTTTGCAAGAACGCTCACGATAGTAAAAGCTAAAAAACTTATTAAGCGGCACACTCAGAAGTACAGCAAAGAACCGAAAGGTTTGTCTTATTCCGATAATATTATAAAAATTGTCCAAATCAAATGAAGACATATTTTGATGCTTTGCTTTCTAATCTTGCTGACTTATGTATGCTCGTCCATTCCTTTCTTGTTGATTTGATCGCTTGAGGACTTAATAGTCAATTTTTATAGGTTCGGCCGCAACAGCCGCAATTCCAAAAGAAGAATTACAATCATCATCTCCAAAAGAGGAAGCTATATATGACAGTGATTCGTCAAGCGGATCCTCATCCTATGAAGCTTTTCTTGAATAGAAACGTCCATTTAGAGGAATTCTCACTTCTCAGCTGAGCATGACGTTTCATCTGGTTCTTATATGACTAAAAGGAGGCAAGATCCTGACAACTGATCTTTCTCAATCAGCAGGTACCACTAATGAACACTTAAAAGAAGACAAGAAATTGGGATTCAACATTGGACATTGCATGATTGATGTGGATTTCTACTTAGATAATATGTTCATGGCTACCTCAGTCGTTGTAGATAATTGTATTTGTCTACTGTCTTGCTTTTTCTATCCTTTGTCAACCACATATACAAATCTATCATGCTGTATTTCCTGTCAACCCCAGTCACTAGTGTCAAGCCTTGGGACTTTTCAATGTCAAACATTTTCTTGTTGTATATTGTTGTAGCTTCCAGTGAACGTGTAATTTTGGGCTTTTTTATTTGAAAGAAAATAAAAGCATAAAAGATTGACAATGATTACATATAAATAATGAGCACCTTAGTACTTGTTTCACACAAAACGAACCTATGGTGAAAAAAAACAAGAATAAAGAAAAATGGTGCAATCTTCCAATGGAGATGATAGGGATTGAGAGAGGTTATAGATGTTTAGGAGCATTTAAACTGATGCAAATGAGGGTGTAGGTCATCGTCTTTGATTCCCAGAGTTAACCACGGATAATGACTCTCAACAGGACAACCCGGAGTAAGCTTTTAAACCCGGAGTAAGCTTTTAAACTAAAACTAGTCAGAAACCCGTGCTGCTGCACAGGTAAAAGTAATTTGTATATTATGTAAATAACTATAAAATGTTGTGTATTTAAGAATCTTCCAAAAGAATGATATGGTAATAAAATGACAAATAGTTTTCTAATAATGTGAATAGACAATAATGAGTGTTATTCCTAATTGTGGACCTCCGTTTTTTAATCCCGGGCCATACCTCTGATCTGTAGAGATACGTGAACTGACTCTTTTTTATCGCTTAATGCTTTCGCATTTTGAAAATTCACAGAGTCGCCACCGACCTTTTATTTTATCCATTTAAGGAAAGGTTTATAAAAGAAACAGAAAAAAGACCTTTAAGAAATTCTGGGTAAGGGGGTAGGTTATACAAAGGGAAGGTGTTAGCACCCTTTGTATCCATGGTTATCCATGGGCTCTTAAGTTTGCTTAGCTCACTTGTTTTTCGATCACTTTTCAATTGCTTTAGAATGCTCATATGTGGTTTCAAATACTTTTGTAAATTGAATTTTGTAATGATCCGTGTGCGGATGTATACAAAATGCTTGTTTATCTTTCGAAAGATGTTTTGAAAAGAACGTTAACTTTGTAATGATCCGTGTTTGGATATATACAAAATATTGTCTTTTTGGAAAGTTTTGTTTTGAAAAACAACAGTGTATGAGAATTTTGTTTGTTTTGATTTGAGCAAGCAAATTAGGAGGTCTACCCCGAGTTGTAAGGTCTTTATCCTATTTCCTTTCACCGGATATAAACAAAAGGTTCGATTTTGTACTCGAAACAGTATAATTTTGACTTTGATTTTGAAAAGAATGAGAAGGGATTACCTTAAGAGGTGCAAGTGTGATTGTGTTTGTATTCAGATATTTTATCTTTGAAGTTAGTGATCTAACGGTTCAATTTTATCTTTGACATACACGCAGTTTATATTTGCTGGAAATTAAAATGCGGAAATGTAAAGTGCGGAAAGTAAATCTACGCTATTACATCGATTGTGCAGGAAATGTAAACTAGCCTATTTACATGAATTTGACATCCTATACATTTATCTAGGAATTTAAATTGCAAGAAAAATAAAAGGCATGTTTTTGGATTTTTTTATGATTTATTTTAATTATAATTAATGTATGATTAATTAAATCAAAATGAAAAAAAAAAGATGAAAATAGATTTAAACCTAGAAATTAAGTTTAAAATATGTACAAAATATTTGTTAATTAATTTTAAAACAAAACTAATTTTTTTGGAATTTTTGAAATTGATTTGAAATTGATTAAGCTAATTAAAACATAATTATGCAAATAATTACACAAATAATTAAAACTTAAAGAGAAAATTATTCAAAATATGTACAAAATTAGTTTATAATATATAAACAATATTTAACATTAAGAACAATTTTTTTTTTATGATTTTTTGATTGGTTAGAATAATTAAGAAGCAAATATATAAATATATATTAATTAATTATGCAAAATATTGAAATTTCGAAGAAAAATAAAATATTTTTGTTTCAGAAAATAATATATTATTTTAGAAGTCTAAAAACATTTTTTGTGTATTTTTTGGATTTTTTAAACCATTTTTAATTAATTTTGCAAAGAAATTAAAATAGAAATAAAAAATAAAAGGATACTGATCAGATGTGGAAATTGAATGAAGGAACATGATGCAGCTGCATGATCTGGCGCGTTGGATTGGATGGATAGTGGATCAGATGGTTCAGATTTTGAGGCGCATGGCACTCAGTGTACCTGCAAAACACTTGATTAGTGGGAAATTTAAAAGAACTGCGCGCGCGTGCCAGCCAATAGGAGGAGGACACGCATCATCTTCAACCTCCAGACGCCACTTTCAACAGCGCTTTTATGCAAAAGCGCTATAATTGATGAACCCTAATTCTGCAAAATAACGAATAGGGGTAAACAGGCATAGAAATTAGGCGCGATGGTACCATTCAACTCGTCTTGTTCCACTGAATGTAACCATGCCCTTAATTTGCTTTAATTTTGGCCCTAATGAAGAACCCTAATTTTGAGCTAAGAAAACCCTAAAATGGTACATGCTACAAACAGCCATTAAATTCCAATTGAAGCTCCAGAAACGACCAGAGCTTCAAACCAAACACAATTATGCATCTACATCTTGTTAAATATGCGTGTGTTATGAGATATAAGTTGGTTTTAGTTTGAACAAACCGTGGCCTATATAGCTCGATTCAATGAGGTTTAAGACTTGGAAATGATTGGAATGGTTTCAGTGAAGCTCAGAGATGATGTTTGAATGTTTATTTTGTATTGAAATTGACTGAAACTTAAAATTCGAATTTCAAGTTTCTTTGAAAATTACAAGTTGTTACAAGAGTGCTATGTGCTTATGAATGCTACTGAATTCGTCCTCTCTCCCTTTGTTGGAGTATGCTAGCCTATTTATAAGCCATGGAGTGCTTAAAAACTAAGCTAAGAAGCCTTAATTGTCTTTGTTGGAATCTTGACTTTTCAAGCTTAAAATTTAAGCCACCATTGCTTGATCTCCACACCTCTTGCCTTAGGCTTTCCTTGCTGCATAATTAAGTCACATGTGGAGGCTTTAGCTTAGAAAATAAGCTATGCTTTATCCTTCCTTTTTTTTCCTTTTTTAATTTAATCTTAAATGATAAAATTAAATCAAAAAATGGAGAAAAATGTTATGGGCTTGGTCTTGGTCGTGGGAGGCCCATAATAACATGGCATACATGTTTGAACCATGAAAACTTGGCCCCATTTGGAAAAAATGCATTTTTGAGCAATGTTGGTTTTATGCATTTTCCAAAATTTATCCAACTTCAACAAGGTGTAAATCCCTCAATTTTTGTCATATGAAGGATATCTTGCACTTTTTGGAAACCTCAAAGAGTCCTCTAACCAATTCCTTTGGTCTCATGTCAAAATGATTTTTGATTCTCCTTGTGTGTCCTTTTGAAAAAAGTGTCTTTTTGTTGACTTTGAAAATGACCTGTAATGTCTTTGATCATATTTTTCAAATGGTGAATGCAATGACCATGGGATCAACTGCATTTGAAAGATAATTGAATTTCCTTCAAAATGAGCTTTGGTTTGAATTTTTTGGATGAAGGATGAGAGAGTTATGACCAGTCAAAGTTGAGTTGACTTTTCAGGTAAAAACCCTAATTTTGAATCTTAGGGTTTTGTTAATTTTTGATCTTTCCTTGATGAATTATGATCATCCAATGATCAAATGATGAATCCTTTGACAAAATATGGATTTTGACAAAAATTTCATTTTTGACTGTCTGTTGACTTTTTTGGTCAAACGGGTCGTCTGTTGACTGTTTGAGCTGCTGACGGTGCGTCTGAGTGAATTGAAGTTTGAAAATTTGTATGATGGTACTTTGAGATATATGGATGTGCATGAAATCCATTTGAGGTCTCAAAAACTTGTTTCTCCTGTAAAAACAAGAAAACCCTAGTCAGGGACTGTTTGTGTAGGAGACAGTTAAGCGTACCTGATTTTTGTGCAGTGTTGAGTCTTTGCTAATCGCGTGATATTCAGAAGACTTCTAGAACAAAAATCTTGGAATTTTGAATTGTAAAAGATTGATTTGAGTGATGGTACAAAACACTGAGAATTGTACTGCCAGCAGTTTGACTGTCGACTGACTGTTATCAGTACAGTCTGAGTTTCCTGATTCTGCGCCTGCAAAAAGATTTAACTCTGTACCAATTGTGTCAGTACTATTTATCTGTAAATAAATAAATAGCATGTGTGAAGTAATAAACAGTATTTGGCGTTTGCGTAAGAATAAATTCAACTGCAAGCCAAATTACTGTATAAGAAAAATTCTAAAAACTAAGTATTTCATATGTCAGGATATTTGTTGAAATAAAAATCCATGATTATATGAGACTCTTAATTTCCAGATTGGAGTTTTCTTGAAAAAAGATGCGGGCAAATTTTGGGGTATAACAGTTGCCCCTATTCAATCTTCTTAAACCTGAAGAGATTGTCTGAAATCTGAAGGTAGAAGATGATTGAATATTTAGATGCCCTGAAAATTTGCACTTACCTTGATCAGAAGAGATGTTGGAAGTTGCATTTGAATGTCGTCTGCGAAATGTTGTTGGCAGATTGACACATTACCTGAGATGGGCTTTCAGATGCCACCTGGTGAATGGGTTGAGGGTTTGTTCATCAGAATGAATCCATTGATTATATCTTGATGAAGGATTTGAAAGTCTTTGTGTTGACTGTTTCGGAACCGTCCAAGGTTACCGCTTTAAGTCTTGGAGGATGATTGCTACGGAACTTGTCCAAAGTTTTTTCTGCTTTAGATTTTGAAAGTTGATCATTGTGGAACCGTTTGAGGTATCGCTTTAGATCTGCAATGTTAGATCGTTCTGGAACCGTCTGAGGTATCGCTTTAGATCTTTGATGCTAGATCGTTCTGGAACCGTCTGAGGTATCGCTTTAGATCTGCAACGTTAGATCGTTCTGGAACCGTCTGAGGTATCGCTTTAGATCTGCAATATTAGATCGTTCTGGAACCATCTGAGGTATCAACTTTAGATCTGTGATGCTAGATCGTTCTGGAACCGTCTGAGGTATCGCTTTAGATCTGCGATGTTAGATCGTTCTGGAACCGTCTTAGGTATCAACTTAGGTCTGCGATGTTAGATCGTTCTGGAACCGTCTGAGGTATCAACTTAGATCTGCGATGTTAGATCGTTCTGGAACCGTCTGAGGTATCAACTTAGATCTGCGATGTTAGATCATTCTGGAACCGTCTGAGGTATCAACTTTAGATCTGTGATGCTAGATCGTTCTGGAACCGTCTGAGGTATCAACTTTAGATCTGCGATGTTAGATCGTTCTGGAACCGTCTGAGGTATCAACTTTAGATCTGCGATGTTAGATCGTTCTGGAACCGTCTGAGGTATCAACTTTAGATCTGCGATGTTAGATCGTTTTGGAACCGTCTGAGGTATCGACTTTGATCTGCAATGTCTGTTTTTGAGTTGGTAAGTGATCAGAATGAATCTTCGGCTTGATTATATCTGAGAGAACTGTTCATGGAATTCAGGTGAACACTGCATGTGATTGAGAACATCTTTGTTGAAGATATCCGTCTACCTGAAAAATCAAGTTAGTGATATGCAATGTTTATGATGCATGTAATGTGAGATATTCCCGGAGAAATATGCATGTTATGTTGTGTATGAATATGCGTATGAATATGCGCATGATGCATGATGTATGATGTATGAATATGATGTATGAATATGATGTATGAATGTGAATATGTGATGTATGAATGTGAGATGTCAAGCTTCTATTTGGGAAAATAAATTTCCGCCAGTCATCTGGATATGACTATATTGTGATCGTTGATGATCTTTTGTCTTGTTTGAGTACCCTCGGCTGGGGAAATTCTTTGAGAACCCTGGTACTCTGTTGAAGGATCTTTGAATATCTCTTGGGAATGAAAGGTAGCTGGAAGTTCTGATGCCCTTTCAAATGGGAATGAGGAAGATGCATAATCCTCCGATGCACTATCTGACCAAGTCCGGGTGCGGGGATCACACCTTCTGAAGATAGTAATCTGGAACAACCCTGCTGGGGGATAAGACTTCTTTTGAAGAGAAAATCTTTTTGAGGAATTTGCTGAGAAATGCGTTTCTCTTGGGGATTTTCTTCTGATGGGATGATGTCCAGATAATTGGGACATTTCCTGAATGCTATTCCTGTTTTTCCTGGTAAACATCAATCATATTCAAATGCACATGTTCATTCAAAATTATCATTGGGACGTTTACGTATTTAAAACAGAAAAAGTGAAAATAGTGATTTTTGAGCCTAAGCT
Source organism: Vicia villosa (assembly GCF_029867415.1). Lineage (NCBI taxonomy): Eukaryota > Viridiplantae > Streptophyta > Magnoliopsida > Fabales > Fabaceae > Vicia > Vicia villosa. The sequence goes on along the minus strand of NC_081186.1, from coordinate 67,844,078 downwards.
GCATTGATTTTTGAAAAAGAGCCATGATAGGCTGGTTAGCACAGGGAGACAACAATCCTAGAAGTAGGAAATTGTCAGAAAGTTTTGGAAAATATTTATAAAGATAAATAGCTATGTGAAAACAATCCAGTCAAGTTTCAATTCTGCTATTGCCAATCTGTCTTCGAGCATCTCATCCCTCACTTGTTGGAGAAAGTGATTGGACTGATCGGTGTCTTTGAGGTGTTGAATCTTGATGGTGAGTAGGCAGCTGAACGGAACATAGTTGTATGCTTCATTCCCTAACTTTTGCCTAGGCTGCCCTTTCAGGTTTTCAGCCTACCGGGATAGTATTTGTTTAGTCTCTAATTTTTGCCTGGACCGCCCTTTCGGGTTTTCAATCCACCGAGACGCTCATTTTTTTGCCTAAGTTGCCCTTTCAGGTTTTCAACTTAGCGAGCTGTTTTTTTTCTTTTTAAGCGAAGTATTTTTTGACTATGTCAGCATTCACAGGGTGTGGGAAATCCTCGCCATCCATGGTGGTAAGCAACATGGCGCCGCCGGAGAATATTTTCTTGATTATGAATGGTCCCTCGTAGGTGGGAGTCCATTTGCCTCTGGGATCACCTTGTGGTAAGATGATGCGTTTGACAACCAAGCCACCAGTTTGGTATGCTTGACTTTTGACTTTTTTGTTGAAGGCTTTGATCATACGCTTTTGGTATAGCTGACCATGACAAATAGCTGCGAGCCTTTTCTCATCAATCAAGTTTATCTGGTCCAACCGTGTTTGAATCCAATCGTCTTCGTCTAGATTGGCTTCTTTCATAATCCTTAGGGAAGGAATCTGAATTTCAATTGGAAGAACTGCCTCCATACCATAGACTAAGGAGAATGGAGTTGCCCCTGTTGAAGTACGCGCAGATGTGCGATAACCATGAAGAGCAAAAGGCAACATCTCATGCCAGTCTTTGTAGGTTACTGTCATTTTTTGTATGATTTTCTTGATGTTCTTGTTGGCAGCTTCCACCGCGCCGTTCATCTTTGGTCGATATGGAGAAGAATTATGATGTTTGATCTTGAACTGTGTGCAAAGTTCAGTAATCATTCTGTTGTTTAGATTTGTGCCATTGTCCGTGATAATCCGTTCAGGGATGCCGTACCGACAAATGAGATTGTATTTGATGAACCGGGCCACCACATTCTTGGTAACAGAAGCAAATGAAGCTGCTTCTACCCACTTTGTGAAGTAGTCAATAGCGACCAGGATAAAGCGATGTCCGTTGGAGGCAGTAGGTTTGATTTCTCCAATCATATCAATACCCCACATTGCAAAAGGCCAAGGAGCCGTCAGGACGCTTAATGGAACTGGAGGTACATGTACTTTGTCAGCGTATATCTGGCATTTGTGACATGTTCGGGAGTGATGATGGCAGTCTGTTTCCATGGTAGACCAGTAATAACCTGCTCTCAGGATCTTTTTAGCCATTGTATGTCCACTGGAATGAGTACCGAAGGCACCATTGTGTATTTCTTCCATGATCTGTTCTGCTTCCTTCTTGTTTACACAGCGAAGTAAAGTCGAGTCATGGTTGCGTTTGTATAAGGTTCCATTGCTTAGAAAGAATTTGGCAGCAAATCTCCTTAGAAACTTTCTGTCGTTAATGGATGCCCCTTCAGGGTACTCCTGAGCTTCGAGATATCTTTTTACTTCATGGAACCATGGTTTTTCCTCGGTTCCTTCGGTATTGATCTCATTGCAATAGGATGGTTCATCTTGCCTGTAAATGGTGATCATAGGCGCCTCGTTGTCCCACCTGACTTTGAACATGGATGACATGGTAGCTAAAGCATCAGCTAGTTGATTTTCCTCGCGTGGGATGTGTTCGAAAGTGATTTCTTCGAAGTAAGGAATCAAACTCAGCACATATTCTTTGTAAGGAATTAGATTCGGGTGCTTCGTGTCCCATTCCCCTTTGACTTGGTAGATTACCAAGGCCGAGTCTCCGTAGACTTCCAGGAATTTGATTCTTAGATCGATTGCAGCTTTAAGACCCAGAATACATGCTTCGTATTCGGCTATATTGTTAGTGCAATTGAAGCATAACCTGGCAGTGAATGGTGTATAACCTCCTGCGGGGGAAATGATCACAGCTCCGATGCCATTGCCAAGTGCATTAGAAGCTCCGTCAAAAACCATAGTCCACCGGGATCCTGGCTCGGGTCCTTCTTCTGGTCCTGGTTGTTTGTAGTCATTGACTAGCATAATGTCTTCGTCTGGGAAGTCAAAGTTCAATGCTTGATAATCATCCACTGCTTGATGAGCCAGATGATCAGCTACCACACTTCCTTTGATTGCTTTTTGTGAAGTGTATTGAATGTCATATTCTGTTAAGATCATTTGCCATCTCGCTATTCTTCCAGAGAGAGCAGGTTTTTCGAACACGTATTTGATGGGATCCATCTTGGAGATTAGGAAAGTGGTGTGATTTAGCATGTACTGTCTTAGTCGGCGAGCCGCCCAAGCTAAGGCACAACAAGTTTTTTCGAGTAGTGAGTATCTTGTTTCACAATCGGCAAACTTTTTGCTAAGATAGTAGATTGCGTGCTCCTTTCGGCCGGATTCGTCATGTTGTCCTAGTACACACCCCATTGAGTCTTCTAACACAGTTAGGTACATTATCAGAGGTCTGCCTTCCACAGGTGGCAACAAGATTGGAGGTTTTTGGAGATATTCTTTGATTTTGTCAAAGGCTAACTGGCATTTGTCATTCCACCTTTCCACTTGATCTTTCTTCAACAGTTTGAAGATCGGCACACAAGTAGTAGTCATGTGGGCAATAAATCGGGCGATGTAATTTAGACGTCCCAAGAATCCTCTGACTTGTTTCTCGGTACGAGGTATAGGCATTTCTTGAATGGCTTTAACCTTGGCGGGATCAACCTCAATACCTTTGCTGCTGACGATGAAACCTAAGAGTTTGCCGGATCTTACTCCAAAGGTACACTTATTTGGGTTCAGTCGCAACTTGTATTTCTTGAGTCTGTCAAACAACTTGTGTAAATGACCCAGATGTTCTTCCTCGGTGTTGGATTTTGCAATCATGTCATCGACATACACCTCTATTTCTTGATGAATCATATCATGAAATAGCGCTACCATTGCACGTTGATAGGTTGCTCCTGCGTTTTTCAGACCAAAGGGCATTACTTTGTAACAAAAGGTTCCCCAGGGTGTTGTGAAGGTTGTTTTTTCCATGTCTTCGGGTGCCATCTTGATTTGATTGTACCCTGAGAATCCGTCCATAAAGGAGAATACCTTGCATTGTGCGGTATTGTCAACCAGTACATCGATGTGTGGTAAAGGGAAATCATCTTTGGGGCTTGCCCGGTTCAGATCTCTGTAGTCCACGCACATTCTGACTTTCCCGTCTTTTTTAGGTACAGGCACGATGTTAGCTATCCAAGGAGGATAACTTACAACTTTTAGGAATCCGGCATTGAACTGTTTTTCAACCTCGTCTTTGATCTTTTTTGACATATCAGGCCTACTCCTTCGTAGTTTCTGTTTGACTGGAGTGCTACCTTCTTTGATTGGCAGGCGATGAACTACAATGTCCGTGTCAAGGCCTGGCATATCTTCATAGGACCAGGCGAATATCTCGACGTAGTCTCGCAGCATTTGAATCAGTCTTTGCTTGATGCTGTGTTCTAAATCAGCCCCTATTTTGACTTCTTTCTTTTCTTCGTTGCTGCCCAAGTTGATGACCTCAATTGGCTCCTCGTGAGGCTGTATGGCCTTGTCTTCTTGTTCTAGCAGCCTTGCAAGTTCTCTTGGCACTTCACAATCTTCCTCACTTTCGTCCTCAGTTTGGTAGATCGGACTTTCAAAGTCATGACGGGCAATAGCAGAATCGTTGTTGACTGGATCCAGAGTGTATGTGAATCTGCATGTTAGTTATGTGAGTGTGTGTGAAGAAAAAACATAGCTATTTGAAAGCGAAGAAAGAAAGAAAAAGGATCACAAAATTTAAATATGCAAGCGTCCCATGATTTTATTGAATGCACATGATCATGATATGATAAGCCCTTATAGAAGGACCAGTGTGCTAAGGCACACGGCTTTCAAGCTCATGGTTCGATTGTTCAGGAACCATTTTTATCTTTGCACAATATACACAAAGAAAACAGGAAATGGCATTTACTCCTGGTCAAAGGAGATCACATCCTCAGCTTTCCAGTTGTTCAATCCACTGTTGTGAGCAGGGAGTATCCAGCTGTTCCAGTTGCAGTTGTCTTCTTCATCTTCCACAGCATTGATTTCATTAGTGGGAAAATGAGCCGGTGATCCTTCGGGATAAGGGATATACTCTGCTGGATACGAGAGCCCAGGCTGAGATATCTCTGTTGGCTGAGCGAGATGCTCGATAAGGCCGTCCCATGCAGTCGGGATGATGTTTTGAATAGAGACTTGTGCATCCTGATGAGGAGTGTATGCTGACAGAAAGCAACCCTCGTTATTTGGTATTTCCCTGGCTTCTTCAAGAGCGAAATTGTCATCGTACTGTTCATCCCATCCAGTTGGGACAATGTCCTCCATAGCAATTTGTGAGCTCGGAGGAGCGGAATATTTCACCATATAGTCATATTTGCCGCTGGGTTCTCCTAGCGTGTCCCATACTTCTTTGGGTGGATTTTGATATTGCTCAGTGACGGGACTTGTGAAACTTTCGTCATTTCCAATTTGATCACCCCATCCAGTCGGGGTAATGTCTTCCATAGCAATATAAGAATTCTGAGGTGCGGTATACTGATAATTATACCCGCCATTTGGTTCTCCCACAGCATCCCACATTCCCATGGAAATGGGTGGAATCTCATCTGGATATGGCTGAATGATATGGTTCAAGAACACTCCTTCATCTTCAATAGCGTTTACTTCTTGGCTGACGAAGTGTGACATTAATCCTCCAGAACGAGGACCTTGATCATTCTTTTGATTTTCACTATCATAGCCCAGGCCTAGCTTGTCAGACTTGTAGGGTATATCGGGAAGCTGTCCCCATACTGTGCAATCACCCTGTTCAATCATGGCTTTGGCATCTTTGAGAGAAGCCATAGTTGTAGTTGGAGTAGCAGGAATATGCTTGGTGGTAGAGACATCTGGGGAGACCACCTCAAATGATTGGCATGGAGTTTCGATGAATTCGTCCTCCAACTCAACATATTTGGAATTGCTTAGGTGACTAACCACATATTCCTCTTCGCCATAGACTGTGACAATCTTTCCTTTTACTGGATATTTTAACTTCTGATGCAGGGTAGAAGTTACAGCGTTTGCCCCATGTATCCAAGGGCGTCCAAGTAAACAGGAGTAGGCTGGGTGAATTTCCATTACGTAAAAGATAGAATCAAAGATTTGAGAACCCACTCTGATTGGGAGATTCACTTTTCCGTATACCGTTCTGGTTGACCCGTCAAAGGCTCTTACCACAACATCACTTGGTTGTAACACAATTCCTTCGAAGTCAAGCTTTTCTAGTACTGTTTTCGGTAACACGTTCAAAGAAGAACCGTTATCTACTAGCACATGAGATAGAGTGGTGCCATTACATTCAATGGAGATATGTAGGGCTTTGTTGTGATTTTTTCCAGCAGGGGTTAGATCCACATCAGAGAAACCGAGACCATTGCTCACGGTTAGATTGGCAACACAATTCTCAAATTGGTCGACTGAGATCTCTTGAGGCACATGCGCAGCTTTAAGGAACTTCATCAGAGCTTTGGCATGAGCTTCTGAATATTTTAGCAGAGATAGCATTGAGATTTTTGAAGCGGTGTGCCCCAGTTGCTCAACAATATTGTAATCACTCTTGCAGATGATTTTCAATATTTCCTCCATTTCTTGCTTTGATGGATCCTCAGCAGTGATCTCCACCGGGGTTTGAACTTGTTCAACTTGTGGCTCTTTGCCTCGAGCGCTGTTATCTTGATTAGGAACTGGGACTCGGACTGGACCAGCAGCAACATTTGGAGAAATTTCTGGTGAAAAGATTCTTCCACTTCTCGTGATCTTGCTGGTACCCACAATATTACCCACAGTTGGAGTAGTTAACTTTGCGGTCTCTTCAGTCGAGGTACCCTGCTTAACTCCATGAACGTAAACATTAGTGTCGTATCCCCATGGGACAGCTTTGTCTGAGGAGTATGGAAATGGAGTTGGACTAGCAATGACTACTGATGCCACTTTGAGTGTAGCAGAAATTTTGAATGGAGCCTTGGCAGAGATTTTGAATGGTAAGCTGGAGATCACTGAGGCATCCTCTATTCTCATCCCGTTTGCAAAGACTTCGCACAGCACGTCCATAGAAGGGAGCCTCTCAAACATAATGATACGGCGATCCATCCATTTTTGAATTCCCATCCTCAGATTTTCACAACCATTGGGCAGGCAGGAGCAGTAAAAGCAGTCGGGGTCACATCCTGGGAAGTAACCAGCTCGGATTAGCTTTCCTTTGACTTCGCAGAGTGGAGTTGATAATTCGTTCACATCATAGATGTAAACAGTGTCCAGGATAGCGTTAACAGTTTTGTCATGCTTTGGCATAGGTGCAGTGATGACATTTGGAGTTTCTGGAGGATCGAACTCAATTTCCCCAGCATCTATCATATCTTGTATTTTATTTTTCAAGGCCCAGCAGTGATCTGCGTCATGTCCTGGAAAGTTTGAGTGATAGGCACATGTCGCATCAGGGCGATAATTCGGAGAGGAAGTGTTGACATTCTTTGGAGGACCTTTTAATGTGATCAGATCTGCTTTTAGCAAGTGCTGCAATGCCTGAGAGATTGGCATGTTGATTCTGGTGAAATTTCTTCTTGGTGCATCTGGTCGATGCGTATATTTTGGCTGTTGATCTTTTTGAGGTGCAGATGTGGAGATCAGAACTGCCCCTACAGATTGATGCTGCTCACTTTTGCGACTTTTCTGAATTTGTGTTGCATTGACCTCATTTCTCCCGCTGATGGGCCTTTTTGTAGTACCAGAGGAGGAACCTATTTGAATTTTTCCATTTTGAATGCCACTTTCGACACGTTCTCCGGTCAGTATCAGGTCAGTGAAACCTGATGATGAGCTTCCCAGCAAATGGCTATAGAAAGGGCCAGTTAAAGTGCCCATGAACATGTCGACTAGTTCGCGATCAGATAAGGGTGGTTGAACCCTTCCAGCCATATCTCTCCACTTTTGTGCATATCCTTTGAAACTTTCTTTTGGTCCCATAGACATGCCCCTTAGTTGAGTACGGGTTGGCGCAAGATCAGCATTGTATTGGTACTGTTTGTAAAAAGCAGCAGCTAATTCTTCCCAAGTATGAACCTTGGTATTTTCCAGCTGGTAGTACCACTCGAGTTGTGTACCCGACAGACTTTCTTGGAAGAAGTGAATCCACAATTTGTTATCTGTTGTATGAGGTTGTATCTTCCTCACATAGGATCTCAGATGTAGTTTCGGGCAAGAAACTCCATCATATTTTGCAAAGACAGGAACTTTGAATTTTGGAGGGATAACAACATCCGAGATGAGCCCCAGATCATTGAAATCTAAGCCAGGTATTTTTTGTATCTCCATAGCTTTCATACGGTCTTCCAGCTGTTGGTATTTGTCATCATCCGGTTCGTCCCCAGAATGATCATCTTCTTCATTTGAAGAGAGAGAGGGTTTAGCAGAACCCTGGTTGCTTTGATTGTCTTCTTGTTCATCATCACCGACTGTTTCAGGGATCGGTGGCTTTTTGAACTTTTTGACTGGGATTTTGATCTTCCTTTTCAGGTGACTCACGCCTACAGATCCTTTGGGCTTCTTTTTCTTCTTGATTATCAGGGCTTTCAGTTCTTGTTGCCCCTTTGCCAGTTCCAGAATTGCCACTTGAACTTGGGCATTCTGTGCTTCGAGGTTCTTGATGCTTGTCTCAGATTCCATCTCTTCTGACTGAAATAAACAGCGAGGAGATGAGAAATCCGTCATGTGAACCTGTTATGCAATGTGTATGACTGGATGCATGTGTATGCAATGTATGAAATGTATATGCAATGTATATGAATGCAATGTATGAAATGTATATGCAATGCATGAAGTGAAATGTGTGTGCAATGTTTCAAGGATCTTAGAGTTTAGATTTGTTAAAGAAGAAACAAACGTTAGTTAATCAATTTATTCTTTTTTTTTTGCTTTTTTTTTCTTTGCCTCATTTGGGCTTACAAGACAGAAATAAAATAAATGATCCTTCAGGTCTCCCGTGGACGCTTTCTCTTTGCCCCCAGGAATGTGTTGATCTGCTGTTCTTCTTGAAGCTGTCCGGTGAGCTCCAATATCCTTCTCTCATAGTCCTGACAGTGTGCTTTGAAGGTGTCTCTTTCCTCTTTGAGTTGAACCCAAGATTTTTGCAACTCTTCTAGGTCAGTTGGCATATCCGGGTGTAGAATAACTTGAGGTTCGTATCCTTCGACCTCTGGTTCAATAGTCACAGGTAGAATAGCGGGATATGGCATAATGAGTTTCTGAGCATGAGTGCGGACCCATCTGAGGTAAGGTTCCATAGGGATAGAATTCCATTGCCCCAAAGTTTTGCTTTCTATTCTATAGACACTGTCCCATGCATGTATGAACCTTCGTCGGTGTCTATGAGAATCATTCTCGTAATCAAACACAATGCCACGGATAATCATGTCATGAGGACCGTTGCTCCTTGCATATCCGAATTGGCGTAGAGCTAAAGAGGGATTGTAAGTGATGCCTCCTTTGATGCCAAGGAGTGGCACATTAGGGTACTCTCCACAATGATCAATGATAGTAATGTCTCTTTGAAAGAAGTTGTTCCACCGGATATCTGAATGAGACAAAGACATAATCCTGCGAGACCATTGCATTCTTTGTTCATTTCTCAACACTGATCGGGGAAGATGAAATGTAAACCACCTAGCCAGTAGTGGTATACAGCACATGAGAGTTCCTCGTTTCTTCATGGTACGAGTGTGTAGAGAATGTAGAATGTCTCCCAGCAATGTTGGTACCGGGTTACGGATTAGGAAAAGGTTGATGATGTGTACACTTATGAACTGGTCGGGATTAGGGAATAAAACCAACCCATAGATCAAAAGTGCCATAACTTCCTCAAAAGCTGGATAACTTTTGTTTTCTAGCAGTAGTCGAGCCTTTTCCAATAAGAACTTGGCAAGCAAACCCTTAACTCCACTCTTTGTTTCCCAATTGGACTCGATTTCTGATTTTCGCAGATGTAAAGCAGCAGCAATGACTTCAGGTTTTGGAATCCTTTCTAAACCAGTGAAAGGTAATTGATTTCGAACAGGCAATCCAATTAGTTCAGAGAATTCTTCCAAAGTGGGTACCAACTGGTAATCAGGAAAGGTAAAGCAATGATGTTCAGGGTCAAAGAACTGGAACAGGACCCGTATCATGTCTTCTTCAAATTTTGAGGTAACCAAATGGAGTAGGTGACCATGCCTTTCGGTGAATTGAACATTCCTGGGGAATTCTGACACTAAGTCTTTTAGTTCAGATGGTACCGTTGAGATGTTGATTCGGATGTAATCTCGGGTGGCGGGAGCCATTACCTGCAAAAACAAAGGTAAACTCTTTGATCCTTGAAGTGTTTTGTGAGAAAATGATATGCTTATGATGCAAACATGTGGCACACAAAAACAAATCAAACAATAGCCTTAGGTTTAAAGGCTTGCATGGAGCTGATAGGTGATACCCTCCCCACTGAAGTTGAGTTGGTTAAAACCTGTCCTAGAATAGTATTCGGGTTCTATGATCCTTGGAAGTAACATCTCAATACGGCGCTCGAGCGGCCGATCAAAATATTCCTCGAGGATAACTAACTTCGATCAATTTCAAAGCTAGCCACTTAATAGGCCATAAGTCAAGTTCAACTAAAAAGGTTCTAAGACAAATTAGTGTTTAATGACATTTCGGAAGCCTAATATACTCCTTGATCGTTTTCAAGGGACATCAGTATAAACCAAAGTATCGCACTAACGATGACTACCAGATCAACCGTATCGGTACATGCCGTACAGTTTCCTTGGTCTATTGTCATATACTTAAGGTATCTCGAGATTCGGGTTAGAATCTTTCACACAAGCAAAATACCCAAACAAACCTTTGAAAAATAGAGCAATCAAGTCAAACAATTGAAAACATCGAAGTGATCTATTCTCTTAAGGTAACCCCTTTTGAAAACATTTTGTTTTTTTTGAAAGTATCTCCCCAGCAGAGTCGCCAGTTCTGTGGACCTCCGTTTTTTAATCCCGGGCCATACCTCTGATCTGTAGAGATACGTGAACTGACTCTTTTTTATCGCTTAATGCTTTCGCATTTTTGAAAATTCACAGAGTCGCCACCGACCTTTTATTTTATCCAATTAAGGAAAGGTTTATAAAAGAAACAGAAAAAAGACCTTTAAGAAATTCTGGGTAAGGGGGTAGGTTATACAAAGGGAAGGTGTTAGCACCCTTTGTATCCATGGTTATCCATGGGCTCTTAAGTTTGCTTAGCTCACTTGTTTTTCGATCACTTTTCAATTGCTTTAGAATGCTCATATGTGGTTTCAAATACTTTTGTAAATTGAATTTTGTAATGATCCGTGTGCGGATGTATACAAAATGCTTGTTTATCTTTCGAAAGATGTTTTGAAAAGAACGTTAACTTTGTAATGATCCGTGTTTGGATATATACAAAATATTGTCTTTTTGGAAAGTTTTGTTTTGAAAAACAACAGTGTATGAGAATTTTGTTTGTTTTGATTTGAGCAAGCAAACTAGGAGGTCTACCCCGAGTTGTAAGGTCTTTATCCTATTTCCTTTAAAAATCTATCCTTTCACCGGATATAAACAAAAGGTTCGATTTTGTACTCGAAACAGTAGAATTTTGACTTTGATTTTGAAAAGAATGAGAAGGGATTACCTTAAGAGGTGCAAGTGTGGTTGTGTTTGTATTCAGATATTTTATCTTTGAAGTTAGTGATCTAACGGTTCAATTTTATCTTTGACATACACGCAGTTTATATTTGCTGGAAATTAAAATGCGGAAATGTAAAGTGCGGAAAGTAAATCTACGCTATTACATCGATTGTGCAGGAAATGTAAACTAGCCTATTTACATGAATTTGACATCCTATACATTTATCTAGGAATTTAAATTGCAAGAAAAATAAAAGGCATGTTTTTGGATTTTTTATGATTTATTTTAATTATAATTAATGTATGATTAATTAAATCAAAATGAAAAAAAAAGATGAAAATAGATTTAAACCTAGAAATTAAGTTTAAAATATGTACAAAATATTTGTTAATTAATTTTAAAACAAAACTAATTTTTTTGGAATTTTTGAAATTGATTAAGCTAATTAAAACATAATTATGCAAATAATTATACAAATAATTAAAACTTAAAGAGAAAATTATTCAAAATATGTACAAAATTAGTTTATAATATATAAACAATATTTAACATTAAGAACAATTTTTTTTATGATTTTTTGATTGGTTAGAATAATTAAGAAGCAAATATATAAATATATACTAATTAATTATGCAAAATATTGAAATTTTGAAGAAAAATAAAATATTTTTGTTTCAGAAAATAATATATTATTTTAGAAGTCTAAAAACATTTTTTGTGTATTTTTTGGATTTTTTAAACCATTTTTAATTAATTTTGCAAAGAAATTAAAATAGAAATAAAAAATAAAAGGATACTGATCAGATGTGGAAATTGAATGAAGGAACATGATGCAGCTGCATGATCTGGCGCTTTGGATTGGATGGATAGTGGATCAGATGGTTCAAATTTTGAGGCGCATGGCACTCAGTGTACCTGCAAAACACTTGATTAGTGGGAAATTTAAAAGAACTGCGCGCGCGTGCCAGCCAATAGGAGGAGGACACGCATCATCTTCAACCTCCAGACGCCACTTTCAACAGCGCTTTTATGCAAAAGCGCTATAATTGATGAACCCTAATTCTGCAAAATAACGAATAGGGGTAAACAGGCATAGAAATTAGGCGCGATGGTACCATTCAACTCGTCTTGTTCCACTGAATGTAACCATGCCCTTAATTTGCTTTAATTTTGGCCCTAATGAAGAACCCTAATTTTGAGCTAAGAAAACCCTAAAATGGTACATGCTACAAACAGCCATTAAAATCCAATTGAAGCTCCAGAAACGACCAGAGCTTCAAACCAAACACAATTATGCATCTACATCTTGTTAAATATGCGTGTGTTATGAGATATAAGTTGGTTTTAGTTTGAACAAACCGTGGCCTATATAGCTCGATTCAATGAGGTTTAAGACTTGGAAATGATTGGAATGGTTTCAGTGAAGCTCAGAGATGATGTTTGAATGTTTATTTTGTATTGAAATTGACTGAAACTTAAAATTCGAATTTCAAGTTTCTTTGAAAATTACAAGTTGTTACAAGAGTGCTATGTGCTTATGAATGCTACTGAATTCGTCCTCTCTCCCTTTGTTGGAGTATGCTAGCCTATTTATAAGCCATGGAGTGCTTAAAAACTAAGCTAAGAAGCCTTAATTGTCTTTGTTGGAATCTTGACTTTTCAAGCTTAAAATTTAAGCCACCATTGCTTGATCTCCACACCTCTTGCCTTAGGCTTTCCTTGCTGCATAATTAAGTCACATGTGGAGGCTTTATCTTAGAAAATAAGCTATGCTTTATCCTTCCTTTTTTTTTCCTTTTTTAATTTAATCTTAAATGATAAAATTAAATCAAAAAATGGAGAAAAATGTTATGGGCTTGGTCTTGGTCGTGGGAGGCCCATAATAACATGGCATACATGTTTGAACCATGAAAACTTGGCCCCATTTGGAAAAAATGCATTTTTGAGCAATGTTGGTTTTATGCATTTTCCAAAATTTATCCAACTTCAACAAGGTGTAAATCCCTCAATTTTTGTCATATGAAGGAGATCTTGCACTTTTTGGAAACCTCAAAGAGTCCTCTAACCAATGCCTTTGGTCTCATGTCAAAATGATTTTTGATGCTCCTTGTGTGTCCTTTTGAAAAAAGTGTCTTTTTGTTGACTTTGAAAATGACCTGTAATGTCTTTGATCATATTTTTCAAATGGTGAATGCAATGACCATGGGATCAATTGCATTTGAAAGATAATTGAATTTCCTTCAAAATGAGCTTTGGTTTGAATTTTTTGGATGAAGGATGAGAGAGTTATGACCAGTCAAAGTTGAGTTGACTTTTCAGGTAAAAACCCTAATTTTGAATCTTAGGGTTTTGTTGATTTTTGATCTTTCCTTGATGAATTATGATCATCCAATGATCAAATGATGAATCCTTTGACAAAATATGGATTTTGACAAAAATTTCATTTTTGACTGTCTGTTGACTTTTTTGGTCAAACGGGTCGTCTGTTGACTGTTTGAGCTGCTGACGGTGCGTCTGAGTGAATTGAAGTTTGAAAATTTGTATGATGGTACTTTGAGATATATGGATGTGCATGAAATCCATTTGAGGTCTCAAAAACTTGTTTCTCCTGTAAAAACAAGAAAACCCTAGTCAGGGACTGTTTGTGTAGGAGACAGTTAAGCGTACCTGATTTTTGTGCAGTGTTGAGTCTTTGCTAATCGCGTGATATTCAGAAGACTTCTAGAACAAAAATCTTGGAATTTTGAATTGTAAAAGATTGATTTGAGTGATGGTACAAAACACTGAGAATTGTACTGCCAGCAGTTTGACTGTCGACTGACTGTTATCAGTACAGTCTGAGTTTCCTGATTCTGCGCCTGCAAAAAAGATTTAACTCTGTACCAATTGTGTCAGTACTATTTATCTGTAAATAAATAAATAGCATGTGTGAAGTAATAAACAGTATTTGGCGTTTGCGTAAGAATAAATTCAACTGCAAGCCAAATTACTGTATAAGAAAAATTCTAAAAACTAAGTATTTCATATGTCAGGATATTTGTTGAAATAAAAATCCATGATTATATGAGACTCTTAATTTCCAGATTGGAGTTTTCTTGAAAAAAGATGCGGGCAAATTTTGGGGTATAACACTAACTGATATTGATTGTCTCAAAAGAAGGTGTAAACTACAATATTCCTTACAAAAGATTATAACAAAAAAATTGCAACATGAGTCTTCAAAATGTAGTCGAGGCTTGAACCTGAAAAGTACACAAAAGTCAAATGACATGTCCTAATAATAAGTAAAGAAAGTCATTATAATATAGTTAGTATGGAATGGTAAAAAATTACAAGCAAAAAATACCTTTCACAAGTTTTGGAACACTTCTTTGAAAACAACGTTAGTGGTGTTACACATTGGTTCTATATCCTTATCATGAATAAGAATCTTTAATCCTTTTTTTGACTTAACTCTTGAGATCGCGACATATAATTGACCATGACTAAAAACCTCTTTTGGCAAATACAAACCAACATGGTCAAGAGACTGTTCTTGAGACTTGTTAATAGTCATGGCAAAGGAAACCATAATGGGGAATTGGCGTCTAACCAATTTAAATGGCCATGGTGACTGTGATGGAAACAATGACATCCTAGGAATATAAATGATGTTACCAACATTTTTTCCAGAAATGATCTTAGCTTCAATGACATGAGATGCAAGTCTGGTTACAGTGAGTCGTGTACCATTGCACAAGCCTTCAGACTGATCTAAATTGCGCATTAACATTATTGTGACGCCAACTTTCAACCTAATTGAATGATTAGGCAATCCAGAAGTTTTGAGAGCATTAAGGAATTCAGGTGTGACATGCTCATATGCATCAAAATTAGTAGCATCAGATTTATCTATAGAATCGCTACTGAAGTATTCTTTGTCTTCTCCTACAAAAGTTGCAAAAAGTTCAACATTACATAAATGATTTCGATCAGCAAGTAATTCCTATGTTGTAGCACAAAATCTAAATAATTAATTATTTGTTACCTGGAAGAAGGTTTGTGATATATTTGTTAATATGATCAACTACTTCAATTGTTGAAGCTAAGATTGCACGACTTTGGAGATAGTCCGAATCAAGATAGTTATGAATAAGATCAAGGTAGGTATCCTCCACAATTGCCTTAATGGGATCTGAAAAGTTTGAAATTAAAAACTCATCTGGAATACAAATATCAGCATAACCATCATTCGACTCACACATGGTCCCATCCCCAATATTTAAAATCCATTCTGAAAAGCTCCTAATGTCATCAGTAGTAGAAGCACTTATACGAGATTGTAACCTCATGTTCTTTGTAAGCTTCAAGACTTTACAGTGGTCCCAAATATAAGAAGAATTGATTGTTGCATGGATGATATCAGATCTAGTGCCTCTTGGTATAACGGGTAGAATTTGTCTAAAATCACCACCAAAAACGACAACCTTACCTCCAAATATTTTTTGAGATGCATTAGGCATTCCGCTCATAATATCTTTCAAGGATTTATCAAGAGATTCAAAGCAAAATTTGTTAGCCATAGGAGCTTCATCCCATATTATAAGATCGGTCACCTTTAGAAGCTCAGCAAGATCATCTTTTTTGTTAATGCTGCAAATAGAATTTTCTAAAGTAGGGACAGGAATCTTAAACCTAGAATGAGCTGTTCGGCCACCTGGTAACAATAAACTTGCAATCCCACTTGATGCAACCGGCAAGACAATTTTTTTCTTAGACCTAAGTGCAGCTGATAAAGTGTTCCACATAAAGGTCTTACCAGTTCCTCCATAGCCATATAAGAAAAAGACCCCACCTCGCTGCTTTTCGACAACATCCATTATTTCATGAAAAATGTTTCTTTGTTCATCTACAAAACGAACCTATGGTGAAAAAGAACAAGAATAAAGAAAAATGGTGCAATCTTCCAATGGAGATGATAGCGTTTGAGAGAGGTTATAGATGTTTAGGAGCATTTAAACTGATGCAAATGAGGGTGTAGGTCATCGTCTTTGATTCCCAGAGTTAACCACACATAATGACTCTCAACAGGACAACCCGGAGTAAGCTTTTAAACCCGGAGTAAGCTTTTAAACTAAAAAATGCGTTTAAAAAATGTGTTGGTGTATGAATTATTTCATATGATCCATGAATAAACTCACATTAGATAATAAATTTATTCAAGAACACCTGAAGGACAACAGCTTCTTACATCTTGAATTAATTTGCATGCAAAATGATCATCAAAGTATGCTTAAATAACCCAATTAGGCTTGATGCTCTCATTGAAAGAAATGTAAAAGTAAATGTTAGAAAGTTAACAGATTTGCTTTCATTTCGTACGACCTTGTATAGTATAAAATATGTTTAAAACACGAGAAATCTACATGCAACCCCTCATATTATACATGGCAGCCTTCATATTTCTTTATTTCAATTTTATCTTTGGTGAAATATAAAGAATTTTTGGACAAAATTTCTGGTATATCTTGCCAAATTTTCGGTACAAGATACCGGAATTTTAAATTATCCTGAAATTCCCAGTGAAACATATCGGAAATTTTAGTTATATTGAAATTTCCGGTATACCGTTAATTTCAAAATTTCCAGATATTATCGGAAATTTCATTATAACTGGAATTTCCTGTATGTTTCAATATTAGATTTTTTCAACGGTTGAAATTTTGCCGACACTTTTGAAGGGTCCTGGTTGCACTGACACATATGTATGGTCTAAAATGCATCACCATTTGTATAAATAGGTAGGGGTGTTCAAAACCAAACCAACCCAATAGAAAACCGCAAACCAAACCAAACCAAACCGAAACCGCAAAAAATCGCATTTGGTTCGGATTAGTTTGGGTCATTTTTTAACAAAACCGCACGGTTCGGTTCGGTTTGCGGTTTGTATTTTGTAAATCGAATCAAACCGCATTATGTTACAACCTAAATTTTACTTAACTCACATTCAATCCAAACTTAAACCTATTATACATTAGCCTTATGATTACGAACAATTTTCTCATCCTTATACATATAATTTCAGTCCCGATCTTCTCAAATCTCTAATAACATTATTGCACCTTCTTTGCCACATACATCTTCCCTCTTCTTCTATAATATCTACTCTCTTATATTCTTTCTTTTTCACCTTCTCATTTTTATGTAAATGTTTCGTATTTCAGTTTCGTTTTTATCGCACATCTTCTTCTCTAATTTCTAACATTTTTTTTCTTTTTCACCTTCACTAATCTTTCGTCTCTTCTATTTTTTGTTTCATTATAATAATTTTTATATTATTTTATGCTATTATTTTATGTTTAATATTCCACTTTTGTTTAATTTAATTTTTACATATTAAATGGAAAATTGCTGTCAAAATACGACGAGTTTTGTTATTATTTGATAGTGTATGAATGTCTAAAAACAAAATTATGTTGTCATCTATATGTGTATGTATGGCTCAATAAAATATTTGTAAAAAACCAAACCAACCGAACCGCATTAGTTTGGTTTGGTTTGGTTCGGATTTTTTTTAAAAGCCAACCGAACCGCATTAGTTTTTCTCTAGCGGTTCGGATGATTTTTTTCGTCAAAACCGCCCAAACCGCACCGCGAACACCCCTATAAATAGGGGTCTTAGAATTATTGGATAACATTTCTCAACAAAATGCCTCCTCCTCAGTATTTGATTAAAGTATCTGTGTATTTCAATGGCCGCAACTCTACTGTTCAAACCAAGATTCCAGATGACGCCGAATCCTTTGTCTCCTTGAAAGAAAAGTTGAACAAGTTGCTTCTTGATTCTGGTAACAAAAGGATGACAAAGATTGTGTTTCAGGAGGACTGAATAGATACAAATGGAAGGGTGAAATACAACTTAATCGAGTTGAAGAATGATGAAGATATGAAGGCCATGTGGAAATCATTTCGCCGTAGGATAACTAAAGGTCTGATCGAATTAGATGCGCAAATCCAAAGATCCGTGGACGACATAATGAAGTGTCTGAAACGTCCAGAGTCATCCGTTAGTGTCTAGGTTTTCATGTTTCGGAGTACTGTTTATGTTTGTTGTTTGTCATCTGATGTTTGTTAACTATGTTTATTTTTTATTGATGTTATTTTTTTATCTACTTGAAATATGTACTAGCAAAAAAGATTATGCAAAAAAAAAGATGTTCGTACAAAATATACATATAATACAATCATAAAAAAATAAATCTATATAGGCCTTCCACGGGCAACATCGGTCAACCTAGCTAAAATACTATGAACCTTACCATTAGGGTTCATCAAACCCATGAGGTTATCTAAGTGAACGACGATGAACTGTAGGCGGTTGTCCTGGTCACCTGCGGGAGGTGGACGCGGTAGTGGTGATGGAACGGAAGAATCCCTGGTACGTGAAGACCCTGGAACATTAGATGTTGCGGCATCTGGTATGACCATAGGGTGTGATACACTGAGGAACCACTCCATGTATTCATCCTCGCACTGCCCAGGCTGCTGAACCTCACCGGCTGTATCAGTGATCTCACGGTGGAGCTGATGATGTGACTCTGAAACCATCGATCAAGCCACCTGATGGAGCCTGTGGGACCGAACGTGGGATGTCCTGTATATAACCATACTGGCGTAGACACCTCTCAGGCAAGTGTCTATCCATACGGCTCTCCCATCTGACATACTCTAAATATAAGGAAAATACATCAAAAGGACGATGAGGGAGGTGACCTGTATATGGTGTCTAGATGACATCATCCAGCGTCAGAGCATCTAGCCTCTGTATGTACTCAATCAACCCTCCTGGCAACATGCTGGATCATCCGCTCACATGTGTGAGGGAAGTGCTCGTATAATCAACACTGCATAAATAAAAATCATCAAGCTCAGATAAATTATAATAAAAGACAAAAAACCATGTAAAAAATTATAATATACCTGTAACAAGCTCAGATAACCAACAAGTTGTCTTGTGTCAGGACGAGATGTAGCATAAAGCGCCTTGTACAACATCGTCAATTCCGCCACTCTCCAAGCCCAACATAGGGTGTCAAGGTCGCTGAATAGAGAAAGATAGTGGACACGCGGGGAAGTTCTCCAACTTCGACCCGTGAGAAGCGAACTTCAGCACTAGACGCTCCTATAACAAAAAATATATAATTAAAAACATTAGTATAATTAAAAATATAAGCACTTAAGCAATGTCAGATACCGCGCCCTGCCATATCCTAGAAGCGGCATGGTCATCATATCCTGTCAAAATGGACCTATCAGAAGGTCCTCATGGAAAAGCTCCATCAGTGTGTACTGATGGCTCCGTAGATGCACCGGTGGTGGTGTTTGTATCATGCACCACCCGCTCCTCAGTAACCCCCTCCTCAACCACAGCCACTGACTCCTCAACTCTAGGCAACTTCTCCTCAACAATAGTCATCGGCTCCTCAGCAACAGCCACCGGCTCCCGAACAACAGACACCGGCTCCTCAACAACAGCCATCGGCTCCTCAGCAACAGGCATCGCCACCTCAACCTCAGCAACCTCATCCTGAACCACCTGCTCGTCCACAGCAGGGGATGCTCTACCACCCCGACGGCGAGGTGCACGGTGTAGCAACTCGATTTTATTCGCTATTATTTTAGTAATTATATTATTTGATGTTGTTAATAATTATTTATTTAGTTATTATGTGATATAATAATTATTTAAGTATTTAATTATGTGTGTGTTTGTGTTATTTGGCTTAATTAAGTAATTAGAGAGGTTTTAATGATTTGGGCCTAAGTGATAGAATATAACAAAATAGATGGATTATGGGTTAAGCCCATTAAGATAAGAGATAGTAAGAGTAGAGATTAGGGCTGGAGAATCATAACTCATTTTGGGGGAGAAAGAAGAAATAGAAGAGAGAAAAGCTCAAAGGGAATAGCACTTGAGGGAAGAAGAAAAGTTATAGAGGAAGCCTCAATTTTCGCAGCAAATTTCGGCAGAAAACCACCTTGGCAAATCGGGTGTATCTCTCAATCCAACCGTTGGATCATTCCGATACTTGGACACGGCGTTCCTAA
Source organism: Vicia villosa (assembly GCF_029867415.1). Taxonomy (NCBI): domain Eukaryota; kingdom Viridiplantae; phylum Streptophyta; class Magnoliopsida; order Fabales; family Fabaceae; genus Vicia; species Vicia villosa. Next base: position 67,824,031 of record NC_081186.1, on the reverse strand, counting down.
CTCGTAAAGGTAAGTTCTAACCTGAGCAATTTTCATTTTGAAGATTTTAAGTTTGTCTGGTAAGCCGATTTCTGAACTTTTTTTTAGGTGTGTCTCCAAATGATGTTAGGAAGGATTTCTTTTGGCGAAAAGCTTAGAGCTATGGTGAAAGAGTCCAAATTTACCAAGGTAAGGGTGGGGTTCTTTCATGACAAAGGGTTTTATGATAGTATGTTATGGTGGGTAGATTCTATACTTGATATCCATGTTCTTCTATGTGCAATTTTGGATATGTGATGGTTTGTTGGAATGTGATGATATAAATGTGATAAGTTGTGTGCAATTGATAATCTATGTGCATTAGATTTTTGTGCTTGTTGCGGGTAAATTATTGATAGTGAAATAATGAGTTTAGTTGTGGAATTGAAAATGTTAGGGTTTATGTTAGATTCTCATGAAATTAACTCTAATCATGTTTTGAATGAATTGTCGATAACATGTAATTATGTTTGTGTGAGCTATGTGATGAATTGTTGATAACATGTTATCATGTTTGTGTGCGTTATGTATTGATGAATTGTGGATAACATGTAATTATGTTTGTTGTTAGTACGTTGAATTTGTTGTTGTTGTTGTAGACCTTATGGTCAAAGTTGATAGGTTGTATTGTGTGGATAAGCATGAAGTGGATATTGTTGTATAGTTGGAAATAATTATGTTTGAAATAACATGATGTATGCTCTTTATGACGAATAGTTGTTGTTATGAAGAGGATGATTATATGATGATACTTATATGATGATGATGTATTGTGAAGTTGAATATGTTGTTATTGTTGAGTTGTTGTTATTATAACTTGTTATTGATGCGTTGATGAAGTTGTGGGCCTATGGCCAATGTTGAATAAGTTGAATCGTCCCAATATATGGACATGTTTGATTTGTAGGTCGAATGACCAGTGTAGATTTAAGTTGATGCAATTGATGCATGTTTAAGTTGTTGTTGTTATACTTGTGGATGTTGCATCATTGCGTTGCATGGCATACATTGCATTATTAAGTTGGCATAGATTGGTACCACGCTGGACTGGATTGATAGATTAAGTTAAAGGCTTATGCCTTGTTAATGCCTCTATTAATTGGCAATGTTTAAGTTGGGAGTTTACTCTGAATGGTACCACATGCATTTGCATAGTTTGAGTTGCATAATGAGTCGCATATCGAGTTGTTGTGTTGATGAATGATTGTTATATTAAGTTGATTATGTTGTTGTCTAAGTTGGATTAAGTTGATTATGTTGTTGTTTAAGTTGGATTCGTGGTTGTGAATTCATTGTTATGTTTTGTTGATGTTTTGTCGTGATGATAGTTACGTTGATTCTCGTTGTGATTATGAAGGAAATGTTGTAGTTGTGGATGACTTAGTTGTGAATTTGAATATGTTATTATGATTGATTATTAACATTGTTGTTGTGATGCAAGTTGCTTTGAGATGAGAAGTGGTGAATAGTGTATGATCTTATCTTTGCTATAAGTATTATCATACATTCTTTTATACTGTTTGATATCTCACCCCTTCTGCTGATGTTTCCCGTACCATAGAAAATGGGCAGGTACTCAAGTATAGGTGTGGAAGTTTGTAGCTTCATCGAGTCTAGTTGGTCTGTCGCTCTGATACGTAGCACTCAGGGGAATGTTTATTTTGTTGTTTCATGTAGTTAATATATACGTTGTTGAGTTCTAAGTTGAATAATGAGAAGTACTATGATGTTTTAAAGTTGTTTCTGATTGAATAAAGATGATTTATTTATAAAGTTGAATGTTATGATTCCGCTGCATATTAAATAAAAGTTTGTTTGTTCTTAGAGCTGATACAAGTCGTTTGTGATCCTCTGAGATTGAAGTGTTGCGTATCTGATTATGTGTTGTTTATATGAAGTAAATGTAATATCCCAAATGAATTGTTGATAGATTTTAAAATACTCCGATTTCTGCATTATAATTTCGAGTAGAATTTGGGGTGTTACACGCGGAACCCCCTCCACGCCTGCTCAGCCCTCTGTTTCTGATTAGAACTGGTCGGAGAAACGTGTCCAGCACGTAACGCTGAGGTATCGGTCTCATCAACAGCCGCTTGAGCAAGAGCATCGGCTTTATCAATGGCTCGTCTGACAACAATACCATCTGTGCCTCTAGTCCTCACTGAAAAAGTTAAAAATATAAGAAAAATAGCATCTTAAAGAAATAGAAATACCGGAATTTTCAAAATTTTCGGTATATGAATTTGTACCGGAAATTTCAAAATTTTGGGTATTTTTACAACTTTATAAGGATACCGAAAATTATGAAATTTCCGGTAAAAAATACCGGATATTTCACAATTTCTGGTAGAAAATACCGAAGATTTCACAAAATCTACCGTAAAATTTGCTTGTTTTCGCCAAATTTCTTATATGCACGCAAAATTTCCGGTATCGCCTAAAGATTTAAAAAATACGGTATCTCACGTAGATTTGCTAAAATGTAATAATAAAAAATCTTTCGACATTTAGATCATTTCATACCATTTAGGAGATGCCAAATCTAATTAGGGGAGTGACATGTAGATTCCTCGATAGTCTTGGACAGAATCTATTTTAACAAATTTGGTGCATATGACATGTGTGCTCCATTTTGAGGGGGCGTGTTAGAATTAATTAGAGCATAAATATCGCCACTTTTTCAACGTTCACACACAGTAACCAAAGTTTCAAGTGTCAGAAACAATGGATAATTGAGAAAAAGTAACGTTTTTTAGTTTGTAAACGTTCTCTAGTTTGTGAACGTTTTCTAATGCCAGCTGGATTATCAATAGAATGAAAATTGCAATATGGGGGTATATTGTAGGATTTGATGGGACCCATTTTTGAGTTTTTGATGAGTTGGATGGATATTTGAAAAATATAGTTGAGTTGTTTAAAAAAGATAAAAGTGTAATATAATATAAAAAAAATGAGTGGACCCCATTTAAAGAACCCAAATGAAGATGATGGATGTGGATGCTCTTATGATGGTAGATATAATAACTTTATTGTTAGTATTCTTAGACTATACAACCTCCTAGGCTAGTGCTTATCGATTAATATTCAATGTATTTATTGTAAGACTATTATAAATACTACTAGTTTGATCCAACTAAGAGACACATAAATTTTACATATGTTACTGTCCCCATTTAGTAATCATCTTCCGTGAAGATTAAATTGTGACTAAATGACATTCACCGTGAAAGGTTGAGCTCATCTAAATCATCTATGTTCTCAATCTTTTGATGGAGATTGCTTTAAATCTCCCAAATTGATATGAATTAGATCCAAAAAAATTGATTGACGTTGCACGAGTGGGCATGTCTTTTTGATTAATTTACATTGAGCACAAACAACACATTTATTTTGTCATTTATATCTAAGAAGAGTTATACCAAGAGATTCTAATTTAAAAACATGCAAATATATTAGCTAGCATGCCAAATATATCAACATTTTGTGAATCACCAATATACACAAGTTCTTCTCTATTCCCTAAGATAATATTAAGATAATATAGGATACAGGTTCTTCACCAACATTTTGCATAATTATTTCTAATAGCCCCTTTCACTCATTTGTTCATATTCATCACAATACTAAAATGGGAAAGAACCACAACAATCATATCATCTCCTTACTATCAAACATAATCACAAAATTGTAAAAAATATATAACCATATTAACTTCCAAATCAAATTAACTGTTTAATCCAACTTTGGATTTCCCCCATTAAACATATAACTTGGTTAATTTTTACTTGTAGGAGATAAGCAATTTAGTTATGTATATACTTAAAGAGCCTTTTCATTTCAACACCAAATTTCTAGTAATTAACTAGGAAATATCTCGCAAGAGCCAAATGTCTCAACTGTGCCTATTCCATAGGAACCTGTGTCCCAAAATTATCTATATGAAAATTTATATTCAAAAGTATTATGTCAGAATGAAGATCCTGCAAGGTCACCAAGTTCTAACTCAAGGTCCAAGTTATACATAGAGATCAACAGTTAAAGCCACTGATCTACTAAACATATATAAATAGACCTCTTGAATTGAAGCATTCCTATAACTGTACAATATATTGCTATGAGCAGAACTATGCAAAAGTCAACAACTCTAGCAACTTCTGTGACTGGAAAACTCAATGATCAGCTACCAAAGCTTGGTTATCATTACCAGAGAAAATGACAAGATCGTTATGTGTGGGGATAGATGCTGTTCCACAGTCTGAGATATTACGTTGATCAACCTGGTCATCGCAAGCAAAAAAGAAAAAATGAGGGTAAAAAGATGCACACGTTATTACACTGATCTGACTAAATATATGGCGAACAAAATAAATACCTGTTCGGCTGGTACAATAGATGATTCTTGATGTCTCTTGGAAAGGTCTCTCAAAGTACCCTATAGAATATAGCATTGTCATAAAAGGAGGAACTGGTAACAATTAATTCACTAATTCACAGATGAGCGAATTTTGCTTAATGCATGTGTGTATATGTTAGTCAGTCATATGAATAAATGTACACATTAAAGAAAAGAAAACACAAACCGACAAACAATTTTTCCAAAACTAAAAGCCCTTGGAGAGAACGCCTACCTTATTTGCCCAGAATAGCCCACAAGCATTGCAAAGCGATCTTGGACCAGATGGCCCTCGTCGCATCATAGGAGTCGATTTTGAGCTTGTGCCACAATGTGTGCAGCTATTTAAACATGCAATTAAAAAAATAATGGTTAAAATCTAGTTAGAAACCTCCCTGTAAAGAGAATTTTCTTAGGGTATAAGTCTCATAATGAAAAATACATTGGCTATAAGAAAAGAACCGTAAAACAAAACTCACAAGGTTTCTGATTGACTTCCATCCTGCCCAGAATCCTGGTCTGTGGGACTATTGGCTCCATCTTGTTCCTTACCCGAAGTAAATTGACCCTTGTTTCGCTTCATCCTACATTTAAACATAAAAAACAAAAGTTTGAAATTGGCAACAAATATAATTTAAGAGCTAAAATACGAGAAACAAGATAGAGTGAAACTTAGATAACATGGAATAATTAATGAGATGAGATGATAAAACCTAAGCTTTTAGTTCATCAAAAAATGCAATGCCAAGACCTAAACAAAATATGATGAGAAGAATAACTAACATCCATTGACTTCAAGTCATTTATTATTTATTAATACAATACATACAAATATGCATACTACCAATTACATATAGTATAGACCAAGCATGTCGCACGGCAATTATCATTCCATTTTTCACTCTATCAGATATATATTATTGACATAACATGCTTCTGACATACTGATGGGGTATTCTATTACGGCATGCATTGTATTCAATTTCTTTGTATTTGAGTAAAGGAGGAAGAAACAACACGAAACTACTACTGTAAGTTTCTTGTTTACTATAGTCAGGGTCAATATTTGTTTTTATACTAGTGTTGCCAATGGCGGATGGTGGACTATGGAGGAAAGCAAAATATTTCCCGTATAAATCCGCCATAAAACGCCATGGCTTTGCCATCCTTCACAGATTGGCTATGGTGGTTGTCAAAAAAATAGCCGTAGCAATCTGCCATGGCCAGTGTTTGACACCATTGTTCTAAACAATAGGAAGCATTTGAAGAAAATGCAATGGAAAATGTTCTAATTTTGATGAAGTTGATTTTGTCACCAAGCAAAAAACTTAGAAAGCCAAAAGGAGAGAATTGCAAGAATACTGCGCTGAAAATAACACAAAACAGAGGACACCAATCGAAATTTGAAAGTGCGAAAAACTTAGATGACAAGTTTAACCAAGGCAGTTTGATTTCTTTTAGATGACAAGTTTGTTAGACCACTGTTGTTGATTCCGCCTTTATTACGGTATGCCCCTGGCCGCCTAAATTGCGACATTTGGATTGCCTTCATTGCACCCTCCAACACCTACATTATGTTGGGTTTGGAGGGGAGGATTTAGTCCCACATTGCTTAGAGATATGGCATGTGTTGTGTTTATAAGCGGGGACAATCCTCGCCTTACGAGCCGGTTTTGTAAGGTTGAGATAGGCTCAACCACAATTCTTAAGTACCTCAATTTTAATTAATGCGTAAACACAGCATAGCATAATTTAACATTAAGTTAAGATCTGATTCCTAAACAATTAAAACAGACAGGGTTCTCTATAATATAGTTGGTCTGAGTTTGCGCCAAATCAACAAAGATATAAAATTGTCACTCAACATCTGATGTTGTAAAGTCAATCTAGTAACAGGTCCAAAATTGAATTACTCAAGAGTCAAGACCCGCCAAATGTAAAATATACCATCATATTGCCACTTCCAAATGAGAAAGCAATTAAAAGCAAATATTTCTGTGATGGACAGAACCTACAAATACGGCTGGGCTAGGGCCGTAGTTGTACCAAGTCAAGCCTAAATGCCAACTTGATTCGATGTAAAATTAAATTTAAATCCCAAAACAATTGTAGGTGAGAGAAGCCTGAACCCAACACATTTCTTTGTAAAATGAAAATCAAAGGCCACACAGATCTAATGTTATTTGGTTTTTATATTAGGCCTAACACACTGTTCCACTATAAAATTTTCTTGATATATAATCCTGCTCAATTATATCATATCTACGACTTATATACAAATTGATTTACATAAAATTGGTTTTTAGAAACAAAGTGGCAAACTCATTCCCAGTCATCATTCGTAATGAATCTGACATTTAATGCAGTAAAAACTTATGCTTAGAATGCAAACAACTTTACCATATACTCAAATTTAAAATAAATCATTCTAATACTCGTAAGTTTATATTAGAAACACCGGTAGGAGAGTTATCAGACCTGAGTGCAACTTCTTGACGTACATCGTATCGAACTTTCTTATCAAAGCATCTATCTTTCCTCTTCTGCCTGAACCTGATTAATGAGGCTGCTCGCTGTGGATGACTGTATCGGGTAGGAAATTCCATTGATACCTACACCAAAACCTTAAAGTGTTAGAAATTTCCATTCAGCTCAGTGCACTTGAACATTAATCAAGTTCAATTAAGAATAATTCCATTCACCCAGAGTACAAGGCACATCAATTCACCAATTCATAAGCAGTCTATGATCGTATTACCAATCATCATCAACATATTTACTACTGCACATCAACACACCTACAAATATTGATGACCTAAGCTAGTATTTAGCAAAGTAATCACTACCTTCAATCACTCACTAGTTAGCTATAAGATTAACAGTAATCCAATGTTAAAAATATTTATAACCCAATCTAAGGCATATACAAATTACAAATGATCACCATGTTAAAAGCTCGATGTAAGAAATACAAACACTGTACATCAGTGACCCATGTTAGACGACTAGACAATGATTATCTGATCTAAGCTACCTAGTAAATTGCAAAATGATATTCACTGTAGCACCGACGAAAAGGCGTGTCATTGTCTGTATCAATGTCAGACATCGGCAACCGATACCGACATTTGTAATTAGATTCAATTTCTTCATTTTTTTCAAATTATTACGATTGTCGACGTGTCAGTGTCGGTATTATATCCGGTCTCCGTATTTCATAGAATATGAGTGCAAGTGTGTTTGAGTGAATCCTGAATAGCATTATTTTTCAAAAATTAGAAAATATACCCTCTGAGTTTGTTGAGGCACAGCATCTACATATTGTGTACCCGTACCCGTACCCGCTTGAGGCAGTTCACATCCCCCCAACAGTAACAACACCGCCTGAACCTGTAACGATGAAACCAAATGCAAATTCTCATTTTCAAATAAATTAAAAATTAGATTCAATTTCAAACAAAAAAAATTAAATTAGTTAATTATTTAGGTTAGGTCAATTACAGCATGGAAAATAAAATTGATGAAAATTATTGAACCTTCTCAGGAGTGACAGATTCAAAGACATAGACTTGACCACGGAAAGACAGCGAGAGCTGATCGGAGTTATCATTAGGTTGAAGAGACAATTCAGAGTTGGTTCCATCGCAGTGGCCGTCACCGCCGCCATCTTCGAGAGCGTTCGTGTCGTAATCAATGTGAAGGTGAACATCGGCGGCGGCATCGGGACTGGGACCGGCTTCTTTTTCTCCGGTGAGGTTCAAAGGCGGAGAGTGTTGGTACATTGGTGGTTCCATTGGAGATCAAGTGGTTCTAATGCGTTACAGAGAAGAATGGTTGAAAAATTGAAACCCTTGTCTTAGCGGAGGTTTTTGAGTTTTGTTTGAGTGAATGCGAGGGTAATGAAAAAATGTGGAGGCAACTTTAGGAGAAAAACAACATAACAAATTGAAAATTAAAAATATATAAAATTAACAAATTAGACGAAAATTCGTCAAAAATACAAAGATGAGAAAGTAATATTTGATTGTGATAGGGGTGAAAAATATAAAGAAGGAGATGGTAAAACAAAGTGCTAGTAAAAAAAAAAAAGTGGTTGTCCATTCAAAATTAGGTCAACACTGTCAACATATGATTCTGGATAGAAGATTGATGAGAAATGTGGACTTCACAATCATGGTTTACCTGATAGATTAGAAGGTCACTTGTTTGTAGGTCGACTAAGTATCGATGAATAATAAAATATTATTGATTTGACAAAATGTCATGTTCCACCAAGACACATACTATTGTCATTGTAAGAGCGAGATCCGGAGAATGTCACTCGGATCACACAAATATATAAACATAAGAGTAAGTTACAGAAATACATCAGGAACATCAGGAGTTCTAGAACGGAAATGCAACACTTTGTTTAAGCTGATAGAGGATTCAGATTATGTTAACTGATGCATAAAAAAGATGACTCGGAAGTTGTGAGAGATATTTTCTGGGTCCATCCATAATCAGTGAAGTTGTTGAATATGTTTCCTATTGTGTTGATTATGGACAACACGTACAAGACAAAAAAGCATAGGCAACCTCTATTTGAAGTAGTTGGTATGACATCAACTTGTTTACGGTGATTTCCGGTAAACAACCGCTAGTCCTCCAAACTATGAATATACTTTGGTTACTTGCAGGATCGACTAAATTGATCATAGGACATGTGTCGAAAAGTCGTCTTTTATGATAATTTGGTTCATGTTCTCTTGGGTTTTTTATTCTTTTGTAATGTGATGGTATAAATCTATGAACAACTTACGAAATAAAACTAAGTAAAGATGCAACGAAACATAAATTGGTTAGACAATAAACATAAATAAACTTCGATGAGAATGTAAAGGGAATGTAAATTGCGGATATGAAAAGACTTGACGAAAAAGTAAAGGAAATTAAAGATACTTTGATTCTGTAATAGAAATACAAACATATATAAGGTGCTGGTGTTACACGTATATTTCTCAGCGAAAACTCTTTCTCTAACGCTTGATACTTGAGTGATTTGTGAGTAATTTGTACAAAATGAACACCCTGGATCCTACTACTAAGACCCTTATTTATACTAATTTAACCCTAACGGTCTTACACTAACGAAATGCCACGTTGCCCGCATGCATGCGCTTCGAATCCCTGGGGCTCCACCTGTCCTCTTTGATTCAAACGGAACTTTTCGAATTTCAAACCTTCCCGCTTGAACCTCATTCAATTCGTGACAACGTGTTTTCCGTGAGAATGTATCACAAAACCTTAAGTTTCAATATTCTTTACATTTCGAAGACTACTCAAGGCTTCAAAGACTGCCTATCTCGATTCAGCTTCGATTTTAGGAATCTTCAACATATAACATTCTCCAAAATAGCCATTAAGCCATTCTTTCTTCGAAACTTAAATCTTTGAAGAATGTACATATCATTCGAAATCTCCAACTAACAAATTGCCCCCAATAAATGCTTATTTCGGGAAATTAAGAGAAATAGGCGTTTCTTGTCATTATGAGATTTCGATCTCTTCGTAACCCTTTGAGTACCAAGACTCTGAATAACGTCATAATCACTTATGACCTTTCTTTCAAAGATGTCTTGTCATTTTCAAAACGTCCCTTCAGGACGTGCGTTTCCAAGTCTTAACATTATTCATGATTATTACTCCTAGATACTAGAAGTAAGGCTAATAAATGTTCGACCGTCAGGTGAGTAAATCAACTGCTGACGCGTGTCTCATTAATTTTACTAATTAAAATAATAAAATAGAGATTTGAAAAGTTTTTACTAAACCTTTAAATACCAGGGCTTCACATGTTTTGGATGTTTGCCTCTTCATTCACCGTCGTTCTTTAACATCTCTAAACACAGAAACAAAACCCTTTTATTCCATCTCTATTTCTGAAGCGATTAACCATGGCGTCTTCCACTGTTCAAAACCTAACCACAGAAACCATAGACGCATGTAAGATCCAACACAAAATCTTCACCAAGATTCAATAATTTGATATTAGTTATCTTACCCTTTTTTATCAGAAACAATTGCATGTAAGATCCAACACAAAATCTTCACCAAGATTCAATAATTTGAAGATCTAAAGTCTAAATCTTAAGGGAATTTGATTTTTATCTGAATCCCTAGGAAATTTAATTTTTATCTTGAACTCTGGAATTTGACTTATATTTTGATTTTGATATTCTGTGTAAACAATGTAATATTGGGTAAACAATGTAACAATTAAAAATAATAATAATAATCATACTCCTCGTTTTTTGAATGAACCGAGATAAAATATACGCTAGTTTTAAAAATAATAAAAGTGCAGCTGTTGGGGTTTGAACTCATGTACATATAATTATACCCCTAGGTTTTTTAATCATTGAGGTGTAAAGTGGAAACTTTTCATGACGCCCTTCGTTACCTCGCTACTTTAGCTAAGGTAAAACACATTTTCGTGTCCGAGGTTAAAAGCGTTATTTGTTGTAGTGCCATCTAATAAGTTCATGGTACAAATTCCAAATCATATCAGACCATTTATTGATGACATTGTTGATGTCAAGGATTATGGAAACTGTGGGTTTAGAGTATTTTCATCGTTGCATGGATATGGATAGGATGGATGGTCAATTGTTCGTTATGACTTAAATAATGAAATTATAGATCCTAGAAGCAGTCTCAATGAGTAGTTATTTGGAGATCGCTTCTCATAAGTGAGAAAATCCTTGATGATATCATCTTTAGGTCCTCAACCACTAGAGAAATGGATGGCGTTACCAGATATGGATTATGTAATAGCAAATCCGTATAATGTCATTCTCATCTCTTTGGGTTATCCTAGTTTGCCTTTCTTTCCTATGACGACTTCACATTCACCTAATGTGTCCATTTATTGAATTGGAGGGCTCTCTTCGGTATATATATGAGTGATACAAGGTTGCTTATGAATCTCATGAGGAGAAGGCTCGTCAAGTGGAGGAGCATCATAAAGATGCATAGTCCTTGAAAGATCTAATAGACGGGGTGGATAGCCGGAAGCGGGTAATATGTGATGTGTCTGGAGTCCATGAGTGAGTAAGGGAGCAAGCGAGGAATTTCTTCCTTGACTCTATGATTACTAACGAGGTGTTGGACCCTTTCAGTTCTGCTCCCGGGGTGACTCAAGGAAATGGTCTCGGTACCTCAGTTTTCAATGCCTCAGCTTGATTTTCTTTTTGCTTTGTTCTATTTATTCTCTGCAATGATTTCAACACCTTTGTCCTTTGATGTATTAATTTTAATATTTAATAAAATATTTACCTTGGTATTTTGAGTATTGTTAGTAGGGGTGGCAAACGGGCATGCCCGCCCCGCAAAAGCCCGCGAAAAAACGGGGCGGGACGGGCTTTTTTAAGAGTGCGGGTCTAAAACCTTGCCCCGCCCCGCAAAAAAGTGAGGGCGGGGCGGGGAAAGCCCGCGGGCATTCGGCTTTTTAGGCCTAAAAATAGTGAAATTCTATAAAAAAACAAATGCCCGCAAAAGCCCACAAAAAAACGGGGCGGGCACATTAAAGAGAGCGGGCCTAAAACCTTGCCCCGCCCCGCGAAAAAGTGCGAGTAAAACGGGCTTTCCCCGCGGGCGGGGCCCGTTTTGCCACCCCTAATTATTAGCCTTAGAGCTTTGATTTATCGTTAATGTTATTCACGACTTGTTCCAACTTAGGGCTTGCTTTCTTTATCTGCAAAGTCTTCATTGACTCTTAGAAGGTGTCTAGATTTACATATATATGTTGATAAGTGTTTGGGAGGTCGGTTGCTTCGGGGATTGTAGCTTGTCATCGTCTGTGGATCTCTTGGGTTCTTCGAATTGCTCTATCTAACGTTTCGACATGGCATGCCTTGATAGACGGGGTTAAGATTCCACGACCTTCTTCTACCTCATGAGTGGATATCTACCTAAAGTAGATTTGGGACTCCTCTAATAATAGACATGGCCTGAGAGTTGAACTCATTTGAGCTCGGAACGATGATTGGGCGCCAAAAGCGCTCGTTAATAAGCACATCCCATCTTTCTTTGAGAATATCAGTATTCCGATATATATATATATATATATATATATATATATATATATATATATATATATATATATTCAAAATGACAATTAAAAAGAGAAAGTACTAATTATTCACATGTAGGCCACTAAACCATATGAATGCCGCCCATGATATCATGAGAGTTGATTATCTTTTTATATATAAACTTTGGAACTCTCTCCATAGTGCTCAGTTTATAAAATATTACATAGGCAAATAAAAGTAGATAGAGCAATTATAGTAAGTTGCTAAATGGTTTGTATTTGTACCACCCATCGAGGAAGAAATATGATTGGACTTTAAACGGGAATGGATTTCCTGTGTAGCCAATCTTCGTCAAAGAAGATTAACTCATTTGACTCATATATTAAGAGATTGCAGGTTCAATTTCTACTGTTAGACAACAAGCCTATTGGGCCTTAGGTTCTCTTCTTTTGGGCTTAGGTATGTTAGGTTAAGCCCACTATGGATCCACATATATAGTTGGTGTCCAACCCAATATGGTAATTAAGCTGAGCGGGAAACTATTTCCAATTTCAATTTCATTTGCTTCTGGTTTTTTTCTGCATTTCATTCATTAACAAGATGAATCACCATCATCTTGTATTATGGTATCAGTAGACCAAATCACCATTCCTCTTTCACCTGCATCTTTCGCTTCCGCAACACAAAAATTTGCTTTCATTTTCTTCAACCTTCATCCATGGCTTCCGATCAAGATTCCGATCACGATTCCGAAATCCCTTCGTCACCCAAAACCAAAATCACAGACCCAACCCTAAACCCTAGAAACCCCTACTACCTCCATCCTGGAGAAAATCCCGGCGCTACCATCGTTTCCCCTCCTCTTGACGACAACAATTATCACAATTGGAGCAAAGCGATGCGTAGGGCTCTCACATCCAAGAACAAACTCTCCTTCATCAATGGTCGAATCAAGAAACCCCCTCTGAATGATGAAAGCTACGAACTTTGGGAACGCGCCAACAGCATGGTGCTCTCTTGGATCAATCGGACATTATCGCCTCACATCGCTCAGAGCACAATCTGCTTCGATTCCGCCTTCGATCTCTGGGAAGACCTTCGTGAAAGATTCACCAAAGGTAATCACTTTCGCTTCTCAGACCTTCTTCGTGAAATACACTCTATTCAACAGGGCGATCGCACTTTGTCTGCATATTTCACTGCCCTCAAAATCCTATGGGATGAATTAGAAGATCTTCGACCTATCCCGGCTTGCGTTTGCCCCATTCCTTGCACCTGTGACCTAGCCCGTGCAGTTCGTCATTACAAACATATGGAATATGTTACATGTTTCTTGAAAGGATTGAACGATAGTTATCACAATATCCGCACCCAAATCTTGCTTCTCGATCCACTCCCTAGCATTAGCAAGATATACTCCTTAATTGCTCAGCAACAAGTCACTCCTTCTGCAGCATCCCCTACCATTCTTGCTGTAACCGGTACCAATGCCAAACCTAAACCTAAAACCAATTCCAAAACTACAATGGTGTGCACTAACTGCCAGAAAACCAATCACACCATTGATACATGTTACTTCAAACATGGCTTTCCACCAGGTTACAGAAACAATAATCCCAAGAATCCTTCTGATAACAAAGCTGCACAGAATCCGTCCAAGGACATAGGAATATCAAAGGAAGATTACAAGCACCTGGTGCATCTCCTACAGCAATCACGCAAAGCCACCCAACCTTCCACAACAAACACAACTGAAAATTCTGGAACATCTCTCATTTCAGGTATTACTCAAACAGGTAGTATTTTTAATAACCCTTCTATGTGGATTTTAGACTCTGGCGCCTCTCACCATGTATGCCCATTCATTCATTGCTTTTCCAACATAACATCTATATCACCCATTTCTATTAACCTGCCTAATAACACTACTTTATCTGCACATTATTATGGCACTATAACATTTGATAACTGCTTTCAATTAACAAATGTATATTACATACCTGAATTTAGATTTAGCCTCCTTTCTATTTCAAAACTGTGTAGCAATCCCAGATACATCATCTCCTTCTCACACAATTCTTGTATCATTCAGGATGTGTGTACCAAGGAGAGGATTGGACCTGTGACACAAATACATAACCTGTACATTCTGCACAGAACACCTCTCAGTACTACTGCATCTTTTAATGACTTACAACACTCCACCATTTCTATCAATTCCACCGTTTCTAGTAAAAACAATACCTTATGGCACAATAGATTAGGCCACCCTTCTGTGGATGTTTTACATAATATGTCTCAACAATTTGAGGACATTTCTTTTCATAAAACTACTGCTTGTAATGCTTGCCATCTATCCAAACAATGCAAACTTGTTTTTCCTTCAAGTAATTCTGTTTCTTATCATTGCTTTGATTTAATACATATGGACATATGGGGCCCTATATCTATACCTTCATTAGATAACTTCAAATATTTTCTTACTATAGTAGATGATCACTCTAGATATACATGGACTTTACTCATGCATTCTAAATCTGAAACCCGTGTTCATATCAAAAATTTTATTGCATATTGTCACACACAATTTAAATGTACCATTAAAACCATTAGAAGTGATAATGGGACAGAATTCCTCATGCCCTCATACTACTCCTCTCTAGGCATTATACACCAAAGGAGTTGTGTTGAAACACCTCAACAAAACTCCATTGTTGAAAGAAAACATAGGCATCTGCTTCATATGACTCGTGCACTCCTTTTTCATGCTAATTTGCCAAAAAGCTTCTGGTCATATGCCTTATGCCATGCTACTTACCTCATTAATAGGCTGACCATGTTAGAACAAGATTTGTTCTTATCAATTATCTTAGTTTTGATGATAACAATAATATGAATTTTGCTTAAGATAATATGGTACTCTAATCCAATGCAATTTCCCTTTCAGGAAATATATAAAGAGTACGCATAATTCAGCGCTCAGAAGTTGTGTCTCAAATGGTTCAGCATGCAACATCAGAACATGGTCTGGCAAGACATCAGAAGATGGTCGAAGCAGAATCAGAACATGGGTCTATGGAAGCATCAGAAGAACATGAGATCAGAAGCACTGAAGATCAGAAGATGGTATCACGCTCAGAAGCACTTCAAGATCAGAAGATGCTATGCACCAAGCTGTTTGACTCTGATGATATTCAAACGTCGTATTCACAAACATCAGATCAGAAGGAAGTACACGTGGCAGACTACGCTGACTGACAAAAGGAACGTTAAAGCTACTAAAGGCAACGTCAGTAGACACAGCGTGAACAAGGCTCGAGGTAGTTGACAAAAGCGTATAACATTAAATGCATTGCTGTACGGAACACGCAAAGCATTAAATGCACTCAACGGTCATCTTCTCAACGCCTATAAATATGAAGTTCTGATGAGAAGCAAGGTTACCAATTCTTAACAACTCTAAACGAAAATAAACTTGCTGAAACGCTATTCAATCAAAGCTCAGAATCTTCATCAACTCACTACATTGCTGTTGTAATATCTTAGTGAGATTAAGCTTAAACTGTAAGAGAAATATCACAGTTGTGATTATCGCTTTTAAGAAGCATTTGTAAACTCTTGAATTGAGTACATTAAGTTGTAAGGAACTAGAGTGATCGTGTGATCAGTATACTCTAGGAAGTCTTGGCAGTTGGCTGAGCAGTTTGTAACTAGAGTGATCAGGTTGATCAGAATACTCTAGAGGAAGTCTTAGGAGTGAACTAAGCCTAGAGTGATCGTGTTGATCAGTAGACTCTAGAAAAGTCTTAGGAGTGAACTAAGCAGTTGTTCCTGGAGTGATCAGTGTGTGATCAGAAGACTCTGGAAGACTTAGTTGCGGACTAAGTGGAAAACCATTGTAATCCGTGCGATTAGTGGATTAAATCCTCAGTTGAGGTAAATCATCTCTGCGGGGGTGGACTGGAGTAGCTTCGTTAACAGCGAACCAGGATAAAAATAATTGTGCAATTTATTTTTATCGTCCAAGATTTAAAGTCACACTTATTCAATCCCCCCCCTTTCTAAGTGTTTTTCTATCCTTCAATTGGCATCAGAGCGCCGGTTCTAAGGTGCAAGCACTTAACCGTGTTTAGAAAAGATTCAGGAAGAGAAAAACGCTTCAGTAAAAGATGGTTGATGAAAGTGAAAAGACTACACCTACACCTGCATCTACATCTGGCTCTGCTGAGCAATACAACGGTAACAATGGTTATACTAGACCGCCGGTATTTGATGGTGAAAACTTTGAATACTGGAAAGATAAACTAGAAAGTTACTTTCTGGGTCTAGATGGTGATCTATGGGATCTTCTGATGGATGGTTACAAACATCCAGTAAATGCCAGTGGCGCAAAGCTGTCAAGGCAAGAAATGAATGATGATCAAAAGAAGCTTTTCAGGAATCATCATAAATGCAGAACTGTTTTGCTGAATGCTATCTCTCATGCTGAGTATGAGAAGATATCTAACAGGGAAACGGCCTATGACATATATGAGTCCTTGAAAATGACTCATGAAGGAAATGCTCAAGTCAAGGAGACTAAAGCTCTAGCCTTAATCCAGAAGTATGAAGCCTTCAAGATGGAGGATGATGAAGACATTGAAAAGATGTTTTCGAGATTTCAAACTCTGACTGCTGGATTGAGAGTTCTTGACAAAGGATACACCAAGGCTGATCATGTAAAGAAGATCATCAGAAGCTTACCCAGAAGATGGGGTCCGATGGTGACTGCATTCAAGATTGCAAAGAATCTGAATGAAGTTTCTCTGGAAGAGCTGATCAGTGCCTTGAGAAGCCATGAGATTGAGCTGGATGCAAATGAGCCTCAAAAGAAAGGTAAGTCTATTGCATTAAAATCAAATATCAAGAAATGCACTAACGCTTTTCAGGCCAAAGAAGAAGATCCTGAAGAATCAGAATCTGAAGAAGAAGATGAACTGTCCATGATTTCCAGAAGGCTAAATCAACTCTGGAAGACCAAGCAAAGGAAGTTCAGAGGCTTCAGAAGTTCAAGGAAATTTGAACGTGGAGAATCTTCTGATGAAAGAAGATTTGACAAGAAGAAGGTCATGTGCTATGAATGCAATGAGCCTGGACACTACAAGAATGAATGTCCAAATCTTCAGAAGGAAAGTCCCAAGAAAAAGTTTCATAAGAAGAAAGGTCTTATGGCAACCTGGGATGAGTCAGAAGATGATTCAGAAGATGAGCAGGCCAACTGTGCGCTGATGGCTACAGAAGATGACGGATCAGAATCTACATCAGAATCAGATTCTGAAGAGGTATTTTCTGAACTTACTAGAGATGAGTTAGTTTCCGGATTAACTGAACTTCTGGAACTCAAGTCTCAGATCAGTCTCAAATACAAAAAGCTGAAAAAGCAATTTGAATTTGAAACAAAGAAGCTTGAGTTGGAGAATTCTGAATTAAAAGAAAAACTTTTAAAATTATCCAATAATGTTGGATCTCCTTCTAATTCAGAAAAATCCACTCCTAGTCTAAACCATATTCTGAAAGAATATGATTTAAGTTTCAGGAAGTTCTTATCTAGAAGTATTGGCAGAAGTCAGCTAGCTTCTATGATATATGCTGTGTCTGGAAACAAAAGAGTCGGCATTGGCTATGAGGGTGAAATCCCATACAAACTTGAACCTGTTGATGAGATGAAAATCACATACAAGCCATTGTATGATCAGTTCAAGTATGGCCACTCACATGATATTAGGCACACTTCACATGCACAAAGTTTTCACATTACACACACTAAGAAGCATGTGACACAACCTAGGAAATATCATGAAACTCACATTAAGAATTATCATGCTGTTCCTCCTATTGCTTATAATGTAAAACCCAAGTTCAATCAGAACTTGAGAAAATCTAACAAGAAAGGACCCAAGAAGATGTGGGTACCAAAGAAAAAGATTATTTCTTTTGCAGATTCTCTTGATAACAAAGAAGACAACATTCAACATGACATGACACCTGGATTCAAGTTGGTCTCAACACTTGAAGGGAAGAAAGATTGTTTTTCAAGTTCTGGTTCTTAAATCTATTGAAGAAACTATGTTTGTAGGATTTCAGAAAAGAAAGTTTATTAGTCTTGGAACCATCTGTTTTGTTTGTCTCTAAAGCATTGATGTTTCATTCTTGATTATTCTGAATGCTCTAAATGCTACAGAATATACAACATTGAAACATTGATTGTGGACAAATCAATAAACATCTGTTTTGATGATAAACTTGTTTCTAATGAAACAAAGAGCTTAAGAATTTCTGCAGATACAGTTTTGTCTTATCAGAAGCTGCAGAACAAAGAAGTAAACCTCCAGAAGCTGTGTATATCAGAAGTAATGGATCAGAAGATCATTCAGACTTATATCAGCACACTTCAGAAGGAGTATTTCCAGAAGAGAAACCTGATCAACTCAGAAGCAGTGATCAGAATCTGAAGGCATAAAATCTCTCTGATATTTACAGCTGTCATCTATTATCTGATGATGAAGACGTATCTGTACGGTTAGTACAAAGCGTGCAGTTGAAAAGACGCCGACCTAGGTAACTGTATTAAATCATTTCATTTACTGTATTCTCTCTCCTAATGTCATTTCTCATTAAATGCATAATGATTTCTTTTTAAATCTTTTAAATAACCCGCTTCATCTTCATTCCCACTTTTTCTCTCTTTCTCTCTCTTTTGTGCATTCACCTTGTTGCATCTCTCTTCAAACCCTAGTTCTTGATTTGATCTCAAAGCATTATCATAATGAATCCATCTTCTCGTTCATCAATCTCTAAAGATAGTATCACTTCCACACAGAACCGTTTAAGCAAAAATGATGCTCCGTTGAAAACATGCTTAATACCCACGAAAGAACTGGAAGTTCTATGTGAATCGGCTGTGGACGTCAACAACCTTAAGGCAAATGGCTTTCAGTGTGATGCAAGAATCTTTGAGCAAGGATGGTCTAAATATCTTGATAGATTGGTTGGTCCAATTTATCCTGAACTTGTAAAGGAGTTTTGGGTACATGCAACAGTTACCCCAACTGCCATCATCTCATTCGTGCTAGGGCATGAAGTGACTATCACTGAGAAACTCATCAGAAAGCTGTACAATCTTGATGATAAAGAAGGTTGGTCTGAGTTTCAACCCCATACTGTTGACTGGACTTTAGTTGAAAAACAAATCTCTACGGTTGTTGGAACTGACTCTGCTTTTACGGGCAACTTAAAGCCTTTTTATAAAGTATGGGCTGAGATTATTCTGGGTTCTCTTCACCATAGAAAAAAGATGCGCTGCTCCTCCAACATCAGTCCGACTCACAAGTATACTCTTTTCTGCATTGGCAAAAAGATAGAGATCAACATCTCTCATATTCTATTTGAGAATCTGAAAACCTCTATCTTTGAGTCAAGAGAAGATGAAAGGGCGAAGTACCCTCATATTCCAAGAACAACCATTCCTTTCGGAAGGATGATTTCAGACATTCTGATTGAAAGCAAAGTGGTGGACTCCATCAGAAATCGTAATGCCTCGCATTTTCTTGGAGTAACTCAAGGTCCCATCTTCAATGGTGTTGATCTGTTCGGACTGGAAGTCATTAAGAATGTACCTGTTATGTGCACAAGCTTTCCTGACATTCTGTCTAGAAGAATTGCTGTTAAAGGGTTCATCTCTCTGTTTCATAAAGAACTTGATCAAGTTGTCAAGTTTTACTTGGAAGATTGCGTGAGGAAGCAATCAGATGTTGATCCTGCTTGGATCCGTGGCAGAGTACTTCCGTCTAAAGAGGATATTCTGAAGAAGGATAAGAAGGAACGACAGGCGAGGTTAAAAAGAAAGGCTGAAGAAGATGAGGCTGAAAGAGCCAAGAAGTTAAGGGTCACCTATGATCCTGACAAGGTGGGATCTTCTGAATACAGAAATAAGAGGATCAGAGACTCCCTACACAGAACCAGATCTTCAAGGCAGGTTTATACTCCACCTCCTTCTGTCCCTAAACCTTCTCCCCAATCACCTCCTTCCGGACCAAAAGTAAACTTCACTTACAAAATCCTTCTCCATCATCCTTCTCCTCTCCCATTCTAAACCCCACACCGTTGAGCATTCTTCCACCAACTCCTTCTGATAATTTCCCCTCACCAATTCCCTTTACAAATACTCCACCCTCTCCTCAATCCATCCCATCTGACACTCCAACCTCATCAATCATTCTCTCAGATATCCCCTCCTCCTCAACCACCGCACCTCCACCTTCTATATCTCATCCATTACCTACCAGAAAATCCCAACCCTACTGCCTTCTCTATCCTGACTACAAATTCACCTTCAATCCGC
Organism: Vicia villosa; assembly: GCF_029867415.1. NCBI lineage: Eukaryota > Viridiplantae > Streptophyta > Magnoliopsida > Fabales > Fabaceae > Vicia > Vicia villosa. The sequence continues at coordinate 67,803,165 of NC_081186.1, read as the reverse complement.
CTGAACCTGAACCTTCTACATACCTGGAACTCTTCAGACATGAGGTGATTAGCAGTCTAGACCTTCTGAAGGATGCATTCCTAAATGGTCTGGATGATGTTTCTACAAGAAATCTCTGGAGAAGATTTCGCACGGATTTTCAAGTAGAAGCAATGGGAGTTCAGAAAAGACTAGTGGCTGCTGCCCCTGGTTACCCTGGTTACCTTCTGGAGGAAGATAATGGTATATACTACCATCCTCTCAGAAATTGTGTTGCTGCTGAGGAGAAGCCCTTTGTGGATGAATTGGAAGTATTGAGTCTGGCTGCTGCAATGGAAGCAAACCCATGCAGGGACATGGTTCTCTGGATTCCTGAGTATCCTGTTCTGCTTGGAGACTTCAAGACCTTATTTGACTTTCTGAGGGAAAACCCTTCTAAGAAAGACCCTAGCTTGGTCATTCCAGAAGTTGTTGACCCTCCAGAAGCTGAAGGTCCCTCGGCTCCAAGGAACCTAGCTGCCATTCTTCAGGCACTTGAGAATGGAGACTCGGAAATTCCTGCTGCAGAGTATGGAGATGCTTCTATGCAAGAAGCAGATGCTGAAGATCATGTTGCTGAATCAGACCCTGTTAAGGATATCCCAGCAAATGATACTTCTATGGAAGCTGCAGATCAACATGCCATTCCTGTGGTTGAAAGCGGTGAAGCTTCCTCTGGTGAACCTTCTCGTCTTGCAAGGACTCTAGAAGAAATTCAGAGGAGACAGGATGAGCAAAGCTCACTCAATGAGAAGTATGATGCTTTCATTGAGAGGCAAGAAGGACACAACAACGATGTTAAACAGATGCTGGCCAAGATCTTGTCAAGACTAGGGCCATCTTAGATTGAGTCTATGTTGTTTCTTTCTTTTCTTTGCATCTGTTTTGTTTCTGTGCATCTGATTTTTTTTCATCCTGTACTTTTGTTCCCTCTGGTTGAACCTTAATGAAATCATCTTCTTCCTCCATGTGTTCTGTTCTATTCATCTGAATCTTTTCTATTTTTTGATGATATGACAAAAAGGGGGAGAAATACTGTGATAAATGATTTGATTTAATCAGTTGCATTAACTAACAAGAACTGCAAGTTCTATATGGTTTAAGTGTTTTGCAGGTACAAAGAAGTGAAGTGAATCTTCAGAAGCAAACACTAGAAGCAAAACCATAAGAAGCGTTATTCTGTAAAAGGAATAAGCTCTTGGAAACTGAAGCAAGCTGAATGCTGTCAAGCTTCAGAGATCAGAAGCAAGAAAGAAGAATGAATCAGAAGCACTGATAATAGAATTTGAATATATTGTCTATCCTGTTTTGACAAAATTCTATTTGCTCTGATACATATAATGTTATGGCTCTGATACATTATTTGCTCTGATACATTATATCAGCCTATATGGCTCTGATACATATAATGTGTTCAAACATACATTTTATGTTCTAACTCGTTCATGCTGACTTTTGTCGTTTAGTTTTTGTTCTGTAACATTTCAGGATGTAGAGATGCTCTGATGATGCTCTGGTACATTCAACAATGTTCTGATACAAATCTAGCATGAAGTGATGATTGGTAGACATTCAAAGTTCTGAAGCTATCCGAGGGAAGCAGAAATCAGAAGATGTGAATGTTCTAAAAGATCCAGAAATTCAAGTTCTGAAGCTGTCCTGAATGGAAGCAGAAGTCAGAAGCTGTGAATGTTCTGAAGATCAAAGAAATTCAAGTTCTGAAGCTGTCCACGATGGAAGCAGGAATCAGAAGCTGTGAGTGTTCTAAGGATCTAAAGAAATTCAAGTTCTGAAGCTGTCCAATGGAAGCAGAAGTCAGAAGCTATGAATTCTCTGAAGGCAGAAGCTTATATGATCGTCTCTACCGAAATAATCAGGGAAGTCTTTTATCAAAGTTCTTCGAGTATTTATTTCAGGGGGAGATTATTTATCTCAGGGGGAGATTGTTAATCTCAGGGGGAGACATATTCATATGCTTATGCTATAACTGTGTAATTTGTCTTTTGCCGTCTACTCTTTCTGATCGCAAATTCATATCATTTATATATGTTTTTGTCATCATCAAAAAGGGGGAGATTGTTAGAACAAGATTTGTTCTTATCAATTATCTTAGTTTTGATGATAACAATAATATGAATTTTGCTTAAGATAATATGGTACTCTAATCCAATGCAATTTCCCTTTCAGGAAATATATAAAGAGTACGCATAATTCAGCGCTCAGAAGTTGTGTCTCAAATGGTTCAGCATGCAACATCAGAACATGGTCTGGCAAGACATCAGAAGATGGTCGAAGCAGAATCAGAACATGGGTCTATGGAAGCATCAGAAGAACATGAGATCAGAAGCACTGAAGATCAGAAGATGGTATCACGCTCAGAAGCACTTCAAGATCAGAAGATGCTATGCACCAAGCTGTTTGACTCTGATGATATTCAAACGTCGTATTCACAAACATCAGATCAGAAGGAAGTACACGTGGCAGACTACGCTGACTAACAAAAGGAACGTTAAAGCTACTAAAGGCAACGTCAGTAGACACAGCGTGAACAAGGCTCGAGGTAGTTGACAAAAGCGTATAACATTAAATGCATTGCTGTACGGAACACGCAAAGCATTAAATGCACTCAACGGTCATCTTCTCAACGCCTATAAATATGAAGTTCTGATGAGAAGCAAGGTTACCAATTCTTAACAACTCTGAACGAAAATAAACTTGCTGAAACGCTATTCAATCAAAGCTCAGAATCTTCATCAACTCACTACATTGCTGTTGTAGTATCTTAGTGAGATTAAGCTTAAACTGTAAGAGAAATATCACAGTTGTGATTATCGCTTTTAAGAAGCATTTGTAAACTCTTGAATTGAGTACATTAAGTTGTAAGGAACTAGAGTGATCGTGTGATCAGTATACTCTAGGAAGTCTTGGCAGTTGGCTGAGCAGTTTGTAACTAGAGTGATCAGGTTGATCAGAATACTCTAGAGGAAGTCTTAGGAGTGAACTAAGCCTAGAGTGATCGTGTTGATCAGTAGACTCTAGAAAAGTCTTAGGAGTGAACTAAGCAGTTGTTCCTGGAGTGATCAGTGTGTGATCAGAAGACTCTGGAAGACTTAGTTGCGGACTAAGTGGAAAACCATTGTAATCCGTGCGATTAGTGGATTAAATCCTCAGTTGAGGTAAATCATCTCTGCGGGGGTGGACTGGAGTAGCTTCGTTAACAGCGAACCAGGATAAAAATAATTGTGCAATTTATTTTTATCGTCCAAGATTTAAAGTCACACTTATTCAATCCCCCCCCCTTTCTAAGTGTTTTTCTATCCTTCAGACCACACCTGTTTTACAAAACAAAACACCTTACAGCCTTCTTTTCAATACTCCTCCTACATTCAACAACCTTAGAACATTTGGTTGTCTTGCCTATGCTAGCACATTACAAAGACAAAGGGATAAATTAGACCCTAGGGCTTCTAAATGTGTTTTCTTAGGATTTACATTAGGCATCAAAGGATACCTTCTATTTGATCTCCAATCTAGAAAAATTTTTAATTCTAGGAACTGTGTTTTTTATGAAACAATCTTCCCATATACACCATACATTACATCTGTCCAAACCAACAATGACCAACAAATCAGTGACAATGATACCACCACCATCCCCTTTCTTTTTGACTTCCCTTCCACCCCTACCACACCTGAACCAAACTCACACACAACTACTACTAATAACCTCACACCCAGCCCTGACAGTGCCAAATTCACTACAAATTCTCCCCTCATTACTGACCCTGCCAATACATCCCCCACTAACATTATTAACAATACCCCTAATACTGAACACACAGGACAATCTTCCCAACAAACTCATAATGACAATGAACCTCCTGGTACTGATAACACCAACCCTGACCCCGTCATTCCTCAGATAAGAAAATCAAATAGAGCTAAATCTGCCCCTGCACACCTTAAGGACTTCATTTGCAATAATTACTCTACCAATGCTATATATGATATATCTGATTTCATTTCATACACATCTATTTCTCCTGCATATTTCAATTTTGTATCTGCCATTTCTGTTTCTTGTGACCCTACTTCATATAAGCAAGCCAGCCATCATTCTCATTGGAACAAAGCCATGAATGATGAGCTGCAAGCTTTAACCAACAACAAAACTTGGCAATTCATGCCACTGCCACCAGGTAAGAAGTGCATAGGTTGCAAGTGGGTCTATAAGACAAAATACAAATCCGATGGTACTTTAGAGAGACACAAGGCCAGGTTAGTTGCTCAAGGTTTCACTCAAATCCAAGGTATTGACTATTTCGAAACTTATTCACCTGTCATCAAACTCACAACTGTAAGACTTGTCCTTGCTCTTGCTTCTTCTTTAAACATGCACCTTTTCCAATTAGATGTTCACAATGCTTTTCTACATGGAGAATTGAATGAGGAGGTGTATATGTCTCTTCCTAAGGGCATTACACCATCATATCCTAATCAAGTCTGCAGATTACTAAAATCTATTTATGGTTTAAAACAGTCCAGTAGACTATGGTTTCAAAAATTGTCTACAGTCCTTTTGAAAAACCATTTTACACAATGTTCTTCAGATCACTCATTGTTTATTAACCATTCTGATAATAACATTACTTTTGTGCTCATTTATGTTGATGACCTTCTTATTGCAGGCACCAATATCACCATAATTGATCACACAAAGGCATTACTCAATAAGCACTTTCATATTAAAGACCTGGGAATTCTGCGATACTTCCTTGGCCTGGAGATTGCCCGCAACAAAACGGGAATACACATCAACCAACGCAAATACACACTCGATCTGTTGTCACAAGCTGGACTTCTTGGATGCAAACCTGCCTCCACACCAATGACCCGTGACACAAGACTCAACACAACAGACGGCACTCCTCTTTCAGAACCCACCAAATATAGACGACTCATTGGCCAGCTGATTTACTTATTAAACACGCGGCCTGACATTTCCTACGCTGTACAACAACTCAGTCAACATATGTCCAACCCAACAGATTTGCACTTCAACAGTGCCCTCCGTGTTCTGCGTTATCTCAAAGGTTCTCCAGCACAAGGTCTCTTCTTCCCCAGCAACTCTCCACTACAATTAAAAGCATTCTCCGACTCTGACTGGGCCACCTGCCCTGAGACAAGAAAATCCATCACAGGATTCTGTATATACTTAGGCTCTTCTCTCATTTCTTGGAAATCCAAGAAGCAACCAACCATATCTCGCAGTTCAACCGAAGCTGAATATCGCTCTATGGCCTCAACCGTATGCGAACTTCAATGGTTAACCAATCTTCTACAAGAACTCCACATCAAATTCAAAACTCCAGCTACACTCTATTGTGATAATGCCTCTGCAATCCACATTGCCAGCAACTCCTCTTTCCACGAACGGACGAAACACATTGAAATCGACTGCCACATTGTTCGCGAAAAACTTCAACAACAACTTTTTCAGTTACTCCCGGTGTCTTCATCACAACAGCTTGCAGACCTTTTTACAAAGCCTTTGGATCCTTCTGTTTTTAAAACAAACATTTGTAAACTTGGGCTACATACAATATATCCTCAAGTTTATGGGGGGTGTTAGACAACAAGCCTATTGGGCCTTAGGTTCTCTTCTTTTGGGCTTAGGTATGTTAGGTTAAGCCCACTATGGATCCACATATATAGTTGGTGTCCAACCCAATATGGTAATTAAGCTGAGCGGGAAACTATTTCCAATTTCAATTTCATTTGCTTCTGGTTTTTTTCTGCATTTCATTCATTAACAAGATGAATCACCATCATCTTGTATTATCTACTATTCAATGTGTTCTTTAAGTCTTAAAGTTTACTCTTGATTGGGTGAGTCTTTAGAGTTTAATCCATCTAAACTTTTATTAAAAAAAGTATTTTTATCTAATTTATTAACTCCTACTTAAATTATTAAATTTTATATATATATATATATATATATATATATATATATATATATATATATATATATATATATATATATATATATATATATATATATATATATATATATATATATATATATATATATATATATATATTTCCTCCGTCCCACAATGAGTGACCCATTTAGAATAAAATAATGTTCTAAAATGAATGATCTATTTTAATTTCCAATACAACTTTTTTCAATTCTACCATCTAATTAATAAAAAGTTTACCATCTCTAATGCATGATAAGGATACTAGTAAAAACAATATTTTCTCTTTTTTTTTTTTACACTTTTTTAATTTATGTAAAATGATGTGTTGGGTCACTTATTGTAGAACGAAGTGGTGAGTATTTTATAGTAGCAACAATGGGCACACAGAATCTAAGTAGCATGATTTCCGCAAACACACATCTCTCTCGTTCATATATATATATATATATATATATATATATATATATATATATATATATATATATATATATATATATATATATATATATATATATATTATAATTTATAATATTATGTTAAGTGTACGTTACAATTAGCCTTATTAAAATTGCATTAAATGTCATTGATTTTCACCTTTTTAAATAAAAAAAGGTTATTTTCAAACAAATTCTAATGGATTTGATACATACAATTGGTAGAATAAAATACACATTTTATAATTTTGCAAATTGAATTTATAGTAGATAAAAAATAACCGTTTATACTGTATCTTCATCATTTAAGTTGGGTTACCGTCGAGTTGTATGCCTATGAATTCTTCATCTGAAATCTATTTTAGAGTTTTTCTCATTGCCTCGGTTGGGAGGTCTTGTTTGTCATCCGTCGTAGTTTTGTCCAAAAACAAATTGAAAATCGCCGCACTGAGGTCCGGATGATTATGGTTGGGGGTTGTGAACCTTCTAGCTTTCCTCTCCCGCTAAAAGAATAGTTGCAATTGTATCTTTCAACAATATTTCATGTATTGAGCGAGCTCCAAATAGGTCGGCGTGGATGATAATTCGTTCGTCGTAGATGTTGTGATCCTTCTTCTAGTTGATGGTAGAGCAACAATGTCGGGTGTCGCGAAGAAATCTCTTCTTATGATGTAGATGCAAACACTTTCGCGGGGGACGTATCAAATGAGAACTTTGGTTATTATGAGAATTGAGAACTTTTAATAATAACCATACGATTTAAATTCAATGTCTTAGATTTCACTCAAATTTTAAGATACAATAATTAATAGATAGATTTTGACTTAAATACATATCACATAAATGCATATCTGATCATTGATTTTAAATCGTATGGTTGTTATTAAAAGTTCTCAGTTCTCATAATAACCAAAATTCTCATTTGATACGTCCTCATATATATATATATATATATATATATATATATATATATATATATATATATATATATATATATATATATATATATATATATATATATATATATATATATATATATATATATATATATATATAGCAATTGAGGTCGCTTCTAGTTGGCGTGGTGCGGCATGCGGAAGACCGTTGAAGTGGATCCAACAACTGACTATAAAAAGTAATATAATATAGTATGCAGTTTTCTGACAAGATTTCACATGTCGTTGATCGCTCTATTACAAATATACTTTAGAATGGATATGATTTGTTGGGTCGATTTTGCCGGCCTTTTATAATGGTGTAGCGCACAAAACCGGCGTGATTGATAGTGAGAAAATGAAAAAATTTATAAGCTTAATTGTTAAACTTTAATTTTGAAAGATTTAATAAATTAACCACTCTAAATATATTTCCTATTCATAATTCAAACATTAATTCATCACATTTAATAATACTGCTCCATTTGCCTAGACATATCATCATCCGCAAGTAAAAAAATTGCAGTACCCATTCAATATCATGAAGGAGCACGTATAAATAAATAAGGTAGGGTCCACTTCGCAATTAAAATTGTTGGTCTATAATAAATAGTATTAGTATTATTTTTTTGGATCTGTCAATAATACTACTAATAGTATGAGTAGTTTTCTAGCTATTAATCTAAAAATAATTTTTTTAGGTTTGTTGTGTTGTCTCCGTTACACACACATACCATAACAACACTAAACATTTCAAAACTCCATGCTAACCATAAAAAACAATAAAATTGGATAAGTTTTTCCAATATAATACTCAAACTCAACACAAAGATACGGCAACAATAATGCAAACTATACAAAACAGGAAAGAAGAGAAATCTAAGCATCACATTGTTTAACCTAAAAAAGCATAAAAGGTTGTTTAGATTAAGAAGTAGACAAGTTCACGAATCACGCAGACCAAGGGGATGAAGCACAAGAAAGCATAAAAAAACAATAGACGATTCTAGTAAAAAATAATAGTAATCAAATTGGACTTTACAGCACATATATATGCATACGATAACTGTTGATCAAACTATCGATGTCACATTCGTAGGTTGGTTCGTATAATCCCTGAAAGTCATGAGAGTCGTCACATGCTCTTATTTTAAAAGATATAATTCATGTGTGGCTAGCCAATAAAGTAACAGTGGAAAATAAAATAAAATGTTGATGCATGTATGATGTATGGATAATATTTACCCTCTCTAGAGTTGCGTGATTCAGAATTTTTGAGAAGATGTGTAGAAGTGTAATTTGTTTATTCTAGTGAAAGTATGTTAATTATGGTTGTCGAAGTTAAGGTTAGAAATAAGTGGACTGAATTGAATTTCATAAGAAATGAATCTATTTGAAATTCAATTTAAATTCTTTTGCAAATTTTTCCAATACAAATTCGATTTGATGAAAACTAGCAAGAAATCTTGTTTAACTCGATAGACGAGAGAAATAAATATTAACCATTGAATTTATCAAGAAAGAGAATGTTCATGCATTAATGTGGCTATTAGTTTTTTTCTTGATGAATTTAATTGTTGATATTTGTTCTTCTCATTTCTCATTATAAAATGCTCTCACTTGTCGTATGCTCTCACTTGTCGTATCAAGTGAGAGTATTTTTCAATGAGAGATGTGAGGAATAAATATCAACCATTGAATTCATCAAGAGAAAGAATGATAATACATTATTGTGGCTATTAATTTCTTTCTCTTGATGTATCTAATGGTTGATATTTGTTCCTCTCATATATATGGGATATGATCAACTGATCACAAGGTGTCAAAGTTTCATCAATTCTTTTAACGGTTGATATTTGATGTCAAATTAAACTTTGACACCTTGGAAATCGTAAAAACATGGAAAGATAATCATGGCGCTGACGCCAGTTGTAAATAGTCGAAATAGTGAGAATTTAAAACGCCTATTTTCTCCTTTAAAACATTTAATTGAAAATGGCCTTTTGAGGGGGCAATTTGTTACTCTTGGATTTCGACTACCTTATTCATAAAAAGATTTAAGGACATGTGAACATATATTTTCCAGAACCAGCGTTAAAATACGAGTTTTAATTGTTGACCAATTTATAGGTCGAAATGGCCCAAAGAAGATATCTAGTCGAAGGACCTTTGACAGGGTAAAGAGATGGTCGAAGTTCCATAGTTGTTTTATACTTAGAAGGAAAAAACTTTGAGAAACTTCATTGATTTGGACAGTCTGAGAATGGTCGAAGTCGAAGCTAGTGGATAAGGTCAGACACTTTTTTTCTAAGTACACGTGGGAGTCCAATAGGCGAAGGCTGCATGTTGTAGACACGTGGTGGTCCATGTAACACCCCTTTTTATACCCCAAAATATTTAACAAATAATCAGAGAAATACATGCATATAATTCAAAAGGGCGTCACATTGATACTTTTAGAAGAACCAAAAACCTTAAAAAAATACTGACAGCATTTATCTATACAGCACAATACTCCTGGTCATTTTTAATAACACTCAATATCAAATCACAATTTAACCTGGATATGCATTCACAGCGGAAAATATGATACTCATGTGATTCATAATGATTCATGTCCCATACCATGATCATACATCGACTAATAGTCTCAATTCAACATAAAACATAATCAAAAGTTTTGGCTTGTAAGCCTCTCAAAAGACATGTAGCCAATAAATAAGTTCACAAGTCATAGCATAATACATACGCAAATATAACATGAGTTCAATACACCTAGTCTACCCAGTGTTACATGACCAGAGCATCGACTCACTACCTAGTCTCCGATAACCAAGGAAGAACCTCCGGCTAAGTCCAGCACGAGCTACTAAACTCCAGGACCTGCATGTCGCCAAACGAGGGCAACATTAAAACAGAAGGGTGAGAATACGAACCATTATGAAGAAAGTATAACAGAATACAATGGTTAAATCAACACTTCAAGTAATTAGTCATACTATGTAAAACAAAATAGATCATAGTAATCAACACATATTTCACATGTTATCGAATATACAACAAGCTCAAATAATATAATATTTCAAAATAGTAATATAGTATTTTTATCAACTAGTTATTTCTAAATTTCAAATTTTAGAATCATAATAGAAATACAATCTAATTTGCTATCTTTATTAGGAACATATTATATTAATTATTTTATAGAAATCAATTCCATTTCACACATGTCCTAGAAACAGTGATGGACACTCAAAATGTGACGTAGTGTTCTCCCTGCCTGTGTTCTTACGAAAAAAGACCTCACAATTGTCTACTCAATTATTGAGTTGAGTGTCAAACACAGCAACCACAAAAAGTCCTCTTCCCATTAAATAGTGGAAAACCATATGAATTAAACATCACTAATGTGCTCTGTCCAAACAACCATCCAACTAAATTCAAAAAAGAAGATACAATATAATTGTTCCAGACATATTTTATAGCTGTTCCAACACTTTAAGTTACCTAGAAAACTATGCCCCAGCGATAAGCTATGTATAGTCCCCAAACCATAGAAGGATAGACGGTACAAAAGGAAGTTCATTCACGGTAGCTACAGAAGAATAAACTCACACATCAATTATTCCCATAGTCCATGCAACATCTTAAACATCGGTTAACTCAATCTAACAATCTACTAATACCATAATTACCGCAAAACATTGTATGAAGTGACTAATGATAGTATTATAAGCCTCAACTGCAAAAATGAAAAGAACAGAAGCTTACTGTTTCGCCATTTGCTCTGTTTTCTTTTTCTAATTTTCAATTTCTCACCAAATCCTAATATACCAAATAGAAATCAAACACATACTTGTATGATTTCAACTATGGATAAACAATAATGTTAATCTACCCATTACCCCATTATACTAGCCCACAATGATTAGGGATTCTCCCCCTTACCTCTTGTTTTCTCCTCCAAAACCCTAGTTCCTCTTCTTGTTCCTCTCCTCCACTTCTATTCTTCAAAAACCAGCAAATTGATAAAATGATGTCTCTACCCCTTGTTTCCTTTCTTGCTATCTTTATTTATTATTTTGGGCTTTAAAAAAATAATAGCACCCCCAATTGCTTATTACTCTAATAAATAGGCCCAATTAATCTAACTCTCTAATAACTTAATTAATTCTATTAAACACAAATGCACTCAAGTTTAATTAATTAAATAAATAATTAAATCTCATAATAGTTAAATAATTAATTAACACACTAAAGTATAAAATATTATAATAAAATAAATACTATAAAAAAAACGGGTTGTTACAACTCTCCCCAACTTAAAAGATTTTCGGCCTCGAAAATTACCTCAAACAAACAACTCCGGATACGATTCCTTCATCTTATCCTCGAGTTCCCAAGTGATGTTGCCATCGGCGACTCCGCCCCATACCACTTTAACCAAAGCGATCTCCTTACCACGAAGCTTCTTCACTTCCCGATCTTCAATCCGGATAGGTGTTGTATCAACCGCCAAATTATCTCTTACTTGAACATCATCCAGCTGAACAACATGCGATGGATCCGCAATATACCTCCTCAATTGAGACACATGGAACACATCATGGAGATTAGAAAGAGACGGTGGCAACGCAATCCGATAAGCCACTTCACCCACTCTTTCCGAAATTTGGTAAGGACCAATAAAACGTGGTGTTAACTTACGTGACTTCAACGCTCTACCAACTCCCGTTATTGGCGTAACACGAAGAAACACATGATCATCCTTCTCAAATTCAAGAGCTTTCCTTCTCTTATCATGGTAACTCTTTTGGCGGCTTTGAGAAGCCTTCATCTTCTCTTAAATCATCTTAATTTTATCCGTAGTCTCTTGAATCAATTCGGGTCCAACTACAACACTCTCTCCCGACTCATACCAACATAAAGAAGTTCTACACCTCCTTCCATAGAGAGCCTCAAAAGGTGCCATTCCAATACTCGAATGGAAACTGTTGTTATAAGTAAACTCGATCAACGGCAAGAAACTATCCCAATTTCCTCCTTGTTCCAAAACACATGACCTTAAAAGATCCTCAAGTGACTGAATAGTCCTCTCCGTTTGACCATCAGTTTGCGGATGATACGCTGAACTCAAACGCAACTTCGTACCCAATGCGCCTTGCAAACCTTCCCAAAATCTCGAAGTGAACCTCGGATCTCTATCCGAAACAATACTCGATGGAATACCATGCAAGCACACAATCCTCTCGATGTATAACTTAGCAAGTCTCTCCATTGAATAATCCATCCTCATCGGAATAAAATGAGCACATTTAGTCAACCGATCTACAATTACCCATATCGCCTCACAATTACTCGATGTCCGCGGTAAACCTGAAACAAAATCCATCGAGATACTATCCCACTTCCACTCGGGAATAGATAACGGTTGCATCAAACCAGACGGTTTTTTATTTTCAATCTTTGACTTTCTTAAGTCAAACAAGAATACACAAATTCAGCTATGTCCTTCTTCATACCTTGCCACCAAAACATTCTCCTCAGATCTTGATACATTTTAGTAGCGCCCGGATGAATACTCAAACCACTTCTATGCCCTTCCTCGAGAATTCTCTTTCTCAAGTCCGTAACATCTGGAACACAAACTCGATTACGACACTTCATAATACCATTCTCATCAATTCGAAAGTCACCACCTCTTCCTTGATTAATCAATGTGAATCGATCAACCAAACCTAAATCAGATTTCTGTCCTTCTCGATTCTCGTCCAAAATACTACTAGTAAGCTTCAACATACCAAGCTTCACACCACTAGAAGTCTCTTCGCATAACAAACTCAAGTCTCTAAATTGTTCCAACAATTCAAACTCTCGAACCATCAACATAGACATGTGCAATGATTTCCTACTCAATGCATCGGCTACAACATTCGCTTTACCAGGATGGTAGTTTAAACCAAAATCGTAGTCCTTCAAGAATTCCAACCATCTTCTTTGTCTCATATTCAACTCTTTCTGATCGAACAAGTACTTCAAGCTCTTGTGATCACTAAACACATCAAACCTTGATCCAAACAAATAATGTCTCCAAAGCTTTAACACAAACACCACAGCTGCCAACTCCAAATCATGTGTAGGATAATTCCTCTCATGAACTTTGAGTTGCCTTGAAGCATAAGCTACAACTTGTCCTCTTTGCATTAGAACACCTCCCAATCCCAACAAAGAAGCATCACAGTAAACCACAAAAGGTTCTAACGGATCCGGTAAAATCAAAATGGGAGCAGAAGTCAATCTTCTCTTAAGTTCTTGGAAATTCTCCTCACATTGCGAAGTCCAAATAAAGGCTTGCCCTTTCCTAGTCAACTGCGTCAGTGGTAACGACAACTTCGAAAACCCCTCAATGAACTTCCTGTAATAACCAGCCAAACCAAGAAAACTTCTAATCTCAGCAACAGACTTAGGTGCCTCCCATTGGGATACAGCCTCAATCTTCGAAGGATCAACAGAAATACCTCCACTTGAAATCACATGCCCGAGAAAACTTACTTCGCTTAACCAAAACTCACATTTAGATAGCTTAGCAAACAACTTCTTCTCTTTCAATACGGATAGAACAACTCTCAAGTGCTCAGCATGCTCTTCTTCACTCTTAGAGTAAATCAAGATGTCATCAATGAATACCACAACAAACTTGTCCAGGTAGTCATGAAAGATCCTATTCATATATTCCATGAACACACCAGGTGCATTAGTCACACCAAACGGCATCACAGAATATTCGTAATGACCATACCTCGTCCGAAAAGCAGTTTTCTGAATGTCCTCAGCTCTAACGCGAATCTGATGATATCCAGACCTCAAATCAATCTTGCTAAACACACATGCTCCAACCAACTGATCCATCAAGTCATCAATTCTCGGAAGTGGATATCGGTTCTTAATCGTCACTTTGTTCAATTGTCTATAATCAACACATAACCTCATCGAACCTTCTTTCTTCTTGACCAATAGAACAGGTGCACCCCACGACGATACACTAGGACGAATAAATCTCTTCTCAAGTAACTCTTCAAGTTGACTCTTCAACTCTTTCAGCTCAGAAGTGGACATCCTATATGGAGCCATCGATACAGGACTAGTTCCAGGAACTAAATCAATCGAGAACTCAACTTCTCGTTCCGGTGGTAAGTCAATTATATCATCAGGAAATACCTCCGCAAATTCACAAACTATAGGCAATTCCTCAATGGTTCTCTTCTCACGCACATCTAAGGTTGCTAACAACATGAACAATTCAGCTCCACCATGAACCGATTCGTTGACTTGCTTAGCGGATAAGAATAAATCTTCTTTAATACAATTCTCAGGAAAGATGACCGTCTTATCAAAACAGTTGATATGCACACGATTAAATTCCAACCAATTCATGCCCAAAATCACATCAAGTTGTTCTAAAGGAAGGCAAACTAAATCGATCCCGAAATCCCTACCAAAGATACTCAATGGACAATTCAGACATACATAAGAAGTAGAAACAGAACCCATAGCAGGTGTATCGATAACCATACTTCTACGCATATCAGATAATACAAGATTCAATCTTCTAGCACAATCCAAGGAAATGAAATAATGTGTTGCACCAGTGTCAATAATAGCAATCAAAGGTGTACCATTAATGAAGCACGTACCTTGAATTAGCCTCTCATCAGTAGTGGCTCCCGCACCAGATAATGCGAACACTTTTCCTTTTGCTTGCTCCTTCTTTGGCTTGTCACATTTTGTACTAACGTGGCCTTTCTCCCCACAGTTGAAACAAGTCACATTCGAACCACCTCTACAATTAGTAGCTATGTGACCATACTTGCCACACTTGAAACAAGTAGTAACCTCTTTCTTGCACTCAGCAGCTTTATGACCCTCAACTCCACATTTGAAACACTTAGGTGAAGTAGAAGATCCTCCCCAACTTGGCTTCTTGCCAAAACCAGCTTGTTTCCTCTTGTCATCATACGGTTTCCCACGATCCTGATTCTTTCCTTTCAAACTCTTGTAGATAGAGGCACTCTCTCTACTATACTCATCATAAATCCGACTCTTGTTAACCAATTCAGTAAAACGGGTAATCTGTTGGTAACCAATAGCCTTCTTGATATCATGTCTCAAGCCATTCACAAACTTCAAACATTTAGATCTCTCAGCATTAGCAGTATTATAGTGAGGACAATACTTGATAAGCTCCTGAAACTTAGCAGCATAAACAGCAACAGTACCATTTCCTTGCTTTAACTCAAGGAACTCCACCTCTTTCTTCCCACGACAATCTTTAGGAAAATAGTTCTCCAAGAAGACATCACGGAAAAGATCCCAAGTAACCTCAATGCCATCTTCTTCAAACCTCTGAAGAGTGTTGTTCCACC
This sequence comes from Vicia villosa, assembly GCF_029867415.1. Taxonomy (NCBI): domain Eukaryota; kingdom Viridiplantae; phylum Streptophyta; class Magnoliopsida; order Fabales; family Fabaceae; genus Vicia; species Vicia villosa. The sequence continues at coordinate 67,787,371 of NC_081186.1, read as the reverse complement.
AATCTTCAGCTTCCTTTTCCAGCATATGAGTACCAAACTGCACTCTCTGAGCATCAGTACAGTTCATAACTCTGAAGATCTTCTCAATCGCCTTCAGCCAAGCTTGAGCTTTATCAGGTTCATGTTCACCTTCAAAAACAGGAGGATTGTTCCTCTGGAATCTCCCTAAAGCACGGTACTCATCGTCATCTCCATTTCGGTTACCAGCATTCGCCTGAGGAATCTGACCAATGGAGCCAGCCAACATCCTCAATGCCTCAGCAATAGCATCATCATTCCTGCCTGCAACCATCGTCCTAGTCAACCAAACAACCAGACAAACGGTATCGATCGTGTCAGATACACAAATCAAATACAACAAGATAAGAAAACATTAAAGACTATTGACCAACTGGTCGACCATGCTCTGATACCACTAATGTAACACCCCTTTTTATACCCCAAAATATTTAACAAATAATCAGAGAAATACATGCATATAATTCAAAAGGGCGTCACATTGATACTTTTAGAAGAACCAAAAACCTTAAAAAAATACTGACAACATTTATCTATACAGCACAATACTTGTATTACATCAATGACACAATTATATTAGGAACCAAACAACCTACAATGAACAGACGAGAACATCAAATTATGCATAAGAAGAAGTTGGAGGAACATCAAAGAAGGAAAAAAGAAATTTGAAAAGACAAGGAGATGTAATTATTCAACAGCTCGAGGTAGCAAGTTATCTAGAAGATCTTTCCAACTTACAAGAAAAGAAAACGTGGAGATTTAAAGAAGCAATAATTAGAAGGAGACTTGACATGCGTGCAGATCTTTTGGCTTTTAGACTTTCAAATATTGGAGAAGAGGAAGAGTCAGAAGAACCAATATAAAAGCGGAAAACCTCTTTGAACAAAAACACAAAAAGAACTTCACCCAGAGAAATAAGATAAGAAGAAGAATCAAAATGAGTACTTCTGTTAAAACTCCATCCAAAGAAATCAGAGAAGAGGAATAACCAAAACACAAAACGAGTACTTCATCCAATGCTGAGAGAACAGAAGCTGATGTCTAACCTTTGGCTATAGAGGTCCAAGGCGTTGAAAGAGACCCTGCTCCCAAACGTTTGAGACTCAGAAGAGCTCTTAGGAAGAGAAGATCAAGAAGAAGAAGGGTGAAAATTCCAATCATCATCGATTTTGATGATGATGAAGAAAATTATACTTGGTCAAACTTTCTCTCTGCCATAGAATTTAGATATGATTAATAAAAAAATTTATTTAATAATTTTATTTGTAAGTTTTTACTATGTCAAACTTTTTGTAAGTTTATTGAATGCATTTTTATTTGTCAGCTTAAGATTACATCTAATATAGAACTTTCTTATATTATATTATATGGTTAAGGTTTCTGATATGATACTAAATCAAAACACATTTGCAACAAAACGGAAAATACAGGAAAATAATTAGAAATTATAACACACCAAAATCTAAACCAAACTCATCTCCAAAAACTAAAGCATATTCATAACAAAAATTATAACTCAAAACAATATAATATTTTTGTTAACTTCTATATCCAACAAAAAAAACAGAAGCATATGAAACATGTCCACAAACAGAACAACAAACAAACGGTAAATATGAACAATATACAACATCGAACGAAATATGAAGCAAGAAACATGTGCCTAGACAAAAGGAATGAAAATCGAAGATGAAGAGTACAGTACTTCGAAGATGAGGATGGGAACAAGAATGAAGATGTTGAAGATTTACGATTCAAATGAACGAATAGGGTGAAGATTTGAATTCCAAATGAATGGATATGATAAGGATACAGACTACGCTTCCGTTGTTGTCTCTGATTCATCTTATGTTCGCACAGGGCATCTTATGAAAGAAATGCAGAATAAATTTTGTTTTAATTTATGAGTAAAACCTTTAACCACGATTGAGTCAATCCACCATTGTTAAATCATTTTCAATTTATGCTTTCAATAATGAACTTAGGTGACACAAGTTTAATGTACTCGAAAAAATAGAAAAATGTAGTTGATGGGAATCAAAACTTGCTACGTATAATTTATCACCACAGTTTTCAGGAACAACTGTCGTTAAATTACTTTTTAGGGTTAATATCACGTTACCCCCTACAATATAGGTGAGATTGGGTTTATCCCCTATAAAAAAATTTGATTCCCCCCTAAGGGTACAATTTACCCCCTGTAAATTTTTTTATTTATTCCCAAATTCAGTGTTAAAATTATACGTTTATGGGGAATTAAAAAAAATACAGAGGAGAAATAAAAAAAATTATAGGGAAAAAATCAAAATTCGCTACAAAGGCAGAGGATAACGTATATTTAATCTTACTTTTTAAAATCACTAAGCGCTTTAACTTTAATCTATTATAACAATAAATAAGATATTGTTGTAACTTTGACGATGTTGTATATGTTATTTTCTAAAACAATGTAAAAAATATTTGTTTATTATTGAAAATAATAAAATCTTTATAATAAGTGAGGTCAAATATATATATATATATATATATATATATATATATATATATATATATATATATATATATATATATATATATATATATATATATATATATATATATATATATATATATATATATATATATATAAAATAAATAATAGAATCAACAAGAGGTATAAATGATACTCCATCTAAAATAACACGAAAAATTTCTACAACAAGTAAACGGTAGAATATTCCAATAATTACAATTGTTCACACAAACTTGTAATAAGAATAAAGCTATGTTTAAAAGACTGTTTTTAATTTAATGTTAATGATTTAATAATATACTATATTGATAATTTTTTATTTATGTAAGAATTATTATGACTTCAAAACAAGGCAATACTCATTTATCCAACCCAAACTATGCCGCGTTCCCGACTGCTATACGCATCTCTTCTAACATACATGTCACAAACTCATTGGCTAAAATTTGACGTGTCCTCATATTACAAACGGTGCACACTACACCCCAAGCGCACTCTATCATCCCAAATATATTTTTATATTTTATACACTATACATTTCCCACCCACTGCAATATTCCATGATCCCTCAACTAGCATGTCTTCCCTCCTCCATAAAATATTATCATACTCACTCACATAGCAGCAGCTTGCATCAATATTCACACAAAATTCTCTCTCTCTCTCTCTCTCTTCTCTCCACCGCCTTAGAAGAAAATTTCCCAACTCAGTGGGTTTTGTTTTTCTCATATTCTATAATAGAGTCTCGAACTTACGGTTACACCGGCCAGAAACTCATAACTGCAATTTCTCATTAACGGTAAGGTGGTTGCAGTTCGAGGCGGAGGAAGGAAGCAAGCAAGCGGCGGCGATTATTTGATACTAAGCTGTGTAACGACGGAGACGACGGAAGAGAAAACTGATTCGCACGTGTGTACGTGCAAAATAACAAACAAAAAGAAAACCGTTTGTAATTGCAGGTGCAGGTTCGTGTGGGTGGGTGGTTAAAAAAACAGTTAGAGATCACGGTTATTTTGTGAAAAAAGAAACAAAATGCCTCACAGAGCAACTTACTTTTTTCCTAGGCAATTTCCAGAGAAAAGATTGGATGAATCTTCCAACAAGATTTTAGATCACGAGAAGAAAAAACTTGCAGTCAATTCAACTGATGCAACTTGTTGCATTGAAAATGATATTGTTACTGCAACTTCTGCTTCTCATAAAGACGACGTCGTTTTCTCTCCGGCTAAAAACTCGGCTGTTTCTGATCTTCTTAGTAGCGGCGATAAGTTCCGATGCGAACAGAAGCAGATTGCTGCGTTTTGTGATTGGTTGGTTGATAAACGACATACTCATCATTCTCATCATGCTCGTCATTCTCATCATGCTCATCACCATCACCACCGTCGTCATCAGCATCATCATCATCACCGTCACCGATCGGATCAATGTCTACCTGAAGACGAGCCTCTACTTCCGGATTTGCATGCGGAAAAGGATGCTGTTGCTGCTGATCGGAGCTTTGATCGGGAAGTTTCGCTTCCGAGATTATCAAGTGGAAGTAGTTACGCTGCGAGTTTGTTTGCTTCGGATGTTACCGTTACTGCTACATTCTCGAGCGATGACATTGCTAGAGAAGATACTACGTCGTCGTTTCGTGTTTCTACGAATGAAGCTGCGAGAAGGAACGAACAGCATCAACACAAGGAGGAAGAGGAACAACATGAAGAAGAAAAATGCGGCGAAGAAGAGAACTACACTAAGAAGTATAAAGAAAGCTATGAACTACAATTTGCTTTGGCGAAGAGGCTTTCTTTCTTATCAAGCTTTGGTTCTGAACCGGTTCTCACTTTCGATACTGGATTAGAAACTTGGGACGTTGAATCCGTTTCTCGTCGCTTATGGGTATGATAACAAACGACACTTATTTAAAGTAAACTTTTTAGTGTATCTTTAGATTCAAACTGAATTTATAGAACTGTAATGCATGGAGATTGATAATAATGGTTTTGGTTTTGTGATTTTTTTGTTCTCTCAGGTGACGGGATGTTTGTCTTACACGGACAAGATTTCGGACGGATTTTATAACATATTGGGAATGAATCCGTATTTGTGGTTGATGTGTAATGACATGGAGGAAGAAGGGAATTGCCTTCCTACGTTGATGGCGCTTAGAGCGGTTGAGCCCAATGAGAGTTCATTGGAAGTGATTCTTATTGATAGACGAGAGGATTCTCGTCTTAAGGTACTTCAAGATAAAGCTCAAGAGCTGTATTCTGCTTCTGAGAATACCTTGATGCTTGTTGAAAAGCTCGGAAAACTTGTTGCTATCTTTATGGGGTAAGAATAAGATAAGAATATATGAGATCATAATAATAATAATGCTTTTAAATAAAGATCTTCGACCGAGATCTTGGATAACAATTTTTTATCTCCATGATGCAACCGTGATCTAGACAATTGTGATCTTGGTTGTGGCCTAACAACTCGATGCAACGCTGATCTAGACATTAGTGATTTATGTCATTACATAACAATTTTTTATGTCCATTAGGCAAGCAAAACCCTTACGGCGACAGCTATTTAAAACCTGATAATAATGAAAATTAGCATTAACTATTTAATTGTTTAGCGATATATTTATGTGTTTGGTATTTGATGTATGAAAAGGGGCACCTTCCCTATGGAGCAAGGGGATATGCAAAGGAGGTGGCAGATGGTCAGCAAGAGGTTGAGGAATTTTCATCAGTGTGTTGTGCTTCCCATTGGTAGTTTGTCTACAGGAATCTGTAGGCATCGTGCAATTCTCTTCAAGGTGAATTATTTTGTTACTTAGTTGGGATATACTCAATGGTTTATGATCTGTTAGGATAAACACTTCAATTAAGTGCTCATAGCATAAATGTTTATCATATAGGTGCTTATGTATAAATTATTTTTATAGCAAGTTAACAATAGATAAAATGAAGTTAAATTGTTTTCCTACCGGTTACAAGCTGTTTCTATAAACTATCATACAGATTTTATGAAAATAAGCTATAAACACTTTATGGACATATGATTAGCTTATGTTAATCCAAGTAGGGTGTGAATCAACATGAGGCCTGGGATATTGATAGTTATTCACTGTTGTTTATGTTTGTTGATGCAGAGATTGGCAGATTATATAGGTTTACCATGCCGCATTGCTCGAGGTTGCAGGTACTGTGCATCAGATCATCAGTCGTCTATTCTTGTCAAGATTAAAGATGACAGACAACTGTCAAGGTATTGCAATGTCTACTTTGGGTTTTTTCTTATATCCCATTGATTTTATGTTTAGTTTTCGGTTTTCCTAGCTTCAAGAATTTTTAAGTGATTTTAAACTGATAAGTTATATGAATCATTGAATATCTCTGTTTAGATTGCTCATATATATTAGAATTCTAGTTTGCAACTAATATCTTATTGACTTTGTAGAAGATTTTTAAGTTCACTCTTGTTTGTCAAGAATTGTTTGATTACTTTCTCACCAGTCCCTTGTTCTTTTTAACAGGGAGTATGTTGTTGACCTGGTTGGGGAACCAGGAAATATTCTTGGGCCAGATTCATCAATTAATGGAGCATATGCATCTTCCACACCTTCCCCATTTCAAATATCTCATTTGAGAAAATCTCAGTCGCCCTATGTGGATAATGCAGCATCTCCTCAAGTTATAGGTGTTAATCAGATTTCTCCCCAAGTTATAGGTTTTAATCAGATTTCTCCCGACAATCACCTGTATTCAGGTATGCTGTGCTTTATATACCCGACCATTTGATCTTCCTATTGCTTAAAAATACTATTTGTTTCAAGTTCAGAATATATGTAGCATTGATGCATTATTGATCATTTAGGTTCATATTACTTGAACCTTATTTATAAGTAGGGTTCATAATAATGTGTTTCAATTAATTTTGTTAATTGTGTGTGTACGTGTAAGGTGAGCTATTTTACATCATCAAGCAAATTTTAGCTACATGTTTCATTTTCCATTCCCTAGAGATTATGCATTTAGGCCAAACTAAGGTCTGATCTTCCTTATTACTTCAGGCCAAACTAAACCATTTAGTTCATAATTCATCCATTTAAAAATGTTTTAGCTCGTATTCTGGCATAATAAATTTAAAAATTTCAGATATCAGTCATATTTTAAAGTGGTCTTAGTTGTTACTCAATCTTGTACAGGCCGTTTACAGGAAGAACAACTAAGTAAAGAAACTGATTTGCTGAAAAATAATAATGGCTTCATTTATGCTCCAGTCGATCAAACTTGTGGAGGTACATAACCACCTGTAATTCCTTTTGTTTTTAATGGTGGAGGTACATAACCACCTGTAAGCTTACTATTTTTTCCTTTTATTTTTTAAGGTGCTTCTGAAGCTCTTTGCCCAGCCTCTGAAGCATTATTACATGAAATTCCATTTGTTGGTAAGGACTCAGTTGTAGTCCAAGAAATTTCTTATAATGAGATCATTGCAAAGGGAAGTTTGGTGGTAAATGGCATCCAGTCAAAGCAGGAACATGTAGACAGTAGACAGGGTGCTGGTGATATTCCAAAATATGTAAATCTTGAACCATCACTAGCAATGGACTGGCTTGAGATATCATGGGATGAACTACGGATCAAAGAGCGCGTTGGTGCTGGTAAATTTTTTGTTTCTCCTGCTTCTCAGTTTTGAAAGAACATAAACGACATGATGGCTCTAAATGAGGTTGTTCTTTTCTCTATGCAGGATCATTTGGGACAGTGTACCGTGGTGAATGGCATGGATCAGTAAGTGTTAAATTAAGCACTTCTTTTTCTTGTTGAAATTTACAGTTTTCTTTTCACATTTAAGTTAATCAATTTTGCTTTGTAATGTTGTTGCAGTCTCTAGCTTCTGAAGTCTATTTGATTGTAACCTGGTAGTTAATTGCATGAATAACATTTAGCTTCCATGACAACTTGATATTTATTATTTTTCTATATTAATTTTCTATTATGGTTTTTGTGTATTTATCCGTAGTTTCAAAATCGCAGGATGTTGCTGTCAAAGTTTTATCAGTTCAGAATTTTCATGATGAACAGTTGAAAGAGTTTTTGAGAGAGGTTTGTTTTTATAATATTTGATTAAACAAATGTAGTTCTGTGTCTATTTATTTATTGCATAGGGACTGATCTGCTTTGATCAAGTGGTCTTTGTCTGGCTTGTCGTTGAAGGTGAACATATTGAATCATTAGGGTGATAGGGCGTGTACTTTATCATTTTCTAAATCTAATGAATTTATCTTTTATAAAATGATACTACTGTGTGTTTTGTACACTTAGTCTATTTACTTTCTTTATCTTGTTTAGTATTCTTAATTTGTGATGTTGTTTTCATTGCTTCAGGTTGCAATAATGAAACGTGTTCGCCATCCAAATGTGGTTCTCTTCATGGGTGCGGTTACAAAACGTCCCCATTTATCTATAGTGACAGAGTATTTGCCTAGGTAATCAAACCTGTTTGATAGTTACCTAAATGTGTTATAGAACTCTTGCATTAAGATTTTTGAGTTTCATACTGTTGTTGTTTCTTGGTGTATCTATGAATTACAGAGGTAGTTTATTTCGCCTGATACATAGACCAGTGTCGAATGAAATTCAGGATCCAAGGAGAAGATTACGAATGGCTATAGATGTGGTATGTACACTAACATGTTTATTATTTTCTCATATGAATAACTTAAATTGTAGATGATTTATGGTTTGTCTGATTGTAGGCTAAAGGGATCAATTATCTCCACTGTCTGAAGCCTCCAATTGTGCATTGGGATCTCAAATCCCCAAACCTGTTGGTAGACAAACATTGGAATGTAAAGGTAAAATGAAACTGACTAAACAATTAAGTATCTCTGAAAATTTTATAATCCTATGAGGTGGAAGATAATTTTTTCTTCTCGAATTTATGTTCAGGTGTGTGATTTTGGGCTGTCGAGATTTAAGGCGAACACTTTTTTGTCATCAAAATCTGTTGCTGGAACGGTAAGTCTCTGAACTCTATATGCATGCACAACCATGATGGTATCTACTATCGTGTTGAAGAAGTTTCTGGACCTCTGTATACATAATCATGATGATTGAATTGACAAAAATACAACCTTAAACTATCATAGTAAAAAAGAACATTTTTTTGCTTATAAACAACAACTAACTGGAACAAATGGCTTCAGAGTTTCTCTATGATGTAGATGCATAGGAAAATTCCTTTTAATAAAAGTTGCCATTGGAATAATATTTTTGCAGGTTGAACTTTCACTTCCTTACCTTCAGTAAGTGTGTAACTCTTAATTTTATTTTCAGCCTGAGTGGATGGCTCCAGAATTTCTCCGTGGAGAACCTACAAATGAGAAGTCTGATGTATACAGTTTTGGAGTTATCCTGTGGGAACTCGTGACCTTACAACAGCCATGGGAAGGACTTAGCCATGCCCAGGTAAATTTTAATTTGTTGAGTAATTAAAATTTTGAATTTCAGATTTTTGAAGTGGATCATGTTTACTTAACATGATCATTTATACTACTCATTTGTGCCTACATATCTTTTATGGTTATTTTTGCACAAACCGATAAATTACTACTTTCGATTTATAAGAAAATTTGAAATATGTCATATTTACGAGTATTGTAAGATAATCTTTATGTGTATGCTCAGGTGGTTGGAGCTGTGGCATTCCAGAATAGGAGGCCTTCTATCCCTCCAAACATCTCTCCGGTATTAGCCTCCCTAATGGAATCTTGTATGGCAGAGTAAGTGTTTATATTGTCTTGAATAGTTTATGTTTCTATTTTGTCTTGTTAACTTGATTCTATTCATACACAATTGTAACATTGATTCATTTCTGATTCTGTAATTTTTTTTTTTTTTTGCAGTAACCCTGCTGAACGCCCATCTTTTGCTAGCATAGTTGAGACACTAAAGAAGCTTCTAAAGTCACCCGCAGATGCGATAAAAATGGGTGGAACATTAGAAGCCTGCCGCCCATCATAACGAGCAGTGCTGAAATTTGTTGCCTATGTATGGGAAATTAATTAACAAGTAACCTGACCCTTGTTGGTCATAAACTCTTATTGGTGGAACCCTTTTGTTGTTTGCAACTGGATATCAGTTGCTTAATTCATACTAACATTTCATAAGGGCAATTAAAGCCATGAAGTCTAGAAACTTAAAAAGTCCGAATATGGGATTGTTGTAAGTGGTCCAAGGACCTAAAGCTCTTTTGTCTTATTGATTGAGATCTATAAATATTCATGCACTTGTGACTTGCCTCTGAGATATAATTATTAGAAATGTGCTTAGTTATGCTTGTGTTTTGTAGACCTATAACTAAGTAATAATTATTTTGAGAACGTGAATTACTTATGTTGACAACTATTATCTCATAATACTCTATTTGGTAACATATCAGTCACTTCTTAACGCAGTTGTGTTTTATCATGGAAAATAAGTGGGTCTAAGAACCACATTGATTAACGTGTCAACTGGATTATATTATGCATACAAGGAGTTATTTAGTTGGCACTTATGCATACATTGATTAACGTGTCAACTCTCTATCAATCTACATCTTTTCTGTATGAAACATTTTTGCCACAAGTTTCTGCTTAGTATGCTTTTCAACATGTATATGCAATCATACACTTCGTAAATTAGAGTAATTGCGAGTGAGAATAAAAAAAATGGCATTAATTGTGAAGAGGATGCATCTAATACATTTATATCTAATACATTTATACAAGTGTTCACAACCAAATGGGATTGGATTGAGAATAAAAAAAATGGCATTAATTGAGAAGAGGATGCATCTAATACATTTATACAAGTGTTCCCAACCAAATGGGATTTAAAACAATAACTTAGAAAACAAGAAAAAACTAAAATTCGGGCTGGTAACTGGTTAATACACCCCATTAATCGGTTATTACTGACTAGGGCTGGAAATGAGTCGAGTCGAACTCGCCTCAGCTCAGTTTGACTCGTTAAGAATTGTTCGAGTTCGAGTTTAAGACGAACTTTTTTTTCAGCTCAAACTCGACTCGTTAAGAATTGACCGAGTTTGAGTTCGAGTTCGAGTTTATCACGAATATTTTTTCAGCTCAAATTCGACTTGTTAGAAGTTCACGAACACCTCGGTTCAACTCGTTAGATTACTCTTATTAGGTTCAACTCGCTTATTTCACGGACTTAAAAGTAATTTTTTAAAGTCTATTTTTTTTATATATATATATTTGACATTTTAAATTAATATTTTTAAATAAAAAATATTGAAATAAATTAAAAGTTATAAGATTGAAATTTATACGATATTAATTTTATTTGTATAATTATTTGTAGAAATATTTTTCTCACTTGAGAATATAAATTATCAATTATAACCGTTAGATTAAAATAAAATATGATACTAAGATTTAGAGCAAATCTTCAAACCTACTCTTAAAGACAATATAATCTATCTCATATATAATCGAGTTGACTCATGAGCCTAACGAGTCGAACTATGTATAGTTCAAGTTCAGCTCATTTAGTTAACGAACTTAGTTTTTAGCTCATACTCAGCTCATTTGGTTCATGAACCTAGTTCAACGATTTAATTTTCGAATCGAGTTTCGAACTATTTTCAAGTTAGTTTGGTTCATTGCCAGCCCTACTACTGACTCAACAAAACAATTTAATATCGGGTGTAACCGGTTAACGCATTTGGTTAACCGGTTACAACAACGCAAAATAGTTTTTTTTCCTTTGCAGAAGTGCTTTTCTTTTAGCTGTAATCGGTTACACTTTCTTAATCGGTTATAACACTTGAATTATTGATTTTTCATCCAACACACCGTTTTAATTCAAGTGCTCCAAGTTCTTCATGCTCATCTTCAACCTCTTGATCACATCATTTGTGACTCTCTTAGTTAACAAATCATTCACTTTTATAATATAATCTTAACTTGACTTCACTCACAAGTTTCTTCAAATAGTGAAACATCATTTCAATGTGCTTGCTCCTTCCACGTGCAATTAGATTCTTAGCAATATTAATGACTGAAATATTATCAATCAAGAGTGTGACAGTCTCACCCTTATTGTTGTCCGACTCTTCCAATAGATTCATAAGCCATACGGTGAAGCGACAATATACTCGGTCTCACAAGACGAGAGTGCAACTACCAGTTTCTTCTTCAAGCACCATGAGATTGACGTTCCTTCGAACATAAAGATGTATTTAGCTCTAGACTTACGATCATCTTTATCATCGCACCAATTAGAATCGATAAAACCAAGCAAATTTCATTTTTTTTGCCCGTATTTGATGCGGAAAAGAGAATTTCAAAGCCAATATACCCTTTGACGTATCTTAGGATTTTCTTATCTATTGTCAAGTGAGACACCTTCGGCCTCTCCATGAATCTATTCGCAATACCGACATTAATTGTCAAATTTGACCGCGTATTGCACAAGTAACGTAATGATCCAATCAACCTTCTATTTAGGATCTACGTTCTGCTCCTCTTCACTCTTGGACAACTGCAATCTTGTTTTAGCTGGTGTAATGGCAATATTACGATGCTCCATATCGCACATCTTAAATATCTAAAGTGCATATCTCTGATGCATAATCAGTCCCTTTTGAACTTATAGAACTTTATGCCAAGGAATTATGTCATAATGTCAAGGTTGTGAAGGATAGAAAAACACTTAGAAAGGGGGGGTGAATAAGTGTAGTTTAAAAACTTGAATGATAAAAACAAATTGCACAGTTATTTTTATCCTGGTTCGTTGTTAACTAAACTACTCCAGTCCACCCCCACGGAGTGATTTACCTCACCTGAGGATTTAATCCACTAATCGCAACAGATTACAATGGTTTTCCACTTAGTCCGCGACTAAGTCTTCTAGAGTATCCTGATCACAACCTGATCACTCTAGGAAAAAATGCTTAGACACAAGCTAAGACTTTCTTAGAGTATCCTTGAAGGATAGAAAAACACTTAGAAAGGGGGGGGTTGAATAAGTGTAGTCTAAAAAACTTGAACGATAAAAACAATATGCACAGTTATTTTTATCCTGGTTCGTTGTTAACTAAACTACTCCAGTCCACCCCCACGGAGTGATTTACCTCACCTGAGGATTTAATCCACTAATCGCAACAGATTACAATGGTTTTCCACTTAGTCCGCGACTAAGTCTTCTAGAGTATCCTGATCACAACCTGATCACTCTAGGAACAAATGCTTAGACACAAGCTAAGACTTTCTTAGAGTATCCTGACCACCACGTGATCACTCTAATTACAACTGCTTAGACACAAGCTAAGACTTCCTAGAGTATCCTGATCAACACTTGATCACTCTAGTTACTTACAAATTAATGTAATCAATTCTAAGAGTATTACAAATGCTTTTGAAAAGCTATAATCACAACAGTGATATTTCTCTTAACGTTTAAGCTTAATCTCACTAATATATTACAACAGCAATGTAGTGAGCTTTGATGAAGATGAAGTTTCTGAGCTTTGAATTGAACAGCGTTTCAGCAAGTTAATATTCACAGAATTTGGTTCAGAGTTGTCTCAGAGTTGGTAACCTTGCTTCTCATCAGAACTTCATATTTATAGGCGTTTGAGAAGATGACCGTTGGGTGCATTTAATGCTTTGCGTGTTCCGTACAGCATTGCATTTAATGTTTCACGCTTTTGTCAACTACCTCGAGCCTTGTTCACTCTGTGTCTACTGACGTTGCCTTTAATAGCTTCCAACGTTCCTTTTGTCAGTCAGCGTAGCCTGCCACCTGTACTTTCTTCTGATCTGATGTTTGTGAATATAATATTTGAATATCATCAGAGTCAAACAGCTTGGTGCATAGCATCTTCTTGTCTTCTGACCTTGAAGTGCTTCTGAGCGCGATACCATGAGATCTTCAGTGCTTCTGCTTCTGATCTCAAGTTCTTCTGATGCTTTCATAGACCCATGTTCTGATTCTGCCTTGACCATCTTCTGATGTCTTGCCAGACCATGTTCTGATGTTGCATGCTGAACCTTCTGAGACAAAGCTTCTGAACGCTGATTTGTGCATACTCTTTATATATTTCCTGAAAGGGAAATTGCAATGTATTAGAGTACCACATTATCTCACACAAAATTCATATCCTTGTTATCATCAAAACTAAGAATATTGATCAGAACAAATCTTGTTCTAACAATCTCCCCCTTTTTGATGATGACAAAAACATATATAAATGATATGAATTTGCGATCAGAAAGAGCAGACGGCTAAAGACAAATTACACAGCTATAGCATAAGCATGTGAATATGTCTCCCCCTGAGATTAACAATCTCCCCCTGAGATGAATAATCTCCCCCTGAAATAAATACTCGAAGAACTTTAATAATAAAAGACTTCCCTGATTATTTCGGTAGAGACGATCACATAAGCTTCTGTCTTCTGATAATTCATAGCTTCTGACTTCTGCTTCCATTGGACAGCTTCAGAACTTGAATTTCTTTAGATCCCTAGAACACTCACAGCTTCTGATTCCTGCTTCCGTTTAGGACAGCTTCAGAACTTGAATTTCTTTGATCTTCAGAACATTCACAGCTTCTGATTCCTGCTTCCATTTAGGACAGCTTCAGAACTTGAATTTCTTTGATCTTCAGAACATTCACAGCTTCTGATTCATGCTTCCTTTTTAGGACAGCTTCAGAACTTGAGTTTTCTGGATCTTTAGAACATTCACAGCTTCTGATTTCTGCTTCCCTCGGATAGCTTCAGAGCTTTGAATTTCTTCTTACATCACTTCATGCTAGATTGTATCAGAACATTGTTGAATGTACCAGAGCATCATCAGAGCATCTCTACATCCTGAAATGTTACAGAACAAAACTAAACGACAAAAGTCAGCATGAATGAGTTAAAACATAAGATGTGTATCAGAACACAAAATATGTATCAGAGCCATATAAGCCATATAGAATATATCAGATCCAATAGACAATGTATCAGAGCAAATAGACAATGATTTGGATCATATTCTATTATCAGAATTTCTGATCATTCTTCCTTCTTGCTTCTGATTCTGAAGCTTCCTAGCACTCAGCTTGCTTCAAGAATCCAAGAGCTTGATTCATTTTGTTGCTTCTTATGTTGATCTTGAATCTTTGATTCCTGCAACAACACAACTTAAAAGCATAGAACTTTGCAAGTTCTGTTAGTAAATGTGGAGCCTTTTTACTTGGTAACTGATAATATTAATCAGATCATTTATCATATATTTTCTCCCCCTTTTTGTCATAACATCAAAAAACATAAAAGATTCAGATGTAAAGCAAGAGACAAAAGGAAAGAAACATAAATAACTTTTCATTGATTTCAACAAGAAGGATTACAAAAGATGTATGCAGAAAAACAGATGCAACAAGGAAAGAAAACTACAAAGACTTAAAGCCTAAGACTCTATCCTACGCAAAGACTGCGCAAACAACTCAAGAACCCTCTAGTCTTCAGTTTGTTCAGCCATGGAAGCTTGAAAACTCTTCATGCCTGTCCAGACTAGAACCTCCACTGTAGGAGAGATCCAAGAGACCAAAGAGGAAGTGAGGGACAGTTCATAGACAGGGAGCTAATGTTGCAAACGGGCTCCAGTGACTCAAGAAGGTCTTCTTCCTTTGGATAAATGTTGATAACAGCATTGAAGAAGAGATCTGTCTTGAAAGAGACTTGGAGAGCCATCCCAAGATATGTTTCACATCCTGTAACTGATTAACCCTTCCATCCGTTCTCATTGAGTCGAAAGGATTCATGATAAACGCTAGGTTGAAGATGAATGAACTAGGGTTTATGCCAAAGAAAAACTTTGTTGGACAAGAGAGAAAAAGAAAGAGAAAGAGAGCCAAGACTTATTGAAAAAATGCAACGAAATGAAGGAATAAATAGAGGGAAAAAGAAGAGGGAAACGTTCGAGGAATATAAAAAAGAAAAGAAGGACAATAAAAGAAATGATGAATGGCATTTAATGTAACATGACGAGAGGAGAGATAATAATGACAAAAGACGAGATTTGCACAGTTACCTAAGTAGACGTCCCCTCAACTGCACGCACGCTTATCCAGAAATAGTGAACACGTGTTTACCATCTGGATAGCCAGTTACAGCTGTTTTGCTTTTAAAGAGATTCTGAATCAACTTAGACAATGAAACGTTAGTAATAACTGAATCACAATTTCTAATTGATTTTAATCAGAACTTCTTAAAAAAAATCGAATTTCATTTCAGAAGATACTCATACATAAGATCTTCTCATCTTCTCATTCTGGGCATAAATCCATACTGATATTCTTCAGAATGAACTTAAACCTATCTTCAGCAAGGGGTTTTGTAAAGATATCAGCCCATTGATGGTCTGTATCCACAAAGTTTAAAGATATAACACCCTTCTGAACATAGTCCCTTATGAAATGATGTTTAATCTCAATATGTTTAGCTTTTGAATGTAAAATAGGATTCTTAGATAAACATATAGCAGAAGTATTATCACAGAAAATAGGAATGTTACTCTCATATATCTGATAATCTTCCAGCTGACTTCTCATCCAGAGCATTTGTGTGCTACAACCAGCAGCAGCAACATATTCTGCTTCTGTTGTTGAGAGGGCAATAGTAGCTTGCTTCTTGCTGTACCATGAGATCAGATGACTTCCAAGAAATTGACAACTTCCAGAAGTGCTCTTTCTTTCTATTCTATCTCCAGCATAGTCAGCATCACAGAATCCTACTAAGTTGTAATCTTTAGATCTTCTGTAAACTAAACCAACATTAGTAGTACCTTTCAGATACCTTATAATTCTCTTAACCGCTGTTAAATGAGATTCTCTTGGATCTGATTGGAATCGAGCACACAAACAAACACTAAAGAGAATGTCAGGTCTAGAAGCAGTTAGATATAGAAGAGATCCAATCATACCTCTGTACAACTTCTGATCTACCTTCTTACTTACCTCATCCTTACCCAGTACACAAGTTGGATGCATAGGAGTTTTGGCTTCTTTGCTTTCAGAAAGATTAAACTTCTTCAGAAGTTCTTTCACATACTTCGTTTGATGAACATAGGTTCCATCGGAAGTTTGGTTGATTTGAATCCCAAGGAAATACTTGAGTTCTCCCATCATGCTCATTTCAAATTCAGCCTGCATAGACTCAGCAAACTCCTTTCCAAGTGTAGCATTAGATGTTCCAAAGATAATATCATCAACATATATTTGACAAATTAAAATATCCTTTTTAAATGTTTTACAAAAGAGAGTAGTGTCCACTTTTCCTCTAGTGAAATCATTTTCCAGGAGGAAAGAACTCAAACGTTCATACCAAGCTCTGGGAGCTTGTTTCAATCCGTATAATGATTTCTTTAATTTGAAAACATGATTTGGAGACATGGAGTCTTCAAAACCAGGAGGTTGGTGAACATAAACTTCTTCATCTATATAACCATTTAAGAAGGCACTCTTGACATCCATCTGATAAAGAGTGATGTTGTGTTGAGTGGCAAAAGAAATTAATAGACGAATAGATTCTAACCTGGCCACTGGTGCAAAGGTTTCTGTATAATCAATCCCTTCTTGCTGACTATAACCCTGAGCAACCAGTCTGGCTTTGTTTCTTACCACTTCACCTTTCTCACTTAGCTTGTTTCTGAAAACCCACTTAGTACCGATGATGTTAAATCCTTTTGGTCTAGGAACCAAGTCCCATACATCATTCCTTGTAAACTAATTTAGTTCTTCTTGCATGGCAATTATCCAGTCTGGATCTTCTAGAGCTTGATCAACAGAAGTTGGCTCGATCAAAGAAACAAGACCTAATTGACATTCTGCATTGTTCTTAAGGAATGCCCTTGTTCTGATGGGATCATCTTTCTTTCCAAGGATCACATCTTCTGAATGAGATGAGGCAAGTCTAGGTGATCTTCTGATAGTTGGTTCTTCAGAAATCCTAAGATTCTCTAAAGATGCAGCAACTTGATCTTCTGATCCATTGCTTCTGAGACTGCCAGCTTCTGCAGCTTTGCTTCTTGGTTCTACTGCTTCTGATATATCAATATCAAAATCTGCAAAATTCTCAAACTGCTTTGGTTTTTCAAGACCAAGCTTATCATCAAACCTGATATTGATTGATTCTTCTACAATCAATGTTTCAGTATTGTATACTCTGTAGCCTTTAGAGCGTTCAGAATATCCAAGAAGGAAACATTTTTGTGCTTTGGAATCAAACTTACCAAGATGATCTTTAGTATTCAGAATAAAACATACACATCCAAAAGGATGGAAATATGAAATGTTGGGCTTTCTGTTCTTCCACAATTCATAAGGAGTCTTATTTAGAATAGGTCTTATAGAGATTCTATTCTGAATATAACACGCAGTGTTTATTGCTTCTGCCTTGAAATGCTTAGCCATATTGGTTTCATTGATCATGGTTCTGGCCATTTCTTGTAGAGTCCTATTCTTTCGCTCTACAACTCCATTTTGCTGTGGAGTTCTAGGACAAGAGAAATCATGGGCAATACCATTTTCTTCGAAGAACTCCTCAAAGAATTTGTTCTCAAATTCACCACCATGATCACTTCTGACCTTTATGATCTTGCACTCTTTCTCAGATTGAATCTGAGTGTAGAATTCAAAGAACACTGAATGAGACTCATCCTTGTGTTTCAAGAACTTTACCCATGTCCAGCGGCTATAATCATCAACGATGACTAATCCATATTTCTTCCCTCTGACAGATGCTGTTTTGACTGGGCCAAACAGATCAATGTGCAAGAGTTCAAACGGCCTTGAGGTAGAAACAACATTCTTAGACTTGAATGCAGGTCTGGAGAACTTGCCCTTCTGACATGCTTCACACAGAGCATCTGATTTGTATTTCAGATTTGGGAGTCCTCTGACCAGATTTAGTTTGTTAATCTGAGAAATCTTTCTCAAACTAGCATGTCCTAATCTTCTGTGCCAGACCCATTGCTCTTCAGAAACAGACATAAGACAAGTCACCTTCTGCTTCTTAAGATCAGAAAGATCAATCTTATAAATGTTGTTCTTCCTCTTGCCTGTAAATAGGATTGAGCCATCCTTCTGACTTACAGCCTTGCAAGACTTTTGATTGAAGATTATATCATAACCATTGTCACTTAATTGACTTATGGACAATAAGTTATGCGTTAATCCTTCTACAAGAAGTACATTAGTTATGGAAGGAGAGTTACCAAGACTTATGGTTCCAGAGCCAATGATTTTGCTCTTCTGATCTCCTCCAAACTTGACTTCTCCACCTGGTTTAAGCACCAGGTCTTGGAATGTAGACCTTCTTCCCGTCATGTGTCGCGAGCACCCAGAGTCCAGGTACCATGACATTTTGCTTTCTGTCCTCTTTGCCGCCAAGGATATCTGCAACAGAAATTATCTTCTCCTTAGGTATCCACAATTTCTTGGGTCCTTTCTTGTTAGTTCTCCTCAAGTTCTGATTGAACTTGGGTTTAGCAAAATATTTAGCAGGAGGAACAGTATGATACTTCTTATTCTGAGTTCCATGATATTTCTTAGGTTGTGTCACATGCTTCTTGGTGTGTGTTATGTGAAAACTTTGTGCATGTGATGTGTGCTTAATATCATGGGAGTGGCCAAATTTAAATTGGTTATACAGAGGCTTGTATGATATTTTCATATCATCCACAGATTCAAGCTTGTATGGGATTTCACCCTCATAACCAATGCCAACTCTCTTGTTCCCAGACACAGCATATATCATAGAAGCTAGCTGACTTCTGCCAATACTTCTCGATAAGAACTTCCTGAAAATTAAATCATATTCTTTCAGAATATGATTCAGACTGGGAGTGGATTTTTCTGAATCAGAAGGAGATCCAACATTATTGGATAATTTTAAAACTTTTTCTTTTAATTCAGAATTTTCTAACTCAAGCTTCTTAGTTTCAAATTCAAATTGCTTTTTCAGCTTTTTGTATTTGATACTAAGATGAGCTTTTACTTCAAGAAACTCTGTTAGACTGGAAACTAACTCTTCTCTAGATAGTTCAAAAAATACCTCTTCAAAATCTGATTCTGATGTAGATTCTGATCCATCATCTTCTGTCGCCATCAGCGCAAAGTTTGCCTGCTCTCCTTTAGAGTCTGATCCTGATTCTGATTCAGAATCATCCCATGTTGCCATAAGACCTTTCTTCTTATGAAACTTCTTCTTGGGATTCTCCTTCTGAAGTTTCGGACACTCATTCTTGTAATGTCCAGGCTCATTGCACTCATAGCAGACAGCCTTCTTCTTGTCAGATCTTCTGTCACCAGAAGATTCTCCACGTTCAAATTTCTTTGAACTTCTGAAGCCTCTGAACTTCCTTTGCTTGCTCTTCCAGAGTTGGTTTACCCTTCTGGAGATCATGGACAGTTCATCTTCTTCTTCAGATTCTGATTCTTCAGGATCTTCTTCTCTAGCCTGAAAAGCGTTAGTGCATTTTTTAACATTAGATTTTAATGCAATAGACTTACCTTTCTTCTCAGGCTCGTTTGCGTCCAGCTCTATTTCATGGCTTCTCAAGGCACTGATAAGCTCTTCCAAAGAAACTTCATTCAGATTCTTGGCAATCTTGAATGCTGTTACCATTGGACCCCATCTTCTGGGTAAGCTTCTGATAATCTTCTTTACATGATCAGCCTTGGTGTAGCCTTTATCCAGAACTCTCAATCCAGCAGTTAGAGTTTGAAATCTTGAGAACATCTTCTCAATATCTTCATCATCCTCCATCTTGAAGGCTTCATATTTCTGGATTAGAGCAAGAGCTTTAGTCTCCTTGACTTGAGCATTTCCTTCATGAGTCATCTTCAAGGACTCATATATGTCATGGGCCGTTTCCCTGTTAGATATCTTCTCATACTCAGCATGAGAGATAGCATTCAGCAAAACAGTCCTGCATTTGTGATGATTTTTGAAATCTTTCTTTTGATCATCAGTCATTTCGCTTCTCGTGAGCCTTACACCAGTAGCTTTAACAGGATGTTTGTAACCATCCAACAGAAGATCCCATAGATCAGCATCTAGACCAAGAAAGTAACTTTCCAGTTTATCTTTCCAGTATTCAAAGTTTTCACCATCAAATACTGGTGGTCTATTATAACCATTGTTACCGTTGTATTGCTCAGCAGAGCCAGATGTAGATGCAGCTGGATTTGTTGGAACTTCACCAGCCATCTTTTACTGAAGCGTTTTTTTCTTCCTGAATCTTTTCTAAACACGGTTAAGTGCTTGCACCTTAGAACCGGCGCTCTGATGCCAATTGAAGGATAGAAAAACACTTAGAAAGGGGGGGGGGGTTTGAATAAGTGTAGTCTAAAAAACTTGAACGATAAAAACAATATGCATAATTATTTTTATCCTGGTTCGTTGTTAACTAAACTATTCCAGTCCACCCCCACGGAGTGATTTACCTCACCTGAGGATTTAATCCACTAATCGCAACAGATTACAATGGTTTTCCACTTAGTCCGCGACTAAGTCTTCTAGAGTATCCTGATCACAACCTGATCACTCTAGGAACAAATGCTTAGACACAAGCTAAGACTTTCTTAGAGTATCCTGACCACCACGTGATCACTCTAATTACAACTGCTTAGACACAAGCTAAGACTTCCTAGAGTATCCTGATCAACACTTGATCACTCTAGTTACTTACAAATTAATGTAATCAATTCTAAGAGTATTACAAATGCTTCTGAAAAGCTATAATCACAACAGTGATATTTCTCTTAACGTTTAAGCTTAATCTCACTAATATATTACAACAGCAATGTAGTGAGCTTTGATGAAGATGAAGTTTCTGAGCTTTGAATTGAACAGCGTTTCAGCAAGTTAATATTCACAGAATTTGGTTCAGAGTTGTCTCAGAGTTGGTAACCTTGCTTCTCATCAGAACTTCATATTTATAGGCGTTTGAGAAGATGACCGTTGGGTGCATTTAATGCTTTGCGTGTTCCGTACAGCATTGCATTTAATGTTTCACGCTTTTGTCAACTACCTCGAGCCTTGTTCACAGTGTGTCTACTGACGTTGCCTTTAATAGCTTCCAATGTTCCTTTTGTTAGTCAGCGTAGCCTGCCACCTGTACTTTCTTCTGATCTGATGTTTGTGAATATAATATTTGAATATTATCAGAGTCAAACAGCTTGGTGCATAGCATCTTCTTGTCTTCTGACCTTGAAGTGCTTCTGAGCGTGATACCATGAGATCTTCAGTGCTTCTGCTTCTGATCTCAAGTTCTTCTGATGCTTCCATAGACCCATGTTCTGATTCTGACTTGACCATCTTCTGATGTCTTGCCAGACCATGTTCTGATGTTGCATGCTGAACCTTCTGAGACAAAGCTTCTGAGCGCTGATTTGTGCATACTCTTTATATATTTCCTGAAAGGGAAATTGCAATGTATTAGAGTACCACATTATCTCACACAAAATTCATATCCTTGTTATCATCAAAACTAAGAATATTGATCAGAACAAATCTTGTTCTAACAATCCTGACCACCACGTGATCACTCTAAATACAACTGCTTAGACACAAGCTAAGACTTCCTAGAGTATCCTGATCAACACTTGATCACTCTAGTTACTTACAAATAAATGTAATCAAATCTAAGAGTATTACAAATGCTTATGAAAAGCTATAATCACAACAGTGATATTTCTTTTAACGTTTAAGCTTAATCTCACTAATATATTACAACAGCAATGTAGTGAGCTTTGATGAAGATGAAGTTTCTGAGCTTTGAGTTGAACAGCGTTTCAGCAAGTTTTTCAGAATAAGTTCGTTCAGAATTGTTAACCTTGCTTCTCATCAGAACTTCATATTTATAGGCACTTGAGAAGATGACCGTTGGGAGCATTTAATGCTTTGCGTATTCCGTACAACATTGCATTTAATGTTTCACGCTTTTGTAAACTACCTCAAGCCTTGTTCACGCTGTGTCTATTGACGTTGCCTTTAATAGCTTCCAACGTTCCTTTTGTCAGTCAGCGTAGCCTGCCACCTGTACTTTCTTCTGATCTGATGTTTGTGTATACAACGTTTGAATATCATCAGAGTCAAACAGCTTGGTGCATAGCATCTTCTTGCCTTCTGACCTTGAAGTGCTTCTGAGCGTGATACCATGAGAACTTCAATGCTTCTGCTTCTGATCTCAAGTTCTTCTGATGCTTCCATAGACCCATGTTCTGATTCTGACTTGACCATCTTCTGATGTCTTGCCAGACCATGTTCTGATGTTGCATGCTGAACCTTCTGAGACAAAGCTTCTGAGCGCTGATTTGTGCATACTCTTTATATATTTCCTGAAAGGGAAATTGCAATGTATTAGAGTACCACATTATCTCACACAAAATTCATATCCTTGTTATCATCAAAACTAAGAATATTGATCAGAACAAATCTTGTTCTAACAATCTCCCCCTTTTTGATGATGACAAAAACATATATAAATGATATGAATTTGCGATCAGAAAGAGCAGACGGCTAAAGACAATTTACACAGCTATAGCATAAGCATGTGAATATGTCTCCCCCTGAGATTAACAATCTCCCCCTGAGATGAATAATCTCCCCCTGAAATTAATACTAGAAGAATTTTATAAATAAAAGACTTCCCTGAGTATTTCAGTAGAGACGTTCACATTGCTTGATCTTCAGAACATTCATGACTTCTGATTTCTGCTTCCATAGGACAGCTTCAGAACATTGAATTTGTTTAGATCCTCAGAACATTCACAGCTTCTGATTCCTGCTTCCATCGGACAGCTTCAGAACTTGAATTTCTTTGATCTTCAGAACATTCGCAGCTTCTGATTCTTGCTTCCATTGGGACAGCTTCAGAGCTTGAATTTCTTCTTACATCACTTCATGCTAGATTGTATCAGAACATTGTTGAATGTACCAGAGCTTCATCAGAGCATCTCTACATCCTGAAATGTTACAGAACAAAACTAAACGACAAAAGTCAGCATGAATGAGTCAGAACATAGAATATGTTTCAGAACACATAATATGTATCAGAGCCATATAGAATGTATCAGAACAAATAGATATAATGTTTCAGATCATATTCTATCATCAGAATATCTGAACATTCTTCCTTCTTGCTTCTGATTCTGATTTTGAAGCTTCATAGCACTCAGCTTGCTTCAAGAATCCAAGAACTTGATTCATTTTGTTGCTTCTTATATTGATCTTGAATCTTCAATTCCTGCAACAACACAACTAAAAGCATAGAACTTTGCAAGTTCTGTTAGTAAAGCAACTGATTAAATCAAATCATTTATCACATATTTCTCACATATTGATCTTGAGTCTTCAATTCCTGCAACAACACAACTAAAAGCATAGAACTTTGCAAGTTCTGTTAGTAAAGCAACTGATTAAATCAAATCATTTATCACATATTTCTCCCCCTTTTTGTCATAACATCAAAAAACATAAAAGATTCAGATGAAAAACAAAAAGAAACACATGGAAGAAAAAGATAATTTTCATTGAAGTTCAAGCAGACAAAAGTACAAAAGTACAAGAAGATAAGGAAGAGAAGATGCACAAAACAGATGCAGCAAAAGCAAAAACAAAACAACTAAGACTCAATCTAAGATGACCCTAGCCTTGACAAGATCTTGGCCAACATCTCTTGAACCCCATTGTTGTGCTCATTCTGCTTCTCTATGAAAGCTCTAAACTCAGCATTGACTGAGCTTTGCTCATCCTGGCTCTTCTGAAGAACTTCCAAAGTCCTTGCAAGACGGGAAGGTTCATCAGAAGAAACTTCACAGCTTCTATCCGACGGGATGGCATTGTGATCAGTAGCTTCCATTGATAGATCATTTGCAGGGATTTCCTCAACAGGAACTGATTCAGCAACATGATCTTCTACATCTGCTTCTTGCATGGAAGCATCTTCATATTCTACAACTGGAATCTCAGAATCTCCATTCTCAAGTGCCTGAAGAATGGCAGCTAGATTCCTGGGGGAAGAAGGACATTCAACTTCTGGTGGGTCAACAACTTCCGGAATGACCAAGCTTGGGTCTTTCTTAGAAGGGTTTTCCCTCAGAAAGTCAAAGAGAGTCTTGAAATCCCCAAGTAGAATAGGATATTGAGGTATCCAGACCACAATCTCCCTGCAAGGGTTAGCTTCCAATGCAGCAGCCAGTTTTGCTTCTTCCAATTCATCCACAAACTGCTTCTCTTCTAAGGTATATCTCCCTCCGAGACGAGCAAACCAGAATTCTTCGTAATTTCTCAGAATTCCACGAGGCCGTGGAGCAACTTCTACACAGGCTTCCTGAAGTTCTAAAAACAGAGCATCTGATTCTCTGCGTAAGATCCTCCAGAACTTCCTCATAGCGACGTTATTCAAGCCAGAACTTTCAGCAATTCTGAGGGTAACAAAGATACTTCTGAGATTCCTCTTTACCTTTTCAAAAATTACACCAATAGGGTAGACAAGGCGGGATTTTATTTTGGTTTTTGAAGAGGCAGGGTTTAGGATGAAATAAGGTTGAGGTTCTCTATCCAACCTATAAGAAGATTCTGCTTCATTATCGGATTCTAACACAACCAGTTCAGCTTCAGGACGAGGCTTTGGAGTGAAGTTGCAGTCACGGAACAGTTGCTCAAGTGATGCAGAGGTTGGAAGATTAGAGCCACTATGGTTGTTTTGAGAGGTGGAAGGAATGTGTTCAAAGTTGGCATGGGGAGGAGGTTGAGGGATGGAGATATTCGTGTGAGGTGGAAAGAGAGTTTGAAGTGGTGGTATATTCAAAACAGGATTGATGGTGGGTGGAGAAGAAGGAATGGTTACAGGAGAAGATGGAGGTGTAAGAACATGGACATTTATAGGTGATTCTGATGGGGCTTTTTCTGGTTCAGAGATAGGGGCAACCGCTATTGGTGCAACTTCTGAAATACCAGCAGGAGTAGAATCAGGTTCAGAAATACATATACCTTTGGATGCTTTCTGAATAGCTTTGACCACAGCCTCAGTCTTCTTCTGTTTCTTACTCTTCGGCTCTTCAACAATCTTTGTTTTGCCGCTAGAGATCTCTTTCCTTCTGACGCTCGCCAGAACTTCCTGCTGATTCACAGCCTCTTGAACATCATTTTCTTCATCGGAGTCTTGAATTATCAGCTTCCTTTTTCTGGTTTTCTCCTTCTCAACAACTTCAACAACCTCAGCATTGTTATTTGACTTCTTCTTCTTCTTCTTCTCAGCTTCCTTCTTATTCTTCTCAAAATCAACAGAAACATCTTTAACAACCTTCGCAATGATTTCTTCCGGAACTACTTCTTTCTCAGTGGTAGCAGCAACTTTCTGAACTACCTTCACCTGATTAACAGAAGGATGATCAAACTTTCTTTTGGTTCTTTCTTCCTTCTTGCGATTTACTTTAATAGGAGCACCTTTCTCTTGATCTTTAAGAATTTTATCCTCTTTTTGTGACTTCAGATACCTAGTTCTGACTTCTGGTACCTCACTATTGAAGAAGGTTTCAAATTCAGCTAGAACAGGTTCTCTTCTAATTCTTGTTCCAGCAAGAGGTTGGGGAGTCTTGATGATAGTCTTAATCACCTTCATCTTCTTTAAGGTGAAAGCATTCAAGCAGGCCCTAGAGGTGACAGCAAGATCTTTGATAATACCTTCAGTTTCCAGGTTCTCAACAATCTTGGAATGAACCAGAAGATTTGTGATAATTCTACCAAAAGGAATGGTGGTACAACTTTTTTCTCTGAAGGCATTTCTGGAATCCTTCACAGCCTTCCACATATGGTTGAAGATAATGTAGATAGCATCAACCTTCTTCTTAGTGGCAATGCAATACAGAATGTATTTTTGCTCATTGCTGACGAAGTCAGAAGCATGTGCCCCTTTCCTGTGATAAAAACACCCAAGAAGAATCTTAGTCCAGATTTTATAGAGGTGACTCATGTCCTTGACATTCTTTGTTTCATTTACGTCTGTGTAGAGAGTAGATAAAACATCTTTCCAATTAGCCCTTTGATCGATTTCAAAAGCTCCCTCAGGGTTTCTCAGATCAAACATCATCCTTAGGATATTCTCAGTCACTACCACAAACTTTCCATGGACGAAAGACAAGATTGATTTGGGGGCGACAACTGCATGTACCCAGAATTCCTTGACAAGATCTGGGTAGACTGGTCCACAGAACTCAGCGAAACAACGAAGTCCATCCTTGGAAAATTATATCTTCTTTGAGATGAAATTGGTGTTCTTCAATGTTATCAAAATCAACCATGAGTTCACATAGAACTTCTAATTTATCCTTAGGAATGGAGCATGCAACGACTGGAGTGAGTTTCTGATTTTCTTCATCTTGAATATGGAGAGGAGCAGATGAACTAGCATTTTGAGATGAAGAAGCAGCCATTGAAGCAGAATGAACAAATAAGAAGAACAAATTCTGGGTTTTCGGTTAGGGTTTTAGAAGAGACTAAGAGGTTTTCAAAAGAAAGTATGCAAGAAGAAAGAGAGAATGGGAGCGAAAAAATAAGTGATATGATTTGAAAAGAATATATAGAGACGGATTTAAAACAATATGCAATAAAATTTTGAGAATGAACAGTTTACAGAATCAAAAGAAATCAATTACATTAAATGGTGAGTGACGTTAGGAAAGAGAACATGGTAAATGAAATGATTTAACACAGTTACCTAGATCGGCGTCTTTTCAACTGCACGCTTTTTACTAACCGTACAGACACGCGTTCACCATCCGAAAATAGATGACAGCTGTAATTTTCCTGAATAGACTTTACGCCTTCTGATTCTGATCACTGCTTCTGATTGTCATTCTTTAGAAATGATCTTGTTCTGATAGGATCATCTTTCTTTCCAAGGATCACATCTTCTGAATGAGCTGAAGCAAGTCTAGGTGATCTTCTGATTGTTGGCTCTTCAGAAATCCTGAGATTCTCTAAAGATGCAGCAACTTGATCTTCTGATCCATTTCTTCTGAGACTTTCAGCTTCTGCAGCTTTGCTTCTTGGTTCTACTGCTTCTGATATATCAATATCAAAATCTGCAAAATTCTCAAACTGCTTTGGTTTTTCAAGACCAAGCTTATCATCAAACCTGATATTGATTGATTCTTCTACAATCAATGTTTCAGTATTGTATACTCTGTAGCCTTTAGAGCGTTCAGAATATCCAAGAAGGAAACACTTTTGTGCTTTAGAATCAAACTTACCAAGATGATCTTTAGTATTCAGAATAAAACATACACATCCAAAAGGATGGAAATATGAAATGTTGGGCTTTCTGTTCTTCCACAATTCATAAGGAGTCTTATTTAGAATAGGTCTGATAGAGATTCTATTCTGAATATAACACGCAGTGTTTATTGCTTCTGCCCAGAAATGCTTAGCCATATTGGTTTCATTGATCATGGTTCTGGCCATTTCTTGTAGAGTCCTATTCTTTCGCTCTACAACTCCATTTTGCTGTGGAGTTATAGGACAAGAGAAATCATGGGCAATACCATTTTCTTTGAAGAATTCCTCAAAGAATCTGTTCTCAAATTCACCACCATGATCACTTCTGACCTTTATGATTTTGCACTCTTTCTCAGATTGGATCTGAGTGCAGAATTCAAAGAACACTGAATGAGACTCATCCTTGTGTTTCAAGAACTTTACCCATGTCCAGCGGCTATAATCATCTACGATGACTAATCCATATTTCTTCCCTCTGACAGATGCTGTTTTGACTGGGCCAAACAGATCAATGTGCAAGAGTTCTAACGGCCTTGAGGAAGAAACAACATTCTTAGACTTGAATGCAGGTCTGGAGAACTTGCCCTTCTGACATGCTTCACAAAGAGCATCTGATTTGTATTTCAGATTTGGGAGTCCTCTGACCAGATTTAGTTTGTTAATCTGAGAAATCTTTCTCAAACTAGCATGTCCTAATCTTCTGTGCCAGACCCATTGCTCCTCAGAAACAGACATAAGACAAGTCACCTTCTGTTTCTCAAGATCAGAAAGATCAATCTTATAAATGTTGTTCTTTCTCTTGCCTGTAAATAGGATTGAGCCATCCTTCTGACTTACAGCCTTGCAAGACTTTTGATTGAAGATTATATCATAGCCATTGTCACTTAATTGACTTATGGACAATAAGTTATGCGTCAATCCTTCTACAAGAAGTACATTAGTTATGGAAGGAGAGTTACCAAGACTTATGGTTCCAGAGCCAATGATTTTGCCCTTCTGATCTCCTCCAAACTTGACTTCTCCACCTGGCTTAAGCACCAGGTCTTGGAATGTAGACCTTCTTCCCGTCATGTGTCGCGAGCACCCAGAGTCCAGGTACCATGACATTTTGCTTTTTGTCCTCTTTGCCGCCAAGGATATCTGCAACATAAATTATCTTCTCCTTAGGTACCCACAATTTCTTGGGTCCTTTCTTGTTAGTTCTCCTCAAGTTCTGATTGAACTTGGGTTTAGCAAAATATTTAACAGGAGGAACAACATGATATTCTTTAGGTTTGTCAGCATGATATTTCTTAGGATGTGTCACACGCTTCTGGGTGTGAACAGTGTTAAACTTCTGTGCATGTGAAGTGAGCCTAATATCATGTGCATGGCCATATTTGAACTGATCATACAATGGCTTGTATGTGATCTTCAGATCATCAACAGGTTCAAATTTATGTGAGGTATCACCCTCATAGCCAAAACCAAACCTTCTGTTTCCAGAAACACCATATATCATAGAAGCAAGATGACTTCTGCCAATACTTCTAGATAAGAACTTTCTGAAGCTCGAGTCATATTCTTTCAGAATATGATTCATGCTAGGAATGGATTTTTCTGTTTCAGAAGGAGATCCACTATCTTTGGATAGATTTAAAACTTTTTCCTTCAGTTCAGAATTTTCCAATTCCAGCTTCTTAGTTTCAAATTCAAACTGCTTTTTCAGCTTTTTGTATTTGATACTAAGATGAGCCTTGAGTTCCAGAAGTTCTGTTAAACTGGAAACTAACTCTTCTCTAGATAGTTCAGAAAATACCTCTTCAGAATCTGATTCTGATGTAGATTCTGATCCATCATCTTCTGTAGCCATCAGCGCGAAGTTGGCCTGCTCTCCTTCAGAGTCTGATTCTGATTATGATTCAGAATCATCCCATGTTGCCATAAGACCTTTCTTCTTATGAAACTTCTTCTTGGGATTCTCCTTCTGAAGTTTTGGACACTCGTTCTTGTAATGTCTAGGCTCATTGCACTCATAGCAGACAGCCTTCTTCTTGTCAGATCTTCTGTCACCAGAAGATTCTCCACGTTCAAATTTCTTTGAACTTCTGAAGCTTCTGAACTTCCTTTGCTTGCTTTTCTAGAGTTGGTTTACCCTTCTGGAGATCATGGACAGTTCATCTTCTTCTTCAGATTCTGATTCTTCAGGATCTTCTTCTCTAGCCTGAAAAGCGTTAGTGCATTTTTTAACATTAGATTTTAATGCAATAGACTTACCTTTCTTCTGAGGCTCGTTTGCATCCAGCTCTATTTCATGGCTTCTCAAGGCACTGATAAGATCTTCCAACGAAATTTCATTCAGATTCTTGGCAATCTTGAATGCAGTCACCATTGGACCCCATCTTCTGGGTAAGCTTCTGATGATCTTCTTTACATGATCAGCCTTGGTGTAACCTTTATCCAGAACTCTCAATCCAGCAGTTAGAGTTTGAAATCTTGAGAACATCTTCTCAATATCTTCATCATCCTCCATCTTGAAGGCTTCATATTTCTGGATTAGAGCAAGAGCTTTAGTCTCCTTGACTTGAGCATTTGCCTCATGGGTCATTTTCAACGACTCATATATATCATGGGCAGTTTCCCTGTTAGATATCTTCTCATACTCAGCATGAGAGATAGCATTCAGCAAAACAGTCCTACATTTATGATGATTCTTGAAAAGCTTCTTCTGATCATCATCCATTTCTTGCCTCGTAAGCTTTACGCCACTAGCTTTCACTGGATGTTTGTAACCATCCATCAGAAGATCCCATAATTCACCATCTAGACCAAGAAAGTAACTTTCCAGTTTATCTTTCCAGTATTCAAAATTTTCACCATCAAATACTGGTGGTCTAGTATAACCATTGTTACCATTGTATTGCCCAGCAGAGCCAGATGTAGATGCAGTTGGATTAATTTGAATTTCACTAGCCATCTTTTACTGAAGCGTTTTTCTCTTCCTGAATCTTTTCTAAACACGGTTAAGTGCTTGCACCTTAGAACCGGCGCTCTGATACCAATTGAAGGATAGAAAAACACTTAGAAAGGGGGGGTTTGAATAAGTGTAGTTTAAAAACTTGAATGATAAAAACAAATTGCACAGTTATTTTTATCCTGGTTCGTTGATAACTAAACTACTCCAGTCCACCCCCACGGAGTGATTTACCTCACCTGAGGATTTAATCCACTAATCGCAACAGATTACAATGGTTTTCCACTTAGTCCGCGACAAAGTCTTCTAGAGTATCCTGATCACAACCTGATCACTCTAGGAACAAATGCTTAGACACAAGCTAAGACTTTCTTAGAGTATCCTGACCACCACGTGATCACTCTAAATACAACTGCTTAGACACAAGCTAAGACTTCCTAGAGTATCCTGATCAACACTTGATCACTCTAGTTACTTACAAATAAATGTAATCAAATCTAAGAGTATTACAAATGCTTCTGAAAAGCTATAATCACAACAGTGATATTTCTCTTAACGTTTAAGCTTAATCTCACTAATATATTACAACAGCAATGTAGTGAGCTTTGATGAAGATGAAGTTTCTGAGCTTTGAGTTGAACAGCGTTTCAGCAAGTTTTTCAGAATAAGTTCGTTCAGAATTGTTAACCTTGCTTCTCATCAGAACTTCATATTTATAGGCACTTGAGAAGATGACCGTTGGGAGCATTTAATGCTTTGCGTATTCCGTACAACATTGCATTTAATGTTTCACGCTTTTGTCAACTACCTCGAGCCTTGTTCACGCTGTGTCTACTGACGTTGCCTTTAATAGCTTCCAACGTTCCTTTTGTCAGTCAGCGTAGCCTGCCACCTGTACTTTCTTCTGATCTGATGTTTGTGTATACAACGTTTGAATATCATCAGAGTCAAACAGCTTGGTGCATAACATCTTCTTGTCTTCTGACCTTGAAGTGCTTATGAGCGTGATACCATGAGAACTTCAGTGCTTCTGCTTCTGATCTCAAGTTCTTCTGATGCTTCCATAGACCCATGTTCTGATTCTGACTTGACCATCTTCTGATGTCTTGCCAGACCATGTTCTGATGTTGCATGTTGAACCTTCTGAGACAAAGCTTCTGAGCGCTGATTTGTGCATACTCTTTATATATTTCCTGAAAGGGAAATTGCAATGTATTAGAGTACCACATTATCTCACACAAAATTCATATCCTTGTTATCATCAAAACTAAGAATATTGATCAGAACAAATCTTGTTCTAACAGGTTGCTCATCTCGAATTATTTCATAAACTCACTCCTGAACTTAGAAATACTCTTCTCGTTGCTGCTCATGATTAATAAATCATCCACATATATACAAAGTATGATCACACCTTCATTTATATCCGACTTCACATAAACTTAATGCTCGGACACGCATTTCTTGAAGCCAACATCAACCAGAAAAAGATCTATCCTCTTGTTCCAAGATCTTGGAGCTTGCTTCAAATCATATAGTGCTTTTTCAACTTGTAGAACCTTCCCCCTTGATTTTTCATAACAAAACCAAGGGTTGTTCTACATACACTTCTTCTTCAAGCAGATCGTTCAAAAACGCGAACTTCATATCCAATTGATAGATATACCAATTGTTGTTATTAGAAATGCCAACAACTAACCTTATTGTTTCGATCCTAGAAACTGGTGAAAATATCTCATCGAAGTTTATACCTTCTTATTGTAAAAATTCCTTCGCAACTAATCGAGTCTTATACTTGATTATTTCACCTTTGGGATTTGCGTTCACCTTATAGACCCATTCCACACTAATCGGCTTCTTTCCTTTTGGCAGATCAACCAAATCCTAAGTACTATTTTTCTCAATCGATTTAAGCTCCTTCTTCATTGCACAAACACACTTTGGGTCACTCAATGCCTCTTTCGTGTTAACGGGCTAGAAATCGACCATAAGTTGGTCGTATAACACTTTCTTTCATAATGGCTTCGAAGTGTGGTTGTTCACCAACTTCAGATTCTCCATAATTCAAATTTTCGTGTGTGTAACCAGTTAACTCCTGCACGTATCCGGTTAACGTCAGCATGTAATCGGTTACAGTGTATTCCACTTGCTTTTGTTCGTTGATTACAACATCAAACAATTTGTAACCTCCAGTAGGGTGATAACTAACAAGTATCATCATCTCACCATTTTCGTCCAACTTCTTTTTAAGTAGACTCACAACATGTCGAAATGCCACTGAACCGAAAGCTCTCAAATAATTTAGATTCTGTTTGAATTCAGAACATGCCTCTTCTGGAGTTATCTTCTCAAGCTTCTTCGTAGGACACCTATTCAGCAAATAGGCACCTGTGGAAATCGCTTCTCCCCATAACTCTTTCGGCAAGTTCTTCCCTTTTAATATACTTTTCACCATGTTCATAATCGGTCAATTCTTCCTCTCGATAACACCGTTTTGTTGCGGTGTATAAGGTGGTACAACCTCATGCACTATCCCTTCTTTATCACAATACTTTCGAAAGTCATTTGAGACATACTCGACTCCACCATCCATTTTGATAATTTTGAGCTTGTGACGGATTTGCCGCACAACCATGGATTTGAACTTCTTAAGCACTTCAAATACCCCATCCTTTCTCTTGATTAGGTATGTCCATAGCTTTCTACTATAGTCGTTGATAAAAGTGACAAAGTAACTATTTTCATCACATGAGTTAACTTGCATCGCCCCTCATACATCAGAATACACCATCTCAAGGTGATGCTTGGTTCTATGACATGCATCCTTGCTCAATTTAGTCTTGTGTTGTTTCTCTTACACACATTCTTCACAAATCTTAGCTGGAATGTTGATGGATGGCAACCCGATTACCATACCGTTCATTTGCAACGCATTGAGATCTCTAAAATTGAGATGTCCAAGACGGTAATGCCACAACCACTCATTTATACTTGTTGCTATAGCAAGACACTTACGCTCCATCACTTTAAATTCAATCTTGAAATTTATATTGGCACTCAAAGGAACTTTGAGGATAAAAATCTAATTTGCATCCATAACATGCAGTGTCTTGTCTTCCATGAGAATCTTGTAACCCTTCTCAAGCAATTGACCAATACTTAGAAGATTACATTTAATTCCTAAAATTTATAAAACATCTTTGATCAAGGAATGACCATCATCCCTTCTCATGATCAAAACATCATCGATCCCATTGGCCGCTAAAGTGGTGTCCATCCACGAATTTCACTTTATTCTTCGTGGCTTGATTGATTTTGACATACCAATCCTTCATATCCATCATATGCATAGAACAACCAAAATCCAAGTATCACTTTTCACTGCATTGGTCTCCTTCCCTCACAATAATCATAACGTTTTCTTCCGCAAAGGTTTCTGCAGTGTTCCCAAAATTGTTGTTGTTGCTTCCCAAAAGCCTACTACTGCCGCATTCTCCTTGCGTGATCATGACCAAAAGCGTATTCTCATCATCCACCTCTTGTCTAGCAACCTTAGCTTCATCACCTTGAGATTCTCTCTATTTTGCATTGCATTTTCTTGCGAAATGATCAAGCTTTTGACAATTAAAGCATTGTGCCTTACTCTTGTCAAATTTCCTGTCACCTCTAAAGTTCCCTTGACCACCATTTTTGTTGCAGGTGCTCTCACCCCTTTGACATGTCGAACTCTTCGGATTTTGTGAATCTTTTCCACCAAAATTTTGAAAATTTCCTTTACTCTTCATGGGCTATTTTCCTTTCGAGTTCTTGTTCTTCTCATTGAATCGTGCTCGATCTTCGCCTTCTCCTTGTCGTTACTTCTCTCATCCAGCATTTACTCAACGTCGGAAGATCCTTCGACTTTTTTATCTCCACCACAATGTTGTCAAATCTTGCCGTCAAAGAACGCAAGATCTTTGACACAACATTCTGCTAAAAAATTTGCGTCACGTAATCGTTGATTGTCTCATTTTCCTCCATTTGAAACAATTTAAATTTCTGTAAATGAGGAAGGGGGATATGAGGCGTATTTAAATTAAACCTAGTCCGAAGGTATAATTTCGTATTAGTTACGAATATTCATCTTTGTATTAATTTTTTGGAAAATGAGGTTGTGTCTCACTTACGAATGGATGAAGTATAGATGGGGGCGTCCGAAAATGAATCTCTGAAATATAGGGGCAATTTTTTGTTTTTTACAAGGGTGTGTGAGCACCACTAAGGATGCCAAAGTAACCCTGTAAGTTTTTGGTGTGGATTATCTAGTGTACAAAACGTCTTCTAGTTGAAATTGATTCACCTCTACATTTGAATTGTCACATGATAATGTTGATGATATGAAACTGATTTAATGAATAAAAGAAGAAGCACATATGATGTGTGATTTTTCTATATCAACTTTAGATTATATGTTAACGAGGATAAAAGAGGCACATGTGATGTGTGACTTGTCTAGATTAACTTTGAATCATGGGTTATATTATTCAAATAATGAGCTTATATGTTGTATAATGTTCAGATAATGAACTTAGTACATTACTCTTTACACCTCATGCTTTACTCACACATTCTAATAAAATTCTAAAATACTATTAGAATTTATATGTTGAAATTGAGATGCACCAAGTACACAACAAATTCTCTCTAACACAAGACAAATCAAAGGTAAAAAAAGTTTTGGATATTGGAATACGAACGCACTCTAACACACCACCCCAAACAATATTAGAACCAAGATAAAACAAATCTTAAAAAGTATAGATTTCAAACTTCGGATTTATCTTATAGAGATTGAAATCCGAACTCGTTCATTTGAGTATCCACTCGGTTTTTTTCTTTTAACTCAACAAAGTTAACAAGTGAAAACAGAGCTCTTGAGCCCACCCATGTTCCAAAAAAATTCAATATTTCTCACAACTTCTACTCCATTACATTCAAGCTTAGCACATATCTCAACTTTTACGCCATTACATTCTAGCCAAGATCATTCATCTATCACATTTGATAAGTTTCTCATTTCATTACTTTTATTTATTTTTTGATGCATACATTTCCTGAATAGGTTATAGTCATGCTACATTAGATTACATGCAATAGAGGTGTTATATTTGTTTCATCCATATTACATTTGGTATGAAATTTTGAAAATTTTAGCTTTAGGTTCGTAATGCTCTATTTATGTTTCTGTTTTGGGTTCGTGTAATCTGAATTTTGAAAATCAAACCCTTAGTCTGAATAACAAAATTAAGATTTATCTATTTTGTGTTTTGTTTAGAAGTCCGATTTCCTAATACAATATTTTTGCTTCTTTGATTATGATTTGCATTTTCTTGCTTGAATATGTTAATGAGTTGGTGTTGATTTGATAAGTTAATCATTTAATCCATAAGTAAACATCATTACGATCATATGCAAAAAAAGAACGACTAGCAATGATCTTACGTACTGATATGCATGTTAACTTACCCTAATCCAACAACACAAATAATTATTTACTAAATGCTTCTTCATCAATGCAGAATAACGAGGGAGAAAGGATCTCATTGCCTCACTCCTCTAAAGTAAGAAAACAATCTTGCAGTTTTTCAATTTATCATGATTAATAGTTTGACTAAGTGTAGAATAGTAAGAATCCAATCACAATTTTTTTATCAAAGTCAAGTTGAATAAAATTTTTAATAAAATATTGTCAATCTAAGCTATCAAAGACACTTATGATGTTTATCTTCAAAATCATATTACCCAAAAAAAGATTTCTTGTCCAATATTATAATTGCTTTGAAGTAATTCCTAATACACTCATAAATATGTTTGTCCCTAATGAAGTTTATTTGGTGTATAGAATAATTTATTTTATTTTTAATAAAGTAAAGAGAGTTTGATAATATAACTTTCAATCAATTGATAATAGTCTAGGGGTATTCAAAAGCAAACTTGCCCAATATAAAACTGTCAAACTGAACCAAACCAAACTGAAACCGTAAAAAATCGTATTTGGTTCGGATGTGTTTGAATCATTCTTTAACAAAATCGCGCGATGCTGTTTGGTTTGTGGTTTGTAACTTACAAATCGAATCAAACCAAACCAAACCTCTTTGCGTTACAACCAACATTCACTTAACCCACATCCAATCCAAACTCAAACCTATTATGCCTTAGCCTTACGATTACAAATGATTTTTCGTTCCTCACACTTAGGGTCTGTTTGAATAATTTAAAACAAACGGAACGGAACGAAGCGGAATGAAATAGAATGAAGCGGAATGGTACAAAACGGAACATAAACTCCATTATATTGTTTGTATATTTTATGACAGAACGAAACTAATATCCTATTCCGCTGTTTGAAAATTGGACGGAGCAGAAAACATTATAATACTTTTAATTCATTTTTACCCTTTACTTCAAAAACATTAATATAATTAATGTAAAATTTTGAAGGACAAAATTAGAATTGTGTTATTAATTGATTCCATTCGATTGGATACACCATAATTTGGGTGGAATGAAAAATGAACTAAACTAGTGGTATTGAATGGAATGAGCTCCATCACATTTCGTTCTATTCATTTTTTGTAAAACCAAACAATAAAACATAACATGATTCTGTTCCTTTCCATTCCATCCTTGTCCATCAATCCAAACATAGCTTTAAGGTTTTAGTTTAAGTCTTCTCATATATCGTCTAGTGGTATCACACATTCTTTTCATCTTCTTTTCCAAATACATATTATTTATTCTTCTCTAGTCTATCATCTTTTAAGTTTTTTCTTTTTCATCTTATTATTTTTATTCTACTGTTTTCTCTTCCATTTACGTTTTTAATGCTCCTATTATTCTCTAATCTCTCATCTCTTTTGCTCTTTCTTTTTTATCTTCTCTAATCTTTCACTCCTCTTTTTTTCTATTTCATTATAATATTTTTGATATTGTTTTATACTACTATTTTATGTTTTTTATTTCACTTTTTTCTAATATTATTTCTGTATATTAAATGGAAAGTTGTTGTTCAAAATATGATGAGTTTTGATGTAATTTGATAATGCATAAATGATTAAATACAAAGTTATGTTGTCATCTATGTATGTATGTATGACTCAATCATTTTAAAAAAAAAAAACCAAACAAATCCAAACAGCATTGGTTTGATTTGGTTTTATTTTAACAGTCAACCGAACTAAATCGAACCACGTAGAATAATTTTTTACCTAGCTTAAACCGAACTGCAGAATTTACTTGTTTCGATTTTATCTTTTTCCCATTAACTAGTAAGAAACTCGTGCTATCGCACGGGTCCTGCTTGGATTCACATCACATGTCTATCAAATCATCATTTGTAAAGTTTGAATTCATTTTTCAATTGGTTAACATTGACATAGTTACAAATAATTGGTTAACAATGACATAGTTACAAATATATACTAATAATATGCATCAACTGTTAAACATTGATTCGTACTTACAATAATATTTAAAACAACAGCAAGATAAATATTTAAAAGGTGGACATTAAAATGAACAGTCCACAGTTGGTATCTCATAGATACGTTTACATTCACCCGTGAATTCAAATGAATTAACAAAAGTCAGTTGAATCTAGATGAGGTAATCGTAAAACTACATATTTGAATAAAATAATTTTTCCAATTCAAATAATATTACTTTTTAAATATTAGTCAATTTTTCCAAACCTAAAATTTATAGCAGCTTCCCGTCAAATATCAGTTTTAAAAAAACAAATGATAATTATGCTTAATAATAAAAGATAACATTGATTATTATGAAAAATAAAATAATAAAATAATTATGTGTTGCACAATGCGAATTTCCTTAGTAAATTGGTATTGACACAAAAGTAATAAAGTGATTGTTTTATGCCCAATGAAAAGTATAAAGTATGAAATATATTTTACACTATAATCAAAAGACATAAAGTGATTTAGTTTCCAATTCGATAATAATAATTAAATGTTATAAAGTGTGATTTGTCTCATAATAATGATTGAACTTTTCAATTTTCACAATTAAAATATTTAATATTTTTGGAAATACAATTTATTAAATAATTATTGTCTATTTAAATTTTGCTTATTGAAATTTAATATAATTTTTAAAATATAATAATTTTAGAGTGAAACCCTTATATGTTTATTAAAAGATAACATATTTTAATCTAACAAA
The DNA here is from genome assembly GCF_029867415.1 of Vicia villosa. Classification (NCBI taxonomy): domain Eukaryota; kingdom Viridiplantae; phylum Streptophyta; class Magnoliopsida; order Fabales; family Fabaceae; genus Vicia; species Vicia villosa. The sequence goes on along the minus strand of NC_081186.1, from coordinate 67,748,333 downwards.
TAATATTTAATTATACTATAAAATCAACAAAAAAATGATTGACAAATAATACACTTTTCATGTTTATAATTATATATGAATAAATATCATATAATATGAAAACTAAAATTACGTGTTTTATTTATTTATAAACGTTACAAAATAAAATATACTATAATTACATAAAATGTAAATGGTTGAATAATAATTGATTAAATTTAATAAATTGAATCATAGTTTTTTTAAAATATGTTTTATTTAGTTAGATTATTAAGAAATAAAAAAAATATCACTGCAACTTATATATAATTTTTCGATATCAATCAATTCATCTATCATTTCGTTCCACTCATATATTTACTGCAACTTATATCCACTTGAGAAGTATTTGACATAGAGACGCATGTTTCTAATGGTTGTATTCCATTATCTGTATATATTGAATCGTTGCACCAATTTTTTGAAATATGAAAAGTAGAAAAAAAAAGATGAAGTATAATTGAGATCAAAATCATATATGTGGGTATAATTATTGAAAGATGAAAAGCAGAAAAAGAAAAAAAAAAAGAAATCTGTTCAAATTCTACTAATCCATAACACTGTGTCCAACAAACACTGATAATGTATCAAGCGGAGACCCAAAACAAAGCTATGAGACAGATTTAATAAATTAACATTTTGTATATATAAAAATAATACAATAACTCATGTTTTATGTAACATCCACATGAAGAATTCATATTTGAGAAACAAACATTGATGAACGGGAACAACATCTCCTAGCATAACCATAAAATAAAATAAGTAAAAACAAAATAAAGTTTAGAGATGGAGAATTAAATAGAAGTTTCCCTTAAGTTAATCAAGACTTGTGATGCCAAAGCATTAGAAAAAAATGTGGAAGCCTTTTAATCATTATCATAGTTCCAGTAAACATTCACAATCATCTTTAAAATGCAGCCCTCTATTTTTTGACGCCAATTTCTTTCAAGTGAATCTGTTGGGAATTTGCTTTGCTGAAGGTATATCAAGTCATAACTATCATGCTGCACCCTCCCATTAACCTCTAAACACAACCCTTCAAGTCATTGTATGCATGTAAATAGTTAACAAATCATATTTTAGAATTCAAACTTAATTACTTTCACATCCAAAAACATGTGATCTAATAAAGTAGTCATATTTGACAACACATTATCAGTGTACATTCAATCATGGGCAAACAACTTATAGATATCTTCACACTTGAAGAAAGCTATTTTGGAATTTCATTTTTACAGTGAATCATGGGTAAACTTGTATTTTTTTTCCCACAAGATGCTAGATATAATTTAGTAAAAAACATACTTACACTTTACTCCTTAAATTAGAACCTTACAAACATAAAGAAAAGAATATATTTGTATTCATACCACCGCTTAACCATATAATTAAAAGGTAATGCATGAATAAACTAACCTTTGAATGAAACACACTCCTAAAAAGAACCATTTATCTGCTCGGAAAAAATATTGATTTCAATTGGGAACTATATCAGAGAAATAAATATAAAAATACTAAAGGACGTGAACCATTTCCTGCTCCCTTTTGACCCGTCATTCTTCGTATTAAAAACCTTTTGCCTGCGATGAAAGCACTGGGCATTAGTTTGTCCAGGAAGATACATAGCTGTAAAAGACCATTGAACAACCACACTAACATCAGTTGGAAATAAGATTATCTAAAATTTTGAAATATTCAAATCATTTCTATTAATGCTATATATTCCAAACAGTGGAGTAAAATCCAATATTGTAGTTAAGTGCATCATGTCACTTTAGCCATTAAAGATAAAACTCATATAAAATTGTGAATAGACAGTACCAAATTGTTGATAAGCCAGCAAAAAATTAAACATAAACAAATAGTTCAATTGAAATTGATAATTATACTGATATACTATCATCCACTATATTTTTCCAGTTGCTTCCATCATGCTTCTTGGCTGTCTCAATCAAAAGATTATCCTCCTTGCCATAGTCATAAAATTATGAAGACAGAGAGCATTAACACCGCAAATTCCAACTTCCAATAATAGTTAAAATCAGTACAATAAATATAGCCAAATAAAATTTCACACTCGACACTACAATTCATCACAATATTAAAAATTGCGGCACAACCAACAGTTATCATTACTATCTCGATTCAAAACTTTAAATGAATAACTAAATCAACAAATTGAAATATTATACCTGCAACAATTGTGGATTTTAACAATAGAAAACTACATAAATGGGAAGAACATTACAACAGAAACAACGGCCAAAAGTTATCCAAAGATGATGTGATTACATATTGAAACCAAAAAATTACAACAAAAACCAAATCTATAAATATGAGAACAGAAAACTTAAATGGTAGAATGAGGATAATGGGAGCTCGGCAGACTTAAACATGGAAGACTGACAATCACTTGAATCATATCACCCTGAAAAATACGACAGCCACAATTTTAAATTACTAACAAATACACATGTAAAGAGGAAAACAGTGAATGACCCAGATTTATACCTTTGAAACAACCAATATTAACTATATGTGTTCTTTGTTTGAAGCACTGATGACAATCCTTTGATTCTCCTTGACAGATTCAATTGGGCGAGCCATGACTTGATTGTTAACTTGAAAAACGGGAAAAAATGATTAAACCATGATAAAATAAAACAGAAACGTGTAGATGATTATAGGTTGTGAGACCGTGCACTTTTGAAATTTGAAGAATGGAATAAGAATGGAGTTTACAGATGTGAACGATGACAATGAGAAGCTGTGTTAGGGTTTTGCATCCTTGAGGTTTTTATAGAGGGAAAAAAAATTGAATCCTAAACGATGCACTTAATGAGAATCAACCCTGGGAAGTTGTGTTGAGTATTATACGTGTAAATTAAGAATTGAACGGTTCAGTACAAAGATGTGATACAGTTAATATTCAAAATGTGATTAAAGTTGGGCCCACAACTTTGATAGTGGTTGCAAGTGATTAAAATTGGGATTAAAATAATTTTAAAATGTATGAAAAAATACTGGGATGACACATCAGTATCATTAATTGCTAAATGCATATAAATCAAGCATTAGTGTAATAAGTCTTTTTTACCCAAGAAATTAGATAAGATTAAGCTTTAATTAGTGGGGTTAAACCTGATTTTTCCGGAGGTACTTTAATTTTTATATATTATATATTTATAATAGATTTACATCCCACAAATTTGTTTCCTTCTTACTTGGCTACTCAAAAGTATCCCGCGTTTGCCCTAATCCATCACCGCCGTCCGTCACCGCAGCAACTCGCCGTCTCAAGGTTTGATCTCGGTCTCATCGCAACTACTTCAAACCCTAACTCATCATTATTTATTCAATTTCTTAATCAATATTTCAAAAATTACTTCAAACACAATATTTCATCATTCAATTCTCTTCTGCTTGTAATTGTATTGCTTTTGCTCTTAAGTTTGATAGTTATTAACCACAGTTTAACTTGTGGTTACTGTAATTAATTTTTTGATCAATATTAGGTTACATGGAAGATTCAGAGCAAAGAAGAAAACGGTTGAAAGAAATGCGATTGCAAGCTGATCTTGCTGGAGATTCAGGTGGTGGCGGTGGTGGTGGTGAAGGTTCCGGTACGCAGGGTGTTCTTTCGAATCCATTGGCTGAAGCTCCTTCGATTATGCTTCCATCGGATGCTGCTCCGAGATTTAACTATTATACAGATCCAATGAATGCGTTCTCTTCTGACAAAAGGAGTAGTGACAATGTTCGGGTGCAAGCGCCCGAATATTTGCCTCCCCCTCCTCCTCTTCCTGTAAATTTTCGTGGATCTCCTATGGGGCAGTTTTCGCCACATACAGGTATACTTTGGTTTCTGAAATTGTTTCATAATGGTTTCTGAAATTGTAAAATGTTAATTAAGTTGGTCAATTTGTTGGTATTTTTTGGAACTATAATGATGTTGAGTTGAAAATGTAGAGATGAATTTGAAACAAGTGAATGATAGTTTATTGGGAAGCATATGGTAACGAATTCAGAACGGTGGAGGACTTGGTTGATAGAGTATTACAATTTTATAGACTAATTTGGATATTCAGTCAACATTAAATTAAACTATTAAACCTAACTTATGTTGGTGTTATTCATATCATATGAATGCATACTGGAATTAGGACTTCGTAACCCTGCTTCCATTTTTTTTAGAGTAACCCTTCAAATATTTAGTTTGCAGAAGAATGTTTCCATCAATAGCCTACAATTTGCACTATTTTTGTAATGTTTATCGGTCAATGAGGAACTATAGTCTTATAATCTTCCAACTTCCAAGAATACGAATTTAACGCGAGGGACTTGATTGAGTCAAGTTTGGGTATATTTATATATTGAAAAAATTTTGAAGGTCTTAATTTTATAATCCCAATCTTTCAAGGAACAAAAATATCATCTTTAATGTATGAGAAGTTTTTCTGGCCTGTTTTTATTAAAATATTTTTGAGTTGATGTCTGAAGCACTACATTGATGAGTTGTTATTGTATTGTTATGATCTTTAGTATTTTCTCTTATGTAGACTCTAATCACTGTGTAGATTTACATTTAAATTTTTCCTGTCTTACAATTCACATTGATTGGTTTGAAATAACAGAATCAACAAATCCACAGATGTCTCCTTCTGCCACTCAAGCAATGCCAGCACCCTATAGAAACCCAGTTTGGAATGGACCTAGAGGCCCTCCTCAGCAGAACTATCCATTCCGTCCATCAGGTGGTGGTACTTATCCAAGTCCTAGGTTTGAACCACCGGGCGGTCCATCATACAACAAAGCACCAGGCATGAATCAATGGCCCGGCCATAATCCAAATCCTAGGTTTGAACCACCGGGCGGTCCATCATACAACAATGCCCCAGGCACGAATCAATGGCGCAACCATAATCCAAATGCTTCTTCAGGATTTAGGCCAAATTATTCGGAAGGATATATTCCAAATCCTTCTTCAGGATACAGTCCAAATCATTCACCAGCATTCAGGAACGGTCCTAACACTGGTCGAGGGCGAGGCAGGGGCTTCTGGCAGAATACCAGAGGCCCTGTTTCAGGACATGGTGGTAGACAAGGATCAGGTTCTCATGGTCGCTGGTCCAATGAAGACAGAAGTTATGGTCCAGAACGTTATTACAAGAGATCCATGATCGAAGATCCATGGAAGTGTTTGAAACCTGTTATATGGTGTTCAAAATATCCTTTTTCAAATATTTCATTTACACCCGAGAATTCGAAACCCCGGGCTCCTTCAGAATCAACAAGTACAAAAAGGGAGGGACAGCCTGCTGATTTTAGTAAACCCAATTCTGGACCAAGCCTTGCCGAGTACTTGGCTTCCGCGTTCAATGAAGCTGCCAACACTGAAGAATAATGTATGAGTTCAATGAAGCTGCCAACACTGAAGAATAATGTATGACGAAGACTGCATTGAATGCATTGGACTCAGCTATTTGTGTAGCGTTTGTACTTTATACACCAAACACCCAAGAGGAGGTTTTAGGAATGTGCTCAGCTCAGGTTACTAACATGAATTATTAGTGCAGATACAAGGTCCGTGCATGATCTGTGTAGAAACTGTTCAAATTATGCAACCACATTTTGAGTGTTGTGGTTGTTTAATGTTTAAATTTAATGCTTTGGCATAAGCTGAATGCTGAACTTGAGAGACAGTGAGCATCTAACGGCCTCGATGTTCCTAATCATTAGGCTGGAAAATTGAATGGTTTTATGCATATTATAGAATTTTTTACACTGCATGATTTGAATATTGTATTTATACCCTTTTATGCATATTACTTATACATGAAATTTAATAGCATGTATTCACATGGTATTTGATAGTGTTGGATAAATAAACGGGCTTAATTAACAAGTTATGGTTAAGAATTAAGATGTTTCTATAATGAAAGTTGATATATTTGAAAATCGTTTTTATATTAGTATGTTGTTTTATAACTTTATTATAAGGGTTTATTGAAATAATTCATGTATGTAGTGTAAACTATTTTTTTTTTATTGTTTTCTTGAGGACTTACAGGAGTATAAAATAGCAATACATATACAATACATCTAAAAGCTTGAACACATAGGGGCGTGTAATATGTATCCATAATCCATGCTAAGTCGACACAACTAAAATATACTTTTACTATACTTCCTAACGAGTTATATCTTATTAAATTAAATTTATATGATTTAATAAAGCATGTGAATCTCACTTTTTAAACTTCATATTTGAGATACCATACATGATTTCTATCTAATAATGTTAGAATGCATGTTAAGATTTCTTTAAAAGACAATAAACTAGTTCACCCCATCACTAGCCAGAGGAACAATTGAAAAATCTGATCCATGTACTCATCCTACAATTCCCTACAAAATGAAAATAATATCCAGTGCCATTTAGGTTCAGTGGAATCAAACCAAGAACAAAATATTTGATGTAGAAGAAACTAGCTCTCCTAAGATTTTTGCTCGCTACAAATTTCGTCGGTGAAAGTGTGTATTAGCTGATCTGCTAAGCTTGCAGGGTCATCAATCAGTGCATCAACAAAAGCACTAACCACCCTTCTCTCTTGTTGATTCGCCTTGAGACTAAACCAAGTGAGAAACTTCACTCTAAAGATTTCATCTATGTGCCCTTGATGCTCCAACCATTTCACTACTCTCACAGAATACTCGTAATCGTTCTCCTTCACGCGCTTTCTAGAACTCAAACCAGTAACTTGTCTCATCTCATTCGGTTTAGAAGGCGTGGCAGGTGGAACTGCTGCAAAACTTTTATACGAAAAAGGGTCTATCGTTGCAGGCTTTGTCAGAAACTCTTCAAACCTGTCCCTGATGTTTAAAACTGCGGGTTTTTCAGAAGACATCTTAATCTGGTCTTGTGGATATCTGTTCATAGTTGAAGAATAGTTTCCAATTTGTCGAATGAATTTTGACGGCGGTTCACAGGGTGTCACCCATTTAGCTTCTGCTGCACCCAAAATCCCCGTGCTGCTGAATATAGAAGCCTTGCAAGAGTACTCGGTTGCAGGAATGAGGTTTTCTAACTTGAATCTTTTCTCGGGCCTCAAAACAATGAAAGTCGGTTGTTCTGGGTAGTCCATTGATGATATTCTGTGCCAAAGTCTGCAGCCTAGAAAGTTCTTTAAGAGTTTGTCTTTGTATTCGAGCACAATGACCACTGAGGTCGGAAGACACTCTTCAAAACGTAAAGAGCATGCTGCCAAAAGTAAAGTGACAAGAAAAGCCGAATTAGTGTAGGTTAATAGAAAATCAAAATTATCTAATACAATGTTGTTAAATAGCGGTACTATAGCTGCTATGATTCTGTAATATACTGTTTAGTACAAAATGTTTTCAGATAGCGACTGTAGTTGTGCCATAGCACTGTAGCATAACGGAATTTGAACAAACTGTTGTTTTCCACTATCCGCGTTTGACAATACTAAGATTAATACAATGAATATAACCATATTATGGATTCAAAATTTCAAGAATGAACAGGAATCAAGGCTCTTTGAACTTTGACTAATGTACTAAAGTGCAATTAACATGAAAATCCCGAGGATTTCTGGCTCTGCCTGGCAATTAAAAGCTCAATCAGTTGACCTTCATACAAAACAAAAAATTAAAAGCTTACTTGGTGCTTCTTTCTTTTCTTCACAACTAGAAAAGAGTTCAGAAAACTTTAAATCAAAACATTCAACTGCAGTAGAGCACAACTTCTGAACCTCAGCACCACATGAGAGCCGGCTCACAATTCCACGCGTCATCCTAGCATATACGTGATCCAGAGGCCCCACTTCATTCTCCAATAATTTGAGAGCAGTTTCTACAATCTTATGCACTTCAGTGTATACTTTTGTTCCTATGAGAATTCTGTGCGCCAAGGAAATTCGCAGAGAGAGTATATCCACTCTTCTTGCTTCTCTGGCAACCAATAATTGCTTTCTCCATGTCCTAAAAAATCCAGATATTCATTTCAATAAACGATATTTTACACATGTTGCCTTAAACAGCTGAAGAGAAACCAGTCCAAACAAAATTTTCCCGAATATTTCTAAAGTAATTGGCGGGATTTGTGTGTCTACATGTGTATGCATCTATTTATGTATATCTTACTTTTGCATGTGTATAAAATAGAATGTAAACTACTTACCTCATTAAGTCATTAATTCTTCCGCAAGAAACACAACAGAAGCTTCCATCCAAGCTTACACCGCGACTTCCCTTCAAAATGCAAGACATTTGACTACTCAAAGCACATTGCAAATGACATGACATTCCACATGACTCTTCATTCGGTTTATCAGAGGTGCAGGTCAACCACAGACTAGGATCCTTGTTATCATCGTAACAACGACAAATACAACAAGAACATCTCTTGCAAAATGAATCTTCTGGATTCAGCATAGCTTTGCATGCAACATTCCGACACACTAAGGTTTTTGTTGTTTCCTCATTCATGTTCTCTAGTTGAACATTACGTAAATCCAGAGTCGGAGGTCCTTTTTTCCTTTTAGATCCTACGCAACTTTTGGCAGGAGAATGAGCAAGATCATTTTGGTCGACGTACACGTTGGATTTCTTAGAAATTAACTTCAGAAGATATTCTATCATCTGACCCTTAGTATATCCAGTGTACTTCCTTTCTTTGCCTAATTCAGCACAGATTAATTCTAGGAGTTCCCGGCGAGTAAATGATTGAAGTATTTCCGGAGCATCTTTGGACTGACAGGCAACTTCACGGACCAGTTTTTGCTTCTCTTGGAAATTCATAACACCGCATTTTGTAGGGTCAAGGAAAAAACCTATATTGAAAGATGAACAACATTCTTAAGTTCATATCATCTCAACGAAGTGAAAATAAATGAAGTTCAACACGACTATATGGAAATCTTTTAATAAATTTATGAAGTACATGACTGTCCTCTATGGAAAATTTGAACACTGTATTTATCACATTCCTAAAATATCTACCATGTATAAATAAAACACCTTAATTGACGACAATTTGTACCCAAAAAGGTGGCGGCAACAATTTGCAACACTTGTCAAAATGATGAAGACAACAATAATAACAATAGTCTCTTACAGCGCAATCCTAAACATTTGCTTTAAAAAATCATTGTTACATTAACTTCTACGAAAACTTGATCCACTTCAGTTCCAATGCACATTGCATCATTGTGAATTTCAATAGATCTAGCTAAACACACTTCTTTGAAACCTTCATCTTTCCTAACTAAAATTTTCTTATTACGAGATGGCAGGGCAAAGCCATTCGGTACAAAATCTTACAATCCCTTCCTACGTGAATCAGGAGGTCCTATTAGACAAATCCTAACAAAGAGGAATACAGAAAAACATCATTCACCGATCAATAACCATACTTTGTCTCATTTTCCATTAAGAGATCAAAATCAACCCAAACAAAACCTATATCAGCTGCATTATCAATTTCACAACTAATATTACAAGTTTCAGAATTGTAGAGTAACGTCTGTCTATACAACATGGAGCCCATGACGCGAAACATGCATATCATTCTATAACTCATTCAGAATCACAAATCCTCACTCAAACACACACGTTGGGAACTAGACACGTCCAAAGACGTCTCAAGGTTTTGGAAACCCTGCGTATATTAGCTGCAGTCTAACCATAAAAAAACAAATAGAGGTCCTATTTAACCACGACTTAACTATAAGTCTATAACAATATTTAGGATTTGTGCAGTAGTCCGCCTTGTACGCCTTCAAAGACGGCACTGGACATGTCTGAAACACCAGAGACAAAATATGAATGGTGCCAAAAGTAATCCTAAAAAGCAGCAAGTACAAATTTTGTATAGCATTATCTATTTTCCAACCCCACCCTTATTTATTACAACAGTGATGAATGTACTATGTTTTTCATTGTGAACTCACAGTTCTATTCCGCCTAAACGCAATCACCACTCTCATCAAAAACCCAAAGCTTGTGAAAAACTAGCCCTATAACCAACAACCAACAACCAACAACCAAAGCATTGAGAAATTATTACAACAATGGAAAAATAATAATTATTATGAATAAAAACAAAAAGATCAAGGGTCACTCACTCACCCTAGCTCTATTATATAGAAAAACGGAAAAAAAATACAAAAAATTTCCCTAAAAAAATTGCAATAGCTACATTGTTATGAGGACAAGAGATGCGGTATATAGAAGAGAAAACGAAGCGAAAAAAGTTGAAGAGAAATAAAAAGAAGCGTAAATCGAAGGAGAGAAGAAAAAGACGAACCGTTGTTGGTTGCGGTGAAAAGACACATCTTGTTTTGGTGTTCGGCCATGATTGTTTGTTGTTGTTGTTGTGGGATGAACAACAGAGTTTTATCTGAGAATCTGTAGCATTACAGTGAGAGAGAGAGAGAGAGAGAGAGAGAGAGAGAGAGAGAAGAGTGTGTCATGTAATTTGAGCATTCAATGTCATGATGAGTGACTTGGCATAAAACGGAAACACACAAAACCACATTATGCTAATAATAATATTATATTCATCTCTATTTCTTTTTATATGTTTTTTTTATACTACCTCCGGTCCTATTTATAAGAAAAGATTCTTTTATTAGATACATTGAATAAATAATGTATCTAGACAGTTTATTGTCCACATATATTATTTATTCAATGTATCTAAAAAGAGAATATTTTCTTATAAATGGGACCAGAGGGAGTATTATATTATTTGTTTATGAGAAAAGGAGTCATCATGTAAATAAAAGAAGATGAGAGGATCCAATTCTAAAGTGTAGTACATAACTTTGCCTTTGGGGGAAAAAATGTAAAATAACTTTTTTTTTAAACTAAGAAAGAGTCTTTTTATTTAATAATTCAATAATGTGAGAAATAAAATGATAAGATTGATCAAAATTGATGGGAGAAGACAAAAATAAGGTTCCTAGATAGTTTTTTTCACACCTAGAGAGTAAGTTAACCAAAAAAAACTTATACTATTTTTTAATGAATCTTTTATTATAAGTCATTTGAAAAATCAATACTAAAATAAATCATATCCATTTTTTATTCAATAATAAGATCAAATATTAAAATAAAATGTTGATAAACTATACACCAATGTTGAAGAAATACAACAAATTATAATACAAAATTTTAAGATGTTAATATCAAAATATAAAGTAAAAGACAATTAGTATTATATATATATATATATATATATATATATATATATATATATATATAATGTTGATCTTTTTCCTCTGCCTCGTGTACTACAATACATGACGTCCCTATACTAAGGTCTAAGATGGTCTATATAGTGAACCTTTTAAGAGTGTTTTTTTGAAAATCGCCCCTACTTATGATCTCTCTTATAGATCTCCTAACGAGCTATCTCAGGAAATACACAACATGGTTCACTCTTGCTCGTTCCTTTTCTAGTATATTCTGATGAGCTAATCTCGAGAGATCTCTTTATGTATCTTGTGTCATGTAAGGATGTGACACTATAAAACCATTGGATACTATATTCCATGGACGGAGAACTCGCACGTTGAGTACATCCTCTAGGATCATATGCTCATAAAAGTCCGCAAATATCTCATCAACATCGTGGAGGATAGTGGCAAGAGTAGTAACTATGAGATCTTTTGGAATATCCTAAAAATACTCGAACTTCTACAATACTCACTTATGTAGAAGTGGGGACATAAGTTGAGACCCACAAGCCAGCCATCAAAAGTACAAGGATATCACCTTCAAGGGCCTTGTCTCACTGTACAATGTGAAACAAATATCATTTATCACGATGCAGTCAAGAGAAACTCTAAACGACCCGGTCTCCGAATTCCCCCAAGTGGGATAATCAAACAGGCACGTGACAATTCCTCATAATAGTCTTCAACATGTTTTCAACCGAAGAGACATGGAAAAAGCTAATGGATCCATGCCTAAAAATGATTTAGATGAAATATCAGTAAAAGTGTAACAGAAGTATAAGTAATTAATATCAGTAAGGGTGCAAACAATTATCGTAAATAGACAATTATTTATTTTCATTTGTCTCTCCTTCCATAAACTAGCTTCAACTAGTTTAAGGTAGAGGCAAATCAAACAAGTTCTCCCTCAGTTGTACTCACAAATTCTGTCCAAATAAATGAAGTATTTAATGTAAATAACGTCGAAATAGATCACACTTTTATCCATAAATATACCTGTTTTGACCAAAACCATGAATGATGACCTTAATGCACAGACTCTATAATATATTTATATTTATAAAAAAAAAGTTATCATAAAAGAAAAGAAAAGAAATTATTCAAAAACACTTAAATGAGATGGTAAGAGATATCTTTCAATTTAATCAAAATATTTGAATTCGAACTCGATTTTAAACACGTAGCAGTGTTACTTTCTTGAGGAAGAGTTTTGTGATCCATTACAATCCTCTTCATCTCGAAAAATTAGTCTCAATAAAAAAAAAAAAGAAAAGAGAGAAGATCATTTATATAAAAAGAAAATTGAGAGGATCCAAAGTGTACATAACTTGTCTTTGAAAAAAATATAGAATACCATTTTTTTTATTAAGACAGAGTATTTTTATTTAATTATTAATAATGTGAGAAATAAAATGAGAAGTTTGATAAAAAAAAATGATGGAGACTAGACAGAAATATGGCTACCTTAGTAATGGTGTGGACCGCATATTAATTTGTCTATGAATAAAACCAATATCACTTTTTGTTCATTAGTTTGGTCCAATATATTTTTGAGGTTTGAAACAAAATTTCAGATGATGTTTTTTTCTGAAGATTATTAATTATTTTTTATTTATAGTTTTGCTTTTAAGAAAAATAAAGTATGAATATTTTCATAGTTGATTCAAACTTTGTGTGTGCAGATAATGTAAATTGATTTAGAGTCCAACTATAAATTTAAATATAAGTATAATTCATGAGTCAGGTTGAGCATAACATGCTGCATGGTTAAAAATTTAGCCCAGTTAACATGTGACCAAAAACTAAAAGCATTGCTTTTCTCTACTGCTACATTGTGAATAACTCAACTTTTATCATGTGAAATTCTCAATTATTGAGGCCTGAATTTAAGTGTATAAATGATTAAAAAAATATTATAGGTTTAAACTCATGGCCTGACTTAGACTAGGGCTCACTTTATATATAGATATAACGACTTCAAATTCAAAAGGAGGCATAAATATTGATTTTTATTATATTAAAAGATAGCTTTCTTTATGAGTTTTCAACTGGTTTCACTATTAAGAAATATGGTTAGGCCTAACTCAACCCTACAAAATCGGCTAGTAGGGTGAGTATTGCCTCCACTTATAGGCACATGTTTATGCCATATATTGTCTGATATGAGACTCTTAACACACCCCCTCACGCCCAAGACTAGACAATTGGAGCCTGGAAATAAATGGTGGGTGGCCCGATAGCGGAAACCATAGAAGGTGGCCCACCGGATCTTAAACGAGGCTCTGATACCATATTAAGAAATTTGGTTAGGCTTAACTCAACCCTACAAAACCGGCTAGTAGGGTGAAAATTGCTCCAACTTATAGACACATGTTCAGGCCATATATTGTCCGATGTGAGACTCTTAACATTCAGCAGTTAGAGCTTAAGGAACAAAGCTGACTAGAGAATGGAAATGTTGTAGAGGCCTAGACAAGACGTCTATGATATTTATATATATGATATGTTAGATAGGAAGAATCACAAGATCTAGGAACTCATGTCTTAAGATATAATTGTCTTTGTTGTGAAAATTTTAATAATTATAATAATAATAATAATAATAATAATAATAATAATAATAATAATAATAATAATAATAATAATAATAATAATAATAAGTTTATTGATAGGTTCAAACACATCAAACTTTTGTTGAATTTGACCTTAATTTTAGATTTATTATGAGTAAAGATATGTAGGATAAAGAATAATGACAACCAAAATAAATGATTTCAAACAATACAATAACTTGTCAAGAGTGAAAACAAATACACAACAAACAAGAAGAAAATAAAAGACAAGAATATAAAAAAATAAATTATTTACCTAGCTGGATCAAACTGATTTACTTGAAAAGAGAGAACAACTCTCAAATTTTGGACCATATCTGATGCTCGAAGATCGCTCAAACTCAATCCGATAGTTAGACCACCACCACCACCACTGAAGTTCTGCTGCTTTTGTGCACTGCTGTCGACGACTTCCTCTACAGCTTTGGCGCCACTGGGCTGCCTTTCTACGGGTTCGACGTCATTCGTTGCCCTTTTTCCCGCTTTTTTACTTTTTGCATCTTTGTTTTTTTAATAGTCTCAAAATATGATTTCCTACTCTTCACCACTTAAGATTTTAAGGTATATTTCTACAATCCTAGAGAAGGTTTTTGGGACATTAGACTCTAAACCCTAACAATAACTCCTAACAAAGAAGGAAACACGAGGTACTCCTACTTTGTCATTGATATGATCGACTGAATGTTTAGATACGCTACCCATTATCAGGTGCAATATACGAAAAACTTCTATCATTGAGTTTATCATTATCATCCTCATAATCACACTAGAAATTTAACATTGATTTAGATAATTTGGCGTTGTTTATGAGAAATGCCCTCAAGTTTCACTTTACCTCTGATCTGATGGTGAACCTCAGGTGATGAAAATAGGAAATTTACCCCTCCCAAAACCAGGAAATCAATGACCTCCTCATAGATATCATATTGGTTTTCTAGAGGAATTTTAAAATTATCTAGAAACAGAACAACCACATCAAGATAATGACTTAAATTTGATAAGCATATCATGGCACAATTAATCCAGTTGAAAGTATCCCCACTACTTGAGAGCTTGCGTGGTTACATCCCCGAGGTTTCACATCATTGAGGCATGAACATCATTGTTACTATGGTGGGAAGAACACACGAGGAAACATATAGCAAGACACATTTTTTTTAGATGAAAGTTCAATTGGTGGGACAACCTCCTCACTTCATGAGTACCCTTGGGAAAGTATACACGTCTTGGAAGTGCTTTCTTATCAATATAGAAAAAGATCCATGGAGATGTAGTCACAAATATATCACTCACATAATCACCATAGGGCTCCCGAACTCCAAAAAAATAACATGTCAACCCTAAAGAGAAAAGGTCCTTGTTATCATACCCCAACGAAGAATTTATCAATGGAACACCAAATCATCATGTCCCATTGTTGGTGATGGTTGTCATGGCATATTTCAACATTTGTTAGATGCTAATAGATCAAGAAGGTTCACATGTTATCATGTTCACCGAGTTATTTCATACCATGCAACTCATTCAACAAATGTATATTTGCTCCATGAGTTACCTTCAGGGGTTCAACGATTTTACCAATAAGCCTTTGGACTAGGTAGATCTATGAGTCACCTTTGGAAAACAATAAATCAGAAAGTTTTTCAAGGTTACATTTGTGGTATTTGACTATAAGTATTTGTATATCTGCATAGTCGTGCAACCTACTTTCGCGAAGTTATGTGTGGTATCGTCGATGATGCAGTTAATATTGAAGTACCACACTAAAAGTGACAAAGAAGCTCGTGTTTCCTCGTGTTACTAGAGAAGTATGATGAGAAGAAAGAACTCAAGAATTTTGGAACAATCAAAGCCTCCACGCTCAATGAGGCCGTAAGCCTAATCTGACCAATTTTGGCTTTCATATAGAGTTGTTATTGATCGGTGACTTTTACACATTTATTCACCATTTATTTTAGTTATCTTTGATTTATATTATTAAGCATTTTATTGCATTCTTATTTATTTTATGCGCTGGTTGTGTGTTTTATTATTTTTAGGCTCAGAAGAATAAATCGACACAAATCAGTTCAAAAAAGTATAAAACACGGAGTTTCGAAGGAATTGAAAATCATGACAGGAGTGTGGTATTTTGACCATAACTATAGTGTCGTAACTCGGAATAACATGGGACTGGCGACACAATTTTGCTAACGAAAAGGGCTACAACTTTGATGAAGACCTTAAAGTCAAATTCTAAAGTCAGGGGCTGACACGGGCCGTGTCAAAGGGCATGGCCGTGTTAGGAGGCCTGGGACAAAAAACCAAATTTTAAGTTGACAGAAGCTGACACGGGCTCCCATAAAATAAATTAATAAGTGCCTATATATTTAACATATTTTTAGCATTTGTCAAAGATACCTGTAAAAAGATTAACACTTCAACATTCAAGTTAGTAAGATATTGATTAGAAATTTGCAAGTGTGTAATTAATTGTATTTAGGTGTGACTAAGGGTGACACTTAGAGACAATTGTAAATGTCTTTGTGTTGTCCAGCATGGAGTGCAAGTGATTGTTGGATAAAGATCATTTGCTATGAAGTGTGACAAAAGTGTACTTATACATTAAACAATTTCTTTGTACACCCCTATGAGGGAAATACCCCTGCTGAAAACCCTAAAATATCCCTAGATTTTGGAGATGCATCTTCGAAATCACTCATTTTCACATTTTCAATTATTTCGGAGATGCATCTCCGAAATCACCCATTTTGGGTGTTTTCGGATATGCATCTCCGATAGCACCTATATTTTAGTTTAAACATAGGATTTCAACTGTCAGGTGTGTTTTTGGAGATGCATCTCTGAAAAAACTCTTCATATACCTTTTCCCTCCTTCATTATTTCATTCATTTTCCTCAAAACAAAAACTCAAATCCTCTCCAAAACCTCCATCATTTTTAATCCATTTTTCGTCTCCAAATCAAGGTTCATGTGGTTCATCATACCAAAGAGAGCATACAAAGCTACAATTTGAGGTAAAGTATATTCATTTCATCTCTTATTCCACTATATTGTTGCTGATTTGTTGTTGAAGAAACTGCGTCAGTTCGGAAATGCACTTCCGAAATACACCACCTAACAGTTTTCGGAAGTGCACTACCGAAATAAGCTTTGTTGCAGAATTTAAAAAACAGTTTTAACATCATTTATATATTTCGCATATGTTAGGTATGGTGCATCCGGACAACATTGTCGGTGATGAGTTAGTAGTCCCAGAAGAGGTCAACGTAAATGTTAAACCTAAAGAGCCGGTTGTGGTGGATGTTCGACCATAATTTACAAATGATATAACTTTCATTTGTCGTGAACATTTGCTAGATTGGGTCCGAAATGAAGCTAGTAAACTTGGATTTGGAATTGTGATATTAAGGTCCGACAATGGCACTAGTAGAAGGAAAGCTTTTGTAGTGTTGAATTGCGAGAGGGGTGGGAAGTATGTTCCACCAAACCGGGTGTTAAAACATGATGACATAGGATCGAAAAAGTGTGTGTGTCCGTTTAAGTTGCGCGTAACTCGTAGGATTGATGATTTGTGGCGTTTTAGCGTCATTTGTGGACTTCATATTCACGCATTGGAAACTAAGCTACACGGGCATCCAATTGCGTGTCGGTTGTCTCGCGAAGAGAAGGATGCTATTTCGGAATTATCGATAATCAAAGTTGCACCGAGAAATATACTTGCCGATTTGAAGCGAAAAAGACCAGATAGTGTTTCAAATATCAAGCAGGTATACAATGAGCGGCACAATCTTAAAGTTGAGAAAATGGGCCCGAGGTCGGAAATGCAACACCTTTTGAAACTTTTAGGTGATAACATAGACGTTTCAAGCTTCAGAATTTGTGAGGACAAAGTTACGGTTCGTGACATATTTTGGACTCATCCCGAAAGTATCAAGTTGTTCAACACATTTCCAATCGTTCTTATAATTGATTCTACGTACAAGACCAACAAGTATAGGTTTTCGCTTCTAGAAATTGTTGGTGTGACCTCCACGGACAAGACATATTCGGTTGGATTCGCTTTTTTGGAATGTGAGAAAGAAAATAACTTTACATGGGCTTTGGGAATATGTAAGATTTTGTCGGTTGATCAAAAGAATATGCCTAGTGTCTTCGTTACCGACCGAGATAATGCTCTTATGAATGTGGTCGGTATCGTCTTTCCGACATCAAACACATTACTTTGTCGGTATCACATAACATGCAATGTGAGAACTAAGCTCAAATTCACGGTTGGCACGAAAGAAAGAAAGGATGACAGTGGAAACATCATAAAATCCGATATTGTGGTCGACAAGATAATAGCTGCATGGAGAGAGATTTTAGATGCACGTTCCGAAGAATTGTATACTGAGAAAGTGGTAAAATTCTAGACATTGTGTGTTAGATTGAACACTTTTTGTCATTACGTCAAAACTACTATCCTTGAAAAAGTAAAAGTTGTTTGTGCTTGGAAGGACCGAGTTAGACATCTTGGTTACACTACAACTAACCGAGTTGAATCCGCACATGCGGACGTGAAGAAATGGTTGGGTGATAGCAAGGGGGATTTGTGTAGGGGATGGGACACCGTGAACCAAATGCTTCAAAATCAACATAGTGAAATTCAATAATCGTTTGGTCGGAGCAAGACGGTTGTGGAACACCAGTTTAAGGGTAAAAATATCTACTCGCAATTGATTTATAACATGTCTCGTGCCAGATTGAATTGTGTTTTTCATGAAGCGAAGCGGGCGGAAACGACGGGTTCGGATAGTTCAAAATGTGGGTGTATGATCGGTCACCAATTTCACTTATATTCCACCAATTATCTGGTAAAAAGTCGGCCATTTCGGTAACATTGTGGCTTGTTTGTTCTTAGTTTTAAGTTAGTTATTTCATAATTTTCAATTATATGCTATTGGTAATTTTCAGTAAAATAGTTGTTTTTAATCACTTGGTTTGGTAGTTATTGGTAATTTCAGGTGCTAGGAAGAATCGTTGAGAAAATGGCACGAAAACAGAAGGAAACAAAGCTAAAAATGCAAGGAAAGAAGCTGACACGGGCGCCAGTATCGTGGGACACGGCCGTGTCAGCTGATACATGGAAAAGAGACACTTTTGGGAGCTGGCAGAAGCTGACACGGACGCCTGTGTCGTGGGACACGGCTGTGTCAGCTGATAAATGAAAAACAAGCAGTTTTTGAGAGAAGGCAGAAGCTGACACGGGCGCCAGTGTCGTGGGACACGGCCGTGTCAGCTGGTGCGGCCAGAAGTTGTTTTTTTTAGCTGTTTCATTATTTCAAGTCTCATTAAGGGCGTTCTAGACTTTTTACATGAAAGAAATGTAACCTAACACTATTAAACCTAGTTTGTGAGTTTTTGGGGGATTATCTTGGATCATATTGAAGAATTTTAGAATCAAGAGGAGGAGCTAACAAGGGTTTCGAAGAACGAAGATCTTCAACGACAATCGCAATTGAAGATCAAAGACTTCTATAATTTTTGTAATGTCTATCTTCTTTATTTTTTGTTCTTCAAATATTACTATGAGTAGCTAAACCCCCAAATGCTAAGGGGGTGTCCCTGAATTGCCATTGTTATGAACCCTATTTCTACCAATTTATGTTATTAAAGTTTTAATGAGTTTATCTTCATTGTGCAAAGTTTCTAATGCCTTTTCTATCGGACAAATAGTTTTCGGATTTACGGTTGAGGTTTAGGTCGGACAAACCACTCAACGCATTTTGCACAATAATACTATGGTGAAATTGATTAGGAATGAGAATTTAACCATAATAACCGTCTAATTCTTGGTAAATTGTAGTTTATTGCTTGATGTCATTTTTATTGGCTAAGTAATTAGGATTAGAGATAAACATCAAAGGTTTTCAGTTAAGGAATTAAGGAAAACAACTCTTGAGATTCGATAGTAGCTCATTATAACTATATTTCAGAAATTGGGGAATCAAGTTCATTGCGAGGCAATTTAAACACCTAACCTAGCATGCTTTCTCATAGTGTCAAGAACTGTTATTTTACTTTTGCTTTAATTAGTTATAATTTATATAATTTCTCTACAAACCAACAAATCCCATGATATTTTGTTCAATTGAATAATTGTAAAACTTGTATTTCCTACGCAGTCCGCGAGTTCGATACTGGGTATAAACCTCTATTTAAAACTGCATCGATGAAAAATAGTACACTTGCTAATTTTCCGATCAGTGTACGATTAGAAAAACCTATGGGCTTCCATGTGCTTGTATACTTTCTAAAAAGATGAAGTTGAATTCCCTGATACGCATGGATGAAGTAATTGATCATTAGAAAAAGCTCCGTTTTGATGATTTCAAACCGGCGAAAGAGGGTGAATCCAAAATTACCATATAAGACGAGTTGGAAGAGATAATGGATAAGTTTTCTAAAGCGGATGATACCATGAAATTGCACATAAAAGAACAATTGTAAAAAATTGCGTTTCCGGAGACCACCGATTTGAAACCTCCATCTCAACCGGTTAAAACCAAAGGTGCTCCTAAAAAGCCAAAAAGTACCCATGATGACACATCAGCTAAACGAAATCCTTCTTATTGTGAACATGTTGATGCATTGATCCCGGATTCACCGATACCAAAGTCCAAGTGTAGTGCTAACAAAGGAGCACGTATTTGAAGCCGCCTCGCACACCTCCGATTAAAAAACCTCTGATGATCTACATTGATGAGATGTCACTATTTATGCACAAATATATTGATAATATAGTTGATGTGGGTACCGACGGTAATTCTGGGTACGGGCCGTTGCCGGTTTGCTCGGAAAAGGAGAAGAAAATCATACTCTTATTCGACGGGCACTTATTTTGGAGTTGACTTTGCATAGGGACATCTACGACCGACTTTATGAGAAACAAGCAAACTTTGATAAAATTCATGATTCCCTTGTTCCATCAATAACCGGTCACGCACCGGTTTCAAAGTGGATGTCATTCCCCGAGATGGGCTATCTTATAGAAAGTGCGTACGAATGAGTGTGTTTCGATTTGACGAGATTTAGATTTTTGGAGACACTTTTTCTGCTTCATAGTCGCCCACCTTTAGACGCGTCTGGCCGCATCTTTTGTATCCGGTATCTAAGATCGCGCCACTTTGTGCAAGTTTTTTTGAAATCGGGTTGTCCTATTTCAGCTACGTCTTGTGAGTGGATGACACATCATACAAAAGAGGCGGACACTTGGGCGGATCTTTTTTTGAAATAATGGTGGAGTTCGAAGAAATGATGAAGCAAGACAGGGAGGAAAATAGAGAGAAGTCGGAGAATTTACCAGTTTTAGATTTAAGCGCCAACGGGTCATTCGGGGCATTTTAGATTAGACCAGATCTTTTTTGTTTGTAATGACCGGATGTATGTCATTTTTTGTATGTATTGTCGTCTAGAATATAAAATCAAACCGATTCAATACATATATAATATATCTATATTTAATGTTGTCAATGTTTATTTCATTCTCATTTAATTGTTGTCATTTGGTGCACATGTGAAATTGGACCAAAATAGACTGCTTATGGTCTGTTTCTATTTCTGCATAATTTGGAAGTGCACTTCCGAAATGTAATGCTTCAGGGCATATTTCGGCAATGCATTTCCAAAACATCCTCTGATAGCAAGATAAAGTTTGTTGGGTCATTATTACTCCAAGAAGTCTATAAATAATGCACCTATACATTTTCATCAACATCAAGCCACAAACAGCAATGACACAAACCTACCCCACATTGCTTTTGTCTACTTCAGTAGTGGTTACCCGATGCCGTTCCAATTTAGGTTCTCGCGCGACACGCCGTTCGCGGAGTTGATATCGACGCTCAACTCTCTCTTGCAATACTTGAAAAATCAGAAGGTTGTCAAGCTTGAGTACCGTTCGCTTTCACTTGACGACGAGGGAGACATCCAGTTCACTCCATTTTAGGTCAAGAACGACGAATATTTAGTGGTTATGTGGTCAACTTTTAACCAATTTTCTTCGAAGGGTCCGATCGAGTTGGATGCGAAACTTCAAAGATCGGGATCCGACATTATCAAAATGTTGACCCATCCTCAACGACCCATGTTTAACAATATGCAACTTTAATTTCATGTTGATCTATCTTTGTAATTTCGATTATTTATGATAAATCAAGGATTTGTTGGTTTGTTTTTTATTTTCTGCATTAGACAATATTTCAGATGTGCATCTCCGAAATACCCTAAGAGGTGATATTGGATGTGCACATCCGAAGTCACTTTATTTTTTTAAAAAAAGTGTCTTCGAAAGTGCATCTCCGAATGCACATTTTTTTCTTTAAAAATTGGTTCGAATGTGCATATCCGAAATCAAATTTTTTTCAGAAAAATATGCATTTAAAGTTGAACTTCCAAAATATAAGAGCATTTATAGAATTTTGCTACGGGTTCTTAAATAACCATGGAGGTCTATAAAGAAATTGTAAAAGTGATGAGGATGGACTTATGTGGATCCACCAATCTTGTCATTCGTGGCCCAACTCAAAACATGTACTAACCTTTGTTAAATAGTTGAAAATATGATAATTTGACAAAAAAATGATGAAAATGAAAGTAAAGTGAGTTTTAAATTTCAATATTCAAAATTGAAATGTAGAAGTGAGGAGGAATAATATAATCCGAACACTTACAAGTAGGGGTGATCAAAACCAAACCAACCCAATAGAAAATCGCAAACCAAACCAAACCAAACCGAAACCGCAAAAAACCGCATTTGATTCGAATTAGTTTGGGTCATCTTTTAACAAAACCGCATGGTTCGGTTTGGTTTGCGGTTTGTATTTTAAAAACCGAACCAAACCGAATCAAACCGCATTATGTTACAACCTAACTTTTACTTAACTCACATTGAACCCAAACTTAAATCTATAATACCTTAACCTTATGTTACGAACAATTTTATCATCCTTACACATGATTTTAGTCTCGATCTTCTCAAATCTCTAATAGCATTATCGCGTCTTCTTTGCCACATACATCTTCCCTCTTTTTCTATAATCTATACTCTCTTGTATTCTTTCTTTTTCACCTTCTCATTTTTAGGCAAATGTTCCCTATTTCAGTTTCGTTTTTATCACACATCTTCTTCTCTAATCTCTCAACTCTTTTGTTTTTTCTTTTTCACCTTCACTAATCTCTCGTATCTTCTATTTTTTTGTTTCATTCTAATAATTTTTATATTGTTTTATACTATTATTTTATGTTTATTATTCCACTTTTGTCTAATTTAATTTTTACATATTAAATAGAAAGTTATTGTCAAAATATGACGGGTTTTGTTGTTATTTAATAGTGTATGAATGTCTCAATACAAAGTTATGTTATCATCTATATGTATATGAATGGTTCAATAAAATATTTTTAAAAAACCGAACCAACTGCACCGAACCAAACCGCATTAGGTTGGTTTGGTTTGGTTTGGATTTTTTTTAAAAGCCAACCGAACCAAACCAAACCGCACGATTTTTTCTCTTGCGGTTCGGGTGATTTTTTTGTCAAAACCGCCCAAACCGCACCGCGATCACCCCTACTTACAAGTTTCTCTTTTCATATCTTTTAAACGAGTAATTAACAATTTTAAAATTTTATTTCTTTCATTTTTTATATTTGTTATTATAATTATAAACAAATAAAGAAGTGTAACTTGATCAAAGCTCACAAATTCTCTTGAAATTTAAGCCGCATTTGTTTTTTATCTCATAAAAAATGTTGTAATAAAAAAAAAAGCAATCCAATTGGTTTTATACTCATTCTTTTATTCAATGATTTTAGTTTAATTTAATAGTCTAAATTAAATATTTAATCAAGATTATTGATATCTTTTTTCATTTAATACTGTCACATTCTCTTCCTACAAAAGATCATAGAAACATTTCAATTATTTTTATTATTTTCTATATAAAAAAAGTGCTTTTCCAGATATTCTTTATAATGTATAATACAATTTTTAAATTAAATTATTACAAATTTCAATCCTTAAACTAAAGATAATCATTCCACTTTTTTTTTAGGTTATTAAAATAAAAACAAAACTCATAAATATCGAAAAATAAAATAAAATTGTGTTTTCAAATAAAAATTAAAAGCAAGAAAAAAATAGTTGTAATTAAAAATTAAAAAATGTCTCCAAAAAAGTTATAGAATAAAAAGCTTTGTATGATTTGACTTAATTAAAATTTATGGTTAACGAATATACATCTAATTAAAATAAAGAAATTTATATATATAAAATAGTATATAACTTCTTTAATTGATATATTATATTTTAAATTGATAGAAAAGTAATGTTTTATTATAAATTGATACAAAATGTAATATCTAATTTAAATTAAACGGGACAAAGATTTGATTCTCCAACTTTTTGTAGTGATATTTTTTACTTTAGATTTCAAAACATAATTTTATTGCATTTTTTTATACTTATAAATTTTATTTTAATTTTAATAGTCTAAATTGTTAAAGAGGTTGGTTCTTTTCATAAAAAAGTGGAATGACTCAATATTTTTAAATTTTAAGCATTCAATAATATTAGAATTAAAATTAAAATTTTATAATACAAATCAAGAGAAAACATTTTTAATATAAAAAATAATAAGATAATTCAAATGTTTTCTACTATCTAGTTTAGGAAGAGAATCGGACATAATAAAATAAAATAAATATATCAATAATTTTAAATAAATATTTAATTTAGACAGTTAGATTAATTAAGATAAATGAACAAATTTTAGAATATGTCTTGAAGTAAATATATATTAAAAAATTGTTTCTTTTAATATTTATATTGATTAAGAAAGAAAGTTAAATAATTTTTTTGATTTCATATAAAACATAAGTTTTATTTACTAAATTATGATTTAATAGCTAATTGATCAACTATGTATTAAACCTTTTTTTTTGGTTTAATATATATTAAACCTTTTTGATAATAAAAAATATATACATACTAGGATAAATAATTAAAACATATTTATTTTTATTTATAACCGTAATTGAAATTTAAACCAATTAAATGATTAATTATAGTTGTGTACAGTTAACTTGCTTCTTAAGAAATACACAAATATAAAATTTGTGTTAAAAAACTATTAAAAAATAAATTATAAGGCTAACTAATGTTCTAAGAAATACACAAATAAATAGTTTATGTTAAAAAAAAATAAAAAAATAAAAAAATTATAAGGCTAATTTGTATGCTAAAAAATACACAACTAAAAAGTTTGTGCGAAAATTACAAGTAAAAAAATATAAAAATCAGTGAAAAAATTTTAAAATAATTTTTTTTTTAATTTGTGCGGTAAGAATACATATGTTAGCTTATAATTTTGTTAAATTATCTTTCACTGTTTATTACAAAGAGAAAAGTATTAAATGAGATGATGAATAGTTAAAAAATTCATTAAAAGTAAAAAATGACATTATGTGAAAAGTAATTAAATTTATTTACTTTCTTAATAAAGGTTGTATAAAAAAATCTTAATAAAGGTAAAAAAAATTAATAACCAAATTTTTTTTTTTTTGACTTTTTACACAAAAAGTACAGTTATTTAATAAATATAATTATTTTCAATACTATTATTTTCTTAAAATTCCTTTCACCATTCATTATTGTATTAAATATATTATTTTTGATAATAAATAATTCAAGATATCATTAAAAAATTCATAATTAAATGATATGTATGTAAAAAAAATTATTTTATATAAAAGTGACAAACAATAAAAAAAAATATTTTTTTATCATATAAAGCTCAATATTTATATCTATTAATCGAAATAATTAACAAATTCATGAAAAAAAATTATAAAACAAGATCTCGAATAAGATCATGAATGATTTAAAAAACTATGCTCAAAAAATATATCATACAGCAAAAATATTGAAAATATTTTGTTGGTCAAGAAAATATGCTGTCCTAAATCATTAATTAACAAAACAATATCAAACCTAAATAAATTAGATAATTTTCTTTCCAAATAATAACACCAAACGTGGCAATTGTTTACTAAGTCCTTACCGAAACTCACCGTCAATTTCGTGTTTCCCAAGCTTTCTCTCTCTTTAATTTATTAATTATTTTTTTCTAATTCGCAATTTTTTACACATTATAAATATAAATAAAAGTGTATCAAAAACTCTCAAATTTTCTGTTACAAAATGGAGAGAAAACGTTCTTTTTCTACCTTCAACAACAACACCAACAGCTTCAAAAAGACGTTGCAAGTAAGAACCAATCAAAACAAGAACAAACCTTCTTTCACCAAAGAAGACTCTGCGATTCTCTTGAAAAAGTCTCTTTCTATTTCTCTTTCTTTGTGCGTTTTGGTGATTCTGTTGTCGTTTTCGCTTATGAACTGTGGTTTTGTATTGTAGGTATGATGCGAGAACAGTGTTGAAGCTGTTGCAGGAAGTGGCGAGTAATGCAGGTTGGAAGATTAATTGGAAGGAATTGGTGAAGAAAAGTTCGACTGGAATTTCGAGTGTGGAAGAGTATCGAATTCTGTGGCGGCATTTGGCGTATGGTGATTCATTGATTGACGATGATTTTCAAGATCTGGTTCGTTTATATTTCTCTTCTTATCTTATTACTTTTTGATTTTTCAATTTTCGAAATCGTTATTTTATTTTCAAATCAAATAGTCTAAGCTGGTAAAAATTAAATCAGATTTTAGTGGAATGTATAGTGTATGTAAAATAATTTTAGAATTCATTGTTGTTATATTATTATTTAAGACTATTTTGTAACTGCAATTTTACCACAATTGAAACTGTAACGTGTCATTCAAGGAACAAGTCATTTTCACCAAATTTTCTGAATATACAGTTTTAAAATTTGGTTCAATATTTTTATTCTTGGTAGCGAGAGGAGATTCTAAGATAGCTGTGGTTTGATTCTAAAGGGAGTCTCTTTAGTGCTTTTGGTTGATTTGATTGTTGTGTTTATTTTCTCTTTGATCTAACTTTGGTGTTTTCTAGACACTTGTTGTAGTGATTTTAGTGACAAAAAAATAACTATATTGATTGCAGGATGATGATAGTGATTTGGAATGTGAGCGGAAACCATTCCCACCAATATCCAAGCAAAATGAATCCCAAGCTGCAGCATGTGTCCAGGTATATATTTGTCATTTGTGATATTTTTTCAACTATATTGACCTCTTTGTTACAGGTTTAAATCAGCGTTCCTGCATCTGATATCCTTACCCATACATCTGATGTCTTTACACAACTATCGATTCTTAAATAATATAAGACTTGTAATTACGCCATTTTTAAGTATTTATCTTTTGATTTTTGTTCACGAGTTCTTCTGATTTGGGAATTGATTATTGAATAGGTAATGATTGAATCTGTTGCAATGAGTAAATCAGCACCAAGTAGCTCAACAATTGAAGTTCCATTGCCTATAAAAGTTGCTTCATCTAATTTGAATGAAGAGACAACCATTAGTTTTCCAGTTCTTGTGGATAGACCAACAAGGGTAAATAATGATACAAATGCATCATCAAGAAAAGGAGCATGGTCAAGGGAAGAGGACATAGAATTACAAGCTGCTGTTCAGAAATGGGGTGAAGGGAATTGGACAGAGATGGCTGCAAGAGATGATTTTACTCTTAATAGAACTGCTGCACAGTTGTCTAAGGTCATTTTTTCAACTCTAAATTATTTCTGTTCTAAAGTTCTTTTATATTTTACATATTACATTGGTTTAATTTATACAAAATATTTTTTGCAGAGGTGGAGAATTTTAAGAAATAAAGCTGACACTAACTGAGAAACCATTTCAACAAGCTGACAATCGGTTGATATTGATCGAACGGTCACTAATGTATCGAATGCATGAAAACAAGCAGACAATCGGTTGATATTGATCGAAGGGTCACTGATCCATCGAATGCGTGAATGTAAGCACTAGTGATTGAAAATCTGCATCTCTACATATTAGTCACAAGTCAAAAAGTTCAAAACACTTTTAGTAGATTAAATTATCCATTGAAATATCTACTATTTTTGTAATATTTTCTCTGATTTCTATTATAAAAAAATATTTATTTTTTATATTTATATATAGATCAGATATATTTGTTCTTTAATAATAATTTTTTATTAGAAATTAGAGTAATGATATATTTTTATATAAAACCATTTGGTGTAATTACAGGTATGGATCCTCTAACTTTTGGTGAGAACTTCCCTCTAACTTTGTCTTTATATCTCTCTAACATTCATCTCTCTTACATCATGCTTCCCTCTCTTTTTCTTCACTTTTTCTTTTCTCTCTCTATCAAAATGGTCTAAAGTCAAGGAAAGTTAGAGATTTGAAAGTTAGAGAATCCATTTCTTTACATCCTCAAGTTTTAGATTTCAGTTGATAATTTTTTTTTCTTAATTTGTCTTATGGACATATATGGAAATGCTTAGCTACTTAGGCTCATTTTTTTTTTTTTTTTATGTTTTAGTTTTTATTTATGTAATTTCTTTCAAAAATTATTCTGTTAAAAAATGATTTGTTTTGGTTGAAAATAAAATACCGTTCTGATTAGTTTATGAAAAAATCATTATTATTATTTTTTAAAAAGCGGAAAATACGTAGTTTATAGTTGTTCATAAGTTTCAACCATATTAATATTGTACAAAAAAATATGAGTAACTCTAACGAGTAGCCCATGGGCACTGGTTAAGAGATTATGGAATGCTTAACCAGTGGTCCTGGAGCTTTCGTTAGCATTAATGAAATTGAAATTTTATTATTCCTTTTTTAAAAGTATCTAAATTATTTATATCAAAATCACTTTTATTATAATTTATTAAAAATAGACACTTAAAAAGTAAATCCTAAATCATGCAATTGATATAAAAAGAAAATTATTTTAAAAAATACTTTCTTTGTTGTCTTAAATTTTTTTATACAAAATCAAGTGAGTTAAAAAGGTTGATGTTTTGATAGTATTATTTATTTATTTATTTATGTTTTTATGACTGTATTTATTGTTGATTTATCTTTGAAAAATTAAGGTAAAATAAATATGACTATGTTTATAATAAAATAATTAATGCAGTTGAAAATTCGCAAGAGAATCTTAAAAAGAATCCTTATAAATAAATTGCAAAACCCGTTTTAAAAATTATGATTTGATAAATGACAAAATATAATTGAATACTTGTGTAAGATAAAAATAAAAAATAAAAATAAAAAAGTGCTTTTAGAATGAGATGAGGGGCCTACTTTTTGGAACAAAAAACTAATAATAAAATGAAAATTATTTTAAGTACCAAACTCAACCTTAAAATTAAAAACATCATAGCAAACTCCATGTTCTATATATATTGTGACAATCATACTACACTCCTTAAACAAACTTCCAAGTACATCAAAATAGGTAACTGAAATTCAAACTCTATATTGGAGCTGGTGCTTGATCATTGATACTATTTTGTTTAGACAGTGTAGGATTAACACATGCAAACAATGATTGATGATGTTTTTGTCTCTTCAACTTCACACCAAACAGAAAAGACCTCAAAGGTATTCTATTCCCTCTTGAGTTTCTCTTTGTGTCACTATGAACACTACTCACCCCAATCTGTTGATCAAGTTCATCAAGTGTTTTCTCAACATCATTCTTCATTCCTTTCACAAGACTTAGACCAGCTTGCAATTCACTTGCAACTTTACTGTTCTCTTGTTTCATGTTAAGTATCTCACCTTGAAACTTTGCAGCTTGATAGCCACTTATTATCTCACCTTTTTCGGCGTTTTCGCTATTTTCGCCATTATTCGATACTGCATTGTTACCGGCTTTTGCTATTTCGTCTTGAATGTTGCATAATGATGAGTATCTACCTTGTAGTTCATCTTGCAATACTGCATTGTGTTCAAGCCAGAGTGATAGTTCAGTTCTGATTTCTCGTAAGTGTCGGAAAATCGGCCGAAGTTGAGATTGCATAGATTGGTGATGTTTCGAATGAGAATGTCCTTCGGATTTGTTGTTTTCTTTAATCGTCTTTAGTTCGCCCTTTAAGTCCTGGATTGAGTTTTGGAACTTCTGAATCTGGTGAACCGAGGTGCTGAATCTTAGCCAGAATTCGAGGTTTTCTTCGAGGAGGTCGTCGATGTCCGAACGGAATTTCTTTTCTAAATCCGAAAGGTCTTGCCGTTTGTCTTGGTGAGCCATGAGCTTCTCAAGGGTCATTTTTAGGCCAAGGTTTGTTGAGTTTTGGTCATGTTGTCGGTCTGCTGCATAAGGTGTTGTGATTGCGTTTGTGTCCATGTTTAGAGATGCGATATCGATTTCCTGCATGTTTGATCCTTGGCCTGATTTTCTGAGAAGTGCTTCATGTGGTGTGTATTTGTATTCTGTTGTTGTTGTATATGGACTTTCATCAGGGTTTGAGTCTGGACAGTTTAGCTTTTGGTGTAGAAATTGTATCTCTTTGTCCCTTGTTACAAGAGCATTCTTCATTTCTCTTAACTGCATGGACAATAACATGTTAGATTAAAGAAGTGTCTGGTATCCGATACATGTTAATGATTGATTACATGTTAGACTTAAGGAGTGTCTGGTGTCTGACACATGTTAATGATTGATTTTGAGATTCGTATAAGATATATATCAGTTATTCAAATTTCATGCATTCATGCGCGCATTCCGAATTCAAAATAACGAATAGATTGATAATAGTATCATACCTGAAGTGCCAACTCAAAAATGCTGTCTCTATTTTTCTGTTCAACATCATTAAGCTTCACTCTAACATCTTTATAGTTTCTCAAAACAGATGTATACTCTTCCAACAGAATCTTCTCTCTATCATCCAATCCACTCACAAACATATGCCTCCAATTAGGTTGAGCACCCTCCCCATTTTCCAAATCCTGAGATTCAATATCAGCATTGCTCATTATATCACCCAAATCATCCTTATCATGTTCTGCCATTTTTTCAATCCTATCACTCATAAAATTCGTATTTTGACTCATAATCGACGTTTTATCGTCCAAATTTGTATTTCCATCGTCATGATTTTTCTCTGTCGCACTAACATCCTTCGTAACAGAATCATCGATATCAGAAACACTTTTCTTCTTCTTGTAAAGTACTAAACTCTCATCTTCAATATCATGCTTCATGTTATTCAACTTTCCTGATAAATGCTCGAGATTACAACTCGCTTCCGTAAAATGTGTTCTTAAGCTGTTATCTTGTGTTTTAACACTTTTGTTAAGAATTTTAACTCTCAACAGTTCCTCTTCGATTTCTTTTAGCTTCTTGTTAGTAACTTCTGATCCTGCTACAAGCATTTCCTTGTCCTCTTCCAATGTCTTCACATTTGTTTGAAGATCGTCGGTTTCTGATCTCAGTCGATTAACCATACCGGTTTGAGAAGACACTGCAGTCTCCAATGTAACAACCTTATTCACGAGCTCGTCGATGCACTCGGCCATTTCAGTCACGGTAAGAGAGTTTCCGGAGTCTTGTTCCAGTTTTTCCTTAATCTTTTCTCTCAACAAAACTACATCGTCCTCTTGTTGCTCCAAATTCGCTATCTCTTCGTCGATGTTTTTCTGTTCTTGACTCATTATGCTCTTGCATTCTTCGTCGTGTTCGTGCTCTTTTTCGCTCATGAATTTAGTAATGAATTGGTCTCTAAGATTCTCAAACATCTCATGAGCTTTTCTAACTCTTTCATATTCAACTTTAGCCTCTATTGATGATTGCGCTTGTATCTTTTGAAGCTTCGAAAGCGTCTGTTGACACGATTTCAACGCGGTTGCAGCCATTAAAGCTCGTGCGTCGTCGTCTTCAATGACAGTACCAACGCCAAACTCATCTTGCAGACTGCAGACATTTTTCTGCATACCTGTTATCTCATCTTCGATCTCCCAATACTTTTCATACGCGCGTTCATACACGCTTCTCACGAACTCTTTCTCGGTCTGCAACGCTAAAATCTCTTTCTGAAGTTTGTCGATTTCACCTAACGCCGCATCCTTTGTGAGACCTGATCTTGGAGTTGTCATAACATATTTCGGCGAACTAGAAATTTTCTTCATTGGACTTTTCCGCGATAGCAACATTGAAGGACTACGAAAATCTTTCTTTGGAACCTTTGGAACTTTTGGATTGGCTGGTGATTTTTGAAGTTGGTTGTTGAGGTCAGGAGATGGGAAGGTTGATGTTCCCGCGTCACTTTCGTCGTATTCGTCATCGTCGATTTGGCATGGAACTTGATCAGGAAAAACACTTGCAATTGTTCTGTTTGCACTTTGAAGTTCTCTTGATAAATGGTCATATCTTTCTGCTAAAGCTCTATATGCTCTAAAGGCTTCTTCTACGAATTCGACGAGCTCCGGCCTCTTCCTATAATACATTTCGGCTCTTTGAGAAAATGAGTCTCCATCATTTTGTAAGATTCTTAGTGTATCAGTCACCTTCTCCTCCATATCTGTTTAGTTTTCATGTCATTTCGCAATGAGTTTTCATTTCATAAGTTAGAGTTGAATGAATGATGCAAATGAGAGTTTCAGCTCTAAAAAACACAGACACTAAACATGACACTGATAAAACTTCATGCAATAAAACAAATACAAATATATGAAATACGCTATACACGAAACTGATATAGATTATAGTTTAAGAAAATTAAAATGATTGAATGTAGTTATATTATTTTTTTTGGAAATCTATAACCATTCTACTACAAGGAGGCAATCATATTGAAGGCTAACAGAACAACAATAATGGTTCATTTATTTTTAACTAGGGACCTATCACTTTTGCGCCGGTGACACAAAGTGACAGGTGTGTGAGAATGTCTATATCGTACAACGACAAATTGAATTATACATAGTTAATTCCTTTTTCAAATTATTTATAATGATAACATTTCAGTTAGTCGTAGTCTATGATAATATTATATCATTTCCTAAAAATTGTGTGTATTTTGAGATTATTGTGATCGAGACATTATCCATTTTCATGCATTCATATTTTTGCTCCACTTCTCTAAAATCTTCCAATTAATTCTACACTATCAATTAATTTGTAGATTGTGTGCCATTTTTGAATAGATCAACAAATTTCCACAATTTCTAAATAATTTAGTTATAGACCTAGATTCATGTTTGATGGAAAAAAAACATAGATTCATGTTTGATGGAAATAATGATGTTGGAAAAAACCTTAGATTCATGTTTGATGGAAATATTGATGTTGGGAAAAAACCTAGATTCATAATCAAGGAACAAATGTACTAATAAACATACCTTGTAGGCATTGATCCAACCATTTTGATTGCTTTGTCCTAATGTGGCTAGCCCACCACCATGAATATGCATTACTTGCTGCCCTTTGCAACATTTTTAAATTTTTGTGTTAGGTAGCAATCAAATACACATTCATTGCATTGAGGCAAAGATTGCAATGTGACAAACAAATACAAAATGTGACAAACAAAAACATAAAAATTGATCAAAGAAGACCTTTGATGTTGATTGACATGGTGATTAATGAAAATTATGGTGAAAGGAAAAATTTGTTGACCAAAATGCCCTTTTGATTTTAAGGATTACCCATGGAGAGGAGGATACATCGCCAGATGACAACGTGTAAGGTGTTGGATGCTTTGAAGTGCTCAAAAGTTGGAGGGATTTTGTAGGAAATGTTGTCTCACTTTGAGAGATTTTTGGTTTGGCCTTGTTGGCAACCTAAGAAAAGAAAAACATGTTTAACAAATTGTCTCACTTACGAAAAATACTCAAACATTAGTTTCCATAACAACAAAAAAACTAAATACTTTACATGGCAAGGTTGTTAGTTGTTGTAGTAATAACTAACAAATCAGTTATTACTAAGTTTCTAGATAAAAAAATGGGAGAATCAATTTGGTTGCAACTTCATGGTACGCCAATAGAATCATTAATAAAAAAATATATAAGTTAGGGGTAATATATTTTATAATCGGTGTTTATATATTTAAAGACAATATGATATTAAAAAAAGCATAATTATTTGTAGTTTTCTATGCATATTATACATAGTATTGAAAAAAATAAATATGGAAAATACAAGCTTAGCACTCCAATGTAAGTTAGTTATAGAATTCAAAATGAATATAGTGAAAAATGGAGATTAAAAAACTGTACCTTGAATTTCACGTGTGCTGACTTTATACGTTGGATAATCTTGATTGGCCTTCTGTATGATTGGACCCTTATATTGGGCGTTTGGTCGGAGCAGAACTATTGCCCTTAAGGCTTGTCGGGCGTGAACTAGTAAAAAAGTCTTCAAAGTCGTGGCTGACCTTTATTGGTGATACACGACCGTGGTGAGAAGCAGTGAAGTCATGGGTCAGTTACAAAAGTAATGGGGGACACGCACATTAAATGTTTTCTCATCATTCAGATGTTTCGCTACTCCCTTCAAGCATGTTGCCTTAGGTCTGCAAGTTAAGGCATGGTTTCCCCACCTTAGGTGCTTAAATCATCATGCTACAGTGTTAAGGGAGTGACGCAATGGTCTGTTTTCACCTCCTTGCTCGATTCCTTGCCCATGTTGGATTTTGGGCTTCTTGAGGCATCTTGCCCTTGAGAGTTGGATCTTCTTGACATCTAGTTGGAACTGCCTTTGATGTACTTCTTCAAGTGGCCCTCTTGAATGAGGCATTATATCTCCTTCTTGAGGTGGTAGTAGTCTTCCGTGTGATAGCCCTTGACCTTGTGAAATTTGCACCACCTATTAAGTTGAAGCCCCATGATATCTGACTTAGGGGCTAATGAAAGAGGAATATCGTGCGTATGTAGGACCTCATCCCATATCTGCTCACGACGAGTGTTTAAGGGCTTAAAATTTACATAGGCCTCCCACTCTATTTGAAGTCCGCCCTGTCTCCAGCAACCGAGGTATAATGGTTCATGCGAGGCTTCTGGGAGTTATCAAGTTTGCCAGTTGTCTACTCCTTAACATCTCTGGCCTTTTTTTAGGAATTACTTTCCAACCTTTATACAGCATTCTACATACGTCATAACCTCTGCCATGGAATCCGTTGGATTTTGGGAAAGGGATTCATTAAAATGTGCAACCCTTAATTAATTTTGGAATGCTCCCACAAACATATTCTGGTTGGGATGAAAGGCCTTAATAGTGGCCTCATTAAAGCGAGCGAGATACTCCCTCAAAGACTCACCGGCGCCTTGGCAAATTTTGAACAAGTTGGTGGTAAACATATTTGTGTTCCTGCTCACCATAATATGATGGACCAATTTCGTAACTAGGTCTTGGTAGTTGAGATCGAGAGTCGTGGTAGGCTCATTTACCACCTTAATGATGAGTCTTAAAAGCTGTCAGAGAAAAGCTTGTATTTCAGGGAATCTGAAGTTCCAATAATTGTCATTTGTGTTCTTCCTTTTATCAGAGGGCTATTGGTATCTAGTACCCTTTATTTCATGTGAGATTCAGACAATCCAGTGTTTTTTTAATGATGGTTGCAAGCATCATTTTCCCATGTACACTCACAATCCTCGAGGGAAAGACTTGAGAAAGATGACACGTACAAATAAAGTTTATATTTATATCTCAAGATGTTCTTGAAGTGGTGATCACACATGTTTAAGAACCTAGTGCAAATGCATTTGAGTCTCGTAGAGAAACTTTAAAAAATTCAGAGAAGAAAGATTGCAAATCTACCTTCTTCAACTTAGGTTGTTGATGCAATTAAGTTTGACAAGATATTTCATGCAACAAGCTCGAAAGAGGCTTGGTATTTTCTTGTCAAATATTATAAAGGTGGTGATAACTTATAAGTTTAAGAAAGTGAAATTGAAATTCCTTTGAAGGAGTTATAAACTAATGCAGATGGAAAGTATGATAAGATTGTTGTGTATATATCAAGCCTTTAGACCTTTGTTCTTTTCATGAAAAGTTGTGAGGAGGATCTCACTTATCAAATTGATCATTGAGAAGATAATATGAACCTTAAATCCCCAATTTGATCATCTGGTGGTAGTAATTGAGAAATTAAGTAACATATCTACATTGAAGATAAAAGAACTACAAGACCCCTTAAAAGCACATGGGTCGATAATTATGGACAATAGTCGAGTTCAAGAATCAATCTAGGCATTATAGAACCAACCATTTAAGAATAATGAATGAAATGGAACATTCAGGAAAATGAATATTCAAAAAGGAAGTTGACCCAACCAAAACAAGAATAAACATGAAGAGAGACCTAAATCCTCAAAAAGAGGAGAAATGTCATCAAATAAAAAAGATACAAAGGATAATATTGTTTTAATGGTTGTCGTATTTGAGAAAGTTCGTTGATGATTCCATTTATGTGAGTTATCTAGGTCTTAAGTATTTGAATTCATGACTTGCAAATTAGGTGTTTAGTCTTATTTGAATTAGATAGAGGTAAAGTGTTGAGTAGTTAAGTCAAGCACAATGGATGTTTTGTTTTGTGCATAGTTAGTTAGGTGATGCTTGGTGTTATGACACGTTATATCTATGTTTCTGTAGCATACCTACATATCATAAGAAGCTAAAGGAAGTCATGACACTATATTGAACAACTGAGACTTGGAGGAATTTCCAAGAATTATTTTATGTTGTTAAATTGAATTTTTTATAAGAATGAAAACTTGCACTAAAAAGAATAATAGTTGTCACTTCCACCTGTAAAATTGTACCATCATAGTACTTAAAAAAGGAATATATGTTATTATTTGAGTTAAACCTTAAAAGCCAAGTACAATTTGTCCAATAACCAAGGGGGCTGGTATAAAAGTGAATGTTGCACTTAGACGTTGTTCAAAATTTATTTTAATTTGTATTTTATACTATTTTATTGTGTGTGATGATTATGTTTAGAATTTAAATTTAAATTTTATTGTAGTGTCGTGACATTTTTTATAGGTAGAGTCATCTAGTTCGATCAATTTAATAACTATATAGTTTTGTTATAGAGACCGATTTATTTAACCGAG
Organism: Vicia villosa; assembly: GCF_029867415.1. Classification (NCBI taxonomy): domain Eukaryota; kingdom Viridiplantae; phylum Streptophyta; class Magnoliopsida; order Fabales; family Fabaceae; genus Vicia; species Vicia villosa. The sequence goes on along the minus strand of NC_081186.1, from coordinate 67,711,367 downwards.
TTATCCAGTTTAATCCAATTTACTCATTCGGTTCAACCTGTGACCCAGTGGTTCAACCAATAAACTAGTAACCTAGTATTCTCAACTGTTTAATGACCAATTCGATTTTTAATACATTGGTTACAGATGATGATTCAATTAAGAGACAACAACTCAAAGAAAAATCATCAGCGGAGTTTGAGATGAAAGACCTTGGAAAAATCAAGTATTTTTTAGGAGTTCAAGTTGCCTACTCAAAATAAGGTGTACTTATGTCTTAGAGGAAATATGAGTTTGATATTTTGTAGGAAATAGAGAAACTTGGATGCAAACAAGCAACTGTTCCCATTTAAAAATAATCATAGTAAGTCTTGAGAAGGAAAGCGTAAAGTTGACAAGTATTAGAGGTTAGTAGAAAAGTTGAGAAGCACTTCGTATTATTATACCTTTTGTAGGGGAACCTAATTGTTTGAAGGAGTAAGTAACAAAGTGTAGATGTTTGATCAAACACTGAAGCATAATTTAGAGTTATAGCATAATAAATTTGTCAATTATAGTGGATAAAACAAGTGTTAGAAGATTTTAAGATACAATATGTTCTTGCAGAACAATATTGATAACCACTTCGATGCTGGTCGGGAGAGGTTGCAGAGAAGTGAAGTGTTTCTCGTTTTAGGATTGCTTGCCTTCCTATAGTAAGGAGGGATCTACATATAGTGTTTGTTAATTATGGAATTTTCCTCAACATTTATAGTCATGATTGCGGTTTTTCCCCTGTTCCCCTATGCTTAGGTAGCCCTTCAATGCTATTAAATGCGTTTGTAACAATGTTCAGGGGCGTTTCCTAGTGAGACCAAGTCTTGTCGAGCCGATAACAAATCTTCACAACCTGATATATGGATGTGGACGAGGCACCTTTTAAGGAGCCTCTCAGGAGCAACCTCGTAAACAAAGGTCGGTGGCTTCTACTTTTCAGTTTCTAGAAGTACATAGCCCCACAAGCGTGAGGCGTGGAGGGGCGAAGCACTTAAGTCAAGTCGTCCTTCAGTTTTTGGAGGCGATTTAACCCAAGACCTCCAACAGAGTAGTCTCACCCAAGACCTCCACATGGGGAGACTCAATCCAAGACCTCTACGGGGGACAATTTTATCCAAAACCTCTATGGGAAGCAAAATCGCTACTACGGTAAACATTGGGAGAGGAACAAGAAGGACAATGATCTAGGAATCCTAACTCGTATAACGAGTACCTTCCCACCTCTCCTAAAGTAAATGCTTCATAAAGCATTTCGAGAGGAGCGGGAATGACAAGGATCTGAGAATCCTAACTCGTAGAGTGAGTACATTCCTGCCTCTACTGGAGTCGCCACTCCGAAAGCATGTGGAAAGAACCAAAAAGGACAAGGATCGAGAAATCCTAATTCGTATAACGAGTACCTTCATGCCTCTTCTAAAGTAAACGCTTCAAAGAGAATTTCCAGAGGAGCGGGAAGGACAAGGATCTATGGATCCTAACTCGTAGAGCGAGTACATTCCCGCCTCTCATGGAGTCGCCACTCCAAAAGCACGTGGAAAGAAACAGGAAAGACAAGGACTTAAGAGTCCTAAACTCGCAAGGCAAGTACCTATCTGACTCTCCCGAAGCCAGAGTCTTGAAAGAATTTGGTGGGGAATAGGACGGGTAGAGACTTAAGAGTCCTAACAAGGAGCACGACTGTAACACCCCATACATAACTGACTAGTATATTATGCATGAAACGTTAAAAATTGATATTGAGTACATACAAAAGCTATAGATATAGAAAGATCCATATTGAGTACAACAAGAAATTCTACTAGGAATAGCAAAAAATGTGTCTTCAATGGATTTGCACAGCGGAAGATGAGATCTGACGAGGTCTCCGAGCCATCACCACCTCCAAGTCTTCAGTCCAAACCTGTTACTGAACGAACGCTACTAAATCTCAGTGAGTCCTCCTATCCTATGGGTCCACTCGGATCTACAGGGTACATGCATCAAAACCGAATCCACCATTGATTCGGGGTTTATCCTCACATCCGGTACAAGTACGGAGAAAACAAGGAATCGTCCACCATAGGACTCATCATATCACAAGTATACCAACACGTATGCCAAAACGCATACCCGTGTACGGGGAATCCAGAAGCGGTAACAACCAACTACCAAGGCTGCACACACACCCTCGGTGAGTAACCAAGCACCTATCGTCAAGAAGACTCGCACAAGACCCATCGCTAGATGAAACAGATAGATCCTATGTGGCATTCCATCCGTGACGAGTTATAGCGGTGACGTTGCCTACACGACATCACGGCCTCATCATCATCCATACGCAATATGGTATCCACAAGTGCGAATACGCCTAATTGACTGTACAAGCCCATCCGGTTAGGAGCCTAGTGGTGTAGCCTACGTGGCACCACTATAGGTGAGTTATCCAAGTGATATCGCCTAATTGGCATCACAACTCCACCATACCAAGCACGCCGATGTATTACGCCTTTGGGAAACGCCCTGAAAGACCCCGCAGGTACATCGCAATGATAGCTCAGGTGTGTAAATCATACCAAGAACGCCAATGTATTACGCCTTTGGGAAACTCCCTGAAAGACCCCGCAAGTACATCGCAATGGTATCTTTGGAAACTAGTCCATACACAATGGTGTCTTACCACCCGGTATTGGCCCACTTTGATTCTAGCATACCACACGCATAACAAGCGTCAATCACACAATACAATCAAAGCTGATCGTTTAACCAAAACGACGGTATCAACATGATTTCATGCACATCACATAGTTGCATATCATCTCAAACATGGATATAATATTCGTAATAGAAATAAACATTCTACTTAATGCATGATATAATAATTAATAACAATCGGAAAGACATAAATTCTCGTGATAAGTTAATATTTTGGTTTGGGGACCAATTTAATTAGAAAGTACACGTCGCTAGCTTTCCAACGATATAAAGTTTGCGCGAAACGGACTTACGACGCAAAAGTTACGAATTTCCGAAGTTTGCTGATTTTTTTCCCTCTGCGCCCAGGGTAACCGATTACCCAAACTCCGTAACCGATTACTGGCACTAAAAACAGCCCAAAATTGCATTTTTAACAGCGTAATCGGTTACCCAAAGACCCGTAACCGAATACCCTGTAGCAGAATCGATTTTTCTGCATTTTTAAGGGTTCTAAAAGCATCCTATCTCATTTTTAGGTTCCTCAATCACCCAATTACGAATCCTATCATATTTCAACAGTGTATAACATACAATAGCACCACTAGAACATATATTTGATCAATTAAATCACATACTATAGACAATGAGCACCAAAACATGTTAAGCATCATGATTCTATGAATATCTCTCAAATCCCAAAACCCCAAATACAAACCCTTACATGCAAATCCCCAAAGTTACTATCTAAGGACTCACCTTGCTAAAATGGAGGTTAGAAGGATGTTCTTGCTGCCATTGGACTTCCACCATAGCCAAAGCTTCATCTCCAAGCTCACCAAACCCGTAACCCCTCTATAACTCATTTCAGCATGCATCATCCAACTTTAAACTCACATATCTCCTTCAATACAACACCTATGAATGCAAATTAGTATACCAAATCGAAGAGAATTTCGTTAGCTTTCCAAAACTTCAAGAATTACCTCAATCGGAGCTGTGAGCAGAGAGTTATGATCAGTTTATTGAGGGCTGCCAAAAGGTTACGAAAATGAAGGTGATGAGGAAGAACATAAGCTTCTCTTACTCCACTTCAATCATAAAAATCTGATTTGTAAGCCAAACAACACTTAAGCTCATGCAATTAAAGTCCATTGTCCATTATGCCCTCCAACTTAACCTTATTTACAACAATGCCATTTAGTTTGATTTCAACTAGCTCCTTTGCATTTCTCTACTAAACTCTTTATCCCAACTTATTCCATAGATACACATGCTACTTTCTTACTTAGAATAATACCAATGTGCCCTCTAATTACCTTTTAACCAATTAAATGATAATTAACCGGTGTCAGGGAGTCGGGGTATTACAACGACATTGGAAATTTGAACAGGGCGACTTCTTCTTTTCAGTTTCTGAAAGTACATAGCCCCCCAAGCACGAGGCTTGGAGGGGCGAAGCGCTTAAGTCAAGTTATCCTTCAGTTTTTGGAAGTACATAGCCCCTCAAGCGCGAGGCGTCGAGGGGTGAAACGATAAAGTGAAGCCGCTTTTAAGATTTCAGAAGTACACAATGTAAAAGTCAAAATAATTTCTTTTGCGATAATAGATCACCCATTAGTAATGTACATAATCCTCCTCAATATGACATAACAAAACACATCGAGATTGATCGACATTTCATTAAAGAAAAATTGGATAATCAATTAATATTTACAACCTACATTCCCATCAAAATAATTCAACCAACTTACTTGCATATTTCAAATGAGTGAGAGGGAGAGGGATTTTAATGGAGGGGAGGCAATAAGAGAGATTTTTTTTATATTTATATACATGTTTGGTTCAAAAGAGGGGAGAGGAGGGGAAGGGGAAATTTTGATTAAACATATGTTTGGTTCACGAGAGAATGAGAGAGATTTTATGAATAATTTACATTTTTATTCTTATGATTTTATATAAGTCATATAATATTCAAAGGTGAAAAGTTCATATATATATATATATATATATATATATATATATATATATATATATATATATATATATATATATATATATATATATATATATATATATATATATATATATATATATATATATATTTTAGAAATAAAATTTATAATATTAAGTAATTAAAAAGTCATAATTTACCACATCGTTAAAAAAATTGAGTACATTTAATTCGTATAATAACTCTTGAGACAAAATAAACAATATGTGGATAACAACTTTTGTTTATTTTGTCTCAAGAGTTATTATACGAATTAAATGTACTTATATATATATATATATATATATATATATATATATATATATATATATATATATATATATATATATATATATATATATATATATATATATATATATATATATAACATTGTAATAAACAAAAACAAATAAATGGTATAAAATTTATACAAAAGGAAATATAATAAAATACATAATAAAATTAGAAAAAAATTAACTTAAATAATCGTAAAAATAAATAATAAAAAAATCTGTGATTATAATTTATATTAAATAAAATTTCTTTTGAAGGTGAAGAGTAATTAAAAATTAGTGGATGAAAGCAATAGAGAAAATTCACACAAAAGAGAAGTAGAAAAACAAAAGAAAATAATAATTTTAAAATACTAAAATAAAGTTGAAGAAATTTTAGTAAATATATTAATTTATTAAATATCGAAACTCATATTCCCTCGTCTATTTTTCAAATCCTCTATGTTCTAAAAATCGGACTCAACTAGCCGGTTCAACCGGTTGGATCTTGAATCGGTGATGAGTTTGGTTGGGTCAACCTTTCAAAACCGCTAGTGGGTCAAAATCGGAGTAAAACTGGAAAAATCATATAGAACCGTCCAAAATCATTCAAACCATAGAACAAAAGCCGGTTTTGTAAAACCGTCGGGTTCAAGAAAATGCATCAAATTGACCATTTTTTAAATAAAAAAAGTCTAATATGTAAATATCAAAACTTAACATACATTCTCCAATCACAAAATAGAATTCTCTGTTTTTATACAAACATACAAATTTTTAACTTGAATTTGTTTTCTTTTTTGTTTAATTAAGTGTATTGTATTTGTATTGTTTATTTTTTTTATTCTATCTTTTAATTTAGGTATTTTTAATTATTTAAACTTTATTTTAATTATTATGTTTTATTATTTTACTTTTGGTTTGAATCAGTTTAACTTATATTACTGTAACTCTTTAATTTGTTAAAATTATTTTTAAATGAAAGTTAAAATGAAGTATGCAACTATGTTGTGTTATTATATATACTATCGATATTGTTATATTAAGTTTGTAATTGATTTTTGAAATATTTGTTTTATTAATTTGTGAATATATGATATTTATCATAAATTAGTTTTATTCAATAAACGGTTCGACCATAGGTTTAACCGGTTGAACCAATTAATCTTAAATTGAAAGTTTTATCGGTTCGATCTCCAGTCGAATTTTCAGAACATTGATTTGAGAGACGTAAAAAATGTAATTTAGGAGGATTTGACTCTTATCCCCCCTTCTCTCTCTTAAAAATTAAACCAAACACATTTTATTAAAAATATCACCTCCCCTACATCAACCTCAAACTACGATATTGGTTTGATTTGAAGAGAAGTGTTATAAATACTTGAGTAAATAACAATTTGTAATATTATTGTCTATTAAACTAAACTTATTATATTTTTTTTTATTATTTAAGTAAGATTATATAAAATGATAAATATATAACTGTCATATATAAAATACCTATTTATCAATAGTAGGCAAGATTTATTTATTTATAAAATGTATGAACTTTAAATACTAGAAAAGAGTATGGAATCGGTTTCTAACATAGATTATATTTGGATTTACAAGGGACATAATTGATTTTAATAGAATTGAGTTTGACATAATTAATTTTAATATAATTAATTATATGTTTAGATATATTTATATAAAAGTGAGTTGAACAAAGTTTAAAAATCACGTTTAAACTCAGAAGCTACAAATTCTAGCGTATAATAAAATCAATTCTGAAAGTAAAAAATTTACTTCAAAAGAATCAAACACATCAAAATCACTTTAGAATCAATTCTACACCTCTAAAATTCTAAAATTACTTTTGACTTTTCTAAAAGACGAACCACACATGCTATTAATACAGCCAAACATGCTATTAATACAAGGTTCTAAAGTTACACAACCTTGCTGATAGATTTATTATCAATATGAATATTCAATAATTGTTCTTATCACTTTTGTGAATGAGTTGTTGCTATATCATGTGGTCCAGCTATTCCCACCATGTGGTTCACAATTAATACTTGATGGATGCTTGAATTGTGTTATATATTCAGATTGTAAGTCTCATAAATGAACAAGTGTCATACAATTGATTGTTCTGTAAATCTAATTTTTCTTATATTATTTTCCATGTTGAGCTGAGCCTATGATAACTCTTAATCTTTACAAAACTTTGTTAATTTAAACCCACATTTCTGCAAACTCCAAATCAGATACATACATATATACATCTATACAGAATAAACTGATGATGTTATTATACAAAATTTATATACACTTTTAAGAACAAGATTAAGCATTAAATCAAATTCCAATATCTACATTCATATTTACATCAACAAATTGCAAGCTACAAAATCACCACACTTCAAACATTCATTCATCCACATTGCTCCCGATTTCGCCGCATTGTCGCGATTCTCAAAGCAAGAGAAGAAGAAGAACACAAGTTACACATTATTCTCAATGCAAAAGCACCACCACCATTACAGTTGCTTTATTCTTGACCATAATGTTTGCTCCTCATAGGTTTCAATTATTTCCAAGAAATTTACCAATCATATTAGACATCATATCACATAAGAGTGCTCTTTTTTTTTTAACATTATTTACAATATACAATTTTTGGTTGGCTAAAGATCATATCAGAGGATTTTGTCATGAAGATACAGATCAAAACGATGAAGATTAGTTCGTCAAGTGTTTCGAAGAGATGATAGCCAGTTTTCCACATATTTCTTGCTTTCTGCGGATAGAGAAAAGAAATGCATAAATCATTCAACTCAATTCAAACATTCAGATTCTAACAAACTCATTGTCAAAGCGAGTTTGATGAAATCGCTATGACACCGTGATTTTATCGAAGTTTTAAAATGTAGATTTTTTCAAAATCACGATGACAAATCGCGATTCTGCCAGACTCACTGTCAATCTAAACATGCACAAAGTTAACATTAAAAGACCAGATGGCCTCAAATTTGTCACATCTAAAATGCGGCTAAATAGGGCCTTAGAATAGATTTGTCACGGCTAAACCATGCTTAAATAGGGCACCTAGTTGTTTTGTTTAGGTTGGACTGTGACTAATTTACATAGGGTCTTTGAAAACTTAGACGACAGATTGATAATAAAAATATAAAGAAATATGCTTACCATCAGAATAACTGTCCAAAAAAACTCCAACACCATCGAGTAAGTTAGCTTTAGTATCCTCTTGAATCCTACCATAATCTCTTCCATAACAAGGAACCAACACTGCAAAACTATTATCAGTTTCATCATCACTTGGAAAACCAGGTCCATGAGGTTCCAACCATCCAATAGACCAATCAGAATCATCCGATTCCGAACCCGAAACACATCCACCATCAGATGGAACAAGAACAACATCATATTCCCTATCCACTTTCCTCTCCTCCCTACTATTCCATTTTCTCTTCACCTTCCTCGACGACGAACCAATGTTCGCTTGAACCAAAGGAAATCTCATCACCTCAGATTCCAACATGTTCAAATCCGTCGAAGAGTTTTTCGAACCCCCCTTCGGAATCCTTGATTCTTGATGCTTTCCACTCCATAACCACCACGAGAGATTCGTGAACGCCACCGACATTTATTAAAGTCGAATTCTTCAAACTCTTACCTGTTGAGAAGAACAAAGGTTAGTAACTATGAATCCATACAAACTCAAAAGCTAGTAGAGTTATAAGTTTTATAGCTTTTACACAAGAAAAGACCAAAAGCAAATCCTATGAAACACACATGTCCTGAAAATTGTGCAATATACATTGAATGTATATACACACAAAACCAAACCAAAACATTACTTCTAAGTACATTGAATCTAGACACCCATTTTCTACATAACCACAATTTAAGAAATAGTAAAACCTAATTTTTCACATTTTTTCTTTTTAGGAACACATCATGGACACACAATTTTGCACATAATCAATTCAGAAACATTCTTAAAGCAGACAACAAATCAAAAGAAAAACCTTAAAATAGACTCACAAAAAAACAAAACCTAAAAATAGGTAACACAAACAAAATCAGATAACCAAATCACACCCTATGCAAACAATTTCTCAATTAAAAGCTTCAATTACTCATCAAAAATATTTTGTTTTTTAAAAAACAAAAAAAAAATATCTTTTTTTAGAAATCAGATAAAATCAAGATGAAGTGAAGGATACCCAGAAGCTGAAACGACAAATTATGTTTTAAAAACACAAAATTCAGAAACAAAACATAAACAAAAGCAAAAACAAAGAACATAGAACAACAATTGATGAATCAGCACACGTGTTACCTTAAAAAGAACAAAAACCTCGGATAGGTTGGATTTTCGAAAATTCTAGAAAGTGTAATTGAATTGGAATTTAGAAGTTGTGATGGAGAAGAGAAGATGAAGAAGGAATAATAAAGAGAGTTGCAACTTGTATAGTTTTCCAGATACCGTTGGATTAATGTGAATGACAAGTGGAGTTATGTGAGCCGTTGGATGTAATCTGAGGTGTTCCAATGATAAGGTACTGCACTTGGCATAAACAAAAGTTGGAAGGAACAATAATGAGTTGCCACGTGGGATGTGGAGAATAACACGACAAGGGAAGGGTGTGTTTATAAGGTGTAGTCAATTCCATGGAGAGAAATGATACACGTTTATCAAAGGGAGAAGATGAGTAAATAATGGTTAATTCTAAAAGTGAGAGATAAATGGTATTTGAAGAAAATAATTACACATGAAAAAAATTTAGTTTCATGCATTAAAAATTTGTTAGTGTAACTTAATTGAAGTTAAGTTTAAGTAGTGTAAATCAAGTTATGTATAAATTTATAAAGTTGTGAGATTTTATGACTCGATTTTACACGAAAGTTCGACTCAAAACATATTTATGACTCTATGTGCCAAATTAACTATTTGGTAAATTGACTTAGAGATTCAAAAACTACTTACGCATGTTTATGGCTCCACTTTAATACATTGTTATAAGTTTTTGACATGATTCTATTTATAAAGTTATGGAAGGTTTGAAATGAAATTTTTTCAAATATTCTCCTCTACCAAATGACTTCCTTTATCCTTTTAACCAAGAAAGTATACTTCGTCTGAGTTATAGATAAAGTGATTATTGATTGTTGATTTCCGTTCCAACTTACAAACATTACAAATAACATAAATACAAAACCAAACAATGATATTTTAGTGCCCCCACTACCTTCATAGTTCGCATCCACAAAATAATCCAAAGTGTTTTCTCTTGATTTGTCTTTGTGTAATTCAAACTATCCTTCAATGAACTATTAAAATACCTTTGCATCCACTTCAAATCTTCCCATTGAACTTTGTTGAGAATCAAGTGTGAGGAAGAAGTCTCACATTGATTAGAAAAGGAAAGATATAACACTTTATAAGTGAGAGAACCCACACACCTATCACCTTAAGGTTTTAGGTGGATATGTGGTGTGTCTCTCTTAAAAAGTGTGTCCCAAGTAACATGCTCCCTCATAATTGCCCCTAACAAACTTGGCCTAGATTTATTATAAATTATTGACATATGCTAGGTTTGGTCTACTATAAATCATTCCAACATGATGCTTCCAACCCCACTTACATATGGAGTAATACTATAGAATTAAAAACTTAGTATGATGAACCAAAAGAGTGTTAATAGTTTTAACATCAAGTATTTTAAATTGTTCCACCACATACTTTAAGTAACTAAATTGAGATAAATTTTTTTCACTTTTTTCACGGGTTCTATGATATACAACCCTAGGATATTATTAGCCACACCAATATCTTTTATATCAAATTTTCCATTCAAATTCTCCTTTAAGCTTAATTAGCTCTTCCTTTCTAAAGTTTATCATCAAGATATCATCAATTTACAGAAATTGGTACAAAACAATTTCATCATTCCTTTTCAATATGCATACACAAATATCATAAACTCTTATTGAAACACTATTATTTATAAGAAATTAATCAAATTGAGGATATCATTGTCTAAAGCCTTGCTTTAAACCATACAAAGATTTCTGCAAAAGACTCACCTCATACTTTTTCTCTATGAAATCTTATGGTTTCTCCACGAAGATTCTATCTTCAAGGCCTTCAGGTATGAAAGGAGTTTTGACCTCTATTTTTTTCAACTCAAGATTATATTAATTCACAATATTCATAAGACTCTTTATGGAATAATTATTTGCCACATGTGAAAAGATTTACTTTTAAATAATTCCCTTCACCTAATTAAAATCGTTTGTTACAAGTCTTGATTTATACCATGGTTATTCAATCCCCATAATACATCTCTTATTCTTGAATATCCACTTACAACCAACCACTCTTTGTCTCTTAGGTAGCTTCACAAGTTCCCATATATGATTTTTCTCCAATGAATGCATCTCACTATTTATCACCTTTAACCATTTCTGACTCTCTTTACTTTCAAATGCTACCTTGAAGGCATTTGGTTTTGAGTCTTACAACATCTTACGCTACTTATAAATCATAACAAATAAGATCAACATAATCATACCTTATATTTTGTACAAACAACTTCATTTCCTTGTCACGGTCTAACTAATAGTCTAGAGTCAATGTAGGTTTCAAATTTCTAGAGCTATTAGTGGAAGCCTCAACATCCTCCACATCTCTAGTATCACTTGTAGGAACCTCCACCTTAAACTGAGTCTTCTCCACATTAAGTTTTTTATTATTTAACTCCAAAGTTATTTAATTTCGTCCCCATACAAATATCATCAAAATTAATTTCCTTACTTATAATGAACTTTAATAATTCAGATTCCATCTTTCGCAACTTGTATCCTTTTACACCTTTAGGATAACCAATCAAGACACAATTCACACCTTTAGAACCAAGCATATATTGCTTGATATGCATAAACTCCAAAGCTTTTAAAAACCATCAAATAAGAGCATTATACATGTTTCCCACTCTAATCCTCCATAGGTTTCTTAAGGCTTATTCATGTGGATGGATATATGTTTATCAAAGAAGTTGTAATAACAACATCTTTACCCCATAAAAATCTTGGGTTCCTAACAACATGCACTTTACTCGCTCCAAAATGGTCTTATTCATGAGTTTAACTAGGTTATTTTGTTTCGGTGTGTCAACAACAATTATACGCCTCCATGTGCATTATTTCCTGCAAAACTCGTTAAACTAATATGAAACAAACTCTAGGCCATTTTCAGTTCTAAAAACTTTAATTTTAGTTCCCCATTGATTTTCTACAAGGGTATTGTTGTGATAATGACAAGATTAAATTTCAATCAACACTTTGATATGTGAGGAAAAGAATAATAAAACCAAAATATATAGTCTTCAGCAATAATAATCAATAAGCAGAAGATATAACATAATAAGGTGAAAAAAAGCAAAAGGTTTATTTACTCAATTCAATCAAAAGATCTACTCTGTGGGAGAGAGCAGCTCTCCAATTCACTATAGTCAGAAAGTTGTTACAAGATATTAAAAATGAGTTACAAGAAAATTGTCTTCGCCTTTAGAGTTCCCAAGAACAACCCTAAAAGCTCCCAAGAACAAACCCCTATTTTCTACCCAAGTGTTTCTCAATCTCTCCAACTCTCAATATATATGAATCACTCAAACCCAAGGTTTTAGAAGTATTTTCCAATCCCCTTATATAACTCCAAAGTTTTCTCAAAAACCCTTGCCTTTATAAGTTTTCTCTTGAGATGACCCTAAACTCTTTGCTCTACCTTTTTGCTATAGACTCTAAGATTGTGACACTGTAAAACACTGAAGAGAGACATATTTATAATTACTAAAACTCAATGTACAAAACCCAAAACAAAACCCATTAATTATTAAAATAAAACATTATAAATATCTTATAATATATTATATATGAATTTAGACTATATTATATAATAGACTATTAAACACGAAATTCGTGAACCGCCCAGACTAGACATTTTTGTTACTTTTCGGCTTCTTGATTTTTGGCAATCTCGAAATATGTTATATCTCTCTCTTTATAAACAAAGGTTTTAAGGCATACTTCAACATGTATGTCATCCATTAAATTTTTAAAAGATGTCACTTTTAAGTTTCAAAATGTGAATCCATACTATTGTATAGAAATCACCATTCATAGTTAGTGAATAAAAACCACCCTTACATAAGGCTTCCTCAATCTAAACAAAATCACCTTTTTTTGTCTTTTAAGACAAACCTTCTTAAAGTGACCACTTATATGACAAATAAAACAATTGTACTTCGACTTGCTGAATCGTTCAAACTTGGACATATACCTAAATTTCTTCCCATTTTGGATTTTCACTCACCCTAAAACATTTAAACCTTCTCCACTTTCATCAAACTTAAACTCTTTCATCTTGGTTATAATAGTCAATTGGACCTCATTTAAGGTGATAATATCTTCCTTGCCACAAAGAAAGTCATCATTGAAGAGCTCAAAAGATCCAAGTAATGAGCTCAACAAGAGTAGATCCTTTGGAAAGTTTTGTCAATTACTCAATAATAAATTTGTTCTCCACCATCCGAAATGAATAAGATTTTTGTTTCATATATAACATATGAGCCTAATGACTAGGTCATATACAATTGTTTAAGTTGGATCAACATTTATGTTGTAGTCTTGTTCTTTCTTACTTCCCTCAACACTTTATCTCTAAGACAAGATAATGTAACTTTTTTCCTTACTGTCGCGGCAGAAAAATTGAGATTAAGCTATTAATTAACTTAACTCGAAAAGCAAGAGCGCTACCGAGCTTTATTGTTTCCAAAGAAAAGGGAAAATATTGATACAATCCAACAAAAGGAAAGATATAGGTACGAGGGTTGGTTGTGCAAGGGGAAGATGTTAGCACCCCTCATATCCATGGTACTCCATGAGAACCTCTTGAAAATATGTATTATATTAAAACTAAGTTGTTTGCAAGAAGATTAAGGAGATGAGGAAAGAAATATTTTTATTTTTATTATGCTCGGCAAGACATCGCATCTTGTGCCTACATACCCCTAATGTGCAATAGGAAAATCAGAGCATTTGTAGTTTTGCTCAAAGAAATATGGAGATTTGTTTTGTTTGATTTTATTGGAAAAGATATTTCATCGTATTCGAGTGGAAAACATCAATTGACATCCACGAGTATGAGGAAGTGTGCATTTGCATCATCTTTATAGGGAATTATGCTTGGATTTAATCAACAAGACAATTCTCAACATACAAGTGGAAAATAGCAACAACTGCAACCTCAACTCTTAGGGACTTTGGGTTTGCATCACTACAAGAATTAGACTGAAGTTCTTCCTTTCTAAAAAGTTTTTAAAAGAAAAGTGCATAAATGCACAAAAAGAAGTTTGGTGATGTTTGTATCTTTTATGTTTTTGAAAGTATTTGAACATGTTTAAGTGTTTTAGCATTTATTGAGAAAAAGGTTTGACGATCACTTAACAAAGTCAAAGTTTATTAGGAAAGGTATTTAATTTGAAAACAAGAAGGTTTTAAAAAAGTGAGAAGATTTTAAAAATTAAAAAAGGGGAGGAGATGAGGAGAATATCTTAAAGCATAAAGTAAACGATAGGTAAAGAAAGATCTTACCAAACAAGAAGAAAACACTTGACAATAAGTCAAATTGAGCACTCCCTTTCCTTTGGATTAAGCCACAAGCAAAGTACCGGATGAAACCAAACCAAGGGAAGATGAAACTCCAAAGCATCATATAAACTCAAATCATAAGAGGAACAATCAAAGTCTCATATGAAATCCAAACATCAGATGAATCTCAAAGTATCAGATAGAACAACATATATCAGATGAATCATAATGCCTTAGATGAATTCTAATATATCAGATGAACCAAGGTGTCTTAGATGAATTATGGTATATCATATGAAGTTTAAGGTATCAGATAAACTACTCCAAACATGGGATAGAAACCCTATATCTAAGTCCAATAATCCAAGATCTCCATGCATAGGATAATAGTAAATAGTCCTCAAGAACACATTAAAGTTTTTTAGGGTTTTTTCTTTATTAATGTCTTTAAAAAAGAAAATAACAAAAGAAATGTCCAAGGGAAAAAAGAAAAAGTGGCATAAAGATAAATTGCATGAAAGTAAAGTGCAAGGAATGTAAATGACATGAACGATAAATTCTTAAAATGTAAATTGCATAAAATAAAGGGCACGAATTAGAACGGCAAGAAATTAAAGTGCATTAAAGTAAATTTAGCACAATAATAATGTTAGTATTAATGTTAGAGTTAATAATCCGATTCGGGATAATTTAGCGTTATATTAAGCAATCGTAGTGTAATTATGTAGAAGTAGCATCCATGAGACCGATCAATAACAATTTATGTACCATACATGTTAGAGAAATAACACAAAGTTATTCTCCTAAAATATGTAGCAAAAGTAAAAACCAAAGAGGGATAAAGCACAAGGCAAGTAGATTAGTCCATTACAGTGTGCGTGTGTGTGGTCTAGCGGTGAAACGCTTGGATTCTGAGAGTGTGCTCCTCTAAAGGTATCAGGTTTGAATCCTACTAGAAACAAATTGCTTATTAAAAAAAAATATATTAGTCCATTACATCTATCATTCTTCATGATACCTTGAGACAACCTTATCATCAATCCAAAGTACTTCAAATATTTCAATGATCAATGGAAGGTAGATTTGAAATGATGAAAGTTCATCAAGCATCAATCTAAACTTCATGAACAAGATGGATCCTTAATCATCCAATTGATCAAAAAGAAAAAGAAGAAGAAGAAGAAAAATATTAAGAGAGAGAGAGAGAGCAACCAAATTGGATCTCAACATTAGGTCAACCTATCATCAACATCAATCAGCTTTCTTGGTTCAACAATGTGAAAATAAAGTATCGCCCAAAGTCCATTGATATTGATGAAGTATTTGATCAATAAATCATGATCCAAGGCAACCATACATCAAACAAAGGATAAAAGGAAACAAATAAACCATATAAAACATATTTTTAAATGAAAAAAATAAGAGGAAATGCATAAGAAATATCTAAACATCAAATAAAAACTCAAGAAAATCATGCAAGCGAAACAATTCAAAACATATTTAGGAATTTTTGGAGAAATTTTAAATGCATAAAACCATTTTAAACCAATTAAAATGCATGAAAAAGGAGAAAATTAAAGAAAAATAGAAAAACACAAAATAAAATTTTGAAAAAATTAACTCAAGGTGTAAAATAATACAAGATAATTTTCTGGATTTTTGGGATTTTTTGGAGTAAAATCTAATTTAAAATGAATTTTAGAAGATCAAAATAAAATAAATTGAAAAGAAAATAAAGAAAATAAAAAAGAAAAACAGAAAACTATTGGATCTGGTCAAATAAATGAAGTAAACACATCCAAAGGCCCAGATCCAGAGGCGCATGCTAGACATTAAGTAAAAACACGCATCTAATTGAGTTTAAATGAGCCAATATAATTTTAAAAAATGGCAACACGTGATTCTTAAGGCTCCAAAGGCAAGAGAAACACACTCTCAGCCTCTCTAGTCGTCTTCTCCAGTAAGTCAGTCACCAGAGTTTGACAAACAGTGACGTTAAGGCACAAAACCTACATCATTGCAACAGTCTCATAAAGGAGAACTTCAAAAAATGATTCACTTCCATTTATTTGAAGCGAGCAGATAGAATTTTAAGAAAACTCGATGAAAATTAAAATGCGAAAAGTAAAATTAAATGGTGAAAATGAACAACCAAAGCAATGTAAGTTAGGGAAAAGCATCAAAGAGTAATGAGCAACACAATGGTATCTTATTTGAGTCCAAAAGATGTCCAAATCTACCTTTTCCAAGTATGCTCAAAATGGCTGAATGATGGACTTGGTCAGGAAATTTTAGAGGGTCTCAAGGCTTGATTCTTATTGATTTAGCTTCAGGAGATGGCAGAGATACTAAAGGGAGCAAGAAATGGTGTTCAAAGTGCTTAGAAATGTAGAGAAATCTATGCAAATTTGAGAGAAAATTCTAAGTTCGAGTAGAGGTTTTGGGGGCTTTCCAAATTTGGAATTGAGTGCAGAGGTTTTCTCTATTTATAATTTAGGTGAATGAATCTCATATGTATGAGAATTTTTTATTGAATATGTGATTCCATGTGCACCAAATGTGTGACCATTCTTGATTAAAAAACTACTAAAACGCAGGCCATTCCATCCAATTTCAGATCGTTTTGCATCACAACTCATCACTTAACATCATCAGGTGCCAATCACGTGCACATTTTGGCTTAATTTGGAGAATTGAGTGATTTGCAAATTTGGTTTCATAAGCAAAAGTCAGTTTCAAGTGGCCATGTTCAAGCCTTTTTGAAATTGTGTACACTTGACCATTTCCTTCCATTTGTTTTCCTAAATGATCACATCATAACATAGAGTAAAATGCAAAAAGAAAGGTTCTATTTGGACACTTGAGCAAAAAGTTTTGTCCTTGTAAAATTTGCACCATGACCTATAATTAGAGGTCAAAAATATTCTAAGTCCGAGATCACTTATAATGTCTCCATTATTTCATGACCTTTCAAGTATAATTGGATCTTGACTTGTAAAGAGAACTTGTAGGGAATGTCAAGAAGAGTCATTTGCCCAAAGAATCACTCAAAAATGTTAAAAAATGAGTGAGTTAAGATATTTTGAAGTTGAACTTGAAAATTGACTTTTTAGGTCAAACCACTTTGAACAAACTTGCTATTCGTGGACTTTTCTTGCAGTTCAAGGTACATTGATAATCATATGGACTTAAAATGATGGACTCTTGATTTCTCTTTGATTAAAATTTCCAAAGCTTGAGGAAACTAGATGAACAAGGCATGGAAATAAGCACATGAACCTTTGAAATTTCTTGAGAAATAAGCAACCAATCCTTGAACTATTTTGATCAAATCACGTTGAATGATACTTGAGGAGAAGTCTCTTTGATTATGAGTCGAAACCTTAATGAAATAGCCTTTGAGGATCCATGGTTGACCATAATTTGACTTGAGGAACTCAAAACCCTAGCTAAGGAAACATCACTTGATGATCTTGATTCAAAACCCTACCTTGAAAAATAAACAAAAGAAACCAGGCATATTTTTGTATTTTCACTATGGTAGTAAAGCATAAAGCATATAACACAAAATTAAAAGATACACAAAGGGTGCTTTGATCTCTACAAAAGCAAACCCAAAGATGAGAGGGTTAGGAGACAACCAAGTTTGTGATCTTGAAGAAATGCAAAGATGTAAATGAGATTGTATCTTAGTGAAAAATTAAGGTATGACACTTACCATTGTCTATTTCACTTGTTTGTATTAGGCTTTCTAGTATCAATGTTTCATCTTTCATTATTTTTACACAATTTTGTTGAATCAAAATTTTGCACATTCACTTTCTAAGACATAAAATTGTTGTCTCTGGGAAACTTTTTGATATCTCACTTACAATCCATGGTGCTAAAGTGTAAAACCTTTTTCCCATGATGGGCACCACTTGTTTCAAAATTAAAGATCAAAAGATTCAAACACACCGAAAATATGATGCATGGGAGAAAAAACAATGGCAACCACAATAAACATATCAAGAAATAATTAATCTAACAACTAAAAGTGAAAAAGAAAAAAACAATAACAAGTACAAGAAAAATGTAAAGAAACACATATAAATTCTTTATCAAATTTAATCCTAAAATTGATCTACTTTAAAGGAAAAAAAGTAGTGCACTGATCTACTATCATTTATGACCAATAAAAAGTAGTTGTAACAAATTAACTCAACAAGTTTATAAGAATACCTCATAATTTCTATCCATTTATGACCAATATTTTCCTATTAATGAGCATACTACAAAAAAAAAAATCTCAATAAACGAGAATCAAGAAAAATGGACCCGAGTTTTGACGTACTGAACTGTCCGTCGGCTCCAGACTCACTGTTGCGCTGATGTCATTGCCCCCCCCCCCCCCCCCCCCCCCCCCCCCCCCCATTGCGCTGATGATTTCTAACTTATACAATTTTAAAATTTATTTTCTTTCTCTTCATGTTTTGAGGCATATTTCTAATAATATAAATAAATTTTTATATTAAAACTTGATTTTAAATTTTGAGCAAATAGTTTTGTTAATTAAATCATTGAATGTTACATACACACACGCAATATTGATTTAATTGTTAAAAAAATTCAAATCGAAAAATTTATATCTAAAATTTTACTAAAATAATCATCAGTCAGATTTTATTTATTTATTTAATAGACTAAAATATTACTCTTCTCCTAAAAATTAGAGTTAAGCCTAAAAAAAACTCTTTAATTTTATCTAAAATTATTTTAAAACCAATTTGTGGGCACTGGTCATGATCAACTTTAGGGATCAACTAGAATATTAACTTAATTTTAGTACTTATTATATAAGAATGAAGGAGCATGTGGAACCAGGTGCATAGGATAAGATGATGATCCAAAACGGGGTTCTAGGAAATGTCGGTGAAGGTGAAGAGTGCAGTCTTGGACCAAAGCCATAGATGTGGTGCCAGCTAGATGTCTGCTGTGCAAGTAAACTTGATGAGTTTCATTACTATTCTATTCTTTTTACGTACAAGTGTTGCTCAAGAAATTAACATCCCTTATAGATTTGGCCACTTGGTTAGAGTTTGAAGCTTATGGTTTTTGTCCTCTATTACTTTATTATATCATCTCATTCCTCTAATCTTGATTTCTTCACATTCGCCAAACTTGAATTATCTCTAAAAATTATAATATTGTATAATATGCATTGACATAGTAGATAGCTTTTCCACATCATTTAGGAGTACTTATTTATTTTGTTTTGTTTTGGTTCCAAGTGTTTGGGAGAAAAAAATTGAAATCAAAGCAAGATAAGGAAAGTGTTGAATTTGGTCAGGGGTCATAGGTCTAAGATATTTTCTTTTTGTTTTGTCTTATAAGATGTCATGTTGTTGGAGCCACCAAACAAGTGGCTACCTACATGCCAAGTCCATATAAGGCCAAATCAGTCCTCCAAAGAGACAATCAATCCCATCCATACAAAATTCTTGGTTGATTTTAAACTTCTCATCCACATCCAAAGTTACCAAATTGGTAAATACTATCAATTAAATAGTTTAGCTTTTGGGTACTAGTACTTATCCATCTCAAAACCTATGACACAAGGTCCACAAATTTCCTACTAAGTCAAAATTATTATAATGGTATCTAGCTTAGTATTTTATCATTTTCTTTCCCAATCATTCATTATGAAAAAGACAGACAACTTTTTTTTTCTCTCTTTTCTTTTGTGTCTAATGAATGAATGAGTGTTTTAAACCTTATGTGCCAACCAAGTCATATGTGCCATGTGGTATGAACAATTTGTCTGTGATTAGAATATCATTTTGGACATTTTATTATTTGGCCTTTTTACCATCCGATATATATATATATATATATATATATATATATATATATATATATATATATATATATATATATATAAAAGACGTATACTTTGACTATAATTACAATTGAGAATTTTTTATAATAACCATTAAATTTAAATTAATGACTCAGATTTACCTCATATTTTAAAATATTTAATTAATGTTTAAGTGAACAACATATTTATGTAATATGTATTTAACATATGAGATAAATCTAAGCCATTAATTCAAATCTGATGGCTATTATTAAAAGTTTTCTGTTCTCATTATAGTCAAAATTCTCATGTAATACGTCCTATATATATATATATATATATATATATATATATATATATATATATATATATATATATATATATATATATATATATATATATATATATATATATATATATATATATATATATATATATATATATATATATATATATATATATATGAGGGATATTCTTACTCCAGGAGTAAGTTAAAAAAAAATTACTCCTCATCATGAGGAGAGATATGTTACTCCAAGAGTAAGTGTAGTAGACTTACTCCAAATCTTAATCATTGATTATCATTAATCTAACGGTTTTAATTAATCATTTAATCTAATTATTTTTGGAAATATTTTTTTATAAAAAAATTAATTAAAGCCGTTAGATTAATGATAATCAATGGTTAAGATTTGGAGTAAGTCTTCTACATTTACTCTTGGAGTAAGTTTTAATTAAGATATAATGTATAATTTTTTAATAAATTATAGTATAACACACATATTATATTTATAAATATAATTTTCAAACAAATATTTATAAATTTTGTATTAAATTAAAAATATATTTAGATACAATATATTTTCATTACATTTGTTTTTATATGTTTTTGTTATTGTAGTAGATTTTTTTTAGCATGAATTAGGTTATATATTTAGTGTCGAATTCAGTTTTAGAAGAAATTAGAATAGGTCAAGTACATCTCGGATTAGTTTATTTAGTTTAATATATTTAAATTTTGTATACACATGTTTTTTTAATTTGGTTTTTGTAAAGAGACCGAGTTAATAACATGCAGATTAGTTAGTGACTCACTGGTCCGACTACTAACCTAATGATCCAGTGTATTGACCAGGTTAATTACTGGTCCGGGTTTTAAAACATTACCACTAAAAAATAAATTTACTAGTAAAATTACGCAAATATCTTTTAATTAAATAGACTAAGCTAACAATTTTTTTTTCTTTTACTAAGTGTTATAATAAAAAGTGATTCATCCAATTAGAAAAAATTGCATATTTGTTAGATATTTTGTGAAAGTTCAAACATAGTTGATTGTTTGAAAGAAGTTGGAGATACTTGTCGGTGTTAGATTGAAAGAATGCTCTGCATTTTCATTCAGTAGGATTACATTTTGTGTAATCTAATATTATATTGTTACCACAGTTACAACCATAATCCCGTTATACATAAGGGTCACAAAAGATAGAGCTAGTAACTGAAAATTTAACTAACTCTACTTGTAAAACTAATTGTAACTAACAACACTAATGTTGATTACAAAAGACTTAAGTCTAACTTAATTCTAATACTTCCCCACAAGATCAATGCGGTGGAAGCATGACCACTTTAAGCTTGTTCCTTACATCTTGGAAGATGGAACTTGAGAGAGGCTGAGTCATAATGTCTGCTATTTGAGCTGAGGTCAGAACATGTTGAATTTTGAGCTTATTTGCCATTACTCGCTCTCTGACAAAGTGGATATCCAATTCAATATGCTTTGTTCTGGCATGAAGAATAGAATTATGGGACAGTAGATCAACACTGAGGTTGTCACAGAGAAGAGTATGAGAGAAATATTTGATTCTGAGTTCAACAAGCATGGACTCTAACCAAAGTAGCTCTGAAGTTGTATAAGCCAAGGCCCTGTATTCTGCCTCTGCACTAGATCTAGCAACCAATGTCTATTTCTTAGAGCTTCAAGAATGAGATTAAGACCAACAGAGATAAAAGTTTCAGATGTAGATCTTCTATCATTTAGATCATTTGCCTAGTCAGAGTCACTATAGGCCCATAATGAATGAGCTTGATTAGGATTAGCGGGAGAGAGTGATAAATCCAGTGTAGAGGTACTACTTAAGTACCTAAGAATCCTTTTTACCATACTCCAATGAGTGTCAAGAGGGTTTGGCATAAACTGACATGCCTTATTTACAGAGTATGCAATATCATATCTTGTGAGAGTGATGTATTATAGACAGTGACACCTACAACCAAGGACGGAGCTATTATGTTGAAAGGGTGGGCCCATAGTTTTCAAGAAACTTACCATTGATTCAAGATTTAATATTACAATCAATATATTAATATATTAAATATTAAAAAGAAAATTGAATATCGCCCCCACTTAATGAAAGAATACGGAGTAAATTGAATCAATTTTTCACACATCCCATTGCATTCAATAGTTTTCTTGAGTTTTTTATTTTTTATTTTAACTATTTTGGTTCTCTCAATATAATAAATAAAATAAATGTTTTAAATAAAATAAATTTTCTTTTTCTATTCCTATTAATTCTCTTGGACTCTTTTCAAATAATACAAACAAATCACTTTTCATATTTATTTTTTCCTCACTCCTCGTTCTTTGACTGCAAAGTGTCTTTTTGTTACTAGTTTCTTCTCCATGGTTGATCTTTTAAAAATTAAAAATTTTAATTTTTTGAATTTATAATCTATTTTTATTAATATAATAAAAATAAAAATATATTATTACCCTATTGAGTTTGAAACTATGTTAATGGGAGAAAGTTTATTTTTAGAATTTTACAGTGTTTGTTTGAAATTGTTATGTTTGTATCAATTTTGTAGTATTATTATGAATTTTCATTTTAATTGTGTTTTTTTTTGTTTTTAGTAGTAAGTAATGGAAAAATATTTTAAAGGGAAATTAAAAGAGCAATCATCAACTCATAATTCTCAAACACTTAATAAACGCTGAAGTCTCAAATGGGATCCTTCCGTTGGTATAGTTGATTCTAAAGTTATTTCTAATATTATTGATGGGAACTACAACAGCTGAAAGATCTTTCTTTGCTATGAGTATTATTAATAATTGAATGCGAAATCACATGGGTGATGAATGATTAAATGATTGCTTAGTTACTTTGAGAGAGATATTTTTGTTGATGTTGAAAATTAAGGGTGTTCAAATCCAAACCAATCCAAATAAAAACCGCAAACCGATAAAAAAAAAACGAAAACCGCAAAAAACCGAAGTTTATTGGATGTGTTTGGATGTCATTTTGTGATAACTGCACAGTTCAGATTGATTTTTCAAAATCGATCCAAACCAAACCGAACCGCATGTATATGTATTTTGTACTTATTTATTTTTTATTAGTATGATATGTTACATAAATTTATTATTACATGATAATTAATTTTTTTATCTTATCTATTAACTTAGTTTAATCTATTTATTTTTATTATTTCATTTTTTTAACTATATTCGATCATTTTTATTTTATAATATTAACTTTTAATATAATATATGATATATATTATATCGAATCTATGATTTATTAGTAATTTTATAATATTAATAAAAATATAATTTATAATTTTGATATCCAAAAACCGATCCAAATTAAACCGCATTAAATTGGATCGGATCGGATTGGATTTTTTTAACATATCATCCAAAATCGAACCAAACCGCAAGTAAATTTATTTTTGGATCGGATTAGTTTTTTCCTTAAAACCGATTCAAACCGAACCGCGAACACCCCTATTGAAAATGAGAAAATCATTCAACATTTTAAGAATATAAAAATGGTAGAAAACAATTATAATGTATATTTATATTTTTGAAAATGAAATGTTATATTTATATTGACCCTACTATTCAAAATTTCTGGCTCCGTCCTTGCCTACAACATACTTATACAAGAGAGGTTCCTTCGTAGAATTAGTTCCAAACCTACTAGGTTTACAATGACTTAACATAGGTGGAGGTACTCCATTGATTTCTACCATGTTAACTCTAGATAAAAAATCTTTGATGTATTTAGTTTGAGTTAAAATAAGAGAGCCATTGGACTGATACTTAACTTCTAGACCTAGAAAGTATTGAGGTATCCCAAGTTTCTTGAGAGCAAATTGTTCATGAAGCTGAGTGATTAGTTTGTGAATAAGAAGAGAGGGAGAACTTGTAATAAGAATTTCATTTACTTATACAAGCACATAAAGTGTAATACCTTGGTGATTGTATGTGAACAATGAGTGATCGCATCTGCTTTTTACAAAACCAAAGTGAAACAAAGTTTGATGGAGCTTTTCATACCAGGATCTAGGTGTCTGCTTAAGGCCATACAATGCTTTGTTGAGTTTGTAAACAAGAGATTTGTTCTCATGTTCAAAACCTGGTGGATGTTGCATATATAATTCTTCATGAAGAGCTCCATTAAGAAAGACATTATTTATGTCTATTTGTTAAATTTCCCATTGATAAGTAATGGCTAAAGTGAGGATAACCTTAATAGTAGTTGGCTTTACTATAGGTAACAATGTTTCATGAAAATCAAAGCCATATTGTTGGTTGAAGCCTTTGGCCACAAGTCTGGCTTTATGTTTATTAAAGATACCATCAAAATTTTATTTTAGTTTGAAAACTCATCTACAGCCTATGGCTTTTTTGTGAGAGGGGAGAGTAGTGAATGTCCAAATATTGTTGGCTACGAGATCATTATATTCTTGTTGCATAGCTTCAAACCATTGAGGTTAAGAAAAAGCTTGTTTAACAGTTGTGGGTTCACAATGTGCCAAAAAGGTTTTAGGTTTAAGATGATCTGTCTTACCTCTAGTAAGTATGACATGTTTATTAGAAGCCATTGAGGGTACAAGATAGTTATCTTAAGGAGGGAGGGATGAAGGTTGGGAGGACTCATTTAGGATAGAAACAAATGGAGTATTATGTGAAATCTAATTAGGAGAAGTAATGGTAGATGCAAGTTCATTATATATAGAATTGTTGACAGATTGAGACTGATTTTGTACACTAGTGGAGGCTACCATATATTGGATAGTGTCCTGAGGTGGTTGATATGACATATTAGGACTCTCAACATTGATGGAAACATTTCAATCAGTATGTAACACAACAGAGGTAAGCATTGTAGGTTGTTCAGAGCTGGGTTCATTGGGTAGTGTGTTGTGATTAGGAGGAATGACATGTTGAACAAACCTAGAGGGCAAAGTAATGGAAAGTGGAAGAGACTTGGAGGGGCCTGATGTACTTGGCTAATTAGTAGGTGAGACCATGCTATGGTAAGGAAATTTAGTCTCATCGAAAATATCATCTTTTGAGATGTAGAAATGATCGTCCTTGCTAAGGCACTTATATCCTTTATGTTTGGGAGATATGCCAAGGTACACACACTCAGAGCTTCTTAATTGAAGTTTGTTTTTATTGTAGGTTCTTAAATAAAGAAAACAATAGTATTCAAAAGTTTTAAGTGTGGTGTAATCAGGGATAGAATTAAAAAGAGCTTGAAAGGGGGATGTGAATTTAGGCAAGGTTGATGAAGGTAGTCTATTAATGAGATTGACAGTTGCAAGTAAAACTATGCTCTGAAAATTCCATAGGAAGATGGGCATGAGCAAGAAAGGTTAAGGCCATTTCTACAATATTTCTACGAGTTACGCCCAACTTATTGAGATACCTAGTAAAAGGTCTAAACTCCCTACCAAAATCAGATTGAACAACCTTAATGTTAGTGTTAAATTGTGTTTGAACATAGGTAGAAAATTATTTGAAAGTACCTAAAGCCTCAGATTTTGGTTTCAAAAAATACAACCAAGTATATTTAGTATACACATCAACAAAGACTATATAAGAAGAATAACCTTGACCAGAGAGATTTGAAGAAGGGCCTCACAAATCTGTATGTACAAGAGCATAAGGACTAGTATATACAGTAGATGTTAAAGGTGCATAAAGTCTATAAGACTTGCCTAAACAACAAGAGGAACAAAATTCAAAACAATCTTTTACTGCTTAAGGAAATATTACACAATTTTAGCACATTTTTACTGAGTGATAAAAAAAATATATGTTTAACAAATGTGACTACGACCACGAATCTCCGAATCCACCTAAAAATATTTTGTAATTTCAGATGTGCACACCATTTAACAAATGTGGGATGAGAAATTGTCAAATTAAGAAACATAATAACTAATGGATACATAATTGTATTAATTCAACTACTGTTGATGTTTGGTTAGGCCGTGATAATCCGTAGGTCACCATCACATCTCATAATAATCTTGAAATAAAACCCTACCATTTTGCCAACTAATATACATCTTTTTCAACAATACATACAACACAGGTATCTCTTTAAAAGAATTTGCCATAAGAGTATGGCATTGACATGCTTCATAAATGGAGGATTGCACTATCAGAGCTCATTGTTCTCTTTTGCAAATGTTCTTTTTTGACGAATTGGAATTGTAGCATCAACTTCTGGCTCCTTTTTTATTGATTGATAAAAAATATATATATGTTTAACAAATGTGACTACGACCACGAATCTCCGAATCCACCTAAAAACATTTTGTAATTTCAGATGTGCACACCATTTAACAAATGTGGGATGAGAAATTGTCAAATTAAGAAACATAATAACTAATGGATACATAATTGTATTAATTCAACTCCTGTTGATGTCTGGTTAGGCCGTGATAATCCGTAGGTCACCATCACATCTCATAATAATCTTGAAATAAAACCCTACCATTTTGCCAACCAATATACATCTTTTTCAACAATACATACAATCTCTTTAAAAGAATTTGCCATAAGAGTATGGCATTGACATGCTTCATAAATGGAGGATTGCACTATCAGAGCTCATTGTTCTCTTTTGCAAATGTTCTTTTTTGACGAATTGGAATTGTAGCATCAACTTCTAGCTCCTTTTTTATTGATTGATAAAAAAAATATATATGTTTAACAAATGTGACTACGACCACGAATCTCCAAATCCACCTAAAAACATTTTGTAATTTCAGATGTGCACACCATTTAACAAATGTGGGATGAGAAATTGTCAAATTAAGAAACATAATAACTAATGGATACATAATTGTATTAATTCAACTCCTGTTGATGTCTGGTTAGACCGTGATAATCCGTAGGTCACCATCACATCTCATAATAATCTTGAAATAAAACCCTACCATTTTGCCGACTAATATACATCTTTTTCAACAATACATACAACACAGGTATCTCTTTAAAAGAATTTGCCATAAGAGTATGGCATTGACATGCTTCATAAATGGAGGATTGCACTATCAGAGCTCATTGTTCTCTTTTGCAAATGTTCTTTTTTGACGAATTGGAATTGTAGCATCAACTTCTGGCTCCTTTTTTATTGATTCATCTTGCTTACTAGCATTCCTATCCCCCAATGGAAGGATTGTACTTAATGACCCTTGCTTTTGCATGGCCCGTGGTATTCTCAAAGGTATTTTCGTGTCATTAACCTCCGGCTTTGGGGGCATTGAAGCATTTTCAAATTTAGGAGGATGCATTTTCTGTGGTATATCCACATATACATTTGCTTCACTTATGTTAGTCTTCTCTTTCTTGGGGACATCTGAATCACCTGGCAGCGAGGAAGATGGTGGTGGTTCTGTAACAAGAACCACTGAGGAGTTCCGCCATTTCTTTCTCTCGTTACCCTTCGTTGCATTTGATTTTGGCTGGAAAATAAGGTAATGATTGTTAACACAGCAACCATAAATGATCATACAAATAAGCAACACGTGTGTTAGTATCGGATACCAATTCCCAGCAACGCCGGACAACCTCTCAAGCATTGAATGACTTAAAAAATTAATGATTAAATCATATGATTTTTATCAGTGTAGATACTTGACATTGAAAAGGATGAAGTCACACGTACACGTACCAGTGCATTTCCAATGTCAGAGAGAGCTTTTCTTGGCGCATTACCATTCTTGGTTTCAGGAGGCCCCTCAATCAATGCACCCTGAAGCAACTCAGCACCTTGAGTAGCAAGAAGGCGGTTTTTATTTGCTTCGTCGCTGCCGGAATCATTTTCAGTCACTTGCTGCAGCTCATTGGAGCTAGATCCCCCCCTGTTTGCACACTTGGATTCCCGGCAACTGCAAGAACTTCCACAACCAACTCCAGTAGCCCTGCACATGCATTTTGATGTTTTGCAAGAAGAGGATTTGCTACACGAGCAGCAAACATCTGATGCAGTTTTTACTGATGGAGCATCGGGTGCTTCTGTTGAAATATCTTTGACATCATCCGAACTTACATTTGAATGATTTTTTTCGATGGTTGAATGTTCGCCGCTTTTAGATTTTCTTTTCTTACCGTTCGGTTTCGCAGACTCTGTCCATTCATCATCTGTTGCATCTGCAACTTCATCTTCATCTGATATTTCCATATATATTTCCATATCCTCAATGGTAGATCGCCGATTTTCCTATTTGATAACCAATGAATCATTAACAATAGAAGTCACAAAATATAAATGTAACTAATTAAATAATATACGGAGTATATCTGTTTGTAAAACCTACCAGCTTGCGCAAGTCATAAGGATGTCCTCCAACATAATATCCTGAATTTCGCATAGAATCTGACCTCTGCAGAAATTAAAAATTGTTGTAAAAAATGTAAGGAAAATAAGACATATAGTTTGTTACTTAAATTTGGAAAGAAGAAAATTTTATCTCATAATATCAGTAAAACCCAGGTTGCCTTGCAAAGTTATTCTGAATGCTTAATCAAGAAGACGTGGAGTTTGTTAAAAAGGTAATACTAACCATCAAATTCAATTGATGATCAAGTCCATCCCTCTGCATTTTCAACTGTTCAATTGAACCTCTTAGACTAACTATTTTCTCCTTTAGATAACTTATTTCCATGTCCTTATCTCTGCAGATAAATTCTTTTTCTCGCAAAGAACACCTGAAAATAAAGAAAAGTACGCAAAAAATCCAGTAAACTTATGAACTACTTGAGATAAAGCCAGTTATAACTCACTAAAGACAGTGTATGAACTACTTGAGATTTGACAGGTGTAGCATTTTAACATAATATATCGGTGGAAAATAGACTTGAAGATTAGCTCTACCTAGAGGTAGATGCAAGATTGAATAAATAGTTCATCAAATTCTTGGCATCAGCAAGGGACCGGACTTGGTTCCAACGTCCCTTGCCACTGAAAACTCTCTCCCGCTCTTCAGCTTCTGATAATTGAGATGCCATAGAAACTAGTGTTGTAGAAGAAGTAGCAAGCATATTATCAAGGGCAAAAATCCTTGAACTTCTTGCAGCAGGTGACATTGATACACCACTGTTATATTGGACTTGTAAGGGTTAGTGTATTAGATACAGATGGAATATTAATTAATAATATACAGTTGGCATTATTGTAGTACATAATAATTAATGGTTTCAATAAGTGCATGGTTTTTATCACCTTGGATTGTTTAGCTTCATCGTCTCTGCTTCTTCTTTTAACCGGGCACTCTCCTTGGCCATTTCAGCCCTCCTGAAATGATTAGTAAAATTAAATAAGGATGAGCGAAAATTCAACATCTATCACAGAACTCTTCCATTTGCTGATCAGAATTCTTCCAGGATAACAAGTAAATCAACTAGAGTTTTCTCATCTTTTAAGTCCGCATCAGTAATAGAGAATGTATAGTCGAGCAGGATAGTGAATATTGGTCTCAAATGAAGAAGCGCTACGTACACTTCCATTTGACGTTGATACTCTGAACGCACTTCATGCACTCGGACAGTAACTTCAAGTTCATGCTCTATTGCCTTCATCAAAGCCTTCAAATAAAAAATATATGTTAAGTAGAGACAACCAAAATCCTCAAGAAATCACAATCATTTAATATGTAGCCCCACTGATCAAAAATCACAAACATTGCAGTACCTGAATTCCTGGACCACTGATGCCTGTATAAAAAAATAAAAATGAGACTGGCTAGTAAAAAGCTTGCTAAATATACAAATATGAATGGCTAGATAAATCTCCTAACCACCAGTTTCACGTGAGGAGGCCTTCCGAGATTCCAAAAGTTCTTTTAGCCTTTTTGTAGCCAAGGATGCTTCTTCTGTCTTCCTTTGCAACACCTAAATTTGAAACACATTAATAGTGGGAATAACCACCATCCTCAGTCACAACAACGGGTGATTTGAAAATACACTAACCATCTTTGTTCTCTGATTCAACGCTAACAGCTTATGTCTTTCATATTCGTTCTTTCTCCCCTCTTTTTTAAGCTGGTAATTAAAAAAAGGTCAGCAGAGAAAAACTGTTAGAATCACCACTTAATGGCAAACAGATGTATGCTATTATTGAATGGAGTAATAGATTATTATTATAAATAAGGGTATTTCTCTAATAAAAAGTTTTGAGAAAGCTCATCCTTACTACATTTACCTGGAGAACTTCCTTTTCACGAGAAGCTTTCCATAACCTAAATTGTTCAGATTCTTGCTTAATTTTATGTTGCAGTTGAACCTATTGAATTGAACAGTCAGAATAGAATGTAAGAAAATATAATAGCAAAATGATTAAAGCATTTCAACCTATTAATACAAGCTCCATTAACAAGAGAATTGCACCTTTTGAGATTTAATTCTTTGGATCTCATCCTGCAGTTTCTTTGCAGCTTCATCACCTTTCTGTTTTTGTCTCAACAGATGAGCTTGAGCATCCTGTTTCTTCTTCAGCTCAGAGACCTGGAAAGTAAGTAATTAGTTCACTAACATAGCTGTAGTGTAGCATCTTGTCTAAAAACATTTTTAAATAATAATAAATTTACCTGTGATTCAAGTGCGTTTAATTTTTGAAGATATTCTTCTTTTAGTTTGTGAGTGCTATCACCAGAGGTGGATTTGAGTTCTTCAATTTCTCTCTACCAATAACAATTAAAAAAACAGATTTCAGTTATCACAGTAGTAAGCTTTTAAATATAATAAATTATAATCATCAATAAAATTTTCATTAATCATAATTCAACAAAAAGCTTTTAGCATAAATTGAACTACCTGTAAATATTTTTTCTCATGTTCCAACTCAAGAAGTTTCTTTTCATAATGTTGCTTGAGAACTGAAGCATTGTTAACCAGTTTCATTTCAGCCTTCAACAACAACAAAAAAAGATAGTTCAAATATGTTCTAGAATCAATACTAAATATAAAATAACAAGCATGTACAAAACTACGAAATTGCATGATTTAGCGAAGATGTAACTCAAGTTCCACGCTTCCCGTTTTGAAATGTTTCTGTTTTAACAACAACTCATCCAACAGCCCCTTCGTTTTGCTTTTACATTCTCTCTCTTTCGAAATTTTATTCATGACTTGACCAAGTTCTATCTCTTTTACCATGTGCTCTTGCTTACGCTCTCCAATAAACTCCTCTATCAATCAGAATAGTGCTTCCTTCACTACAAAATCCTTAACACATCCTTCAATTTTCCCAATCATTTTGTTATGAATTTCATTAATTCTTCTAACGCAACAAGCTAGTTTCTTCTTATTTTCAAGCTCTCTGCTACACACCTCAATATCTCTATTTACACACTCTAATCTCTTCTCTTCTTCTCTCCTCTTCCTATTACATTCCTCAGATGATGTTTCAACAAACTCAAGATCTTACTTCAACGAGGAAAATGATTTATCAACTATTTTTTCCAGTCTTTTAGTTCTATCCTTTTTCTGACCAGGTAGAAAAAACAGTAAAACCAGACGGTACTATCCTTCACATGACATGGAAAAATCTTTAGAATCAGGCGGCCATCAAGTTGCTTCTTCTCTGATTCCAGATCCTTCACCCTACAATCGAATTTAGCCTCTTTTCAATTAAACTCCTTCACTCGGCCATCGAATTTAGCCTGTTTTGAATTAAACTCCTTCACTCGGCCATCGAATTTGCGTCGTCTGTGATTCCAGAATGATCCAGTGTTTTTGTGTATTTAAAACTCAAATCTGGATGCAATAACTTATATCATACCTCCTTTTGTTCAAGTTTCTTGTCCAATTCTTTGAGTTCCCTGTCCAATTTTTCTTGAGCAGAAGAGTGTTCTAACTCCTTTTCACGAACATCCACCGTTTCCACATCATCTGCATACAAATTGCAATGTTTAAAAATTACCTAGTTGAAAATAATAGCAAATATAAAAAAATTCCAGCTATGGAGGAGAAATCAAATTGCCATCTTAAAAATTTGAAGGACTTGGCAAGAATAATATTATCAAAGTCAGCGTCAAGGAATCGCTTAAAAATAGACTTCAAAATATACTGTAAAACAGGTAGCAAAATGTTACCTGTTATACCAACAGGTTTGACATCACAATCAGAAGAATACTCATTGCCACCTGCAAATAAACCACTCTTTGACTGGAACTCGAGATCATCTGAATCAGCCCAATCAGGAAAATTGCTTGATTTCACATTCAAATTTTTCAAGCGCAGCAGTTCTTCTTCCAAATCATGGATCTTTGAAACATAAGATTTCATCAGGTCACATTCCTAAAAACAAGTTCAGATCATGAGTTAGTGATGTGCTATATTGTTAGTAAATACTGACAAAAAACTTAACGTGAGGAGTGATGAGGTGGTTCGAGGGAAGGAACACGTGAGTTAGAGAGATACACAGTAAGTGGTTGTGGATTCAACTCTTTCATTAACATTTCCAACAATTTATTAACATCTTGCATTTTTTTTAAAGGCAGTGACTTTATGTATTCGAACCTGGCTTGAACTGGAGTCAATCTCATCCCAAGATTTACCATTTCGAGCTGCTTCTATTTTCACCATCAATTGATCTTTCTCCACCTAAAACATTCAATACTTTGAGTTAGACCCAAAAATTGTTAAGTCAAAATACCGCTCTATGAAATTGCAAGAAACTCTAAGCATTCACTATGCACCTGAGCATCACAGGCACGCTGTTTTAAACTCTCACAGATTTGTCCACGTGCATGAAGCTCGCGCTGTAGCTCTGCATTGCTTGCTTCGAGTAAGGATACCTTGTGTTTGAGGATCTGGGCAGGAGGAGGAAAGGACATCAGAAATATATGCCCAGTAAATGAGGGATAAACTTCACACAGTTCCTAAGAGAACTATGTACCTGAATTTCCTCAAATGGTCCACCACCAAGACCTTTAAAACATAGAAGTTCAGCCTCTAATTGGTCAATACGGCTTTGCAGTCTTTGCTGCTGGGCGCCCATTGGATCACGATTAATCTAAAACAATAAAATTGAAATTAATATAAAATACAAAACAAAAACCCCACCCCATCCACAAGCAAATATAATAAAACATCAAAACTATAAAAACAGTAACATAAAACACTTACAATTGCCTTGTTCTGTATGTTTCGCGCGCGATTTGCATACTTTAATGTATTCAATGTCTCTTCAACATTGGTGTCTGCGGGACTAACACAAGCTGCAACATTTCAAACAGATTAAATGAGACACATGATATTAAATAGGTATAAATATTTCAAGAATCTATTGCAATTCATTGGGAATGAAGAGTGTACCTATCATCACCGTTTTGCTGTTCCCTCCAAGAGAATCCTAAGTATTCATTAACCAGTAGCTTGTCAAGATAACATGATATGAATCCATGTCATAGATATTTCAAAAGAAAACACAATTGAAACTTTATCATCACATTTTTCATCAACATTTGCTTTCAAATTTCAAGTTCGGTGTTGCAACATATATTCTATATGATAGTCAAAAGTTTCAAATGTCGAACAAGAAGAAATGCTCACACCCTCCCTGGCAAAACATCATTGTAAGATCATGAATGATGTGTTTTGTCCAGATATTATACATTTAATTATTTTACGAAGTAGAATAGAATTGTTAATATATAATCATAATATGACAGAAAATACAGTGTTGTTTAAAGTAAGAGTATTGCATTGATTGAACAAATATCATACGGAACCTAACACTCCCCTCCCCCACAAATACCACTAGTAATTAGTATCAGAATTTTAGTTAAGATACCCTATTACTTTATTTCACCAAGTAGAATAAGTTTATTTCTTTCACAAATAAGAAGTGAACCTGCAATAGTCGTGTTAACTTGCTATCTCTGTACGGTACGTGACCTCCTTCTTTTCGTTTTTTTTCATCCCCCAGCGCACTTATTACATTTCCAAGAGTCAACAATCCCTTGTTGATATGAATTCCTAAACATGAAAAATCAAGTTATTGTCAAATAAATTCGGAAAACACAACATAAAACATTTATATAATGATAGAAAGGTTGTGCACAAACTCGATTTTCAGAATTCTATTGAAACAAGTATGACAAATTATAGAACAAGTTACTGTAATAGTTATATACAAATTATATAACTATATTAGTATCACACAATCGGAATACCTTCTTTTAATCTCATTCCATCTGCCCCAGTTCTTTTTGCTCGTTCAGAACCAGCAAGATCAACTAGATGTAACTTTGCACATAAGACATCGTCACCATTCTTCTGTTCCATTGTGATGGTGAATATTGCATGTGAACGACTAGATAAAACACAAGAACCCACAGTGTCATCATCTTATTATAAATTAATTTCCCAGCTAAACTGGAAGGATAAAAACTACATGTGTAAACATATAAAAACTACTACATGTATAAACATTAATATACAGTATATTAGAGCCAGTATAAAAGTCAAACTAAACAAGTAATAGGTGGCATTTAAGATACACAATCCAAGTTTTGTTTACAGTACCTTGACTGACTGTTCATGTTTGTACTCCCGGTTGCACGTGACATGGAACCACGAGATAGATAAGAAGACATTTCTTCTTTAGTCTTGACTTCTGGCTCTGTCACACCAGCCAGGGTTATCCCCCCACTATAAGTCTCCCTAATTTGAATTGGAACTCTAGCTGGCCCGGAAAACTTCGCATTTCCAGCTAATTCTCCTTTAGAAGAATTAGGATCCAGCAGATCATATACCTCTTCCTTGAAAATCTGTAATTTTTTAACAAAAATATCCTAAAATGACTGATCCTCAATGAAAGAAAAAAAATCCACTAAAAGAGACAGTATTTTTTTTTACCTCAATAAAAGATACCCGGATTAAAAGCTCAGATGACTCGTCTTTGATATCCTTAACCCGGTTGAATATTGTTCTCATCACCTGGGGTATAACTCCACCAGCACTATCCTCTCCATTATAATTCGTTCCCATCGTGTAGGTCTTACCAGATCCAGTCTGAGAGGGGGGAAAACATCGAAATTGAAATTCAAAACCAAACATAACATCAAATTTTTCACAACCATCATTTACAAAACACTTAACCAGTAAAGACTATATAATTACAATATCATAATTAAAAATTCGACCTGGCCATAAGCAAGAACAGTCGCATTGTATCCATGAAACAGCGCATCAACTAGCGGAGCCACACAGTCATCATATATGGCTGAAGATGGAGATCCCGTACTACCATACACAAAATCATAGGTAAACGCATGTGTCCCAATTTGCACCTACAATATAAACGCGTCCATATTAAGAACAATTACAATTTCACAAAATTAATACAGCTAATGAACAAGAAATGCACCTGAGGTTCACCGGGAGGAACAGTGATGCAATTGGTGCATCCGTGAAGAAGTTCAGCCGTAATAAGAGGTCGAATGTTCACCGCGACTCGAACGCATTGCGTTGAATCTGGATTCTTGGCGCTCGTTTCAGTGTGCTCCATTTCTAGCGAGGTCAAAACGGCTTTTGTTCTTGGATCTGTAAGAAATGTTATTGGTTGAAGGGAATTAGGGTTTTGTTGAAAGGGATTCGGTGAAAGAGAAGAAGAAGAAGAAGATAGAGTCGACGAGAAAGAAAGAGGGTTTGTGTTTTTTGAAAATGTGAAATTTGAAAGTGGACGTTGGGGGTTTTGGATTAAATGAAATTTGAGGAAATGGCTCTGAGTCCGAATTCAAATGAAGAGTGAGATCATGCGCAGGGCACGTGATGTAAGGAATAGGGTGAGACTCGTAACGGTACAATACTCTTTTCTCTTTAATTTTCTTTTTTTTTAAGGTTGTGTTCGAAAAATTTATCAATGATGGTATTCGTTTTGGAAGGGTTTAATTTATTTATTTTTGAACAAGGTAGTAATATATATCAACGAAAAAGATACAAAAGGGGGAATAAGTTAGCCCCAAGATTACGAGAATCTAAAGAAAGGTATGCCTAACCTATTCTTTACAAAATCATTCCTAATTCCCAACGGGATGGAATCAAAAGTAACGGTAGAACCAATGCCAAGTGCGAAATTCGCCAAAAATCACCACAAGTATTACCTTCTCTATAGATGTGAGTGAAAGTTAGATGAGAGAAATTAGGGTGAAGAACGCAAAAGCGCCAACGAACCCTATAAACAAAAGAAACAAGATTATGGGTGGAGAAAGATTTGACCACCATGCTAGAGTCGGTTTCAACCCAAGGCTTATTCCAACCTTTATCAATGGCAATCTTCATGGCACGGATGACCGCTCCAAATTCAGCATGAAGAGAAGAGATGTACCGAATAGGCTCAGCGAAAGCGAGCTTGAAATCCCCTCTGTGATTGCGAAAAATACCCCCACAACCCGCGTTGGAAATGTCGGGAATAAAGGAATCGTCGCAGTTGCATTTGAGCCAACCAATAGATGGAGGACTCCAAAGGACTTCTTAATAACGGGAAACTTTGGAGGAATAATATTGACTTTGAATTCTTTTATGAAGGCGAATTCCTGCATGTTGATATATTAGCCTCTAGAGTCACAAAAAATTATCAGGGTAATTTGAGTCTCTTTATTTTAGTCTTCGTTTAATCACTTTTAATTATTATTAGATGGTATGACTTATAAGTTTAATTCATTTATAATTCACCAAGTCTGAAAATCTCTCTTGTTGTTATAAATTGAAACTACGTGTTTCTTTTTCATTCATCTGACATTTGTTTTGACTTTATAATTTCGTTAAAGAGTTTGGTAAGCCACACAATGCTTTTAACTTCAAGCATCTTCCAAACCTAAATAGGTATGTAGGGTAGTCTTATCGCCTCTCGGCAAACTGAACTCCATCAGAAAATCCGCTAACACTTGCAATTTGATGCTCTTTCTGGGTATATGTTGGATATTGTACTTAGATAACTCCACTTTCCAAGACATCATCCTTCCTACAAGATCTAGCTTCTTCAAAACTTGCGGATGGGTAGTTGGTTTTCATTATGACATGATGCCCTTGGAAGTATTGTTTTAGCCTCATTGCAGTTATCACGACTGCCAAGACAAGTATCTCGATCTTCTGCTACCTGGTCTTGGCACTTTTGAACACCTTGCTCATGAAGTAGACAATGTGCTCAACTTTGTTTTCTCTTGGATGAGCACAAAGCTCATCACCTGTCTGGTTAGTAATAAACAGATATAGATAAAAGGGTGTGCCCTCCTCTAGCGTGTCAATATGGGTGGCAGATTGAAAAACACCTTCTTGCACTCATTTGTACATTCTAATTTCTCCTTCTTCTTCAAAGTAGCAAAGAGGTGAAATATCATGTCATTTGCACAAGAAAGAAAATGTGTTAGGGTGGCTAAGTGTCTTGTTAGTTGTTGATGATAGCTTGACTCTTTTTTGGGTTTGCCTTTATTCCTCTCATAGTTACCATAAATCCCTGGAACTAACACGTTCGCACGCCAAATGAACACTTTGGGGGTTTAAGTGTATGTTATATCCTCCCAGCTTATTCTAGGATGTCTTCTTGGTGTGTAGCATATCGTTCCCATCTTAAGTCTTCACAATCATATCATTGATGTAGATTTTCAAGTTTCACCCTATCTATTTTGAGAATATGATATCCATTAATATTTGGTAAGTGGTGAATGTGTTCTCTAGTCCAAAAGACATGACAATATAGTAGTAATTGCCATGCTTGGACTTGAACGTTGTCTTGAGCACGTCCACAAGATCCATTTTTATCTTATTGTAGCCTAAGTATGTGCCCATAAAACTTAGGGTTTTGTAACCGAAGTGAAAGTACAGTCACGGTATTGTATGGTATCGCTTATTTGTTTTGATGTTTTTATCAATTTGAATGCGGTTGTTTTAGTATATTTGCATATTTGTAATTTGATTCTCATTTAATATTTGTGTGCTTGTACTTTATTTGTATTTCAATTATTTTATAATTGCTTAAGTTATTGTGTAGTTGTACCACTAAGAACCCTTTTTTCTTGATTAACTAAGAGTGTTTGATCCATGATATTGTTTCTTTTTTAGCCTAGCAAGTTGCTATTTTATCATTTTATCAGGCGTAGCTTGAATCACAAGTTAGATCTCTTAAATATGGATGTTGAGTTATTTCATTCAAATCAAGCATAAAACATTATTCGAATCAGAAGCCTTATGAAAATTGGGAACTACCTTTGGACCATTTGATTCGAATCATAAAATGAACATGATTCGAATCACAACCTCGTGTGATCCAAATCAAGTGTAAAAGTTGATTCGAATCAGCTGTCTCCATGAAGCAGTATTTAGGCTTTGCTCAAATTGATTTGAATTAGAATTTCTTCTTGATGTGAATCAAAGCTTCATAAGACCCATTTTTCATCCTTGATTTAAATATTTGTTTCTTTGGTGAAAGCAATAAGAAAGTGACACATATGGATGAAACCCATAGAGACAAAGAGTGAATTTGTCTTCTCTTCTTGGTGTGTATTTACTAATGACCATGAATCTTTCTTTTCTTCACTAGAACAACCTCTTAAGTGTAATCAATGTTAGATTCACTTTTTTGTTGCATCTTGTTCTTGTACAATTTTTTGTTGTTTTGAGTGAATTAGAGAGAGTGAGTTGTTTAATCTTGTTATGTTGTTTGTGATGAATCAAGATCATGATAACTGTAACACCCTAAATTCTCCACATGTCAAATTATAAAATATATCAAGTATGGATCACATATACACCTTTAGGATGTCACTTGTAACACCCGAAACCCCGAAACTTATAAATAAAGAATTAATCAATAATTTAAGGTGTCACTAACGATAATCATTCAAGCACAACATAAGAATTTAGAAAACATACAGTGGAAAACATAAAGCATACAACACTTGTCATCGCAAGGTCACTTTCACTTAGGGTATCATCACATTGAAAATCAACAATTAACATGCGACACAATTGAATAGTCTCAATCAAATACTTAAATTAAAATGAATTTCGTAAAATTACTTCAAAACATAAATAAAGTGTCCCCAACCCCGATGCTACATGAATTAGAGCATAACTACTACAGAAATAACGCACTAAATGGAAATAAACTCCAGGGAGTTTAATCTTCCACTCACAGCAACAACGCCTAATCCTGATTATCTGCAAGAATTCTATGGGGGACAATATCAAAGCAAAGGAGGTGAGAATTCACATCAATAATTAAAAAGGCATAAGCTGCAAGGTAGAATTCAAACATCTACACATTCAACAAGCAATCACATAACATCATGCAACAATAATATTCTCACACCCACATAAACATCATAGACAATTACAATTACGCATGCAACTCATTTATGCAATGCAACTCAAGTATGCCACTCAATGTATATGCATAAGGTACCAACTCAACATTTTTGTTCTCAGGAACCGGGTCCTCTCTCTAAACCCATGAGTCCCCTTTCTGAGCTTTAAGCCCCCTATTTGAGCTTGGGACAAACCACTAGTACCCTCTCTGAACTAGCGAACATGCCTCTTGACATAACTCGAATGATGCATGATTATATTATCAATATCAATGTGTTAGGATCCCTCTCTGACCCTCCCATAATCCCCTATCTAGATTACAATACAAGAACCATATATGTACAACAGAACAACATAACATTCATACTCAACATGCTCAATACATCATATCATATTCGTAACTCACAAACATTCTCATCATAACATCATCGTCAACATAACATCAATAATACATGTAATTCTCATCATTTACTCATGTTATCACAATACATTCAATTAAGCAACATCACCAATAACAATCAACATAATAATACAACGACATCATGATCATCATCAACATCATAAGAACATCATCAACTATCATGCTCACACAACAACCCATACTTGTCATAACTTTTAATCGTTCAACACAACATTATCAACATATTTTCACCTATTCACCATCTGTTAAAAATTTCATAAAATTGATTATATTACATTTTATACACAATTAATTGTTCCAAAACAGAATTTCATACACAAATTGGCACACGAAAGTAATCATCAAAATAACATATATCAACACAACAACCATCAATTTCAGAATTTCAATTAAAAAACCAACAATTTTATTGGAGGTTAAGGATTTCTCATTCTACCCCTCATGCAGATACCCATTAGAGAAGTACTTCTCCCCATTACATGGTTATTCTTGCAGCAGTGCGAATTCTGATTTTTGAATCTCTAATCCCTTTCAAGCTCTAAGCCTTCTCTTGCATTTTATT
Source organism: Vicia villosa (assembly GCF_029867415.1). Taxonomy (NCBI): domain Eukaryota; kingdom Viridiplantae; phylum Streptophyta; class Magnoliopsida; order Fabales; family Fabaceae; genus Vicia; species Vicia villosa. The sequence goes on along the minus strand of NC_081186.1, from coordinate 67,670,311 downwards.
TAGCCTTTTCCTCTATTCTCCCATTATGTTCCTACGTACTGATGAAAAAGATCCCAAACTTAAGTTATGTTCCTAATTTATATCATTAGGGTAAATTTCATTATAATTATAGTTCCTCCCTCACTAACACTTGTTTTTAACTCCTTCCTCCCCTCTATTTATTTTAATTTTCACTTTAACCCATGCTCAGTTCTTTCTCTGATAATGACCAACTCGGAGAATCTAGACAATACATTTCCAATCATTTTATCATAGAAGGGAGATTGCAAGGTATCTATGAATCAATCAACCAGCTCTCATTCAGCCAGGGGTGGCTCAACTTGAGCATCTAGCTCTCTCCAACGTTGAACATGCTCCTTGAAAGATTCTTTATCTTTCTTGGTCATGCTTTGCAGTTGTCAAACCAAAATATAGAAAAATAAAAATTAAATAACAACGTTTCACCCTCGGTAATTACTATAAACTGAAGTAATAATGCTTCTCTATTACCTCAGTTTCTCAAATAATCGGGAGGAAATATGGGGTGAGCACTACAACAAATAATGTTTGTTATGACAAAGCTTTCACCATATACAATAAAAACCCGCGGGTACATGTGACCAGAGCGCCTTATTTTATTTAAAAAATAATAATTATAAATCAGCTTCCTCATATTTAAATAAAACCGACATAAGTATATGCTCAGAATTTGAGGTTCGATTCTCAGCTTCTTTTATTTAATGTTTTATATGGAATCAAAAAGGCCCCTTCATCTTTTTTAGATTTTACTACGGATATTTTACCTCGGTTTTCTGTAAAACCGAGATAAAACTCCCTAATTTTTTATTCTTTTTGCAACCCAAAAGGCGCCTTTAATTTTTGTAGATTTTACGTCACCTATGTTACCTCGATTTTTTAGATTAACCGAGATAAATACTCTTTATATTTTTAATTCCCTAAGTGTCTACCTAGATCAATTTTCGAGCCCTAACGAAAGAACACTAATTCTCCAACCAATGAAAGAACACTTCTTCTCCAAGGAGTCATAGCAAACGAAAAAACTCTCTCACCGGTATGTTATTATTGTTCTTGTTGTTGTTGTTTTTCTCCATTACTTTTGTTCTTGTTGTTTTTGTTGTTGAGAAGCATTACTTTGGGTTGTTTTAGGTTTTGGTGTTTTGGATGGTTAACGTACAAACTGCCTCAAGAATCATTGAATATAGGAAATACAACAAGATAATTTACTATAAGTTATAATTTTTATGTATGAAGCATTTCCTTTATTTTTGTTTTGGTTTTATTCATATTTAGTAGCATATAACTATAAGATGAAAGCTGATAGATTAGTGTATATGAAACCATAGAATGAAACTCCTTAATTAGTTGTAACCTTAAGTTGACAAATAAGAAACCATAAAATAAAACTTTTATTAAATAAAATTACAAAAGGACATTTTTTATTAATCATATCTAAATCCTCTGGATGAGAGAAAGTTTGACCAAGTATAATCTGCTTCATCATTATCATCAGAATCAATGATGACTGGCCTTTTCACCTTTCTTTTTCTTGATCTCCTCTTCTTGAGAGCTCTCATGGGTTTCAAAGGTTCTGTAGCAGGGTCTCTTTCAACAACTTGGACCTCTACATCCACAACAGCTTCTATTCTCTCAGCATAGGATGAAGTACTCTGTTTTTGTTTTGGTTCTTCCTCTTCTTTGATTTCTTTGGATAAAGTTTCAGCAAAATTACTCATTTTAATTCTTCCTCTTCTCTGGATGAAGTTCTTTCGCTTTTATATTAATTTTTCTGATTCTATGATCTTTGAAAGTCTAAAAGTCAAAAGATTTCATGCATGTCAAGTTTCCTTCTAATTATTGCTTCTTTAATTCACCATGTTTTCTTATCTTGGAAGTTGGAAAGATCTTCTGGTAGACTAGCTACCTTGAGCTGTTGAATGATTACATCTTTTTGTCTTTTCAAATTTCTTTTTCCCTTCTTTGATATTCCTTCCACTCCTTCTTACGCATAATTTGATGTAATGATGTGTACATTGTATGTTGTTTGGTTTCTAATGAATTGTGTCATTGATGTTATTCTTGTTCTTGTTAATTTTGTTGTTGTTGTTGATATTGTTCTCCATTACTGTTGTTCGTGTTGTTGTTCTCCAGCCAGTTCTAAAAATAATAAAATGTTGATGTTGGGAATCGAACCCACGTGCAGCTAACTTCAACCCTCGGGGCTTTAATAACCGAGGTGATAAGGGGTCACTTTTCATGATGCCCTTCGTTATCTCGCTTCCGTAGACGAGGTCAAACACATTTTGTGTCCGATGTTAGATGTGTTTTTTGTAGTAGTGGAGTTATCTAGTTCTGAAAATAATAAAAATGCAGTTGTTAGGGATCAAACCCATGTGAAGAACACTTTACCCATCGGTCATTCCAAAACCAAGAGGTAATGTGGCAAGTTTTCATGACGCCCTTCGTTACCTCACATGTGTAACCAAGGTTAAATCCCTATCGCGGCCGAGATTAAATGTGTTTTTATAGTAGTGATTCTTCAAATTTTGTAGTTAGAGGTATATGGAGAAAGAAAAGCTCACCCTAGGATGACGCTTAATGATACCCGTCCACCCTGAGAGACTCATTTTATTTCATAAAAAAAATGTCCCAACGGTGGAATCCTCAGATGAACGCCCAACTTTTACGATGTAGCAAAGAGAGGGTGAGTTTAGCACGTTGAAGACGTAGAACTCAAAGATGGTGAAGGGGATGCCGACCCCAAAATATTAAAAAACTCTGGTATAGAAATAAAATAAAAACTTTTTCTGCCCCAGAAGGTTTCCACAAAGAGACCCTTTCACATTGAACACATGACTCAAATATAACATTGGCTTTAGTTTCAGTGTTGGATAAGCCCAAGCCCATTCTTAATGTTTCTATCCAATCAACTTCTAGGAAGATGAAGTTCAAACTTAGGACTTATTTAGAAAAAGAGACCAGGAGAGTGGTAGAAAGCTCTATGGTAAATTCAATATAACCTTAATAAGAAGACATTAAATCAGTTTCATTCTCAAAAGAACCTAACATCTCTCTATCCCCTATTTTTCTCTCTCCTCACAAACTTTTAATCCACTTCCTCTGTCATCTATTCGGAAGCTTTTAGGCATCGATTCCATAAATCAAACATCTTCGAAATGGTTTAGGGCTCTATAACTCAAACTCACCACACTCACGAATAAAAACCATGAATACAAATAAAATAAGAAAAAATCAATATTTTACATGCGACAATTAGCAAATGATGAATAAGAAATGTGAAAAGAAGTTAATAGGAAGCACATGAGGATGCTGAGAAAAGACAAAACTCGAACCGTGTGGTATAGAAATAAAAAAATTCTTTTTTCTACCCCAGAAGGTTTCCACAAAGAGACCCTTTCACATTGAACATATGGCTCCAATATAACATTGGCTTCAGTTTCAGTGTTCGATAAGCCCAAGCCCATTCGTAATGCTTCTATCCAATCAGCTTCTAGGCAGATGGAGTTCAAACTCAGGACTTATTTAAAAAAAGAGACAGGGAGAGTGTTAGAAAGACCCATGGTAAATTCAATAGAACCTTAATAAGAAGACATTAAATCAGTGTCTTTCTCAAAAGAACCTAATATCTCTCTATCCCCTCTCTTTCTCTCTCCCCACTAACTTCTAATCCACTTCCTCTATCATGTATTCGAAAGCTTTTAGGCATCGATTCCATAAATCAAACATCTCTGAAATGGTTTAGGGTTCCATAACTCTCTCAAACTCGTCACACTCACGAATAAAAACCATGAATACAAATAAGATAAGAAAAAAAATGATATTTTACCTACGACAGTTAGCAAATGACGAATAAGAAATGCGAAAAGAAGTTAATAGGAAGCACATGAGGATGCTGAGAAAAGACAAAACTCGAACCGTGTTGAAATAAGGAAAAATAATGCTTATTTAAGGCCGTAAGTGGCAGGAAAAAAAAGCGACATCATTTAAGACTATTAGCCTAGGGACATAGAGGTAATGATGACCCAATTTCTGTGTTAGTCCCAAGGCAGTAAATGCTGCATAAAACTAAGCCCTTAATAAAAAAAATAGGTAGGCCAATAGTCAGAAAGAAAAACCTCTATGGAATATCTCGCGACTTCTCGACGATGATGATGATGATGCCCATACCTATAAACCAAAACTATTAAACATCATGGTTCCTTCCCCTCATAAAGGACATCTTGCCCTTTTGAGCCCCAGACATGAGGGACTAATGGTGTAAGTCGATACTCTCGTGACGTCTTGATATTTTTTTGAGTTTTTAGGGACTGATGGTGTAAGTCTCAGTCTCTCCCCATAAAGCACTTTGCCTCTTTGGGCCTCATGCTTGAGGGACTATGTACATTCCAGTCTCTCCCCTTAAAGAACCTCGCCTCTTTGGGCCTCATGCTAGATAGACCGTGCCCATTATGGACTTTCCCCTAAAACACATTGGCGCCCATGCTTGAGGGACTGTGTACATTTTGGTCTCTCCCCTTAAAGCACTTAATTTGCCCCCTCTAGGCCTTATGCTTGAGAAATTTTATACTTTTCGATCTCATCTTAGACCGGGTATGAATTTGGGCATATAGTAATATGGTCTCGTGAGAACCCAAACGCAGATGGGTCTTTGGGCCAAGGCAAGCATGTAAGCTTAAGACAGACAAATCCCATTTGATGACTGGAACATCTCTATGCAGACATAGTTGTTAAAGACGTATTAAAAGCCATAAATCATCGAACCCAGACAAGAAAACAAGAAATTTGATCCCTGTTGAGTGACATCAGACAAACATAGAGACATATGCCTTTATGGCTTATCAATTGGGCTTACGAAGGCTGAGTCTACAAGATTGTACATAAATGAACCATCTAAGAAGAATTTGATGGTCTTTTACACATATTCATACCAAAAGTAGCCTTGTGATCTAACCGACTTATCTCTAGTAGAATTTATCAAATATTTTACTTCTACTATCTACCCAATATTATAAAATTGACCAAACTCCCAATTTTAACCTTATGCAAAATAAACTTTACCCTTGCAAAAGGTTAGTGAAGTAATTAACAAATTGAATATTTGCACTTGCCATGTGTTGTCTACTCATTCGTCTACTTTTACAATTGTGTAGTTGCTTTAACATTTCCCTCCTCACCTTTCCTCTCTCTTCACGATTCAAATTATCATTCCCTCTTCTCAAACCCTAAAAGTGACTGAACAAGCAAAACCCAGAACACGCCTCCCCGCCGTCCAAACAGTTGAAGCACAGAAGATGAATCAGTTTTATCCACCAAAGCTGAAAATCTTTGTTCTCTTGGATCTCAGTTTTTTGCAAATCACACCACATGTATGTTGCTGATTCTCTCTTGAATTTCGCTTACTGTTTTTTCGTTTTCGTTTTCCTTTTGTTTTGATTTCGATAAATCTGATTGCAGATATACACAAGAAGCATTATATTTGCGCCTTCTTAAGCGTTAGATCCGCGAAAAATTTGTATTGTTATTAATTGATATCACTATGGATTTACAGGGCGATGTTCCAATATTGCTTAACCTATGCTTGATTTGCTTGCAGTTTCTATGTTGGTGATGTTCCAATCAGGGTGTTAAATAGATTAGGCTGGAGCATTTGGCTGTTATGGTAAGCTATTATGTGTTCTTGCTATACCTTTTAGGTTTTTGATGTTTTTATATATTTCTCACCATATGGAGTAGTCTTCTAATTTTGCATTCGCATTGTTCAGGTAAATCCGGTGGTGGTAAAGCTAATGAAGAGAAGGTTCTGAAAGTTTTGTGGGAGAAGGACGGTGAAGATTATTCTCTATCCTTTTTGGTATTTAACTGCATGTCTGCAACCATTTGGTTTTAGCAGAGGAACAAAAGCACAAGTATCCCATTTATTTTCTCCATTTTGCTTTAAGTAGATTTCTTCTTTTGGTTCAATGTATTTTTTCTTTGATTCTAATTTACTACAACCTCTTCTTGGTACATTGTTTTATTCTTCCAAACAGTATTTATTTAAACCACAATTAAATCAATGTATTATTATCATGTTTAACCAAAGGCCAATTATTTTATACCTAGATTTGGCTAATGTGATTTTAGTTTATTTCTTTGTTTGTAGTTCCTAAAATTACTAATCTGGAAATTGCGGATGCCGCAGTAGTTCCGTTGGTATCTTCTGCTTTAATCATCATCTTTCTATGTTTGTATTCAAAAGTAAATCCAAAGTTGTTTTCATTTCATTTCAATACTTTCCAAATTCCAGTTCTTGTGAAAGTCATATAAATGAATTTTTAATATGGTCCAAAAATTATAGTTGCACTGTGTGATTCTGTCAAAATTGTTATTCAAGTTTCTTTAAAAACTTTGTCTTTTTTTAGTAAATTTGCGTCTACTTATTGTTGAATCAAAATTTAAATTTCCGTTTCTTCATCTTCGGGCTTTGTTGTAGGCTCATGGTGGAGCATTTTTTTTCCAGTCATTGGTGAACACATCTGGTATGACCCTTCCCATTCGACAGGTACTAATACACAGGATATATGTCAGAGTCTGTCATAACATTGCATTTGTAAATATATCTATGCATTTCATCATGAAGGAAACATACTGAATGTTATAGATGTTTTACCAGGGATATATGTTTATATATGAATTATATTGCATTTTATAGATGAATTATGTACATGAATTTTGTAACATGATTATGGATGGTCAGTGATACAAGGGCTCTTCAAAAATTGCCAAAGGTAATAGGAAATATATTACAATTGACTTTTTGATTTTAGAACCCCAAACAAGTTCAAGACTGATTAGGGAAATGTTTGGAAGAGCTCGCGATCATCAGGTAGGAAGAACTTTTATTGCGTCAAACTGGTTTTCATTCTAATTACACCTACTCATAATTGATTTTTACTGTTTCTATCACTTTGTTTAACCTTCCATCATATTCATGGATGAGATTGAGGAGATCTACACTTACTAGAAAGTTCACTATATTTATTGGCTTTTTCTTTGTTGCTTTGCTTCCATGATCACTATATAAAATAGGGGCTTAGCTTGGATGAAGACTGTATGGTTAATTGAGTTCATTTTCAATTCCGCAATGGCAACCGAAACCGCAACCACCACTGTAAGCTACTTCTGCTCATTTTTCCAGCTCTCTCTTTTTAATTTTGATTTTGGTACATGTATTTTGTATGCTTACGAGGATTTCTGCCAGAGATCAAATAGAGCATCTTACTGCTCAAGCATGGCTTTCAGATAATAAACAATTAGAACAAAAGGTTGGTAAATATTTCCTATGCTATCGCTTTACTCACTGTTTGCGTTCTATTTAATAACTTTATTTGAATTCATTTAATTATGTGTACTGATTAAGTGTTTAGTCGCTGCAGGATCGTGGAGCTCAAAATGCTAGGTCCGTCAAGTCTCCTTCTACGAACAGAGCCCTGCTTCTCAAACCAACTGTGAGTGACATAAAAGCATGTGTTAAATATTAATGAATTAATGCATTTTCAATTGTTAATTATTTTTTTTAATGTGATTAGGAAAAATTAGGAGTGAAAGAGGTTAGTGATGGATAAGAGAAAACATATTTTCAGTTGAAAGGATCTGGAGCAAAATTATATCAAAGGGTACAAAATCTACTCGGTGTATCCCGTGTCAAGGCTAATAGCAATGTCGTTAGCACAATAGAAAACACTTAAGTCATGCTAAATAGAAAAATGTTGGTTAGTCAAGTTCACAGAAGCATGAATATGCAATAGATGCATCATTTCCCTTTAAATTCTTATTGCATGACAATTGAATGAATTCACATTATTTTCATCAGCTTGCTGTCGATGATCTTCCCAAAGTTCCTACCACTATTTTGGAAGATATTGATGAAAAATTAAACCTTCCTGATGTCCCAACCAAGGCACCAGTTGCCACTAAGGCTAAAGAACCTATAAAAATAAAAGGTATTTTATCATCTCTCTGAATCTGCCACAACTCTCTTTCAGAGAAAACATAAAAATAGAGTAAATATTTGCTTACTGATATGGCAGATGTTGCAATAGTTATCTCTCTGAGCTATTTCTATTTTCCATAAATTTTGTTAATTATAGTGAACATTTTCTACAATATTATCATTCTCTCAATTCTGTGTGACATTTCTTTCCTTTATTTGTATGGGATTATGTATGATTGCTTTCTACATTTGTCTCCTTCATTAGTATTAAACCATACAACTTTCTCTTCTCAATTATCACTTTGATTTAGGACATCTCTTTCTTTGTTACTCAATGCAGCAAAGCATTTCTTCATACATGACCATGTCGGCTCAGCCAACCACTGCTGTAGAACAAATTGGAGCCCCTCCACAAGCTCGACCAATACACCTGCCAAGTGATATGCCAATACATTATGGCTTGAAGAGGTCACTGAAGTTGATTTCCTAACTCCAAAACAGTCGGCAACGAAAGTCAAGCACTTCAAAAAGGAGTGAACAAAATCTCTTTCAATGGAACATTGAAATCGGATAAAGAATGACATATCAACAAGTTCTGTGACTACTTTATTAAACATGTTTATCCATCATTTTTTTTAAGGTTTAATTGACCATTCTTTGTAACTGTGACATATCAACTACTATTTTGAAACATGCTTGTCTTCTTAAGACAAATTTAATTGTCTCTAAGTAATATATCTCCTAAATTATTTATTACCATGACTATCATCTCTTTTGTTCCTGCATAATATTTCAAGCATAATATTACTATTCAAGCATAATATTACTGCACTATTTGAGTTTCCTATCAACAATTGTTTTAAACTTTGTGCACTGCTTAGTAAAGAATGGTCTCCTAAAGTATGGTTTAAGTTTTCTATCAATCATTCTTCACCAGCAACATTTTTTAATAATCAAACTCAATTCCCTCTTTTGAACTATCACTTGCATAAACACCTGGACATCACTACTTTTTCAAAGTATAATATGGACCTTCAAACCAATTTTTCTAATTATATTCAACATTTCCAGTATCATTCAAATTGTATTAAACATCCCTGTTTCATTAATGTTTTAAAATATGGATATCAATTCAAGTATCAACTACCTAACTAATAATAAAACATACCACCAAACACCCAAAATTACCCTTAATAAAAATAATAATTACTCTTACAAAAGCCCTTTATTGTAATTTACTAAATCAAAGTTTTATTCTCACCAATCACATATCCCCATTCCTCCAAATGGCACTCTCTTTTCATATTCCTTTTCATTATTTCTCAATATACCTATTAACCATTGGGTTTTTCCCTCCAACCATTCAAAACCCAAAAATCTTTCCATTTCCCACATTTCTCTTTCTCTCCCCTTGTCAATATCACGTTCTCTCTCTTTCTTCTACCCCCGCTATCTCTCCTCCTTCACCATTCAAACCCTAAAATCACGGTCATCTCCTTTCTCCCTCATCTCCGCTTCTCTTCTTCAAACCCTAAATCTCCAATTTTCCCCTTCTCCGATTCAAACCGCGGTTTGGTGTCATTGTTGTGTGAACCAAGAGTGAGCCGGTGATGATTGTTGAAACACAGTGGTTGGAGGAAGTATCTGTGACCGGAAAAGTTGAGAGAAGACAAAGGATTGATATGGTGGATGTTTGTTGATTTTCGATTCGGATTAGAGAAACAAGGAAGAGGAAGTAGTTGTTGTGTTGTACTGAGACATGGATGAAGGCATGCTGTTGTTGTTGTTATACATCGGTACAGAACAAGTTCGATTAATCTAGATGAATGCTTGTAACTTTGATTTGTGTTTATATTCTTACAATATTTCTCTATAATTCTTGTGAAACCCTTTTGCAGTGTTGAAAATAATGGAAAAAGAGGTGCAGTACAAAGCTTGTATATTAATTTTGGGATACTAAGAATAGCAGCTTGGTGATTCTTTTCTCTTGGTATTTATTTTAATTATTTGTTTTGATAACAGGAAAATAATGTTAATGCTAAATGCATTCTTGGTCGATGGTCTTCATCCATGCAGATGGAGCTTTGTCTTAATCCAGAGTTGGTCAAGAAATGGAAAAGAATGTTAAAGAAGGAACTTGTGAAAGGAAGGCAGCATTCAAATCCTTCAAATGCAGTTGAAGTGACGTTTTTGAAGAATCTCATAGAAGAATTTTTGGAGGTCTCAATTTGTTAAGAATTTCTGGAGGTCTCAATTTGGTCAAGAAATATAGTTTTTTAGAGCAACCCATATTTTTTCTTGGAAGTAGAAGTCTGAATTGTTGTCAAATTTCGCAGACATTATTTCTAGATGTGTTCAGGTAAGCTACTCAGTCTAAAGATCAAAATTTCCTGCTGTAGACCCTAAACTACAATGCTTGTCAATGTTTGTACAGGTTCATGACCTGCTATAGACCAGAAATTTGTAGAGTTAATAAAAGATATATTTATGTATTCATGCCGACTCAGACGTGCTGCCATAGTATTGCTTGATGAACCTTCAAACTCATGTTTGGACCTTTGCTGGCCATTGCTGGAAGTTATGGGAAGTGGAGGAAAGGAGAAATCTGCCAGAGGTTTAGAGCCATGTCCTAAGGCCTGAAGGTATCTTGAAGTTGATTCAGAACTTGCAGTAGCTAATGATTCAAATGGACTAATGATGGAATCTTTATCTACATCCCTGTCATCATAAGCAATTTTTCTGCTGCTTTTATGCAGCATCTTTAAATTTGGATTGTTACCTGACTGTCAATTTTGCAGGATATTCTCAATCACATTGCTCACGTTTATTTAGTGGTGAATTTGAAATGTCTGCACGAGGTTATAATGAAAAAGGAACTAGGACTTCATAAATTTACTCCAGGCCAAGAAAATATTTTTACAACCAGTTCTTGGACCCCAGCCAAGTAATCACAGAACAAACATGTCCACAAGCTCATTTGTTTATCTTTGGTTCTAATAAACTAGATATTATGTGTTAATACTTGTAGTAATTTGTTTTTGTGTCTATATTTCATCTGTAGTCCAAGGTGCTAGAAGATTACTACAGGTGGAGCGGGAGAAACCTGGAAAAGACTTCTGACTGCACTACATCTCCAGAATTTCAATGCTCTTAGTTCGTCTCAAAAATTGACTGCATGAAGAAAGGGCATCAATGGTCTTAGTAGCTGATTTTTGTCCTCAGGTAGTTCTTTATAGGTTCTTCAATGATGAAGTGAGACTGAATTTTTCGGATTTCGCAATTGAATGTCATGTTTTACATTTTGTACTGTTGTTGCACTTTATGGTATTATAGTGTAATCTAACACCACAAAATATTTAGAACCAGTGGTTGCACTTACACTTAAAAAACTATTTTATTCCATTGCCAGATCTGACACCTCTAAAGTGAGTAATACCAATCATTTACAGATAAATCAATGGTTGATATTGTATATCGATAATAAATCAGATTGTGTTGAAATGTCAATTTGTCCACTTCAATAATAACTCACTTCAATGGGGGAGCCACATCTCTCATTACTTATATTGAAGTATCAGTTCACTTAGTTCTGGCGGAGATTGAACACATCTGTGTTGTTAATATCGGCTGGCGCGGCCGCTATAGCGGCGCGGTGCGGGAAATTCGAGGCAGCCGCTTCAGGCTTGACCGGTCCAGCGCGTTTGGGTGTAGCGGGTGTATCGGCCGCGATATCGGGTGGTGAAGCGGTGCCAGCGCGGCTGTATCGGGCACTTCTCACATGGAGCGGGTCGGGTAGGCCCAAAATGCTTAAGACGTTATTTTTTTTTCTTTTTTTTTTAAATATTAAAACCCTAAATCTAAACGTTACTTTCTGCCTCTCTCACACTCACCAAAAGACAAGTTCCTAACGTAACGGCTCTTTTGCTCTCTCACACTCACCGTCGCCCTCTCTCACACTCACGGCCTCACACTCACCGTCGCCCTCTCCTCTTCTGCTCATCTTCCGTCAACTTCCTCATCTCTCCAGGTATGATTATTTCTTTCTTTCCTCTATTTCTTTCTTTCTTCCCTCTATTTCTTTCTTTCTTCCACTACTCTTTCTTCCCTCTATTTCTTTCTTTCTTCCACTACTCTTTCTTCCTCATCTTTCTATTTCTCTGTTTCCATGGCTCTGTTCTGACTTCTGATATCCATGGTTCTGTTTTTCTATTTCCAACAGCCATGGAAACTACTCCTCCAACTACTCAGCCATCATCATCTGATGTTCCATCTGTCGGTTCTTCTGCACTTAATATCCACGTACCAAGCGGTGATATTGGCTGGAAATTCAACCATTTGAAAGACTTGAATAATAAGAGGAAGGTTACTTGTAACTTTTGTAAAGAAACGTCGACCGGAGGTATTTCTAGGGCAAAACAACATCAATTAGGAATAAAGGGAAATGTGAAAGCTTGCACTCAAACTCCGGAAGACGTTAAGTTGATTTTGCAAGAGCATGAAGATAAAAAATTGGCTGCAAAGAAATCAATGTCAGGTGACGTCCACGAAGATGATGATGAGGCATCGCACTTGCTAGAGATATCTAGGATTCGAGCGGGAAAAAGGCCAGCTGAAGAGGGAAGTATGTCGGCTGCCAAGAAGAATGTAAAAGGCCCCTTGGATGTGATTTACTATCGAAAACCCGAGGAAACTTTGAAAAAAGGAAAGCAAACAAGCTTGAATGATGCATGTGATAAGAAAGCAAGATCGAGTTGTTGCAAATACATAGCGCGTTTCTTTTATCGGAATGGAATTGCTTTCAATGTTGCAAATTCTAAAAGTTTCAAATTGATGGTTGAAGCAATTGGTATGTATGGTGCACATTTGAAGCCTTCAAGCTACTATGAGTTGAGAGTTCCTATGCTTCAAGAAGAGTTGAAATTGACACATGAGATGTTGAGTAGTAATAAGAAAGAACAAGAAAAATATGGTTGCTCTATAATGTCTGATGGTTGGACTGATACAAAGGGAAGAATATTGATCAACTTTTTGGTGAATTCTCCGGCAGGTACAATGTTTGTTAAAAGTGTTGATGCATCTGCTAACATGAAAACTGGAAAAAAGTCGTTTGAACTTTTGGATAGCTTTGTAGAAGAGATTGGTGAAAGTAATGTTGTGCAACTTGTTACCGATAATGGAAGCAACTATGTCTTGGCTGGTAAGCATCTTCAAATATCGAGGCCAAAGATATTTTGGACTCCATGTGCTGCTCATTGTCTAGACTTGATGCTAGAAGATATCGGAAAAATTGCAAGAGTCAAGAAGGTTATACAAAAAGGAATGACTCTCGTGGGCTTTATTTACAACCATTCTTTGGTTTTAAACTTAATGAGGGAGAAACTAGAAAGTGAATTGGTTAGAACTGGAGTCACAAGGTTTGCCACAAACTTTCTTACTTTGCACAGATTGCACTCTTTAAAGTCAAAAATTAGGCCCATGTTCACTCCTGAAGAATGGTTGAACTTGAATGCAAGTAAGGAGGTGAAAGGAAAGAAGGCGGCTGCTATTGTTCTTCAAGTCTCATTTTGGGAGGATATTGTGTTTGCTCTTAAAGCTATGGGGCCTCTTGTAAAAGTACTTAGGCTTGTTGACAATGAGAAGAAGCCGGCAATGGGAAGCATCTATCATGCAATGTTGGAAGCCAAGGAGTTAATTAAAAAAACTTCAACAATGAGGCCAAGTCCAAAGAAGTCATTGATATTGTTGATAGAAGATGGAGTATTCAACTTCATCATCCATTACATGCAGCTGGGTATTATCTTAATCCGAAGTACTTTTATAGCAATCCAATGATTGAGAACGACGATAAGTTGTTGGATGGCCTTTATGCATGCATTAACAAGCTTTCTGCAAGTGAAAAAGTTATTGATGACATTCATGGAGAATTGGCGAAATATAAGATGTGTACATGCCACTTTGGATTGAATGAAGCGGTGAGGCAAAGAGCCAATGTAGCTCCTGGTAAGTAACTATGTCTATTTCACAATAATTTAATTACATAAGCATTTTTGTGTAAATATGCTAATGCAAGTAATTGTTGCATTGCAGCTGAGTGGTGGAGGAGGTATGGAGCAAAAACACCAAATTTGCAGCTCCTTGCTATTAAAATATTGAGTCTTACTTGTAGTTCATCGGGTTGTGAGCGGAATTGGAGTGCTTTTGAGCATGTAAGTAGTTGTTATTAAGTTATAGATTCAAATTAATACTTAAGTATGTATATTTATTTCTTTTAACTAACATTAAAATTATAATATAGATTCACTCCAAGAAGAGAAATAGACTTGAACATCAAATGTTGCAAGACTTGGTTTTTATCAAGTACAATCAAAATTTGAAAGAGCGCTTTGATAGCGATGATTTGATTGATCCTGTGGTTTTGGAAGATGATTTTGATACTCATAACCTATGGTTGTTGGGAGGTGAAGATGAGGCTCAACCCGAACCTGATGATGATATGGTGTTTGATGGTGAGGATTTGTCTTGGCTAGATGTTGAAATTGCAAGTGGTGCTGCTGAGCCTGCAATCAACACTAGAAGCCAAGCAACATTGCAAAAGAATGCGGCTGCTCCTCCACCACCTCAACCACCTTCTTCATCTAGATCTAAGCCAAAAGCAAAGGAAGTGGTAGTAGTAGATGATGAATTTGGTGATGGAGAATATATTGGAGAGGATGAAGAGTGTGAAGAGGATGAAGAGGATGAAGAGGATGCTAGTGAGGAAGGAAGTGATGATGAAGACTTAGATTTTAATGATTCGTGAACTTTTATTAGAGTTTTCATGTTTAGTTAATTTAAGATTTAGATGCTTAAGTGTTTATTTTCATGAATTTTATTGCTATTTGAAAGTTTGTTGCAATGTTTTGCACTTTTGATTAAGACATACCTTTTAATGGTATTTGGATTTGGAAGTATGGTATTATTTATTTGGAATTGGAAGTATGGTATAATTTATTTGGAAGTATTTTATTACTTAAAGACTTATGAAGTTTGACTATATTTTTTTAGTATGTTTAGTAGTATGTTTTTGGCTAGTAAGTGTCTATTTTTTAGTGTCCGCGCCACAAAAAAAGCGCCCGTGCCGCTCCCCGCAACCGTGCCGCTCCCATTTTGGAGTTGACCGCGCCGCGCCGCTTTCCGATATTAACAACATAGGAACACATATACTGAGCCTTATCGTGTTTGTACATGTAAAGCTTCTGAAGAACTAAGTTTTATGACTCCAGCTGACACTTTCTTTCCGCAACTGCCAATATGTATGAATAATGAAAGAAAACAACCTTCAGGAATCCAAACAAAGGAAACAACTTCTGGTCACAACTTTGAAAGCATCCTTCTAGCCTTGTCACCCAGTTTTTCCACTTTCTCAATGGATTGCTCTTGCCTCTAGGATCAACCATGAGAGTGGGAGATTCACTAAAATAAGAACTGTGTTGGTCAGTGTGTGGCATTGTGTTTATTTCTAGCTAATTAACAAAAGTTAGAAAATAGGTTGTTTTTGAAGGCTGCTGTATTGGTCAGTGTGTGGCATTGTGTTTATTTCTAGCTAATTAACAAAAGTTAGAAAATAGGTTGTTTTTGAAGGCTGCTGTGTTGGTCAGTGTGTGGCATTGTGTTTATTTCTAGCTAATTAACAAAAGTTAGAAAATAGGTTGTTTTTGAAGGTTGTAACTTGATGTATGAGTTACCATTTTATTTACTTCTAAAATGTAAAGTATGTGTTTCAAGTGTTTTTAGGATAATTTTTAAGCCCATATGTTCTATAAATTATGGTTGGCTCACCTTTTTTTGTGCTACATATCTCTGTGTGTGAGTCAAGAAGCAAATATATTGAAACAAGTAGAATAGTTGAGGGCTGAGGCTATGCTGGTTAATCTTGTTGCAATATTACATGCAACTTTGCTGTGCACAACTCTTTTTGTTTAAGCAGATAATAATGCAACAGTGGGTTTCGTATGGCTTCTACTCAATATAAATGCAGTTGATGACACCTACCTGCAGTTAGTTTTTTGTTACACTAATTTAAAATCCAAAATAAATAAATAGATGCAGAAAGAAAAGTAATTTGCCAATACTGGAATTAGCAAATGCATAAAATCTATTACATCTATTTTTGTATATTTCTGTTGTAATGATTATATTTATATTTATTTTACTTTGTATTAACATGTATATTTTTCTTATTACAAATATATTAGTAGAGATAAATATATTTAGACAAATATAAGTGACTACTATGTACTATGAAAATTGTTTAGTAGTTTAAAATAGTTGATATTTGTCGAGAAAATTGAGATTATAAAAAAGTCTCCGAATAATTATTTCTTTTTTAAATGAGAAGGTTTATTATTTGTATAGTTGGAATTTCCTAGATAATATGATAATGATGAGAAGGATCGAGTAAGAAGATAAGTGGTGGCCTTGGAATGAGCATGTCCATTCTTTGAGAGTATATAAGATTTGGGGAATGAATGTTTCTCATTAGCATTAAAGCTCAACTAATTCTTTCTTTTTTATGAAAAATTCCAAGCAACAACATATTATTTTTTCTTTTCCATTTTTATTTGTAAAAATCCCCTAACCACCATTTTTAATATGAGAGTTTCTTTAAATAATGTAATTAAAAATTTAAAAAAAAATTAAAATTTAAATAATTCAATTGAAATTTATAATTTGAATGAACTTATTCGTGCGGACGCACCTGTCTTCTAAGTTTTTACCTGTTATGTATTTGAAAATTTATAAATTTGTATGAAATTCTTAGGTACTAAATCCGGTGTAACTTTTAGTAACTCTGTTAAATTTTATTAATGAAACTCACTATTTTACGGGCCACTATCACCACAATATCTTTTTTATTTTATTCAACAAAATATTTATACATATTTATGGTTATCAGTGATATTTGTAATATTTCACTTCCAAAGATGATGTTTCACATTAACATTTTTAAATATATTCCTAAGAACCATTAAGATATAAGTGCTCATTTCGTTTGTAATATATTATTCACATTAAGATATGAATTACCCGTGCGGATGCACGGGTCTTCTACTAGTTATCAATAGTATTAATATTGGATGGATAGCAAACTCATAGTTATCTAAAATGAAGATTTATGAGATTTAAAATGTTTTCAATATTTTTCATTTTTCATATCGGAATTTTTTAGTTTTCTATTTATTTTAAAATGATGATTTATTACATGTTTAACAATGGTCAATTATTTATGAAAGTTTTAATATACTATTTATCTGTACATTAAAATTATATAATAAATTTATAAGTACAAGTGCATATAAATACTTTTTAAGAAAAAAATACTTTAAGTTTATTAAATAAAACAATGTATCTGATAGTTATTTTGTTGCTTTTAATAGTTATCAGAGGGTATACCAATTAAAACTAAGGATATGTTTGGATATCACGAAATGAACGGAGCGGAATAGAATGGAGCGGAGTGGGATGGAGCGGAATGGAACGGAGCGGAACGAATGTACCATTCCACTGTTTGAAAATTTTAGAACGGAATAAGACAAATTATTCATTCCGCCCAAATCGGAGGGGAAGGAATATGGTGGTAAGTGATGGAATGGAATGGAATCCATACCACTCCTTTCCGCTCCGCTCCATCGGTTTTTAAATTATCCAAACAACGGAATATCATTTTATTCCATTCCGTTCCGCTCCGCTCCATCCGATTCCATCAATCCAAACAAAGCCTAAAGGACCAGTGCGGAGAGGGTATACCAATTAAAACTAACGGACCAGTGCGGATGGACGGGTCCTTCCGTTAAAGTTAGACGATTTTCAATACAAATTGCCCACTATATAATGATTGCGTCTTAAAAAAACAACGTAGAGGAGCTTCCAATATTGATATAGACAATTAGCTTTTCATCTCACAGGTCACTATCTTAAGTAATTTATTTTAAATTTACATGTGTATTTAATTTTTTTTATGGATTATTATTTTAACTTAGAACCTAATTTTCATACTACTACTATTTTGTTAGTAAATTTTTTTAAATGGTTAATTTTCATTTTATATATGCAATTTGGTCAAACTTATTTATTTCACATTTTTCGTATCGTTCAAAAAATACTACACCATAAATAATGTACCTGTGCGACAACACGGGTCTCTGACTAGTTATGTGTACAACAACTAATATGAAAAGGTAATTAGTTAGAGAATAATTAAGTAGTTAGAGGAATAATGATTTCTTTTTTTAAACTTTAAAAAAATGAATTTTTAACTAATGAAAATATATAGACAGAATTTTAACTACAAAGGATCAATATACACTTAATTAATTCATGATCTAAACAATACTAGAGTGAGTTGATTCAGAATGTGGTGTAAAGTTAATTCCTTGATTATTTTTGTTATATTTATTTATAATTATAATAAACTTGATATTTCTATAGTTATTTGCTACCATAGAATATATCTCCCAATATAGACACGACATCCTCGTTCAAAACAACAACTACGCCTACCTTGTTTGTCTCTTTAACGTTCCGATGTCAAACTCCAAAAACAGAAAACAAAGCATCCCTTTGCACATGACATGGGTGGTGCACCTTCTATCAACCCATTCACCGTCCCATTTTTTCCCTTCTTCCCCATCATCATCATCGTCACCACCACACTCATTCTAATCGCAAGCGCCGAAGAACAAGATACAAAAGAAAATACAAAAATTCCCAGTCTCGAAGACGATAATGGCGCGGTCGACATGTCATTACAATCGCCAGTATCAGCAACCGCGGACCCCGATCAAGTGGTGACAAAATCAGTTTCATTCAAACCTAGCGCGGGAGCCATCGTAGGTGTTTTAGCAACAACATTCTCCCTCACGTTTCTACTTCTTCTCTATATTAAACACTGCAATGGCGTTGCTGGCAGCAATGCGAATCAAGACGGAGAGACGGATTTGCAAGAGAGGAAGAACTCCGGGATTGGACGGTCGGTTGTGGATTTATTACCGGCTTTCAAGTTTGGTTCATTGAGAGGACAAAAACAAGGACTCGAATGCGCGGTTTGTCTCACAGGGTTTGAGGATCAAGAGATACTAAGATTATTGCCGAAATGCAAACATGCTTTTCATATGGAATGTGTGGACACGTGGCTTGACGAACACTCCACGTGCCCGCTGTGTCGGTATAAAGTCGACCCTAATGACATCGTTCTTTCTCAGTCTCAAGAACTGTCGTCAGACGTTGAAAGCGGGAGAGTTATGAGTAATGTGATCAACAACAGCAATAGTAATAGCAATAGCAATGAATCACGACATGGAAATGAAAGTGTAGGTTCACGACGAGTTTCTTTTATGAGAGAGAGGAATAGTGAAGGGTGTTTGTTTAGTGGTCATTCAAGAAAGGTAAAGAGTGAGAGTGTTATAGGAGAACATAGGTTAGATCATCGTATAGTTTTGTCCCCTACTTGTTCTTATACTTCACATAGCGGGGTTCACCAACGGTGGAGCAATTTTGAAACAGATGATATGCTTTACTTAACTTCTGATAGGCTCATTAGTTGCAGTTCGTCTTCGCGTGACGGAAGGAGAAGAAGGATGAGGCGGAGTCACGGTGGCGGCGCTGATGATGAGATGGAGAGTGGTTTTGGTGGTTGTGGTGGGAGGAGGAGGAGGAGTGAAAGGGATTTGAGGAGTACTGTGTCGGAGATGACAGGGATGATGAGGTTTTTGAATAGGGATAGGAGGAGGGAAAGAGAACGGCGTGGTGGTGGTGGTAGGGATGAACAAGAAAGGCAAAGGGAGGGAGTGGCTTCGAGGTGGTGGGCTTGGATTTCTAGGCCACAACATTCATATAGTAGATCAGGTTCTGAATGATGATGATATTTTTTAGTTGAGTTCTGTTACTATAGTTTTGATCCATATTTTTTTTATGAGAAATAACATTATTTTTATGTCTTAATGTTCCTATTACTTAAGTAATGGGGTTGATTGTGACTTTTAATTTGCATTTTCATTTTTGTAGCTTAGGGTAGCATAAATAGTTTCACAAAGGATTCTTTTATGATAGTTGTGATATATTTTTAGAGGTTTGCTATGTGTACACTTGATTTGTATACACCATAGGTTTATACCGTATATGCCAACAAACAAAATTTATGTTGCACATGAATGGCAAAAAAAATTATTAAAAAATAAAAATGGTATGTGTTGTGTATAGAAATACGGTGTGTGGGTGTAATAAAATGGTGTAAAGATATCATTTTCCATATTTTTAACGGTGCTAATAAGGTAGAGGGATATACATCTAGCACATTAGGTGCGAGTGCGACAGGTCAAGTTTAAGCATTACAAATTCTGCCTCCCCCTTCATACATCACCATGTCCCCACTTTCAAACTCATTCGAAGTAACAATTGAATATCCACCCTACCCTCATATTTGTTGAGAGGTTGAAGAAAATTTATTCCTATACATAAAGATTTCAATGAATAAAATAATTTCCAATAACTTTTATAATTTTAATGATTTTGTTCTCATATAAGAAGGTGGAAATATTTATTTCCATGAAATTTCACATGATTTATTTATTAAAAACTATAACTACTAATTTTCTTAAGAATATCAAATAATATGTCAAACACATTTTCTTAAAAATACCTTAAAATTAAACTTCCTTATTTTTATTCACAGATAACTTATTCCTGGGAATATCTTTTGAATCCTTGAACCAAATGCACACCTTAAGGGTAATAAAGTATGTTTAATAGGTCAGAGTGAAATGGAAGTGGGTGCAGGGGAATAGAAGTGAGTGCGGGCGGATATTACCATCTCTGCCCCACAATTAAATATGTGTTTTTTTACACCTACACTCGCACTTACACTATATTTGTTTTAAGAGAGTAGAAAGAAAGAGACAACTTCCCTACCCATCACAAAAAGTTAGGTAGTGTACATTCAATAAATTATATGATGCCATCTAATTTTAACACATTTAATTATTTATTAAATATTACAATTGTTTGTTGTTTTCAAAGCATTTTATAGATGAGATAACCTTACCCAACTTTTTGAGTTGGATAGATAAAAATTCACCAAAAAAGAAAGTTATAGAATAAAAAGCACAAGTTCGAATAAACTTTCCTCCCTTTGGATGCAATGGAATCTTGAAAGAAACGATTATTTTAGACATGGGGGCCACAAAAATATTTTCCTCTCACGAGTGGAGAGAAAGTTCAGCCATAAACTCATTTTTTATTATTTCATTTTTGCCCTTCACATAAATAAAATATTTGTATTATTTTATTTAATTGTTATCAAGCAAATGAATAGTCATTAACACAAAAAATATAAATAAATAGTGTTCACAAATTCAATTAAATTACAAGACATGTTGACATTTTTTTGAAAATATTGTTAACTACTTATAAATTTTACATTCATATATAATTATTAAAATAAAAATATTTAATATATAAGGGTATTTATGTCATTGAATTTAAATAAATCTTTCTTTCTTCTCACTTTCTTCTTACTTTCACTCCTAACAAACAATAAAAGAATCACTTCACTTTCTCTTCATTTTCTATTCATTTTCATTTCTTCAACATTGTTTCTTTTCATTTTCTTTCCTTTTACTTTCTCTTATCATCCAAACAAAGTGTTAGTTAAATAAAAAATTTTGCGTTAGATAGCGGGCAAGGTGATTCGGATTTTTTGTCATGCTTAAGTACATCTCATTAACCACGTCTAAGAATGTGGTTAATTTAGTTGAACAAATAACTAGTTCAATTCACGTGGTAAAATGTGATTAATTTATCTAGTTGAATTAATCATAATTTTGTTTGTGAATTGAAATAACTATATTTTTTTCACATAATTAACAAATTTTCACACGATTGTACAAAAAAGAATGTCCGTAAAATATTTTCCAATTTTGAATGTTAACTAATTGAGAGTTTTTTTGGTTTCTATATTCTTTTTATTTTTGTTTTCACTTCTCAATGTTTATTTAAATATTCAATAAAAAATTATATTAATATTTGATATGTTGGAGTACAGTTTTAAGACTATAATTTTTACCTTCTCAATGTTTAATTTGTGTGAGTTTTTATTTGGGATCTCAACTACTAGGGTAGGATATCGATTTTTTTAAGATGTCTCCGAGAGCTTATCTAGTTGTTCTACTACTTTATTCTGGTTTCTCTCACAATCCGAGAGTACTCCAGTTCCCTTTCAACACGAAAGAGATTTTACTATTATTAAGATCTTATACAAAACTAACATAATCACTAAGAACAATCCTCTTATGATCAACCAAGTTGAAATGAGAACAATCCTCTCAAACTCAACTCTCTTGCTTCCAACAGTCATGGACAGCAAGGAACAGACCAAACAAGTATAACAGGAAAACAATCATTTCCTTTCTACTCTCTTGTTTCCAACAATCCTGGACAACAATAAATTACAACCAAATTTGGAAATTATTTGAGTAAATAAAGTTGATGAAAATATATCAATCACCATGATTGATCTTCTCTTCAAACAAGCAATTTATAATGACAATATAGTGCTCTAGTGTTTATGAGAATGATATGAATTTTCTGGACTGTTATGAACATACATGCAGAATTTTTTTTATGAAATATCAAGAATAAAACACTTGTTTGAAATTTGAGTGAATAATATGATGTTAAATTGCAATGGAAGATGTGACTTTAAAATATGAAAATATATAGTATATATAGTATCTTAACATTCTTTTTAAAGTGTGTGAATCAATGAAATAATGCAACAATTAAAAGCACTACTACAAAAAGCGATTCTAACGTCGGACGCGAAATGCATCTTACCTCGGGAAAAGAATCGAGGTAACGAAGGGTGTCATTAAAAGTAACGACTCAACACCTCAGTTTTTAAATCACTGAGGTAAAGGGTTGATTATGGCATGGGTTCAAACCCCAGCTTTTGCAATTTTATTATTTACAAAAAGTAGCGCCTTTTTTATGTCGGTCTATTATAAAAATCGAGGGGTCATTAGTTTTTTTTAATAACAAATCCCGTTATAGTGTTTACATAGAACATTTATAAAATAATTTGTTTACAAACTATAGTGTTTACCTAGAATAAAAATTAATTGTCCATGAAGATCATATGTTGGATCTTCAATCCTTTGATATTCTCGAAACCAAAAAAAAAAAAATTCTCTATGGCTTTTGCTTGCATTTGTTTCTGATATGAACAAAAAAAGGGTTAGACAAAAAAAGACTTAGACAAATAAATATTTTTCTACTCAAATAAGAACACAAACCTTATACCCAAATAATCTTCTACTCTAGCAATCTATCATAGATAAACTATTCATGACAAACACTCTTGCAAACCTTAAACTCTTCATGATGTTGGATCGTCAAATCATTGATATTTCGAGGAATATAAAATGATGGGTGCATAATTTTCTGGGGAACAAAAAAAGGTTAGATAAATAAATAAAATGATGTTGTAAATCTTAAAGTGGAGGATAGTTTGAGCTTTATGATGTTTCAGAATGCTTTTATAATGGAAGTTATTTTTGTTTTACGCAGATCACTAATGATAATGTCTTGAGCATTGATAGTCATGAAATGAACGACAAGGATTTGATTATGAACGAGTTAGAACATTTATTTACAAAATACAATTAAAATAGAGGTTCCAATGTTCCCTCGGTTTTTTTTGGAAAACGGACGGGTTAAATATTTATTTACAAATTAAAAATATAATTAACAAACTGGTTCCAATGTTCCCTCTATTTTTTTTCTAAAATCGACGGGTGTCATACCCCAAATTTGTTAGTCCTATTTTTAGTAGTCAAATTATTTTTAACCTGGGGTTTTTGGTTTATTTATACTAACATTTTAACATTAATTTATTTTGCTTATTTAAAAATATATAACAGTTTACTTTAAGTTATTTGTATTTCTTAAATAGCAACTATTTTCTCAGTTTTCATATGCTTTCAAGTGCATTTATATTTCAAATAAATGAGACAATGCAATTGCATTTATATTTTTCTGTTATTTGTTACCAACCTTATTTTCATTTTAAAATTACAAAATTGCATTTTAAATTATTTTAATTTTTGTTTTCCTATTTTATGCATTTTTTAAATAATGATTTTTTATTTATTCTATGCATTTTTCATAAAAAATAAGCTAATAAAAATCATAAATAAATTTTGGCTTAATACCTGGATAATTTTCTATTTTAGCAATTTACGAATCCACAATTTTGCAATTTCTTACACACACACACACACACTTCATTCACAAACTCACTTTTATAATTTCTTTTCAAAACCATTTGGCCAATGATTTTTATATAAGGCCACCCTCTTATTTTCAATTTCATCCTTTATTTCATCTATATATACTTGTGATTTATTTTTGCGAATTATTTGTGTGGGAAGTTCTACGCCCGAACTTTCGAGAAAAAACCTTAGAAATAAGGGATTGTCTATTGGCCAAGGGGGTTTAACATCCCTATGAGTTTTTGCGATAACTCCGTTCATAATGGATTGGTTTCAAAGAATTTTCTTTGGGAGAGCTAACCTCTCTTGAAGATGAAACCTTGGATCTTCAAATCCTTGATATTCTTGGGAATATAAAATGATGGGTGCATACTATTTTGGGGAACAAAAAAAGGTTAGATAAATAAATAAAATGAGGTTGCAAATCTTAAAGTGGAGAATATTTTAGACTTTATGATGTTTCAGAAGCTTTTATAATGGAAGTTATTTTTGTTTCACGTCAATCACTAATGGTAATGTCTTGAGCATTGATAGTCATTAAATGAATGAGAAAGATTTGATTACGGACGGGTTAGAACATTTATATAAAAATTAAAAATACAATTAAAATAGAGGTTTCAATGTTCCATTGGTTTTTTAGAAAATCGACGGGTTAGAACATTTATTTACAAATAAAAAAAATACAATTGGATCCAATGTTCCTTTTTTTTTTGTAAAACCGACACGACAGGTTTGAACATTTATTTACAAATAAAAAATACAATTAAAAGAGAGGTTAGAACACTGACGTGACGCACATGGATTAGAATCATATCACTATAATAACAATGATCAGCTATATTCTAGTCATAACGTCTCTTTTGGATTATAAAGGAGGCTTTTGAGCTATTTAAACGTCTCGTTGTGATCTTAAACATTGTTTCAAAATATTTTCCTATTTTCAACGCCTCATCACCAACTCTCTTTTTCTTGTTTCCTTGTTTCAAAGTCCTATGTTTCAAAAATGGATGTAAATCGGTTGTTCGTTATCAATGAGAAATATGAAGTTTTCAATGATTTCAATCATTTTGAACTAAGGAAAGATGTTAACAAATAGAGGTTAAATGATTAATGCGTTCTTGATGAATGCCTCCATTGTGCCAGTTGGTCATGATGAAATCATTCAGTCCTATATCAATGTCTCTCATTTCTTCATTACTCCATCACTGATTACAATGACAATCAACTATCAAGAGACAAGTAGTTGTGTTGAACACTTTGAAAGTAACAATGTCTACTCAACCCAACTTCACCGAATTTATTCCAGACAAAGTAACCTCTCCAGTCCTGCTTCTCTACTCCCTATTGCAAAATTTTGGTTTCAACTTCTAGGGGCAAATCTCCGCCCAAGAGAGAAAGACCTGGAAATGCTTACTTGGTATGACAAGCATCTCTTGTTATTCCTCATCTACAACATGAGAGTTAATCTTCCTCTGACCATTTTCAACTTCTTGAAGGAAATGATAAATATTTCTCAGGAGGAAACAACTTTCCTTATTCCTTATGGAAGAGTTCTTTCTGAACTTTTCCATAAGTTAGGGATAGTTATGGGTAATGTAGAAGTTGAGTGGACTGAGAAGTTTGAATTTGTTGAGTAGTTTTCTTTGTTGTGTTGTCTTTTATTTTTATTATTATCAATGAAATATTTCTTTTTTCTATTGTTACCTATTCTTGTTTATTGATAACAAAGTTTTAAGTGCGGAAACGGGGATTCGAAGTGAGGTTCTTATAGCTATATTATCTCGGTTCTCAAGAAAACTGAGATAATAGGTTTATTAATTTTTTATGGATAAACAAAGGAGCTAAATTATAACTGTGTTACCTCAGTTTTGTATAACACCGACATAACATATTGTTTATCTTATTGAAAAAATATAACATTACGCTCCCAGGACATATCCTCTCGGTTTTTAGAATGTTGGAGATGAAAGCGTCATCATAAAAAGTGTTATTCGTTGTAGGAAAGGTGAAAATATGAAAACGTTCAAATTTAAAAATAGACAAAATTGGCTCTGTCAATTCAGGAAATCGATTTCTATATATGGGGTAATCGATTTCCATAAAATGTTGTAACTGAAAATTTAAAAATTCGTGAGGGAAATCGATTTCCATGCCTAAAAACTGTTTTTCAGAAAAGACATGCATGTTGAAAAAAGAAGGGGAAATCGATTTCTACTATTAGGGTAATCGATTTCTTGAAGCAAAAACTGACAAATTATAGTTTAGAGGTTGGCACAAAAAATAAATTGTCTTTAAGACTTTTTATGATGATTGGCAATATGCACAAATCGTTTGGTATCCTTAAATTAATCGATTATAAAACTCAAAAAGGAAAGGAAAGAGATTTAGTCGTTACCCATAATTAAAATGTTGTCCTAATTGTTTAGGGCATATTTTTGAACTTTCCCAATTGATTGGGATAAGGTGTCAATCGATTGGCGGAGACAAAATTTTGCCTAGAGCTATTCTAGCTGACAGCTCCTAACTCATCTGGCACGACTTCAAGGCATTTTTCAAAAAAAATTCTTGAGAAAAATAAGTTTAAAGACTTGTTTGTGTGTGTAATTAGCCATTTACTTTTACAAGAATATCCTTATGCTTTTACAATGTATTTACACAAATGTGTCGAGGAAGACTTTGACATGCTTTCATATACTCAAAACTTGTCAGCTGTTCCTCTATTGTAGACACTTTCTTGAGTTCACCCGAGATGAGGTTTGAGTTAAGTTCCATTTGATTTCCATCATTCGAGAGTCAAGTCCATCAAACCCTAGTAATTTGTTTTGCATCTTTAACCGCTTATGCTTGACTATTGTCATCATTAGACATCTAGACGTCATCATCAAAAGTTGTTGTCCTTATTAAAGGCATATCATCAAGAAGTAACTTACAAAACAAGGTTCCACAATAATAACCAACACCTAAGAATTTGTTTCCACTTAAAGAGAAGTGACAAAAAATGGTTTGGCAAGATGAAGGTCGTGGAGCATACACTATAACTTGACAACCACAATATAAAAGGTTCCAATGTCACAATGGAAACTTATAATATACCAACCAGGGGAGTTCTTAATGAGACTCAGAGTAGTTATCATGGAAATTATGAAAACCGTCAACATTAAGCTTAAAAGCTTCTTCTAGAAGAGACTTCCAAGCAATGTGTAACTATTTATGATCGGTTCAAAGTAAGAATGAACTTCCATTTATCTTGAAGAATTAAATTGAAATAGCTATGCGACTGATGATGAAAGGTGATATCAAGATTGTTCTTATTGACAAAGATAATAGAGTTTCTATCCTTCCAAAGATGTCAAATGGTTTTTGCAAAAGAAGTAACATAATTTAAATTTGTACCTCAAGTATGAAAATCCACTCATACATGCCAAGACTGAAAATTTTACTCCCATTATAACAAGCAATATATGGGTCCCAGAACTCACACGCATCATCATAATTATAGAGAACTAATGGTGTCATCCTAGATATTATACTTGGTACAAGTTGCATCAATGGTCATATTTTTATGCCATTTTTCTTCATTAGTAAGTAACTTCCTATGACTCAATTTCCAAATAAAAGCTTGAATTCTTTGAGGACTGTGTAAATCCTAAGCAAGGGATAAAAGGGGTCACATATGCTAGAATTTTCTTCCCCAATAATCAAATTCAGACTTCATAGAGAAAGCTTTTTTGCTTGTAAGTTACTAACACATGTAATATCTGTGTCTAAAAGGAGGCGATTTAATACAAGAATTTTATCATTAGTTATTCTAGAAAGGAACTATTTTAGCGTATGCCAATTTCAAAAATGATGCATTTTCATAAATAGAAACATGGAACTCACATCCACCATGATAGAAATATGAAAAATAACAGTGTCTTTAAGAAAACCAACACCGAGGAATCAAGACTCTTCGCATGTAAAGCTTTCTTCTCAATAACATACACGGGGGCCATCCTCTCTGCAAAAAAAAGGTAAAAACAAAGTCAAATAAAAAAAAACATGTCACCTAGAACATTCAGTTGTGGAAAATACTTACTCAAGTAATATGCAACTTTTTTGTCACTCTTATTGTTCCAGTCATACTACACCACCTCCCTTGCACTCATAATACATGATGTCTCTAGGAACTTGTCAACCTCTCTTTTTGTCTCCCTAAAAAAACCACGGTTGAAACCGTTTTCTAGCACGTGGTTACTCGTCCAATGCAATGAAAATTGGTAATCGCCAAACTCTTCAAATATAAAC
Organism: Vicia villosa; assembly: GCF_029867415.1. NCBI lineage: Eukaryota > Viridiplantae > Streptophyta > Magnoliopsida > Fabales > Fabaceae > Vicia > Vicia villosa. The sequence continues at coordinate 67,641,730 of NC_081186.1, read as the reverse complement.
ACAGAATGGTCCCCTCTTCCTCGTACTCTCATGAATCAACCCTTCTAGCATTTGTAATTAGACAAATACAAGATGAACATATCCTTATTGGCAATAACACCTATAGAACCCAATATCCTTTCTCTACACCTTTGGTGCCTTAATTGAGAAAAAGAAGCCTATATTAGACATAATCTCCAAACATCTACATACGATCTCGAGCCCCATGATGAAGGCCTAACTATTCACGTGTTTTTGGGAGGGGCAACATTGATGGTCTTGAGGACTTCAGACTCAAATAGAATAAATGGAATCCTCACTCCTATGTCGTAAATAACAAGAATGTATGTTTAAAAGAACTTGGCCTATGGTCCATGAGACATCTTCATATTAACCTTTTTTCCCCCATCACATGGCTCTAATATGACACCACCTTCGTTGTCATTAGCAGACATGTATAAGACCATGTGAAACAAGGCCACCATAGCCTCACTAGTCTAGATAGTCCTTAATGATTATATTTGTCTTGGGAAAGAATATGGAAAAACAAAGTCACTATCACTACTTTTGTTGGATTTAAAACTACTAGACTACAACCGCAACTCATAAACATCCCTAAATATACAAGATTTTAGTCAATCCCTGTAGTGTTTCCACATCTCAAAAATCATTTCTTGTGTCATAGTTCTACAACAATATCATTTTCATATAATTGCTTAAGAATCACCATCATTGAACCATGAAAAGAAAATAAGGACAAAAGAGATGAACTTGAAGAAGGAAATGCAACCCTTAAGAAATTGCAAAGACAAAGATAGAAGCAAATAATGGAAAAATCATGACTCGTTATTTAAAGGGTTTGATTTATACTTAGGCCGAGTAGGGTCATCATTACTAGATAGCAGATTCACAGAAACATCCATAAGGACAGAGCATTAATGATTCTTAGTGCGAGCATGCAAAAATATCAACGACATCAATGGTTCATCATTACATATCATTAAATCCACCACTTTCCCTAAATAATCATATAGTCACGCATGTCTCAGTCATGACCTCGATATTATGGGGCGTCACGCCATATAAATAAGACCGAAGCATTCGTTAGCTAATGCACCTATCGAAATTCCAAGCCTTGTACGTGGGAGAGTAATCCTTATCGGCCTAATGTATGAGGTGAAGGATAGAAAAACACTTAGAAAGGGGGGGTTTGAATAAGTGTAGCTTTAAAAAACTTGACCGATAAAAATAAATTGCACAGTTATTTTTATCCTGGTTCGTTGTTAACTAAATTACTCCAGTCCACCCCCGCAGAGATGATTTACCTCAACTGAGGATTTAATCCACTAATCGCACGGATTACAATGGTTCTCCACTTAGTCAGCAACTAAGTCTTCCAGAGTCTTCTGATCACACACTGATCACTCCAGGAACAACTGCTTAGATACCCTCTAAGACTTTCTAGAGTATTCTGATCCACACGATCACTCTAGTTACAACCTGCTTAGATAACCTCTAAGACTTCCTAGAGTATTCTAATCCACACGATCACTCTAGTTCCTTACAAATTAATGTAATCAATTCTAAGAGTATTACAATTGCTTCTTAAAAGCTATAATCACAAACTGTGATATTTCTCTTAACGTTTAAGCTTAATCTCACTAATATATTACAACAGCAATGTAGTGAGCTTTGATGAAGATGAAGATTCTGAGCTTTGAATAGAACAGAGTTTCAGCAAGTTAATATGAGTTGTTTTGTTCAGAATCGTTAACCTTGCTTCTCATCAGAACTTCATATTTATAGGCGTTGGAGAAGATGACCGTTGAGTGCATTTAATGCTTTGCGTGTTCCGTACAGCATCACATTTAATGTTATACGCTTTTGTCAACTACCTCGAGCCTTGTTCACGCTGTGTCTACTGACGTTGCCTTTAATAGCTTTTAACGTTCCTTTTGTCAGTCAGCGTAGCTTGCCACTTGTACTTCCTTCTGATCTGATGTTTGTGAATACAACGTTTGAATATCATAAGAGTCAAACAGCTTGGTGCAAAGCATCTTCTGATCTTCTGACCTTGAAGTGCTTCTGAGCGTGATACCATCAGAACTTCAGTGCTTCTGATCTCATGTTCTTCTGATGCTTCCATAGACCCATGTTCTGATTCTGCTTCGACCATCTTCTGATGTCTTGCCAGACCATGTTCTGATGTTGCATGCTGAACCCTTTGAGACAAAGCTTCTGAGCGCTGAATTATGCATACTCTTTATATATTTCCTGAAAAGGAAATTGCATTGGATTAGAGTACCATATTATCTTAAGCAAAATTCATATTATTGTTATCATCAAAACTAAGATAATTGATCAAAACAAATCTTGTTCTAACAATCTCCCCCTTTTTGATGATGACAAAAACATATATAAATGATATGAATTTGCGATCAGAAAGAGCATACGGCAAAAGACAAATTACACAGCTATAGCATAAGCATGTGAATATGTCTCCCCCTGAGATTAACAATCTCCCCCTGAGATAAATAATCTCCCCCTGAAATAAATACTCGAAGAACTTTAATAAAAGACTTCCCTGATTATTTCGGTAGAGACGATCACATAAGCTTCTGTCTTCAGAGAGTTCATAGCTTCTGACTTCTGCTTCCATTGGACAGCTTCAGAACTAGAATTTCTTTAGATCCCTAGAACACTCACAGCTTCTGATTCCTGCTTCCGTTTAGGACAGCTTCAGAACTTGAATTTCTTTAGATCATCAGAACATTCACAACTTCTGATTCCTGCTTCCATCTAGGACAGCTTCAGAACTTGAATTTCTTTGATCTTTAGAACATTCACAGCTTCTGATTTCTGCTTCCATTTAGGACAGCTTCAGAGCTTGAGTTTTCTGGATCTTTTAGAACATTCACAGCTTCTGATTTCTGCTTCCCTCGGATAGCTTCAGAGCTTTGAATTTCTACCAACATCACTTCATGCTAGATTTGTATCAGAACATTGTTGAATGTACCAGAGCATCATCAGAGCATCTCTACATCCTGAAATGTTACAGAACAAAAACTAAACGACAAAAGTCAGCATGAACGAGTCAGAACATAAAATGTATATTAGAACACATGATATGTATCAGAGCCATATAGGCTAAAATAATGTATCAGAGCAAATAGAATTTTGTCAGAGCAAATAGACAAATATGGATCAAATTCTATTATCAGTGCTTCTGATTCATTCTTCTTTCTTGCTTCTGATTTCTGAAGCTTGACAGCACTCAGCTTGCTTCAGTTTCCATGAGCTTATTCTTTTTACAGAATAACGCTTCTTATGGTTTTGCTTCTTGTGTTTGCTTTGAAGATTTTCTTCACTTCTTTATACCTGCAAAACACTTAACCCATATAGAACTTGCAGTTCTTGTTAGTAAATGTGTGGGAGCTTTACCCAGCAACTGATAGATTAATCAAATCATTTATCATTTATCTTCTCCCCCTTTTTGTCATAACATCAAAAAGAATATTTCAAAAGATTCAGATGAATAAAACGACAAATAAAATCACTGGAATGTAAAAAACAAAGAAACTTTTCATTGATAATCAAAAGATATTACAAAAGGTTCTTATGTTTAACAAGATAAGAAACATTCCTAGCAAATACATAAAAAGTCATCCCAAGAGGAAATGACTACAAAAATTAAAAACAAAACTTTGTTTGAGCAAGAGAAAAAAACAGGAGAGAGAGAGAAAAACTTGATGAGGAATGCAAAGAGATAGAGAAGGAAAACAGAGACAGAGTGTAATAGAGAAAATATAAGAGGGAAGGAGAAGCGTTTGAAGAGTATTTAAAAGAAAATAAAATGAAACAAATGATGGATAGCATTTAATGTTACGTGACATGAGGAGAGATAATAAAGACAAATGAGGTGACTAGCACAGTTACCTATGGTCGGCGTCCCTTCAACTGCACGCGCGCTTATCCATGAACAGTAAAGACAGGTTTACCATCCGAGATAAAACGTTACAGCTGTTTTGCTTTAAAAGAGGTTCTGAATCAACTTAGACAATGAAACGTTAGTAATAACCGAATCATAATTTCTAAAAGATTTCAATCAGAACTTCTGATTAAAAAATAATCCACTTTCATTTCAGAAGATACTCATACATAAGAACTTCTCATCTTCTCATTCTGGGCATAAATCCATACTGATGTTCTTCAGAATGAACTTAAACCTATCTTCAGCCAGGGGTTTTGTAAAGATATCAGCCCATTGATGGTCTGTATCCACAAAGTTTAAAGATATAACACCCTTCTGAACATAGTCCCTTATGAAATGATGTTTAATCTCAATATGTTTAGCTTTTGAATGAAGAATAGGATTCTTAGATAAACATATAGCAGAAGTATTATCACAGAATATAGGAATGTTACTCTCATATATCTGATAATCTTCTAGCTGACTCTTCATCCAGAGCATCTGTGTACTGCAGCCAGCAGCAGCGACATATTCTGCTTCTGTTGTTGATAGAGCAATAGTTGCTTGCTTCTTGCTATACCAGGAGATCAAATGACTTCCAAGAAATTGGCAACTTCCTGAAGTACTCTTTCTTTCAATTCTGTCTCCAGCATAGTCAGCATCGCAGAATCCTACTAAGTTGTATTCTTTAGATTTTCTGTAAACTAAGCCAACATTAGTAGTACCTTTCAGATACCTTAGAATTCTCTTAACAGCAGTTAAATGAGATTCTCTAGGATCTGATTGGAATCTAGCACACAAACAAACACTGAACAGAATGTCAGGTCTAGAAGCAGTCAAATATAAAAGAGATCCAATCATACCTCTGTATAACTTCTGATCTACCTTCTTACTTACCTCATCCTTACCTAGGATGCATGTTGGATGCATAGGAGTTTTGGCTTCTTTGCAGTCTAGAAGATTAAACTTCTTCAGAAGTTCCTTCACATACTTGGTTTGGTGAACATACGTTCCTTCTGATGTTTGATTTATTTGTATTCCAAGGAAATACTTGAGTTCTCCCATCATGCTCATTTCAAACTCAGCCTGCATAGACTCAGCAAACTCCTTTCCAAGTGTAGCATTAGATGTTCCAAAAATAATATCATCTACATATATTTGACAAATTAAAATATCCCTTTTAAAGGTTTTACAAAAGAGAGTAGTGTCCACTTTTCCTCTAGTGAAACCATTATCCAGAAGGAAAGAACTTAAGCGTTCATACCAAGCTCTGGGAGCTTGTTTCAATCCATACAACGATTTCTTTAGTTTAAAAACATGATTAGGAGACATAGAGTCTTCAAAACCAGGAGGTTGATGGACATAAACTTCTTCATCTATATAGCCATTTAAGAAGGCACTCTTAACATCCATCTGATAGAGAGTGATGTTATGTTGAGTGGCAAATGAAATTAATAGACGAATAGATTCTAACCTGGCCACTGGTGCAAAGGTTTCTGTATAGTCAATCCCTTCTTGCTGACTATAACCCTGAGCCACCAGTCTGGCTTTGTTCCTTACCACTTCACCTTTCTCACTGAGCTTGTTTCTGAAGACCCATTTTGTACCGATTATATTGAATCCATCTGGTCTAGGAACAAGATCCCAAACATCATTCCTTGTAAACTGATTCAGTTCTTCTTGCATAGCAATTATCCAGTCTGGATCTTCTAGAGCATGATCAACAGAAGTTGGCTCGATCAAAGATACAAGACCTAATTGACAGTCTGCATTGTTCTTAAGGAATGCTCTTGTTCTGATTGGATCATCCTTCTTTCCAAGAATGACATCTTCTGAATGACCAGAAATGAGTCTGGATGATCTTCTGACAGATGGTTCTTCAGAAGTGCTTAGATTCTCCAGAGAAGCTGATACTTGATCTTTAGATTCTTTGCTTCTGAGAAGCTCTACTTCTGATGCGTTGCTTCTTGGCTCAACAACTTCTGATATATCAATATCACAATCTGCAAAATTATCAAACTGCTTTGGTTTTTCAGAACCAAGCTTATCATCAAACCTGATATTGATTGATTCTTCTACAATCAATGTTTCAGTATTGTATACTCTGTAGCCTTTTGAGCGTTCAGAATATCCAAGAAGGAAACATTTTTGTGCTTTGGAATCTAACTTACCAAGATGATCTTTAGTGTTCAGAATAAAGCATACACATCCAAAAGGATGGAAATATGAAATGTTGGGCTTTATATTCTTCCACAATTCATAAGGAGTCTTATTTAGAATAGGTCTGATAGAGATTCTATTCTGAATATAGCATGCAGTGTTTATTGCTTCTGCCCAGAAATGCTTAGCCATATTGGTTTCATTGATCATGGTTCTGGCCATTTCTTGCAGAGTCCTATTCTTTCGTTCTACAACTCCATTTTGCTGTGGAGTTCTAGGACAAGAGAAATCATGGGCAATACCATTTTCTTTGAAGAACTCTTCAAAGAATCTGTTCTCAAATTCACCACCATGATCACTTCTGACCTTTATGATTTTACACTCTTTTTCAGATTGAATCTGAATGCAGAAATCAAAGAACACTGAATGAGACTCATCCTTGTGTTTCAAGAATTTTACCCACGTCCAGCGGCTATAATCATCTACGATGACTAATCCATATTTCTTCCCTCTGACAGATGCTGTTTTGACTGGGCCAAACAGATCAATGTGCAAGAGTTCTAATGGCCTTGAGGTAGAAACAACATTCTTGGACTTGAATGCAGGTTTGGAGAACTTGCCCTTCTGACATGCTTCACAAAGAGCATCTGATTTGAATTTCAGATTAGGGAGTCCTCTGACAAGATCCAGTTTGTTAATCTGAGAAATCTTTCTCAAACTAGCATGACCTAATCTTCTGTGCCAGACCCACTGCTCTTCAGAAACAGACATAAGACAATTCACCTTCTGACTCATAAGATCTTGCAGATCTGTCTTATAAATGTTGTTCTTCCTCTTGCCTGTAAATAGGATTGAGCCATCCTTCTGATTTACAGCCTTGCAAGACTTTTGATTAAAGATTATATCATAACCATTGTCACTCAAATGACTGATAGATAAGAGGTTATGTGTTAATCCTTCTACAAGAAGTACATTAGAAATGGAAGGAGAGTTACCAGACTTTATAGTTCCAGAGCCAATTATCTTGCCCTTCTGATCTCCTCCAAACTTGACTTCTCCTCCAGACTTAAGCACCAGGTCTTGGAACATAGACCTTCTTCCTGTCATGTGTCGTGAGCATCCAGAGTCCAGGTACCACGACATGTTGTGCTTTGTCCTTTTTGCAGCCAAGGATATCTGCAATAGGAATAATCTTATCCTTAGGTACCCACATTTTCTTGGGTCCTTTCTTGTTAGATTTTCTCAAGTTCTGATTGAACTTGGGTTTAACATTGTAAGCAATAGGAGGAACAGCATGATAATTTTTAATGTGAGTTTCATGATATTTCCTAGGTTGTGTCACATGCTTCTTAGTGTGTGTAATGTGAAAACTTTGAGCATGTGAAGTGTGCCTAATATCATGGGAGTGGCCATACTTGAACTGATCATACAATGGCTTGTATGTGAATTTCATTTCATCAACAGGTTCAAGTTTGTATGGGGTTTCACCCTCAAAACCAATGCCGACTCTTTTGTTTCCAGACACAGCATATATCATAGAAGCTAGCTGACTTCTGCCAATACTTCTAGATAAGAACTTCCTGAAACTTAAATCATATTCTTTCAGAATATGGTTTAGACTAGGAGTGGATTTTTCTGAATCAGAAGGAGATCCAACATTATTGGATAATTTTAAAAGTTTTTCTTTTAATTCAGAATTCTCCAACTCAAGCTTCTTTGTTTCAAATTCAAATAGTTTTTTCAGCTTTTTGTATTTGAGACTAATCTGAGACTTGAATTCCAGAAGTTCTGTTAAACCGGAAACTAACTCATCTCTAGTAAGTTCAGAAAATACCTCTTCAGAATCTGATTCTGATGTAGATTCTGATCCGTCATCTTCTGTCGCCATCAGCGCACAGTTAGCCTGCTCATCTTCAGAGTCTGAATCATCTTCTGACTCATCCCAGGTTGCCATAAGACCTTTCTTCTTATGAAACTTCTTCTTGGGATTTTCCTTCTGAAGTTTTGGACATTCATTCTTGAAGTGTCCAGGCTCATTGCATTCATAGCACATGACCTTCTTCTTGTCAAATCTTCTGTCATCAGAAGATTCTCCACGTTCAAATTTATTTGAACTTCTGACGCCTCTGAACTTCCTTTGCTTGTTCTTCCAGAGTTGATTTAGCCTTCTGGAGATCAAGGACAGTTCATCTTCTTCTTCAGATTCTGATTCTTCAGGATCTTCTTCTCTAGCCTGAAAAGCGTTAGTGCATTTCTTGATATTGGATTTTAATGCAATAGACTTACCTTTCTTTTGAGGCTCGTTTGCATCCAGTTCAATTTCATGACTCCTCAGGGCACTGATCAGCTCTTCCAAAGAGACTTCATTTAGATTCTTCGCAATCTTAAATGCAGTCACCATAGGACCCCATCTTCTGGGTAAGCTTCTGATGATCTTCTTTACGTGATCAGCCTTGGTGTATCCCTTGTCAAGAACTCTCAATCCAGCAGTAAGAGTTTGAAATCTTGAAAACATCTTTTCAATGTCTTCATCATCCTCCATCTTGAAGGCTTCATATTTCTGGATTAGAGCAAGAGCTTTAGTCTCCTTGACTTGAGCATTTCCTTCATGAGTCATTTTCAAGGACTCATATATGTCATAGGCCGTTTCTCTGTTAGATATCTTCTCATACTCAGCATGAGAGATAGCATTCAGCAAAACAGTTCTGCATTTATGATGATTCCTGAAAAGCTTCTTCTGATCATCGCTCATTTCTTGCCTTGTCAGCTTTACGCCACTGGCATTTACCGGATGTTTGTAACCATCCATCAGAAGATCCCATAGATCACCATCTAGACCAAGAAAGTAACTTTCCAGTTTATCTTTCCAGTATTCAAAGTTTTCACCATCAAATACCGGCGGTCTAGTATAACCATTGTTACCGTTGTGTTGCTCAGCAGAGCCAGATGTAGATGTAGACTTTGCAGTTTCATCAGCCATCTTTTACTGAAGCGTTTTTCTCTTCCTGAATCTTTTCTAAACACGGTTAAGTGCTTGCACCTTAGAACCGGCGCTCTGATACCAATTGAAGGATAGAAAAACACTTAGAAAGGGGGGGTTTGAATAAGTGTAGCTTTAAAAAACTTGACCGATAAAAATAAATTGCACAGTTATTTTTATCCTGGTTCGTTGTTAACTAAACTACTCCAGTCCACCCCCGCAGAGATGATTTACCTCAACTGAGGATTTAATCCACTAATCGCACGGATTACAATGGTTCTCCACTTAGTCAGCAACTAAGTCTTCCAGAGTCTTCTGATCACACACTGATCACTCCAGGAACAACTGCTTAGATACCCTCTAAGACTTTCTAGAGTATTCTGATCCACACGATCACTCTAGTTACAACCTGCTTAGATAACCTCTAAGACTTCCTAGAGTATTCTGATCCACACGATCACTCTAGTTCCTTACAACTTAATGTAATCAATTCTAAGAGTATTACAATTGCTTCTTAAAAGCTATAATCACAAACTGTGATATTTCTCTTAACGTTTAAGCTTAATCTCACTAATATATTACAACAGCAATGTAGTGAGCTTTGATGAAGATGAAGATTCTGAGCTTTGAATAGAACAGAGTTTCAGCAAGTTAATATGAGTTGTTTTGTTCAGAATCGTTAACCTTGCTTCTCATCAGAACTTCATATTTATAGGCGTTGGAGAAGATGACCGTTGAGTGCATTTAATGCTTTGCGTGTTCCGTACAGCATCGCATTTAATGTTATACGCTTTTGTCAACTACCTCGAGCCTTGTTCACGCTGTGTCTACTGACGTTGCCTTTAATAGCTTTTAACGTTCCTTTTGTCAGTCAGCGTAGCTTGCCACTTGTACTTCCTTCTGATCTGATGTTTGTGAATACAACGTTTGAATATCATCAGAGTCAAACAGCTTGGTGCAAAGCATCTTCTGAGCTTCTGACCTTGAAGTGCTTCTGAGCGTGATACCATCAGAACTTCAGTGCTTCTGATCTCATGTTCTTCTGATGCTTCCATAGACCCATGTTCTGATTCTGCTTCGACCATCTTCTGATGTCTTGCCAGACCATGTTCTGATGTTGCATGCTGAACCCTTTGAGACAAAGCTTCTGAGCGCTGAATTATGCATACTCTTTATATATTTCCTGAAAAGGAAATTGCATTGGATTAGAGTACCATATTATCTTAAGCAAAATTCATATTATTGTTATCATCAAAACTAAGATAATTGATCAGAACAAATCTTGTTCTAACATGAGGTACTCGCACTTCAAAGCATCGTACATGAGGGAATCACCCTTCCAGGCCTCGTACACGATAGACTTGCCCTTTGAGACCTCCCACTTGAGAGACTATGAACTAGGACGACCTACCTTAACCACATATCCCTTCTAGACCTCATGCTTGAGGTACTGTGAACCGATATGCCTTAGATTAATCACATCACCCTTATAGGCCTCATGCTTAAGGGACCCTAAACTAAAATAATTTTGGATGGGCCTCAAAGAGGCTGCCCCACCAATCATGTAGCCCGAGAATGACATAGAAAGAGCTTGGGGACGAATAGATGAGATCATGCGACAATCGCACGACCATGCTTGATCCAACTCAATATGCTATAGTCATGGATAGCTCGGTCTAACCTAATATGTCTAAGTCATAGATCAGAGGAGGACATGTCAAGCTACGTATTTGGGAGATAACTAAAGTAATCACAATAGGCTACGTGCACTCCTTATTAAAAGGGGTGGTTGATTCTTGTTACTCCTACGATCTGTTCAAGGATAAAGACATGTGGCCAAACATATAAGCATTTAAATCAGACCTCTTAGCAATCAGTTGCCTAAAGAACCAAATTTCCAAATACCCAAGTCATACGACTGTGGCTGTAATTCATTTTATTTACAGGTCAAAACTAAAAGGATAAAGCTAACATGTGCCCCAAGGGCACATGTTAAGAAATTTAAATATAGAAATTTTGTATTGGAAAACGTAATAAACACATTAATTATTAACTTTTAATGAAAATAATGCACAATTTCTAAGAAAAAATTACCACATTTAACTCTTAACATGTGCCTTAAGGGTACACATGTTAGCATTGCCCAAGCTAAAAATACATCCTTTGACATCTCATCACATACAGGGTATACTCTATTACACGTACCACAAGTAAACCAATTAATTAAAATAAAAAATAAAAACACATTTTTAATTACAATAAAAAAAACTAACTATAAAAAGAAAAATAAGGAGAACAAACCTATAAAAAAATAAAGGCTTAAATGCACTTTTGGTCCATGTAAAAAAAAATATATTTTTCGAACCTAAGACCTTGAGAGTACGGGTGGAAATATGCTAGGCTGGGCTTTATAAGGCTTGGGCTTGGCCTATGATAAACTTGAAAGGCCTGAGTCTGACCTAGGGCCTATAATAGGCTTTCTTTTTTGGCCTGGCCTGACCTTTTTAAAAGTTTGGCCTGACCTGACCTGAAAGCCTATTTAAAAGTCTATTTTAAATTATGGTTTTCAATTAATCCATATTATTTAAGAAACCTTATAAGTCGGCCAATATATGCATATATAGGCCGACCTATTTAACCTCTGTTCTAATATATATGCATATATATGCTTGCCTATTTAGTCTTTTTTCTAATATATATGCAAATATATGTTGATCTATTTAGCCTATTTTAAATATACATGAAAATATAGGTCGGCCTATAAGGCTTCATAGGCTTTTTTAATAGCCTAAGCCTGACCTATTTAATTAAATAGGCTTTTAAAAAAGCTTAAGCTTGACCTATAGGCTAGGTCATAGGCTCCTGTAGGCCGGTCTGACCTATTCCCACCCCTACTTGAGAGGAGCACACTCTCAAGACCCAAACGTTTCACCGCTAAACCACACACACATGAAATTTTTTGATTTAATAATTTCTACATATTGTAATAATAGAAAATAAAAAATAAAATTTTGAATTTATTTTTGAAATTTCAGTACAATAAATGATAATTATAAATATTTAACTCAATAAATAAAAATATTAATTAAACATTATATAATTTATTTATTTTTAACACCGAGAATTATTATGTTTTTCATAGTTTGTGATTATTTTTTAATCTTCTAATGAAATGCTTTATCTATTCACTGATTTTGGTATTTTACTTATTTATTTTTACAACAGTGACAAAATGGTGAGTTGGACAGATTAGTTTATTATGCCATTAAACATAGGCATGACAATACAGCGGGTTGTGAATTGTTTTTACCTTTTTCAAATTGAAGTTTGAATTTCTAAACAAATTTTGTTTGTTTTTTTCTCAAATTCAAAAGAGAATGAAGAATTAAAATTTAAACCTGTCTCAAATGAGTTCGGGTATCTCCGTCCCACCACCCTTCATTTAATTAAATTAATTTCTTTAATAAAAATATTTATTTATTTTTTCAAAATTAAATTACATTATAAATAATAAAATAATATAATCTCAAAAAATTTCATATACATTTTAAATAATAAATACAAATCAAATTATTAAAATATTGAAAAAAAAATTCCTATTTAGTCAAAGCAGATTTTCTTCTTCAATTTCAGGACACATTCAAATAAATATCTGCGAGTACTTTGTTGTAACGCCTGTTCGATATTGTTTTGGCTTCAATTTATTCATTCATCCATATTCATTCATCCTTTTATGTATGAAAAAATATGGGCTGAACTTAGAGTACATCAACTAACATAAGCATGTTAGATTAGATATTTTTTTAAATAAAAAAATTTAAGTTTTTTTATAAATTTATTTATCAATTTTTTTTTGTCACATATCATAAAAAAATCTTTTAAATATGTAGAATCTACCTATTTAAATAAACATAAATAATTTTATTATTATTATTAATATTATTATTATTATTATTATTATTATTATTATTATTATAATATTTTGTAATTTAAATTAAAATACGGAAATAATATTTTAAAAAATATATGAAAATAAGTTGATTTTTTTTATGAACAATATCTTAAGTTGTTGTCAAAAGTTCTCTCAAGTAAATAGTATTATAAAATTTATACTAATAGATAAATTTAAATGAGTAAATAAAAACAAATTAACATTTAATCTCATTAATATTTTAATTAGTTGGTTTATTTAATATTAATTAAATTGCTTATTTATAAAAATTCAAATGAAGTAAGATTTTAAGTAAGTCATTAAATCAATCATACCTTCGAAAAGATTAAGTTTAAATATAAAAATAAATTAATGATATACTACATATCAAATTTAGACTTTGAAATTTTTATCCGACAAAATTCACACTTAGTCTATTTCCACCCCTAATGAAAAATATTAAAGATAGGCTGAGTAAGTTTGGTTTTATTAATGAGGATAATTGTGAATTTGTCATGAAAAAGAGAATATACAACATCTCTTCTTTAAATGCTATAATATGAAGGCAATATGGACTGGTGTCTTGAATTGGTTGGAAGTGGAGCATTCCCCTTGTGGTTGGGATCAGGAGGTAGAGTGGTTGTTATCTATCCGTAACAAGAAAGGTTGGCGGTTTACTGTCCAGAAGGTTGCTTTCACCGAAACTGTGTATATGTGTTGGTTGTATAGGAATTTTAGAGTTTACAAATATAAGAATATAGATAGGAATGATAATAGAGGTATAGAAAATAATATTATAAAGAAAATAGTCCATAGATGTTGGAGGAAACCGAAACTTCGTGAGCATGTTACTCCTTACTTGATGTAGGTTTTTTTTTGCTTGTTGCTGAACCCTCGGGGTCGCGTTGTACTGAATTGTTTTTGAATATATATAATATCTTATTTCAAAAATAAATAAATAATATTAAAATATGTATTTTTCCAACCAAACTGATAATAGTTATAGAGATGTCACTAAAGCTCTATGTGAAAAACTCTATTAATTAGATATCTTATTTGACTTTTTATTTTTGTATTTTTGTAAATAAGTATTTTTTTGAAAAAAAAATCCAATTTTTTTTATACTTGACTCCTTATATTTTTTTTTTCAAAATTAAATCCAAAATTTTAAAAATTACATTTTTATAAAAAAATATTTTTAGATTATATTATTTTTTGAAAATTTCAAATTATGTTTTTTTTTTCTAAAAACAAAATTTGTATTTTCAAAAAAAGGAAAAAATTATTAAATACAAATTCTTTTATTTTATTTCTCAAAAATAAAAAATTATATATTTGTTTAAAATTAAAATACTTTTTATAAAAAATAATATACTTTTTAAATATAAATTGATTTTGGGTGAAATTTTTCGAAGACTTTAAAGTTAAGCCTCAATTTTTAAAACTCTCACACAAGATATACTTTTTAAAAATAAATAATCTACTTCTAAGAAACAAGATTTACTTCTATTTTAAGTTTGATGGTACATTTGATATGGTCATTTGTTTTTGAATAAATGCGCCTTTTCTTTTTACCTCTAATAAATGCGCCTTTTGTAATTTTTTTTTTTTTTTTTTTTTGTGTAAGCAAGAATTATATTTAAGGGAGAACTAAGGGTTCTCCAAACCTTGATACACAAGAGCGGAACTAGCCCGACAAAAAGCAAAATTACAAACCAATTCCCATTACGATATAAAAGACAAAGGGTCTTTGCTAAAATCGTAAAAATTGCAATTGGAATAAGCAATCTCGCCATAAGAAGCCCACCTCCACACCAAAAACTTTATATTCCAAACTATATTGTTAATATTCCACTTTTCATTCCTAAAACAAAATCCGTTTCTTGTTAACCAAATACTCCAACAAACGGCTAACCAAAACACCCCCAATTTGCCATCTTTAATGCCCTTTCGCCTTTTGTAATTATAAATATATTTCTTTATATGAATGAGATTTTTTTGTTCTAGTGATTATAAGAAAAAAACTGTCTTAAAAAAAGAAACACACAAAAAAAAATCATAATAGCATTTAAAAAAACAAAAAATAAATTTACGGCACATAAATAGTTACCTAAATAATAGCAACGGTTTGAAAAGCCATATTAGAAAACACTGTAGAAGTATTTGATAAAAAAACAACTGTAATACTTAAATGTATTTGATAAATATATTATTGAAATTAAATTTTTTTACTCTTTGAAATTTATTTTAAAAACACTATTTGAATAAAATTAATATTTACCTAAATTTAAAAGACCAAACCTGATATTTTTTAATTATATTTAAAATGGTTATCTTTTTTTAGTAAAAAAAAGATTTGCAAGATAAAAAGATATAAAAAATATTTATTAAAATATCAATAATAAGATAGATACAAAGTACGTAATAAATTAATTCTGATTGTTTTAGATCTATTATTTCAAAAATTCATTGAATACTGAAATACATGTATAAAAAGGTTGAAGTGAAGTCATTCATTCATCCCTTGTCATTCTTTTTGAGTTCGAATCACTCATTTAGTTCTCTTGAATTTATCTCTTTCAAATTATTTGATTACAAAGATGAATCAATTTCCTCCTTCTTGGTTTTCGAAATTTCTCAACTCCGACGATGATAAATTAGATAGCCATATTATTCCTTCAGGTAAGAAAATTTCTGATCATAATATTTTCATTTAAAAAATATTGAAAACTAAATTTGTTCTAAATCTTTCTGTTTTTTTTCTGTAATGTAAACAAAAATTTATTTATCGAATAATAGATCTATCTAATTTATATATATTTGTTATTATTTTGCAATCTTTTTAGACCAAATTATTTCTAGCATCTCATATACATGGCAAATCTTCTGCCCTTATCACATGTCAATAAAAAATTAATATTATGATTATGTATTAATAGCTACTAATGATAACAGTTTATCTTTAACCTATGTATCTAAGTATACTTACAATTTCTCATGTAGATAAGATAAATGATTTTACTAGTATTCTTTCCGTAGATGTCGACGGAATTGGTGGTAACTTTAACTTAGAGATGGCATCAAATTGCTCAACTTGTAAAGATTATGTTGAACCTGTGATAGAAGATTTCAGTGGTGGTGTAGCTTCATTAACGCAAACTCAGGTAGAATTCAATATATTCTTATAATTAACTTCTATTTATGATTTTACAGCCTAATCTAGAGGTTTAATTAGTAGCTAATATACATTTTAGGGCACGATTATAGGCCACATAATCTCTTAAATTTTATTATGTATCATCTCAAGTCATTCTCTTGTATACTTCAATTAGTATACTATGCATTACAAACTGCATTTCCATTTGATTGAAGGTGAAACTTTGTCAAATCTTTTTGATATAGAAAAATAAGCAATAAAATAGTTATACGTGACACTTAATTTTATTCAGATTTTTGTGTAATTCAAATATCTATTTGACTCTTTTTTATGACGTGACACTTAATTTTATTCAGATTTTTGAGGAATTCATCTATCCAAAAGGAGATCCTGATGCTGTTTCCATAAGTAAGAAAGATGTTGATCTATTACAACCAGAAAGATACATCAATGATACGATTATCGATTTTTACATTCTGTAAGTTTGTATGTGCATATTTTCCTTTTGAAAGTTATATTTTTTAACTCGTATTTTTGCTTAGATTTTTGTTTCTCACCTCATTAATAATGTTTTTTAAATAATTTTTCCATATTTCTTTTCTCTTCTTTGGTTGCATTTAGCTCTTATATTCTTATGTTGAATCATGCATATTTTTTTTCTCTTTTTGTTGTTCAATTGTTATCCTTTAATTTATTAACATTAAATTTATTCAAATGATTTTTCATAAATGAAATTTAGAAGAACATTTTTAACCATGTGTGGTGAACTAATAAAGAAAATGTTAAAAAAAATTAATATTAGGATAGTGTTTAACATGTAACAGATATAAACAAAAAAAAGTAATTTGGATTCTAATATATACTGTGATTCAAAAAAATTGATGTAATCATTTTAAAATTTTCAATTTTGACAGATATCTGAAAAATAAAATACAAGAGAAGGAAAAGGCTAGGTTTCACTTTTTCAATAGTTTTTTCTTTCGAAAGTTGGTTGATATGGACAAAATTATACCAAATATTTGTGACGGAAAATCAGCATTTCTACGTGTTCGTAAATGGACAAGAAAAGTGAAATTATTTGAAAAAGATTATATTTTCATACCAGTGAACTTCAAGTAAGTAACTATCAAATTCTTACTTCTCTTCGATATTTGTAGATGTATTAATGTTTCTTATTAGAATATAATTTCGACCATGATTGCAGTCTTCATTGGAGTTTAATAGTAATTTGTCATCCTGGTGAAGTGGTTAATGTTAATGGTGAGTTTTCAGATTTTTTTAAATCAAATAATTTCTTTTAAACATATTATTTTCTTAGAGATTATGTTATGATTCATATTTCAGATAGAGAGTTGGACAAATCACTTAAGATACCCTGTATATTGCACATGGATTCTGTCAAGGGATATCATAATAATCTAAAAGACATTGTACAAAGGTATTTTAAGCTTCTCAACTATACACAACCCATTTCTCATACCTTTTTTCTCCAAATTTTTACTGGTTTGTATGTGCTTTTTACATATAAAATGCTTAGTCTTGTGCACACATGTGGGTTGGCTTGAAATTAAGCTTGTGTTTTACCTTGAAATGAAGAACAAATCGGGAAATGAATTATTTTAAATTCATTACATTGTTATGCTCTTCATATTTTTAAGTGTTGGTTCTCCCATGCAAAAACTTAGTTATTACAAGTGTCTATAACTCATTGATTTATATATTGACTCGTCTTGTAAAATTGACAGTTATTTATGGGAAGAATGGAAAGATAAGATGAAAGATACATCTGGAGAAGATCTCTCATCAAAATTCTTGAATATACCTTTTCTCTCAATTGCGGTATTACTTGCTTACATTTTCACAATATAATAGATTATACTTTAAGAAATTATCTTTCTTTAAACTTTTTTTTTGTTAAATGAAATATTTTTCAATTTATTTTTTGGAAAATTGATTTCACATGATTTTAAAAACCACTATGAAAATGGACTATTTTTATTGCAAAATTATTTTGAATAGTTATTGAAAAATGCAAGTCTTTTCATTCAATGTAAGATTTAGTTTATCCCATTTATTATTTATATAAGTAGATAAGAGCACTTGGCCATACATTTATTAGTGGAGATTCAAACTCTAACGCCTTGACTTAAAATTACTATACTAAAGAGTTCTCAATTTAAAATAAAAATTAAAAAATAATAAAAAGTTTCTATTATTTATCTATATTTTGTTTTGTTAAATTTTTTTCACTTATAACTTGTTGATGATTATTTGAGTTATTGACGAACGTCTTTCTATTTTCTCTATTTGATGGTCTTTTTACTAATATCTTGTGATTCAATGTCTTTGATAGGTACCACAACAGGAAAACTCATATGATTGTGGCATCTTTTTGCTTCATTACATAGAGCTCTTTCTGACGGAAGCTCCATTTAATTTCAATCCATTGAAACTAACTAAGCTTTCCAAGTTTGTAAGTGGTTTTCATGGTTGACATTTTATAGAATTATTTAAACTGCATAAAAATACGTTTCATAATGCCTTCACCTTATAACACTTTAACATTTTAACCTATCATACTTTGATTTTTTAAGCTCAATTTGGACTGGTTTCCACCTGAAGAGGCTTATCACAAGAGAACACGTATTCGCGAGTTAATCTTTGAACTGAGGAAAAATCATGACTCACATTTCCTTGATAATGGAGACTACCAAAACTTATTAGAATATAATGACAATGTAAATGATGGTCAATGTCATTTAACCAATCGGGAGGCATCAACTTATCACTTTTGCCCAGGAATAGACATGAATTCATCTTTTGATGCTTCTAGTATGGTTTTTAAGGAGCACTTTGAACAAGAGGCTATATTGGAAACTTCATTAGGACAATGGCAATCTTTTGACTCTCGGTCATCTAATTACTGTTTCAATGGTTTAACATTTACAACAGAGGTACGCACCATATTTTTGTCTTCTTAGTACCATTTTTTATAGTTCCATTGTCATGTAATTCTTCCTTTACTAATGTTTCACCAAGATACTATATAGTTTTGAATCCATTACTTTGCTTTTATGATTTTTAATGCTAGTAATAGTTGTCTCCGTAATATTATTCAACTAAATTCAAGTAATAGTTGTCACATTGCTACTAAATTCATAGATAATTTCTACGTCAAAACATAAAAGACCATGATGATATCAATAATCTACTCATCAAAATCATATTCTATATTGTGCAATTAACTATGGCTTGTAAAAATTTTGTTCAGTTTATCCAAACTTAATAAGTAACTTTTGTGATTAGTCAAAACACAAATGGTCTTATTATTTTAATATTACCTAGTTCTTATCACCACACACTTAAATTTATTTTTATTTATTATATTCTATTTGCTCAAACTTTTTGTGAGTTGCAATAGTTTCATCCAAATAAATCACTTTGTAATGATATATATTATTTAGATTAAATAAACACATGATTTATTTTAATAGATCTAGTCACTGGGGGAATGAATGTGATAACATAAACAACAAAAAAGAGCAGTGATACAGTATAAACTCATAATAACTTAACTAATTTATCTGTTTTTTTCTTTTTTTCTCAGGAAGATGTAGATTTTAGAGATCAACTCATGTATATGAGTACACCTCCCAACTACCAGCAAGAGACTGAAATTTCACCTCATACAAGTTGTTCATCGCATAATTCAAATGACGTAGAGATATCAAATATCATGTTTTTTGGCAACAAGAATTGGTATCAAGATTTGTCCTATCAAGGGACACCAACTCTACAATTGAATCAAGTTTCAGATGTTGTAGATAACAAGGTTATCGATGATGATGTTCAGATTATTGACAATTTAAAAGTTGATTCTCTGATGGAGCGACCTGCAAAGAAGAGGCGGCTTATGCATCCACGTTGTTGGGAGTGACAATGTCCTTACTTCTTTTACCTTCACATGAGTTTGAATAAATTTTATAGAATTTTCTTTAGCAACATGTAAATAGTGACAGTGTTACATCTTTTTATTCATCTCTTTGAGAAAAAAACACAATTTTTTTAATCTCCAATACAATCATTTAGATAATAATTATTAGATATCGTCATTCTTCAAGCAAGGTCACGTATATCACACTTTATATACAAAATAGATAATATAATAAGAGGCTTTGATATTATGCCCCAATAACTCTTGCATAAATGACTCTTATATTTCTAACCAATTTGATAATTTTTTAGATTTTTCTTAGTTGATTTTTTCCTAGACATATTTTTTATGTAAATGATGTTTTTCCATGCATGGTGCACGACTTCAAAATCATTTCCATTGAAAAGTTAAAAAAACAGTAATGTTTTTCTTAAATTTTGACATTTTTATTTAAATTTGAGAAGTTAAAATATGCATGGGAGGAAGATATATTAGGGTTTAGATAATTTCTTCTCATATTTTTATAATGCTTAAAAATTTAAATTATATCAATCATAAATATTTTCTTATCAATTTTTATTTCTTCTCTATTTATTATCATCTTTAATGTTTCTGCATAAGAATAATAGTAACAAAAGATTCAATTTATATTTTGATAGCAGTATAACATTAAAATATACATACTTTTGAATAATAGAAATTAATTTACATAAAATTCCGCGTGACTTTAACTTTTGTTTAGGCAAATAAACTAAAACTTTAGCTGATTTTTATTATGTGGTTACGAAAATTGATTTTGTAATTCTAATTTTTGAGTTGAATGTAAAACAAATTTTATTTAGATACACTCATAAAAGTGAGAGGGACAATAAATTTAAAACAAAAACTCATGAAGAGACAAAAACTTCAATTCTAGAGACAAGATCAAGTAGTTTAGGAAACTTAATTTGTTATTTATGAAACCTAAAATTTATCAATAAAAAGACACATACATTACACAATAATGAAACCTAAAGATTAAATGGTATTGAGTTAAAAAAACAAATTAAATTGTATTTGTAGATTTTATCGGGCATCAACTATGTAAGTGGTGCACACAAAAAGTCTCAAAATTATTTTCACCTCAATAAATTACCTTATCAAATTATTGAACTATTACATTACTAGAGATAAATATGAAGGGGGAGTGGAGAAATTTGAGTGGTAAAGGATATCGAAGGAAACTATTGAGGATCCTTTAGTTTTGTCTGTTAATAAAGAGTGAAAATTTAATTCATTAATCTACAATATTTCATCAAACTATAAATCTTCCAATTCTTCTACCACACTAATTCTTAGTAAATGTTTAGAAATAATTAGTCAATTTGATAATATTTATTTGTTCTTTTGAAAACTTACAACGTGGATCACTTGAGTAGGTGATGTAACCTTCACATTATTGATTGTGATTTGTTGGTGTGGTGCTTTGATGCTATCTCATTCTTCTAGTATTATCCTTCTTTGAGTGACAAGGTGTAATTGCAAAGAAACTATAATATTAGAGTGAAATGTATGCAAATAGAAAGTAAATGATTTACTGATCATACTCGGGGGGTGAACCCCTTATTTATAGTTATTTATAGAGTGCATGTACCCATATACACTCCATTCATTTGTAATTTACACAAATAATATTTGATATCATTAAAATATAAACTTGATTTTGTTATTGTAATTGACTCTGAGATTAATAGGCACATTAGGTTCCATGGATGGCCTCAAGGGTATATTGTTAAGGCGTGTCATCTTTCATTATTGAGGTGAACATCTTGGCTCGTATTCAGGGTCGGCCCTGGGCCAGGGCAAGCAGGCCCACAGCACAGGGCCTCAAGAAAATGATGGCCTCAAATTTGGGGGGAGGGGGGGGGGGGGGTAAGATTAAAAAATTATATAGGTTGATTCTTAAGGCTTAGCGGTGCAGTAAATTCTTTTGTAACAAACTGTCAACAGTTCAAGTCTTACCTCCTGCAATATTTTTCAATTATTTTTACAAAAAAACTTCACATGGGTTTTCTTAGTTTTTCTCAAA
Source organism: Vicia villosa (assembly GCF_029867415.1). Lineage (NCBI taxonomy): Eukaryota > Viridiplantae > Streptophyta > Magnoliopsida > Fabales > Fabaceae > Vicia > Vicia villosa. Next base: position 67,619,551 of record NC_081186.1, on the reverse strand, counting down.
TTTTAATTATTATAAAATAACTTGTATATAACTAATTTAGATTTACAATGACATTTTAAATCAAATTTTATTTTCAATATTTTTGGTAACCTTTATAATTTTATTTAATTTATTTTAGTATAAATTTTAAAGACTATTATATGTTATAATTAAATATTTAATAATTGTTCATATAATTAAATGATTTATTATCAAATTTTTATGATAAAATCAAATTCATTATCATTTGTGTTTTGATTTATAACTTTTTCTTTCATAAAAATAAATTTCTTATCTATCTGATAAAAAGTCAGTTTTTTATTAGGGCCCCATTTTTTTATTTGTCCCGGGCCTCTAAAAAGTCGGGACCGGCCCTGCTCGTATTTATTAGGACCTTACTATTGCACAATCTCTTTCTTTTCAATTTCTCTTAGATCTTCTTCAATGATATAAAAACCATTATCTCATTTCATGTTCTCCCATTCACCAACAATAACAACAACGACGACGAGTGCTATCTGTAACACCCTTCTAAACCCCGCGACAATTATTAAAATAATCAGAGTAAACACATGCAACCAAGGGTGCCACAATTAATTTAAACCAAAACGTGTGTCAACTGTCATGCATTATTAGAAACGATTTGTCAGATAACAACATCATGTTTATCACAGTGGAAAATACGCATTACCAAAATCACGGTAATAAAACAAAACCATGAAATAGAGTACATAGTTAAACTCTAAACTATATCGTTCCCCAGTGTTACACTATTAGAGCATGAGTGACACGACACCAACTACCGGATGAATTCTACAAGCTATCCTCACCAAGTAATAAGCCGCTACTTCTCGATCTGAAAATGTCAACATGTAAGGGTGAGTCTCATTCGAATTAATAAGTATAATATAATCATAAGCAATAAAACATCATACAATTATTATTCACCCAATTATCACATGTATTTCAGATTCACAACAGTTAATCAAATAATCATGCCAACAAAACACATCATTGAACATAATACGCAATCCATTCAGTCATACTATACCATTATGCACATGAATGAACTGACTTTATGCATGTGGTACCATACATGGACTAAACCCATCCGACAGATCTATTCATCACCAAGATACAGCCCAACCGGCACAAATTCCACACATGGGAATTATGCCCACCATTTGATCCACAACATCAACGGGATCCATCACCAAAATGCGTATGAATGGATGCACACATATGACATACTTACAACATCACCGATCCGATGAACAACATCGTCTCACATAAGTCTACATAGTTATCACCAACAAGTATGTACATGTATCTTGCATCATTCAAAACAAATTAATCATCATCATACAATCAAAACAATCACCACATGATCATGTTATATTCACATTATCAACATTATAATCACGTTGTCACAACATCACCACTGGATCAAAATGAACAATGTCATCACCAATAACTCACCAAAAGCAACACCGAATGATATATTCGGTTTCAACACCATCCATAATTATATCACACATAATCATGTCAACATGTATTCAATTCTAGCATCATCCTTATTCAATCAACATCTCGATACATACACATTTAAATGATCATTATCAATAAGACACATTCAAATAGTATATATATATTCATCCTAATATATCATGGATATCACATCACTTAACACATCTATGAATATTAGTCACAAGTCATTAATTCATAATGCACACATAAGTAAGTCAAATGTTATCCAATTATTAACATCAAAATTAAACTATTCAAAATAAACCAACTCTATCCTATCATATAGATAATCTCATTAGCTTCCTAACATTTCGAACATCGCATAAAACGGAGTTATGGATCAAAAGTTACGGTCTTTACAAAATTTTCTCAAAATTGAACACCTAGGTCGACGCATGAAAGTTTCTGTCTCCCTCAGGTCTGCTTAGGTCGATGCAAATACTGCTCAGGTCAATGCAAACTGAAGGAAACCAGATTTTTGCCTTTCTGGGTTATTTAGGTCGACGCAGGCTCTGAGTAGGTCGACGCATGCTGCGTTTTATGCAGAATATTGCTGCGATTTTGACATCCTTCCTCTTTCAATTTCAGTCCAATCACACCACAATAATTCCCACACCAAAATATCATCAAGTAACATAACATACTACAATTATAACACATTTTAGAGGTTATCTAACACCAAAACCATTCATCAATTCATCAATTGCATCAAATCAACATAAACAACCTAAATCCCTCAAAACCTAAACATGCAATCGAATCAAATAACAATCCTAATCAGTTCTAATACCCTTGATTGTATAATAATCACTAACCCGAAGAGTCCCCCTTCCCTTAATTCACGGTTGGATTCTATTTCTCTTCGCGTTCTCTCTACGTATTCCTCCATGTTCTTCGTGCCCTAGCTCTCTCCCTTTGCCTCTTCTTAAAACTTTGATCGTACAGAATGAATCCCTCTTTCCTCTTTTCTCTTTTTACCCCTAGGACCCCTAATATGGTCTTCCCATATTGCCCTCACTTACTCTTCACAGATGACCACTCTTACCCTTAATACCTCTAACACTGATATTATATTATTTTACTAATTAAAGTTATTCCACTTATTATTTTAATTATTTTAAAATACACCAAAATTCATCAATACACATAAGCATCACGCAAATCACCACGACATCATATGAATCATCAAGATTTCACATAAGTCATCATAATCTCAAACATCACAGATCATCACAAACCATAATAAGGACTCAACATATCATCACATTATCAATACTTCACAATGACTCATAGATTCACACTAAAATAATTAAATAAATATTTAGTCTAGAATTCAGGGTGTTACAACTCTCCCCCACTTAGAATATTTTCGTCCTCGAAAATTCTCCTGATGTAAACAACTCTAGATACCACTCTCGCGTTCTACTTTCAGACCTCCAAGTTAGGTTTGTTAACACCTCGTCTACCACTCGACCGAATATAATGATATTGCAATAACAATTCGATCAAAAGCACATGATACTCAGTCGACATCTTCCTGACCTAACAACTAACAGATACAGCAACGACTTAACCACACTCCAATGTAACAACATCAACAACAAGGCACATACACAATGGTACCCCTCCTATCTTAGCATGTCAATCACCAACAAAACAACCACAACATCATTCACATCGTCATATCATCTTCAGTATGGCGTCAACATAATCAATCTTTGTAATATTACTCATTATTCCCAATAATCAATAACCAACTAACACAACATCACAACAGTTGTAACAAGTCATTATAACATCACATAGCGTCAATTCGACATCAACATATGTTACGTAATCACAAAGATTCACAACAAACACCATTAGAGCACCATTAGAGTTAGATATCACACCACACAACCTTACAATAACACAACATCACGAGATCAACAACATGCCAATCGAACATATAGGTTAACACCTATCTTGACATGGCACTAACATAAATAATACATAAACCCTCCACTTATCACTCCACTCTGGAATATCCAATGGTTTGCATCAGTCTGCATTAGTCTCACAGGATTCTAATGTTTAACCCTTAACTCCTAACACGTCACACATATAATGAACTATGCCACATCACGCTTCAACTGCGCCAATCTAAACATCAATCCCAAGTTATTGTCCTCATTTTGATTTTCACCAACTACTAGACCTACAAGTCTTACATCTAGCTTCCGACTCTCTTTAATATCCACTAGATAATCATTATTCACTATTGATATTCTCAATCTTCCACTTTGTGGTGTTAGCTTTCATATATACTCAAGTCTCTAAACTGTTCAATGAGTCCTAGCTCTTTCAAATTCATTTCCCAACAGGCTCATACAAAAGGTAAACGACCATTCTCCCGATAAAACATCAATCACTTTACAACCTATCAAGCTAGCAAGACAGGTCTATGCCATCCATAATTTCAATACAAAGACCACCGCTACCAACTCTAAATCATGAGTCGGGTAATTTCTCTCATGCACCTTGAGTTGTCGCGATGCATAAGCCACTACCTGTTGATTCTGCATCAATACACCACCTAATCCCATCAAGGAAGCTTCATAATATACTACAAAATATTCCACCGAATTTGGCAAAATCAGAATAGGAGCACTAGTCAACCCCCTCTTCAACCCTTGAAATCCTTCTTCGCACTTTGAATTCCATATGAACGCTTGGCCCTTTTTTAGTTAACTTAGTTAACGGTAACGCTAACTTCGAGAATACTTCAATAAATTTCCTGTAGTAACCTGCAAGACCAAAAAAACTACGAATCTCTGACACTGACTTTGGGGCTTCCCACTAAGATACCGTTTTTATCTTCATAGGATCAACAACAATACCATTCTTGGAAATCACGTGACCAAGAAAACTAACTGCACTTAACCAAAATTCACACTTCGACAACTTAGCATAAAGTTTCTTCCCTTTCAACAATTTCAATACAACTCCAAGATGTTCCATCAAATCCTCAATCCTCGACAACTGATATTGATTCTCGGTAGTGACCTTATCCAGCTGTCTATAATCCACATACAATCTCACACACGACTTATTTCCCATAATTATACCTGTCAACTTTCAACAAGATCCAACAACTCTATTTATTTCATCCTATCACTTTTATGGTAATATAACCTTAACCAATATGATCACTTCATCCGATCAAGAAATATTATTCATCATCTACAGTGACTAAATAACAACATCACGACAACGAGAGCAAAATCATTATAACGATTACTTACTAGCTTAGCTCACATATATACGCACAACTCCCATCAACCAACAAACATAATACGCTCTTATTAATTCACATCGACTAGTTAGCAACTATTTACATGATGTAACGTCCATCACTCTGTGCACTATTAAGATAGTAAGTTAAGTCTACGCCCTTCAACACGATCTAGTCTACTATCAACAAGAGATTAAGGGTGATCAGTTACTCAATTTACCAATAGATAGCCAACAACCATAATGGAGTATAAACCATCATTGCCAACATTAATAACGTTCTTTTCCAACTTGTACGCAAGCCACCTAAAGAACCATAATTCCACAATTCAATAACTTCCAAAATTACCTGAACAAACTGACACTGACGTCTTGCAGCTACATACTAATATAGCTCTGAAGATAACATCAAGCATAGTTTCTTTGCACTATCACCACACTTCTATTCTTGGAATCATACTCTTCGCATTCCTAACTATGACTCGCAGTTCAAAGGATACCAATAACTCTAACAACTCCTACAATGCTTACAATCATCTCAATAATCCCACGATTAGGTCTACTACAATCCGCCACTTTATCACGCTTAAACATCGACATCCTAAGCAAGGCTACTTAACTGAGAAATTCGCAGTCTACCAATCAACACTGATACATCGCAACTTTCTAAATTCCCTCTCCTAGAAATAACCATCAACTACGTCCAATCATCCTCCTTCAAGACGCTCCAACTTAATTAACAACCCAAGTCTTAAATCCAAGTCACCTTCAATTCGGTAAACAACCAACTCCAACAACACTTGTTTCAATCCCATCTCTGCAAGCAAACAGTTAGAACACACCGAGTACCGACAGTGTTTTACACACATGTCGCATACCAAAGGAAGAATTAATAATAAGACTCTGGTCACAACGAGGGACTATGCTCTGATACCACTATTGTAACACCCTTCTAAACCCCGTGACAATTATTAAAATAATCAGAGTAAACACATGCAACCAAGGGTGCCACAATTAATTTAAACCAAAACGTGTGTCAACTGTCATGCATTATTAGAAACGATTTGTCAGATAACAACATCATGTTTATCACAGTGGAAAATACGCATTACCAAAATCACGGTAATAAAACAAAACCATGAAATAGAGTACATAGTTAAACTCTAAACTATATCGTTCCCCAGTGTTACACTATTAGAGCATGAGTGACACGACACCAACTACCGGATGAACTCTACAAGCTATCCTCACCGAGTAATAAGCCGCTACTTTTCGATCTAAAAACGTCAACATGTAAGGGTGAGTCTCATTTGAATTAATAAGTATTATATATTCATAAGCAATAAAACATCATACAGTTATTATTCACCAAATTATAACATGTATTTCAGATTCATAACAGTTAATCAAATAATCATGCAAACAAAACACATCACTGAACATAATACGCAATCCATTCAGTCATACTATACCATTGTGCACATGAATGAACTGACTCTATGCATGTGGTACCATACATGAGCTAAACTGATCAGTGCATCTTTATGCATATTCTCCTATATTTTTACTTAGGCATTTCTTTACTTTATTTTGATTATTCTTATGTTTTTATATTTTATTTTATTTTTGGTTTAATTTGATTTTCGCACTTTATTTTCAGCATTAGCAGTCTGCACTAAAATGATCATAACTGGAGCTCCGGGAATCCGATTGAGGCGTTCTAATAATCGCCGGAAAGCTAAGAGAAAGAGATACAACTTTCGTGTTGGAGTCAAAGTCAGATTCGGAGCACATTTTTCCAGAATTTCGTTTGAAGCTGCAGGCACTAGTTTTATAAGTTTTTGGTCGTTAGTTTTGGGTCTGGGTGATGTTTGTTTGACCCAGTTGGGTTATGACCCGAATTTCCTTTTGTCTTCTCTTTAGTCTAGGTCTGGCCGTACAACGGAATATCACCATACACTATTCACGATTCATTTTTTGAAACTTTTGGCTTTTATGAACCGTATGGATAGCTAAGTTCTTTAGAGTCAATCTGTTGTAATCGTGTTCCAACGCTTTGAGGTTTATACTTTATCAATTTAATTCGTTTCTCTTTCAATACTAATATATGAATTGCATTTTCTTAATTTGTGTATACATGGAATTGTGTTGATTAAATTCGTAAGATTGCATCCCTAACTTTTATTCGCCGTTATGTCGCTTTGTCGTTAATTCACGTTTGTAATTCGTGTTTGCTTAATTCACGAGGGCTTAATCCGTTTGCTTAATTTGGAATATAGGAATGTCAATCTAGTTTATGTCTTTTGCGCTTGCCAATTGATATAGAAATCGAATAGAGATCGAAGCCGCTTAGGGATTTGGTAAGGTAGAAACCTATGATAAGCCGGAACCGAAAACAGTAGATTGACTTAATTTTATAATCACTTATTTTTAATCGCTTAATTCTTTGTTCCTTAAAATCGATCCTAAAACCAAACCCCTCATTAATTGTTACTGTTAGTTAATATAATACAAGAATCCTTGTGAGAACGATATTCGAGTTGACGTTACCGTCGTTACTACAGTTTTGCAAATTAACTCGTTTTTTATTCGCACGCGACAGCGGATCAAATTGGCGCCGTTTCCGGGGATTCTTGTGAAAATTAACTGATATTAGAGTCTTAGGTTTAGTGTTTGTGCCTTTAGGCCATAGGTTCCTCGCGGTTTCGGCCATAACGCCTTTTTGAGTCGAAAAAAGTTTTTTTTTTTTGGAAATTGAGTTTGATCGATAATCTGTTTTTGCCTACTGGGAGCAAAAAAATTGTGCGATCAATACTCCCTTACTCTAAAGGAATTCGACTCCAAATCGCCAAATTCATCGTTTTTCTATTTTTAATGAATTTTTTACTGTTTTCATAGAGTCGAAAAAATCCAAAAAAATTCCCAAAATTCTTATTTGTCTTAATTAGATTAAATTTAGTGTTTTTATATTTTTATGAATTTATTTTAACCGTTTTTCTTCTTTCTATTTGTTTCTGCCTGTTTGGGACATAATTGGTATTTTTGTGTTTGTTGATAACATGGCTGAACAAAGAACCTTAAGGCAGTTGACTGCCCCTGATGCGAACTTATGCATTGAGTATCCTGATGTTGATGTACCTTTTGAATTGAAATCTGGATTAATACATTTGTTGCCTAGGTTTAATGGTTTTGCAGGTGAGGATCCGCATAAGCATCTGAATGAATTTGAGGTTATGTGTTGTGCACCTTCTGAACCTTCACTAGAGGATATTGTCAAAGAAATGTCTGCAAATAATCTTCAGTATCAACAACAAATAGATTCTACTCTTCAGACTTTGCAAACACAAATTGGACAACTTGCCACTTTATTGAATGCCATGCAGCAAGCTCAAGGATCAAACCAACAACCCTTGGAAGAGCATTCTATTTTTCAAATAGAGTTGCTTTCTGAAAATGTTGATGATACTTGTAATGATTTGTTTGCATATGATTTTCCATCACTGTCTGATTTTGATGATGTTTACTCATGTTCTGATTGTACTGACACTAACATTTGTGTTGTATGTGCTGAGATTGATGTTGCCTTGAAGGGTAACATATTTACTACAGGTGAAGTTCTTATTGATAAAGTTGTTTATGCAGCTGATACTCTTGACATCCTGGCTGCCCCAAGAACTCCTTCCATTGAGCACCCACCTTCCCCCGAGTTGAAACAACTTCCTGAAAATTTGAAATACGCTTATTTAGAGAGTAGTGAAAAACTCCCGGATATAATTTCTTCTAACGTTGATTTTGATTAAGAAAATAAGTTATTGCAGGTTTTGAAGAAGCATAACAAGGTGATTGGGTGGACTTTGATCGAAATTCTCGATATTAGCCCATCTATGATTTTGCATAGGGTCTCAATTGAAGAGGAAGATGAAACAAAAGTAGTGAGACAGCTCCTCAATCTTTTGAACTTTGGTGTTGTAGAAAAGATCACGTGCCCATTCAAAACTTTTATTTATCGAAGATTCTTCTTTGATCCTGGAATAAAAGGCGAAGGCACTAATAAAAATTTCATATTCAATGGACATTACCCAAAGCTACTCCATGAGATCCCCGCTTTGGAAGAAGAAAATGTAGAATATATCTCTCTGGGAAAGGCTGTTTATGTGATCACATATCCTCCTTGACTACTCGGGTGTGTTCTGTCCTTTCTCTCACTCTTATTTTGTAATTATGTCCTTTCATTGAGGACAATGCTTGTTTTAGTGTGGGGGAGGGAATTCTTTGTTTTATTTTGTTTTGTTTTCTTGTTTTGTTTTCAGTTAAAATAAATAAATAAATATGCATCGTTTTGAAAGTTTTAGGCTATAGACTGATTTGAGTCGAGTTTGCGGAGACTTGGGAAAAATTCACAAGATGGGTATCGTTTTAACACCGTAAGTCTCATGCATATGGAAATTGATTTGAATTTTTTATTATGTTTTAGCCTTAAATTCTCATTCTCTGGCAGCTCTTGAGTAGTTTATTTCAGCAGTCGGCACCATCTCTCACACACTTTACGCAGGAAAGCCGATGAATATAAGTGAGTGTTCCAAAAAAAAAGGAAAAAGGGAATGCACCTTCTAAGTTTGGCGACCCTCATTCGGTAACTTAACCCAACGGATGTACAACCTTCAAAAAAAGTTGATAATAAAACTCGTTGTTAGTTGGTTCAGCGGTTTCTGGTGCTGAACTTGGTAGGGAGGATTACGGTCTGATCCCCTGCAACTACAACTGAGTAAACAAAGGGTTATGCCACGTAAGTACCAGAACCCCGTGCAGAAAAGAATCAGAGTCACTAACCGGTCGTCTTGTGATAAGTGCCAAATTGTAGTTATTTTGTGTATAATTTTGTTGCACTTATCTTCTCTTTTTCCTCAATTTAGACGCGTTTTAGTGTATATTACATACAATACGTATACTTTGCTTTTAATCGAGTTTTTGATTCATTTATGTACCGACTAATAGTTTTCTATTCTTTTTGTAGGTATTTGAGCATGTTTGGAGCATTGAGTAATAAAGCTTCAAGGATACAATTTTGTATCAATAAAAAGAGAAGCAATTGAAGAAATAAAAAGTGCAGACTGGTGTGAGTCGCCCGGCGGAGCAATAGGCTCGCCGGGCGAGCGTTGGAAAATTTTGGTCTTTCTTCTGCCTTGGGCCGCCTCTCGTTCGCCGGGCGGAAGAAGAAGGAGTCGCCGGGCGGAACAATTCGTTCGCCCGGCGAAAGTAGATATTTTTGCCACTTAATGACGTGGCAGAGGCTGTGTGGCCAGGAATAAAGGTCCCGCCGGGCGGAGCAATTGGCTCGCCGGGCGAAAGCTGCGGGACAGATTTGTGTATATAGTTTTATATCATTTCATTTTTAGGGTTATGGTTTTGGGAGGCCAATTTTAGGGTTCTCTCAACTCCATCACCTCATTTCTTGTTAGATTAGGAGTAGATAACAACATTGGATCTTGCAATTGGTGGATTGGGGGTGTATTCTTCATCAATTGGTGTTGACAAACCAAGACATGTTTGCTTTCTCTTTCTCTCTTCTCTTTGTAATTTCCATTGTTGGGTTGTTTGTATGTATCTCCTTTGAACTCATGTATATTTGTTGATCATTATGTTGTATAAAGCTTGCTTTCATATCTTTATGGATTATTATCTTGGATTTTTGCTTTGTTGCTAATGTGTTTGAGTCGCTATGGAGACGTAGGGCTCTAATGCTTATCTAGGATAATTATCTATTAACTTAATTGCAGAGATGAATTAGGTTGATAATCACTTAGTGTCAGTGCTTAATGCTTCTGAATGGTCGTGTTTGTCTGAGAGATCGGCATCTACGGGAAGTTCGGATATCTCATGTGTTGTTTAGGTGGTTGAGAGATCGTCACTTAGATAATATTGTGGGTAGTTTTGTTGACATGTGATAACATTGATAGGTTACAAGTTGAGTATGTTCGGTCAATAAGTTTAAGTCTGTGAGAACTAGAACATATTCCAGCTTGACAATTCTATTCTATTAAGGAATGAGTAGTTTTCTTGTTGATACATTTACTCTCTTGTACATTTATAAAACCAAACTCAAGAACGAATTAATTGATCGAATGGCACACATCTCTGTGGACTACGATACGATATAACTATATCACCCGGGAATAATATCCTACTTACTTTTGCTTGCCGCTTTACCGCTTCAGCATCTTGCTATAAGTGTGTGGAGATAACGGGCTTAATGTGATTGCGCCTGAATGAAAAAGAGCAAAAAGGATGAGTAAGTTAGGCTATGGTATAATAATATGATTTGAATTGGTTTGTGTATTTAGGAGACTTATGTCTGCACAATTATGGATTAGTGTTCCTACGATATCCTTAGTGTGCAAGATTAGTACCTGTCGATGCAAACTTACCCGAAGAAGATTTGTAGCCTAGGATGAGTAACTGTTGATGTATTTGTGCTTTCTTTGTTTTATTTTTCATTTTGCTCGGAGTGCAAAAGTTCAAGTATGGGGGAATTTGATCAGTGCATCTTTATGCATATTCTCCTATATTTTTACTTAGGGATTTCTTTACTTTATTTTGATTATTCTTATGTTTTATTATGTTTTTATATTTTATTTTATTTTTGGTTTAATTTGATTTTCGCACTTTATTTTCAGCATTAGCAGTCTGCACTAAAATGATCATAACTGGAGCTCCGGGAATCCGATTGAGGCGTTCTAATAATCGCCGGAAAGCTAAGAGAAAGAGCTACAACTTTCATCTTGGAGTAAAAGTCAGATTCGGAGCACATTTTTCCAGAATTTCGTTTGAAGCTGCATGCAGGCACTAGTTTTAGAAGTTTTGGGTCGTTAGTTTTGGGTCTGGGTGATGTTTGTTTGACCCAGTTGGGTTATGACCCGAATTTACTTTTGTCTTCTCTTTAGTCTAGGTCTGGCCGTACAACGGAATATCACCATACACTATTCACGATTCATTTTCTGAAACTTTTGGCTTTTACGAACCGTATGGATAGCTAAGTTCTTCAAAGTCAATCTGCTGTAATCGTGTTCCAACGCTTTGAGGTTTATACTTTATCAATTTAATTCGTTTCTCTTTCAATACTAATCTATGAATTTCATTTGCTTAATTTGTGTATACATGGAATTGTGTTGATTCAATTCGTAAGATTGCATCCCTAACTTTTATTCGCTGTTACGTCGCTTTGTCGTTAATTCGCGTTTGTAATTCGTGTTTGCTTAATTCACGAGGGCTTAATCCGTTTGCTTAATTTGGAATATAGGAATGTCAATCTAGTTTATGTCTTTTGCGCTTGCCAATTGATATAGAAATCGAATAGAGATCGAAGCCGCTTAGGGATTTGGTAAGGTAGAAACCTATGATAAGCCGGAACCAAAAACAGTAGATTGACTTAATTTTATAATCACTTATTTTTAATGGCTTAATTCTTTGTTCCTTAAAATCGATCCTAAAACCAAACCCCCCATTAATTGTTACTTTTAGTTAATATAATACAAGAATCCTTGTGAGAACGATATTCGAGTTGCCGTTACCGTCGTTACTACAGTTTTGCAAATTAACTCGTTTTTGATTCTCGCGCGACAGCGGATCATAAACCCATCCGTCTGATCTATTCATCACACAGATACAACCCAACTGGCACAAATTCCACACAGTGGAAATTATGCCCACCATTTGATCCACAACATCACCGGGATCCATCACCAAAATGAGTATGAATGGATGCACACATATGACATACTTACAACACCCCTGATCCGATGAACAACATCGTCTCACATAACTCAACATAATTATCACCAACAAGTATGTACATGTATCATGCATCATTCAAAACAAATCAATCATCATCATACGATCAAAACAATCACCACAAGATCACGTTATACACACATTATCAACATTATAATCACGTTGTCACAACATCACCACTAGATCAAAATGAACAGTGTCATCACCAAAAGCAACACCGAATGATATATTCGGTTTCAACACCATCCACAATTATATCACACATAATCATGTCAACATGTATTCAATTCTAGCATCATCCTTATTCAATCCACATCTCGATACACACACATTTAAATGATCATTATCAACAAGACACATTTATATATATATATATATATATATATATATATATATATATATATATATATATATATATATATATATATATATATATATATATATATATATATATATATATATATATATATATATATATGAGGAGGGTTATATTGACTCCAAGAGTAAGTTATAATAACTTACTCCACATCTTGACCATTAATTCTTTTCAATCTAATGGTTAAAAACAATAAGGAATAGTTTTCTCTTTCCACATTTAATGACTTATTATTTTTAACCATTAGATTGAAAATAATTAATGGTCAAGATGTGGAGTAAATTATTATAACTTACTCTTGGAGTCAATATAACCCTCCTCTCTCTCTCTCTCTCTCTCTCTATCTCTCTCTCTCTCTCTCTGTATATATATATATATATATATATATATATATATATATATATATATATATATATATATATATATATATATATAGGAGGGATATTCTTACTCCAAGAGTAAGTTTAAAAGAGTTACTCCACATCTTAACCCTTGATTTTCATTAATCTAACGGTTTTAATTCATCATTTAATCAATTATTTTTGGAAATATAAAAAATCAATTAAAGTCGTTAGATTAGTGAAAATCAATGGTTAAGATTTGGAGTAACTCTTTTACACTTACTATTGGAGTAAGAATATCCCTCCTCATATATATATATATATATATATATATATATATATATATATATATATATATATATATATATATATATATATATATATATATATATATATATATATATATATATATTCATCCCAACATATCATGGATATCACATCATTTAACACATCTATGAATATTAGTCACAAGTCATTAATTCATATATTAATATCAAAATTAAACCATTCAAAATAAGCCAACTTTATCCTATCATATAAATAATCTCATTAGCTTCATAACGTTTCGAACGACGCTTAAAACCAAGTTACGGATCAAAAGTTACGGTCTTTACAAAATTTTCTTAAAATTGAACACCTAGGTCGACGCAAGCTCCTCCCAGGTCGATGAAGGAAAATTTCTGTCTCCCTCGGGTCTGCTTAGGTCGACGCAAATTCTGCTCAGGTCGATGCAAACTGAAGGAAACCAGATTTTTTCCTTTCTGGGTTATTTAGGTCGACGCAGGCTCTGAGTAGGTCGATGCATGCTGCGTTTTATGCAGAATATTGCTGCGATTTTGACATCCTTCCTCTCTCAATTTCAGTCCAATCACACCACAATAATTCCCACACCAAAATATCATCAAGTAACATAACATACTACAATTTTAACACATTTTAGAGATCATCTAACACCAAAACCATTCATCAATTCATCTATTGCATCAAATCAACATAAACAACCTAAATCCCCCAAAACTCAAAACCTAAACATGCAATCGAATCAAATAACAATCCTAATCAGTTTTACTACTCTTGATTGTATAAAAATCACTAACCCGAAGAGTCCCCCCTTACTACTCTAGTGCGGTGTCATTAAAAGTTGCCACTACAAAAATAATACATTTCATGACAAAACTTTCACGTCAGTCATTAAAAATTCGAGGTCACATGACTTGGAATGCGCCATTATTTATTTATTTTTTTAAAAAGATATCTAATTCTCAGTATTTGACAAATCATCTTATCCCTCGGTTTTAGTATAAAATCGAGGGTAAAAAAATTCATGTCACCTAGTGAATGCAGTTTATCTTTTTATTCATGAATCAAATCATCTAATCCTTTGATTTCTCAAATAACCGAGGGAATATATAATCAGATTTTACTATAAAAGTATTCGTTAATAAATTTCTAATATAATCCTAACTTATATGTAACCGCTCCGCTTTAAACTCATATGCATCAGTCTTTTGGATGGATTGCAAGACAGAAAAATCTTCAATGTTCTTCTGTCTTTCTTGAACAAAATATGCTCAAGATATTTCCAACACTATATATCTTGTTCTCTTTCTTGTGAAAACATTTGCTCTAGAAACACTAAAAAATTTGGGGAATTGATCTCTAGGATGGATTGCAAGTGCAGAAAAAAATTCTCATATTTGGAACATACGACTTATCATAACTGTCAAACATAGTTTTGTTGTAAATAATGTATTTTAATATTCTATGTGAACAATGTAATTTTTTTTATAAAACTAAAAACAAAAGTTTATTCACCTGGGTTTTCAACTGAAACCGAGGGGTATGTGGAAAGAAATACCTCTTACCTCGATTTTTCTCATATTCGAGGGGATATTTAAGCGTGTTTATTGAGGATATTCATCGTCCTTAAATAAATCTTAGTCGTCCACTTAATGAGTATCAACGCTCTAGACACTCTCATTAGTGATCCGCGTGAAACATAACAAATATCTATTATAAAGCATTTTGAATATCAAAATTTGTTAATAAAACATATAACATGAAAACTTTAAAGCGTAAAAAAGTTTGGTAAAATTCTTTATGATGGATTGCAAGAGTAGAAAATAAATTGTGTTTAAGGTTTGTGTTTTTCACTGTATATTTATTTTATTTAACTAATCACTTTTTGTTCTATATAAAAAACAAATGAATGCAAAAGTCATTTGAAATAAATTGCACAAAACACTTTCTCTTCCCCAAAATTTTAATGAAACGATGATTCATCATTTGTTCTTACTGACAGTGATGACAATGAATCAAATTCAAAGTTTGTTATATATTTTTACTTTAATATTATATGTAAACAATGTAATATTTTGGGTAAACAATGAATTTATAAATATTCTGTAGTTTGTAACGAGTTTTTTTTTAAATAAAGTTATCTTACCTCTCGGTTTTATGATTAAACCGGGAGCTATGATGCGCTAGTTTTGAAAATAATAAAAGTGTAGATGTTGAGATTCAAATCCATGTGCAGATAACTTTTTTCCTCGGTGTTTTAAAAATCGAGGGGTAAAGTGACAACTTTTCACGATGCCCTTCGTTACCTCACTTCTGTAGTCAAGGTTATATGCATTTCGCGTTCGAGGTGAAATGTGTTTTTTATAGTAGTGTGGCAAGGAAGTTGGCAAGGAAGCATTGTGGCTTACAAGGTTAGTGAAAGATATGGGTGTTGAGTAGAGTGGATTTCAATTGCATTGTGATAGTCAGAATGTTATCTATTTGACAAAGAATCAAGTGTATCATGCTAGGATCAAGCATATTGATGTGAGGTTCCACAAGATCATAGAGTTAGCGGCGTCTAGACAAATATTACTTCAGAAGGTTCACACTTCATAAAATGCAGATGATATGATGACAAAGACAGTCACCAATGACAAGTTCAAACACTGTTTGAATTTGTTACATGTTTCTCAGTGTTATACAAAAACTACACACCCCCGATTGTTAGGATACGACATTATGCAATTTATCTTTATAGGGGTTTAACTAATATTCGACAAGGTAGAGATTGTTAAGTTTGCCTCATAGGTAATGTCAAGTGTGTTTGGCCCAATTGTTTGTTGAGGACGACCGGAGTGTGCGAAGTCCGCGGTACGATTTAGGGGTATTATTCTAATCTGGATCATTAATATCCCTATATAAACTTATAACACTGAAATCCTAATATGAAAAAATTTAGAACAAATCAATAAGATAGAACTATAACTGCTCTATAGTCGTGTTTTTTTTCCAACACAAATAATTTTTAATTAAGAGTTTAAAATTAAAGTTTGTTAATTTTATGAAGTTTACATTTAACTTTACCAACTTTTTGTAATTTCGATAAACAAAGTTTGGCTTAATCTTATTCTAGGATATCAGAAAAACAAACTTCCTAAACAAATTGTTTAGAGTGCACAACAGGTTAGAGATACTTGTTCTAAATTTTACACATACAACATGAAGTTAATATATATATTTGATTTAACTTATATAGAAAGTTATTTCAAGCTTTCATATATAAGAATGAGATTTATTTCTTATTATAGTTTATAGAAAAAATTGTCTTATTAAAATAAACAAACAAATATCGTAATAGATTTTCTAAAAAATAAATAAATTTAAGGCACCCAAATAGTTACCTAAATAATAGCAACGGTTTGAAGAGTTATATTAGAAAACATTGTAATTTGATAAAAAATAACTGCCCTACTTAAAAGTATTTGATAAAGAAATTATTGGAAATAAAATTTTGACTTTTTGAAATATATTATAAAAACATTATCTGAATGAAATTAATATTTACCTAAATTTAAAAGACCAAACTTGAAAATTTTTAATTATATTTAAAACGATTATCATTGTTTAGTAAAAAATGAATTGCAAGATAAAAAGATATAAAAAAATATTTATTTAAAATAAAAATAATAAAAATAAATACAAAGTAATGAATTAATTTCGATTCTTTTAGATCTATTATTTCAAATATACATTGAATACTGAAGTATATATATAAAGACTCGAAAGTGAAGCCATTCATTCACCACTTGTTATTCTTTTTGAGTTCGAATCACTCGTTTAGTTCTTTCAAATTATCGCTCTCAAATCATTGATTATAAAGATGAATCATTTTCCTCCTTCTTGGCTTTCGAAATTTCTCAACTCCGACGATGATGCATTGGATAGCCAGATTATTCCTTCGGGTAAGAAAATTTCATCATAATATTCTTATTTCAAAAATATTAAAAACTGAATTTGTTCTTAAATCTTTCTCCTTCTTCTGAATTTGTTGCAGTATGTCAAGAAAGTATGAGTTATATTTTCTCTCTTTCTTTTTATTGGAATTTCATGAGACAAATACCCACACACTTTTGAATTAATCTTGTGATTGGAATCTTTAAAAACATATAACAAGAAAGTACTGAGTAATTAGACTTAGAGAGATATTAGTAGTGGAAACTGATTTGATAAATATTTTGTTAGATTGAGGTTTATTTAATTTTTTTTGTACAAAGGTTAATTTAATTATTTTAATTGAATGTATTAATGTATAAAAAATATATATTTATCGAAAAATAGATCTATCTAATTTATATATATTTGTTATTATTTTGCAATCTTTTCGGACCAAATTATTTCTGCCCTTATCACATGTCAATCCCAAAATAAATATTGTGTAGTCTTTCCAACTTATTTTCCAATTATTTTCTTGTCAACCATCTCACCTCCTTGTTATTTGTATCGATAAAAAAAATTAATAATTTGATTATGTAATGATAACAATTTATATTTAACCTATGTATACTTCCAATTTCTCATGTAGATAAGATAAATGATTTTACTAGTATTCTTTCCCATGATGTCAACGGAATTGGTGGCAAATTTTTTAACTTAGAGATGGATTTGAACACAATGGAAAACATGGTTGATAACCAAAAAAATTGTGAGTTGGAAGCTGTGAAATTATCAAATTGCCCCACTTGTAAACATTATGATCATCATGAAATACAAAATGTCAATGGTGGTGTAGCTTCATTACCATCAACACAGGTAGAATTCAATGTATTCTAATTTCTATTTGAAAGTTTACATCTTAACCTAGGGGTTTAATTGGTGGCTAATCTATGTTAAATTTTTTTTTTTAGGTTGAATCTATGGACATTAATTCAGAAGTTATGAATAAATACTTGAATGAGAGTATTCCATCTAGTTATATGTATAATATTGCAACAAATAATTCATTTTATGGTAAATCATCTAGATTCTTGATTCTTATCAACTCTTTTTTTTCTTTTCAACTTGCTACACATCAACTTCAAACCTATAAATTTATTTATGTTAAATTTCAGTTTCATCGAATGGTTGTGGACAGAGTTATTGCTCAAACAGTT
The DNA here is from genome assembly GCF_029867415.1 of Vicia villosa. Lineage (NCBI taxonomy): Eukaryota > Viridiplantae > Streptophyta > Magnoliopsida > Fabales > Fabaceae > Vicia > Vicia villosa. The sequence goes on along the minus strand of NC_081186.1, from coordinate 67,600,835 downwards.
CTAACATGGTAATTCTTTTTACCCTCTCATAGATACTCGCAAGATTAATCCCTTTATAAGATTAATTTTGTGATTATGTAATTATGTATTATCTCAAGTCATTCTCTTGTATACCTCAATTAGTATATTATGCATTACAAACTGCATTTCCATTTGATTGAAGGTGAAACTTTGTCAATTCTTTTTGATATATAAATAGCTAGAAAAATAAGCAATAAAATAGTTATACCTTACATAAAGCATTTAACCAAGCACATCCTTTATATATCATAATATTTTTTTTTTTTGTATATTGTGCTAATTCATATATATGTTGACAATTTTTTATGACGTGACTTGTAATTTTATTTAGATTTTTGATGAATTCATCTATCCAAAAGGGGATCCTGATACTGTTTCCATAAATAAGAAAGATGTTGATCTATTACAACCAGAAAGATACATCAATGATACAATTATCGATTTTTACATTCTGTAAGTTTGTATATGCATGTTTTCCTTTTGAAAGTTACATTTTTTAACTCGTATTTTTGCTTTGATTTTTGTTTCTCACTTCATTAATAATGTCTTTTTAAGTATTTTTCATATTTCTTTTCTCTTCTTTGGTTGCATTTAGCTCTTATATTCTTATGTTGAATCATGGTCATTCTTTTTTTTTTGTTTGATTGTTATCCTTTAATTTATTAACATTAAATTCATTCAAATGATTTTTCATAAATGAAATTTAGAGATGAAATTTTTAACCATGTGCAGTGAACTAATAAAGAAAATGTCAAAAAAATCAATATTAGGATAGTGTTTAACATGTAACAAATATAAACAAAAAAGTAATTTGGATTCTAATATATACTGTAATTCAAAAAAATTGATGTAATTATTTTAAAATTTTCAATTTTGACAGATATTTGAAGAATAAAATACAAGAGAAGGAAAAGGCTAGGTTTCACTTTTTCAATAGTTTTTTTTTGAAAGTTGGTTGATATGGACAAAATTACACAAAATATTTGTGACGGAAAATCAGCATTTCTACGTGTTCGTAAATGGACAAGAAAAGTTAAACTATTTGAAAAAGATTATATTTTCATACCAGTGAACTTCAAGTAAGTAACTATCAAATTCTTACTTCTCTTTGATATTTGCAGATGTATTGATGTTTCTTATTAGAATATAATTTCGACCATGATTGCAGTCTTCATTGGAGTTTAATAGTAATCTGTCACCCTGGTGAAGTGGTTAATGTTAATGGTGAGTTTTCAGATTTTTTTAAATCAAATAATTTCTTTTAAATATATTATTTTCTTAGAGATTATGTTACGATTCATATTTCAGATAGAGAGTTGGACAAATCACTTAAGATACCCTATATATTGCACATGGATTCTGTCAAGGGATATCATAATAATCTAAAAGACATTGTACAAAGGTATTTTAAGCTTCTCAACTATGCACATTCAATCCATTTCTCATACCTTTTTTTCTCCAAATTTTTACTGGTTTGTATGTGCTTTTTACATATAAAATGTTTAGTGTTGCACAGACATATGAAAATGTTGGCTTGAAATTAAGCTTATGTTTTACCTTGAAATGAAGAACAAATGAGAAAATGAAGTATTTTAAAGTCATTACATTGTTATGCTCTTCATATTTATAAGCGTTGGTTCTCTCATGCAAAAACTTAGTTATTACAAGTGTCTATTTACCTTTTATTGACATGCATTTTAAATTTATGTTTTTATGCTCTAATTCCTTTGCACTAAACAAAAGGATAATTAGTTTTATAAAATTTCTAGTCCCATAAAATGTTGGCACTATTGTCTCCTAATTATACGACACCTTTTTAAACTTAATAATTAGGATATATATTTTTTGTTGTGCGTGATGTTTTAACTTCCAATTTATATCTTTATACAATGTAAAAACATGCTTTTTTTAATTTTCACACTAGAGTTAAACTTTGAACTGTGAAGTTTGAACTTGTTTCTCTTCTTTATTTAACATTGTTCATTTTGTCAGCTATTTTTTTAGCACTCCATATATTTGTTTGTATTCCCGCTTTAAAAATATAACTCAATGTTTCATATATTGACTCATCTTGTGAAATTGACAGTTATTTGTGGGAAGAATGGAAAGACAAGATGAAGGATACATCTGAAAAAGATCTCTCATCAAGATTCTTAAATATGCCTTTTCTTTCAATTGCGGTATTACTTGCTTACATTTTCACAATATAATAAATTATAGTTTAAGAAAATTATTTTTCTTTAAACTTTTTTTGTTAAATGAAATATTTTTCAATTTATTTTCTAGAAAATTGATTTCACATAATTTTTAAAACCACTATGAAAGTGGATTGTTTTTATTGCAAAATTATTTTGAATAGTTATTGATAAATGTAAGTCTTTTTATTCAATGTAAGATTTGGTTTATCCCATTTATTATTTATATAAGAAAACCAGAGTACTTGGCCATACATTTATTAGTGGAGCTTCAAACTCTAGCACCTTAAGTTAAAATTATTATACTAAAGAATTCTCAATTAAAAATAAAAATTTAAAAAATTAAAAGTTTCTATTATTTATCCATATTTTATTTTGTTGAATTTTTTTTCACTTATAACTTGTTGATGATTAGTTGAGTTATTGACGAATGCTTTCTATTTTTTCCATTTGATGGTCTTTTTACTAATATTTTGTGATTCAATATCCTTGACAGGTACCACAACAGGAAAACTCATATGATTGTGGCCTCTTTTTACTTCATTACTTAGAGCTCTTTCTGGCCGAAGCTCCATTTAATTTCAATCCATTGAAACTAACCAAGCTTCCCAAGTTTGTAAGTGATTTTCATGGTTGACATTTTATAAAATTATTTAAACTGCATAAAAATATTTCTCATAATGCCAAAACATAGTCTATTCTTCACCTTATAACATTTTACTTCATACTTAACTCCTAATGACTCATAAAGTTCTTATATGTATTTAACCTATCATATTTTGACTTTTTTAGCTTAATTTGGACTGGTTTCCACCTGAAGAGGCTTATCACAAGAGAACACTTATTCGCAAATTAATCTTTGAATTGGTGGGAAATCACGGGTCACATGAAAGCTTTTCCCTTGATAATGGGGACTACCAAAACTTGTTAGAATATAATGACAATATGAATGATGGTCAATGTCATTTAATCAATCGAGAGGCATCAACTTATCACTTTTGCCCAAGAATAGACATGAATTCATCTTTTGATGCTTCTAGTGTGGTTTTTAAGGAGCACTTTGAACAAGAGGCTACACTGGAAACTTCATTAAGACAATGGCAATCTTTTGACTCTCGGTTATATAATTAGTGTTCCACTGTACCATTTTTTATCTTCTTTGTACCATTTTTGTATAGTTCCATTGTCATGTAATTCTTCCTTTATTAATGTTTCACCAAGATACTATATGGTTTTGAATCCATTACTTTGCTTTTATGATTTTTATTGCTAGTAATAGTTGTCTCCGTAATATTATTCAACTAAATTCAAGTAATAGTTGTCACATTGCTGCTAAATTCATAGATAATTTCTACGTTAAAACATAAAAGACTATGATGATACCAATAATCTACTCATCAAAGCCATATTTTGTAATTAATTATGATTGTGTAAATTTTTTGTTCATTTATCCAACCTTAATAAATAACTTTTGTGATTAGTCAAAACACAAATGGTCTTATTATTTTAATATTACCTAGTTATTATCACTACACACTTAAATTTTTATTTATTTATTATATTCTATTTGCTCAAAAAATTTGTGAGTTGCATCACTTTCATCCAAATAAATCACCTTGTAATGATATATATTATTTGAATATTTATTATTTGGATTAAATAAACACATAATTTTTTTAATAGAGCTACGTCACTAGGGGAATGAATGTGATAACATAAACAACAAAATAGAGCAATGATAAAGTATAAACTCATAGTAACTTAACTAATTTATCTATTTTTCCTTGTTTTCTCGCAGGAAGATGTAGATTTTAGAGATCAACTTATGTATATGAGTACATCTCCCAACTATCAGCAAGAGACTGAAATTTCACCACAAACAAGTTGTTCATCGCATGATTCAAATGGCGTAGAGATATCAAATATCATGTTTTTTGGCAACAAGAATTGGTATCAAGACTTGTCTTATCAAGGGACACCAACTCTACAATTGAATCAAGTTTCAGATGTTGTAGGTAACAAAGCCATCAATGATGATGTTCAAATTATTAACAATTTAAAATTTGATTCTCTGATGGAGCGACCTGCAGAGAAGAGGCGGCTTATGAATTTGTCTTGGTGGAAGTGATAGAGTCCTGACTTCTTTTACCTTCACATGAGTTTGAATAAATTTATAGAATTTTCTTTAGCAACGTGTAAATAGTGACAATGTAACATCTTTTTATTCAGCTCTTGAGAAAAAAACACAATGTTTTTTATCTCTAACACACTCAATTAGGTAATAATTATTAGATCTCATCATTCTTCAAGCAAGATAGTGTATATCACACTTTATATACAAAATAGATAATATAATAAGAGACTTTGATATTATATGCCCAATAATTCTTACATAAATGACTCTTATATTTCTCACAAATTTGATAAATTTTGAGATTTTTCTTAGTTGATTTATTTCCTAGAAATATTTTTTATGTAAATGATGTTTTCTCTTGCATGGCACAAGATTTCAAAGTCATTTCCATTAAAAAGTTTTTAAAAAAAACTAGTAATATTTTTCTTAAATTTTGACATTTTTATTTGCATTTGAGAAGTTAAAATAATATGCACTGGAGAAAAATATATTAGGGTTTAGAGAAATGTTTCTCATATTTTTATAATACTTGAAAATTTAAATTATATCAATCATAAATATTTTCTTATCATTTTTTATTTCTACTCTATTTATTATCATCTTTTATGTTTCTACATAAGTATTATAGAAACAAAAGATTCAACTTATATTTTGATTACATCATAACATTAAAATAGACATGTTTTTGAATAATTGAAATTGATTTACATAAAATTCAGCATGACTTTAACTTTTGTTTAGGTAGATAAAATATAATTTTAACTAGTTTTTATTATGTGGTTACAAAAATTGATTTTGTAAATCTAATTCTTAATAAAAATGAGTTAAATGTAAAACAAATTTTATTTAGATACACTCATAAAAGTGAGGTGAACAATAAATTTAAAACAAAAACTCATATGTAGAGACAAAAACTTCAAATTGTAATTGCAAGTTAATCAATTATAGTGACAAGATCAAGTAGTTTAGGAAACTTCATTTGTTATTTATGAAACCTAAAGTTTATCAATCAAAAAACACATAAATGATTACACACTAATGAAACCTGAAGTTTAAATTGTATCGAGTTAAAAAATAAATTAAATTGCATTTGTAGATTAATTTTATCAGGCATCAACTATATAAGTGGTGCACACAAAAGTCTCAAAATAATTGTCACCTCAATAAATTTCTTTATCAAATCATTGAACTATTACACTACTAAAGATAAATATGAAGGGGGAGTGGAAAAATTTGTGTGGTGAACGATATCGAGAGAAATTATTAAGGATCCTTAAGTTTTGTCGTTAATAAAGGGTGAATATATGATTCATTAATCTATAATATTTCACCCAACTATAAATCTTCCAATTCTTCTACCACACTAATTCTTAGTAAATGTTTAGAAATAATTGTAGTAAGCATTAGAGGGTTTGGATGACCAAGGCTAAAAGGCGCGTCGGACGGCCGAAATTCACGGCGGCGGCGCTCCCTAATTTGGCGGAAACAGGAGCAAACGTTTCAGGTACACAGGCACAAACTGAAATTCCTAATGGGATGAACACATCGATTGTTGAAACAGTGATTGTGAAGAGTCCGGTGGAGGTTGCGAAATCACCGGAGAAGGAGAAGGTTATGGTGAAGCCTTGGGTGGAAATTATTCAAGGTAATCATAATGCGAATAGGGGAATGAATGTGGGTTTTGTGGCTCTAGAGCTTATTGACGGCAAATAGAAGATTATGATTGAGGAGTGCGATGTGGCGGAGGAATTGAGCTATTGGGAAAATGCGCTAATCCTCTTTGCGCTTGGAGAATCTCTCTCGATGCACGCAGTGAAGAATTTCATGGAGAAAACCTGGAATTTCGTGTCTCTCACAGAGTTATACTTCAATGACTCTAGTTACTTCATTGTCATGTTCAAGAATCATGAGGAACTAAGCCAAGTCATGAAACAAGGACCTTACTTCATCTATGGTAAACCTCTATTCCTGAAATACTGGACTATTGATTTTGAATTGAAAGAGGATTTGCTTCGTGTACTCCCTCTATGGATTACTATGCCAAATTTACCTCTACACCTCTGGGGAGAAAAAAGTTTATCCAAGATTTCTAGTGTTGTGGGAAGACCTATTATGACTGATGAGTGCATAGCAAGGAAGCTGAGAATTTCATATGCAAGGGTGTTGGTGGAAGTAGACATCACCAAACTTGTTAAAAAAGGAGTGACCAAAAAGGATCATAATGGGAGGGAAAGGGAACAGAAAATTGAATATGAATGGAGGCCTAAGTATTGCCAAACATGTTTGAGAATAGGACATGACTGCTTGATCAAATAGGTGAATGGACAACAAAAACCACAATAGAAAGTTTGGAAGCCAACAATAAAGCTTATTGAAAATGTTGTTGAGGAGAAGAAACTTGAAGTTCTAGCTGAAGATTCTATCAAAGAGACTACCAAGCCAAGTACTCGTGATGACTTTGATTAGCTCGAACATAACTGATAAAGCTAAGAAGAAGATCATATTCACTCCTGTCAATGATATGCTTGTCCAAAATGTGTTTACACCCCTTGGGATTGGAGGTATTCCGGAGGTGGGAAGTAGTAATGGTTAATGATTACAACTTGGAATGTCAGGGGCATTAATAAAGAAGCAAGGCATATAAAGGTTAGCTCCTATCTCTCAAATTTTTAAAGTTCCTATTGTTGCCTTATTAGATACCAAAGTAAAACAGAATAATACTAGTAGAATAAGACTGAAGTTTGGTAATTCCTAGTCCTACACTGATAACTATTCCCACCACCTTAATGGTAGGATTTGGGTTATGTAGAAGGATTTTGAGGTGAAAATAAAGGTGATCCAAACTGAAGAGAAATTTATTCATGTGGAGGTTATGAATTTGAATAATAAAATTAAGTATTATGCTACAATTGTATATGCCATGAATCAAAGAGAGAGGAGGAAAAAACTATGTGAACAATTAGATATTATGGGGAAAACTATGAATCTGCCCTGGATAGTGATGGGAGATTACAATAATGTTTTGTCTTTCCAGGACAGGATTGGAGGGAACAATGTTCATATTAATGAGTATAGTGATTTGGCTGCAATGATGCAGAGACATGGATTGTTTGAAGCCCCTACAAAGGGCATCCATTTCACCTGGTCCAACAAGTACACCACTGGTATTATTTACTCAAGAATTTATAGGCTCCTTGGTAATGCTTAATGGTTTCAGCAGTTTCATAATGTGATTGTGGAGGTGTTACATCCTAACATCTCTGATCATTCCCCTATTAGAGTTAGCTAGATGTCTACCCATGCCAAAAGGAGATTCATGTTTAAATTTGTGAACTATGTAACCAAGAAGGAGGGATACCAGGATATTGTTAGAAACAGTCAGGAGCAAAGTATACAGGGAAATGCTGTGCAGAGACTTTGGAGAAAGATAAAGAGATTACAAAGGCCCATAGGGCAACTCCAAAAGAGCCTAAATAACATCCAAATCCAGATTCAACAAGCTAGAACAGAACTCACTGAGGCCCATCAACACTTATTGGCTAACATGTTTGATGTTACAGCTATTGAGCAGGTCAAGAGGAAGACTGGAAAAGTAGTGGAGCTGAACCAAATGGAGGAAAATATCCTTAATCAAAAAGCTAAGGTGGATTGGCTACACCTAGGTAATGTGAATAACTCCTTCTTCCATACAACTTTGAAAGAGAAGAATAAACATAAGAACATGGCTACTTTACTGTCTCTCAAAGGGGAGGTTCTCACTAGTAAGGAAGATATTGCTAAAGATATTTTGGACTTCTATACTCAATTGGTGGGGACTGCTTCCAATAGTTTGAAGGGTATTGATAGTCCTTGCATTAGGAAAGGTAATGTGCTCTCTAGGGAGGATGCTTTGAGTCTTATTAATCCTGTTACTGAGCAGGAGGTGTGGGATGCTCTTAGTAGCATTGGTAATACTAAAGCTCCTAGTTTGGATGGCTTCAACTCTTATTTTCTCAAGAGTTCATGGCAGACTGTGAAACATGATGTTATGGCTGCTATTCAAGAATTTTTCAGGACTAGTACTATGCATAAGGAGATCAACTGTTCCCTGATAACTATCATCCCCAAATCTAATGAAGCCAAAACAATCAAAGATCGAAGACCTATCTCTTGTTGCAGCACTTTCTACAAGATCCTTTCTAAGATTCTGACTAAAAGACTGAGAAGAGTCATAAGTACTATTGCTAATGAGAACCAATCTGCCTTTATTCCTGGCAGAATTATTCATGAAAACATCATGATTGCTCAAGAGTTGGTTAGAGGGTATGGTAGGAAGCATATATCACCTAGGTGTATGATCCAAATGGACATACAAAAGACTTATGACACTGTGGAGTGGTCTGCTTTGAATAATATTATGTATGCTCTAGGATTTCCCCATAAGTTTGTGGAATGGATTATGGCCTGTGTTACAACAGTGTCATACAATTTTTCTCTTAATGGAGAACCAAGTGCTACTCTTAGATCCAAGAGAGGTCTGAGGAAGGGGGATCCTATCTCCCACTTGCTGTTTGTTCTGATTATGGAATACCTCTATAGGGTGTTGCAAACCTTGAAAGATAACCCGGATTTTAACTTTCACCCCAAATGTGAAAGATTAAATAGTCTGAATGTTTGTTTTGCTGATGATATCCTTCTGTTTTCTAGGGCAGGTGTTATTTCCATTAGACTCATTATGAGCAAAGTGAAGGAATTCTCTCAAACTATAGGGCTGAACATGAGTATTCCAAAGAGAAAGATTTACTTTGGAGGGGTGGAAAGTAGAAGCCAGGACCTGTTGAAGCTTGAGACTGGTTTTCAGATTGGGCTTATGCCTTTCAAATACCTAGGTGTTTCCTTGGACAGCAAAAGACTCACTATCAATAACTGCCAGCCCCTTATTGATAAGATGACTTGCAGAATTAAGCATTGGAGTACTAGAATGTTGTCGTATGCTGGTAGACTTCTCTTAGTTAAGAGTGTTCTGTATTCTATTGTAAACTATTGGCTTCAGATATTTCCTCTACCTAAGAAAATTCTGCATCATGTTGAGAGTTTGTGTAGGAGCTTCTTATGGACAGGCACGGATACCGTGAGCAGTAAGGCACCCATCTCTTGGGATCACTTGTGTGATCATATAGCTGCTTGAGGGCTGAACCTTATTGATTTAGGGGTTTGGAACCGGGCATCTTTGGGGAAAATGCTCTGGAATCTTAACACTAAGAAACATAGGATGTGGATTAATTGGGTCAATCACTATTATATGAAACGTGGGGCTGTTGCTGCTAACTACTGCCCGAAGCAGAATGATTCTTGGATTATTAAAGCCATGTTTAAACATAGGGATCTGTTTATGAACTTTGTGGCTTAGAATAATTTTATTATGACAGGTACTTATTGTACTAGGCAGATATACCTAGAGATTAGAGGAGAACGAGACACGGTTCCTTGGAGGAATTTGATTAGAGGAAACTTGGCTAGTCCTGGGGCAATGTTTATATTGTGGATGACATGTCAAAGTAGGCTACATACCAAAGATAGGCTTGCCAAATTTGGCACTCTGACTGATAGGTTATGCATGTTTTGTGGTGATGTAGAAACCTGCGACCACTTGTTCTTTGAATGCAGGATCACGAGCACATTTTGGCATCAGTTGTTGACTTGGAGTCAAAATAATCATTTACCTCAAGAATGGAAGAATGAACTGCAGTGGATAACTAGTCATGCTAAGGGAAAGAGCAACAGAGCGAAACTTCTTAGAGTTTGCATTGCTGAAGTCGTGTACCATGTGTGGACTGTGAGAAACAGTAGAGTTTTCAACCCTACAAACATGGAGCAGCTCAAGTTGCAGAGGGTTATGACCAGATCAAATGTAGGGCGCATATTGATAGAAAACTTGGAGCTTATGTTGATAACATATAGTTTGTTTTTTGCTTTTCTTTGTAATCGGGGGCTTGGATCCGGTTTAGGATCAGCTTGTACTTAAACTGTTTTTTTGGAATATATATATTCTCTTTATTGCTCCAAAAAAAATGTTTAGAAATAATTCATCAATTTGATAATATTTATTTGTTCTTTTGAAAACTTACAAGGTCGATTACCTGAGTAGGTGATGTAACCTTCACATTATTGATTGTGATTTGTTGGTGTGGTGCTTTGATGTTATCTCATTCTTCTAGTATTATCCTTCTTTGAGTGAGGAGGTGTAATTGCAAAGACATTATAATATTAAAGTGAAAAGTATGCAAATAGAAAGTAGGAGAAATGATTTACCGATCATACTTGGGGGTTGAACCCCTTATTTAAAGAGTGCATATACCCATATACACTCCATTCATTTGTAATTTACACAAATAATATTTGATATCATTAAAATATAAGCATGATTTTGTTACTGTAATTGACTCCGAGATTAATAGGCACATTAGGTTTCATGGATGGCCTCAAGGGTATATTGTTGAGGCATGTCATCTTTCATTATTGAGGTGAACACCTTGGCTCGTATTTATTAGGACTTTATTATTGCACATTATGTTCTTTGACTTGTGAACCTCCTTAGTGAACAATCCAAAATATACTTGGGGTGAGCTGCTTATGCCCATGGCATTACACAGCGCCCATAAAATCATAGATATTTTCAATAATTAGTGACGAAATATAAACGTCACTAAAGTTTACTGAGGTATTTTAAAATCCCTCACAAATTACTGAGGTATTTCTTTTCAATGATTTGTGATAGAAATTTAAATTTAGTGATGGATTGGTTTCGTAATAATTTATGACAGAATTTGAAATCCCTCACAAATTATTTGCGACATTGAAATTCGGTACGGATATATGCACGTCGCTAAATCCGTCACTAGATGTTCGGTACGGATATATGCACGTCGCTAAAAAGAGCATGAAACTCATTTGCATCTAAATTTGATAAATTAATGACAATTATCATGTGAGAGATGCTCTCATAACAAAAATAATGTTTAACGGGTTTACCTAAACAAACATCTCAATAAGTAGTTATGAAGAAAGAAAAAGGAGAAAATAATTATGATAGTTGAAAATTATGAATGTAATACAAATATATAGGGTGAATATTGGTTAGAGATAATGGAGATTAGTTTGAGAGAGTGGAGAGTGATTCCTAAAAATTATAGGAGTAGAGATGTAATAATATTTTTATTTAATTAAATAATATATTAAAATAAATTAATATTTAACAACTATGATTATTAAATTGTTTGAAATAAAAACAAATCAATATTGACAAAGAATAAATTAACCTTAGTTTTGGCTCCAAAATTTATTTCAATGACTTAACAACTTTAATTAATAATATATATATATATATATATATATATATATATATATATATATATATATATATATATATATATATATATATATATATATATATATATAATAAAGCATTCTAAATATTAAATTTGTTAATTAAACATATATAATGAAAACTTTAAAGCATAAAAAGTTTGGTAAAAAATTTTATGATGGATTGCAAGAGTAGAAAATAAATTGTGTTTAAGGTTTGTGTTTTTCACTGTATATTATTTTATTTAACTAATTATTTTTTTGTTTTATATTAAAAACAAATGAATGCAAAAGCCATCTGAAATATATTGCACGAAACACTTTCTCTTTCCCAAGATTTTAATGAAACGATGATCCATCATTAGGGGTATTTTTCTAATCTGAAATATAAAGCATTCTGAATATTAAATTTGTTAATGAAACATATAACATGAAAACTTTAAAGCATAAAAAGTTTGGTAAAATTTTTTATGATGGATTGCAAGAGTAGAAAATAAATTGTGTTTAAGGTTTGTGTTTTTCACTGTATATTATTTTATTTAACTAATTATTTTTTTGTTTTATATTAAAAACAAATGAATGCAAAAGCCATCTGAAATATATTGCACGAAACACTTTCTCTTTCCCAAGATTTTAATGAAACGATGATCCATCATTAGGGGTATTTTTCTAATCTGAATTAGTGTATATAACATTGAAATTCTAATGTAAAAAAAATCATAACGAATCAATAAAACCGAACTATAACTACTCTATAGTCGCATACTTTTTCCATCACAAATAATTTTTAATTAAGAGTTTAAATTTAAAGTTTGTTAATTTTATGAAGTTTACATTTAACTTTACCAACTTTTTGCAATTCCGATAAACAAAGTTTGGCTTAATCTTCTTCTAGGATATCAGAAAAACAAACTTCCTAAACAAATTGTTTAGAGTGCACAACAGGTTAGAGATACATGTTCTAAACTTTACACACATACAACATGAAGTTAATATATATATTTGATTTAACTTATATAGAAAGTTATTTCAGCTTCATATATAAGAAGTTATTGCTTCCACCTGATGAAAAAAAACAATTTAAACCGGGTCAGTTACCATCACAAATCATAGTCATGATTTGGAAAAGCAAACCAAAATTTCACTTACAAGAAGTTAGAGTCCATTCCTCATTGCTCCCTCATCACCATTCAATTTAGGAAATGGCAACCTGAAAAGATAGAACGAATTCTATGAAGCATCGACACATGACCTGACACAGATACTAGACACAGGTGTCAGTGTCGTGTCAGAGTCAGACACACATCGATCTAAAGTGTCAGTGTCACATACATTGACTATAAACGGCTAGGGAGCAACCGGATTCGGGAATGTCATAGGTTGCTTACCCTAACCTAAGAGAAGTATCAGAGGAATCATCTTCAAGAGAATGTCCACTATTGCAGCTGCATACATTATTCATGGACTCACATGAGACTATTTCCTGCATGGTAGTAACATCCAAGTCCCCCAAGAGAGGATTTTTTCCCTTAAATAGCATAACCATCTGAGAGAAACCATGGAAATGTCAAAATCAAAGAAAATATCATATGAATATTAAAATGAAACGATGAAATTCTTAGTTCTCATACCTTTTGCTTTAAATTATTGTTCTCCTCTTCTAACTGGACACTCTTTTTTGGCACATGGTCAAACAATGCAAAGAAACTTGTTTATAGAAATAAAATATTCAAATATAGATCTCATAATATTATTATCAGATGAACAACAGTTTCAAACAAACCTTTATCTGAAGTGCACCAATCTCATTCATAATTTTCTTTTCCTGAATTTAAAGATTATATGATTTATCATTAGTATCTTTAGTAATTATAAAGCAATCACACACACAAGAAATCATATATTATACACAGAATTGATCAGGTCCGTTTTTCAGGTCGTGCAAAACAGATGATCGCACAAGATTCAAAATTTGACACGGTTAAACTTCGGCTAAATAAAAATCTCATAAAATATTTATCACTTAAACCGTGAGTAATAAAACAATTATTAAATTTTGCCATAGTTAAACCGTGAATAATCTATATAGAGCCTACAATCCTGATTATATACACATACCTTCATCTCAATCACACGCTTGAGTCCTGTTTCAAGTGTCCTCTCCAATTGCTGCAACCCCTCCATGTTTAACCCTTCAAAATCTTCTCCTTTCAGTCCCCTGGTGAAAATACAAAGAAATAAGAATTTTATGCACAAAACTTAAATATTTTTAATTTTGTGTTTTATCTTAAATTTAATTTTAAATCTTTCAGTTTAAGAAAATTGTGAAACCTTAGTTGTTGGGTTTTATCAGCAAATTCCTTTTGCAATTCAGCTGACAAGCTTTTCTCTACCTGAAATTAAGAAACAAAAATAAATGAAAGATATATATTAGAAAAATATATATTAAACTTAATTGTTTTTAATACTTTACCTGCAATTGTAGAGGTTTGTCCAATTTGTTGTTTTGTTGGGAGTGCTGAGTATACCTTGTAATTATGTCCTTCATACTTTATCAAACCAAAAATAATAATTAGTAAAGATGACAAATATAAGAGGTAAAGGTTAAGCATGATAAAAACTATAAATAAACATGTTGGGAAAGGATGTTAAATTAATAACCCTTACAACATTCCATCATGTTAAAAAACTTAGTGTGAAGTATTAAGTAATGGATTATTTGACTCTTCCAAAGAGTATATTTAGTATGAGGTTGAATTCATTGCTTGTGATTGGTATAGCCAGTAAGTTCTAATACCTTCACTTTTCCTTGGGGTATGATAACTAGTGTGGCTTCCATTATTAACTTGTCGATTAATGGGTCTGAGGCTTCAATAGCTTAGGATGCCTAAATTCCAAAATTGATATTTCAATTTTGAATTCGAGTTATGGTTAATCCAATTTTGTGTAACATGAGGATAACACTTTTGGCGACATCACAAATGCATAACACAGTGCATTATTCTTGTATTGGAAGGAGGGTTTACGCAATCACAAGAAAGTGTAAATGGTACGTGGAATAAGATGGTTTAAGAGATTGAAAAATGGTTAAAGTGGCGTTGGGTGAATCAAGAGGTTTTGAACCCAGGGGTAAATAATCATGGTGGTGGAATGAAAATGTCCTCGGTAAATTTTTAGTAAAAAATGATTGTTTTAAAGAGTGCTCTAGGTGTAAAAACGCCAAAACTTGGGAAAAGTACCAGAAAGCTAAGAATGAGACCAAAAAGACGGTGAGTGAAACAAGATTCCACGATTTTGACGGATTATACTAATATCTAGGAACCAATGAAGGGGAAAAATCTATATATAGGCTTTCTAAGGGAAGAGAAAGAAAGATTAGAGATATGGGTCAAGTCAAGTGTGTTAAAGATGAAGAATGTAGAGTCGGTAAAAAGATATAAAGGGTAAGTGGAAGACGTTTTCTACAACCTATTTAATGAAGGATATGGACTCTAGCATTAAAGAAGAGGATCATAACTATAATTACTACCATCGATTTCAGAAACAAGAGGTAAAGGAAGAGTTGAAAAGAATGAGTAACAGTAAGGCAATTGGACTAGACAACATACATATTAAAGTGTGGAAAATTCTTGGAAATAAAGGTATTAAGTGGCTCACCAAACTCTTTAATGAAATTATGAGGTCTAAGAGCATGTCGAATGAATGTAGAAGAAACACTTTAATTTTAATCTATTAGAACAAAGGGTATATACAAAATTGTGCAAATTATAAGGGGATTAAACTTATGAGTCATACCAAGAAGTTATGAGAATGAGTGATTGAACGGAGATTAAGAAAAAAGACTCAAGTCACTGAAAATCAAATTGGTTTTAAATTTAGAAGTTCGACCATGGAAGCGATTTATTTGTTACGGCGTGTGATGGAGCAATAATAGATGGACCTACAATACCTGCACTTAAATTTTATTGACTTGGAGAAGACATATGATAGAGTGCCTATAGAGATTTTCTAGAAAGCCCTAGAGAAGAAAGAGTTTAGGATTGCACATATTAGACATATCCAAGATATGTATGAAGGAATCTCGACTAGTGTGTGGACTCGGGGTGGAGAGACAGACAATTTTCTCATTACAATTGGTTTGCATCAAGGTTAAACCCTAAGCCCTTACCTTTTTACCTTAATTTTGGATGTACTCACAGAACTCATCCAAGAGCTAGTACAGAGATGCATGATTTTTTCAAATGATATAGTCATTCTTAGAGAGTCGAAGGAGGATTTAGTTGAGAGGTTGGAAACTTGGATACGAGCTTTAGAAGCACATGGTTTTTGCCTAAGCATTAGTAAGACAGAGTATATGGAATGTAAGTTCAACAAAAGAATAAGTGTTTCTAATCTAGAGGTGAAAGTTGGAGACCATATTATCCCTCAAGTCACGTGGTTTAAATATCTTGAGTCTGTAATACAAAATGATGGCCCCTACCTTTTTACCTTAATTTTGGATGTACTCACGAAACTCATCGAAGAGCTAGCACCGAGATGCGTGGTTTTTTCAAATGATAAAGTCATTCTTGGAGAGTCGAAGGAGGATTTCATTGAGAGGTTGAAAACTTGGATACGAGCTTTAGAAACGCTTGGTTTTTGTATAAGAAGAAGTAAGACAGAGTATATGGAATGTAAGTTCAACAAAAGAAGAAGTGTTTCTAATCTAGAGGTGAAAGTTGGAGACTATATTATCCCTCAAGTCACATGGTTTAAATATCTTGGGTCCGTAATACAAAATAATGTAGAAATAGAAAGGGATTTTATTTTATTAGTTTTAGAAATATTTTGCTCAATTGAGAATATAAATCATCAATTAAAATCGTTGGATTAAAAGAAAATATAGGGCTAAGATTTGGAGCAAATCTTTAAACTTACTCTTAAAAAAAATATAATTCATCTCTTATATAATCGAGTTGACTCATGAACCTAACGAGTCGAATTATATATAGTTCAAATTTAGCTCATTTAGTTAGAGAACCTAGTTTTTAGCTCATATTCAACTTATTTGGTTCATGAACCTACTTCAACGATTTAATTATCGAAACAAGTTCCGAACTATTTTTGAGTTGGCTCGGTTCATTGCCAGTCCTATACACCTCAGATGCGACAAGAGTAGTTGCTAAGAAAATGGTAAGCATGATTTGTTTTGCTTATGTTATTTGTTATTTAAATGCTTTGGAAATAATATATGTAAGTTGTTCATGTTGTGTAAGATAAGTTGGTCGAGGAGGCCCGTGAAGGAACATTTGTTTCAAAACCACGACATGATATACTAGTAGATGCTATCAGAACAAATGAGCATGGTGTGCGTGTTTGTGGTGTTGGAAAAGGTGACGGCATGAGGTTATTCTTTGGTTCAGTAACAAAAAGCATCGAAAGCCAGGAATTTCTTGCACAAAGACAAAAGATTGAGAATGTTGAGAAGCAGTTAGAAGAACAAAGGAGGATATGTTTGAAGAGGAGAGGGAAAGACGAAAAAAAGATATGGAAAAGTTTGATAAGTTGGAATAGTTATATTCAACATGTGCTTTGTTTGAGATGTTAGTGTTTTATCATAAATGTATGATATATATTATGCTTATTTTGTTTTATGTTAGAGATTAAGTAACAACATCGAGCAACGTACAAATGAAGATCAACATTATGTTGATGGTGATGATAATGATAATGATGATCACACTCCAAGTAGAAGTGGTGTACGTCGTGCTAGCACCAAAGAAAGTAATTGTTCAGCCCCTTCCCCCTGAATATAACCGCAATGAGTTAATGCCAATGGACCTTAGCGCAAATGAAATCACCATGTTATACTTTAACGTTGCGGTGATGAATGCATCACAACCTCTTCATCTAGAATATTATCCATGTCTGGAGTTCTTCTATTACATTCTTGAAGATGTAAGGGATTTTCTCGGTGGATATAAGTGGTTGGACGTAGCGATATTGCAAGTTTGGAGCACATAAGTATATAATTGTTTATATACATGTCATTATAGAACATTATAATTTTTTTATTTCCTCCCTTAATTTTTTAATTTTTTTAACCATTTAGGTACATTCACGGTGTTTGTATTGAGCTAAATAAATCGAGTACTTATGAAATCTTGGATCCATTTTTTATTCAATGGGAATATAATGATCCAAAATCCATTGAAGAGTACGTGAAAAGACGGTTACATGAGGGAAAAAAAATCCAAAATCCATTTTTTGTAATTGATGTTTATGTATTCTATATTTAGTTTTGTTTTAGCAAATACTAATTATATATATGCTCGTGTTTATTCAGTGATCATTGAAAATTGATCATCATAAAATTTGGGACGAATACAATAACTACACTGTGTGCCTTACATTATAAACTCGATAGGAAAATGAAAGATATTGTTAATCGATAAGTGTATATTACTATTTTCTTTGACATTTTAATTAGTTTATCGTATAATATGTTTAATTCATTTTCAATATACGGTGTTGTGCAACAAGTGAATATCATGCATAATGTTAAAAGAAAGCCCACATGGCTCTTGCCTAATGTAAGTGGCCCGATTACCTGTTTCTTTCATTTACATTCCTGTGTGGTTATATTGATGTAATTATTGCTTAAATTTGTAGAAGAGGAAACTACCAGGGAAATACGAGTGTGGATATTATGTCATGAAACATATGTTAAATATACCCTTGTCGGCACTGTTGATTCATGGGATAAGGTTTATATATTATAAAATGTTTACATATATTATATATAAGTTGACTATTAAATTATTATCATGCATGATATTCACTTTTTTGCTCTTTATTATGTAAATGTTTAACGACGAAACAGCATTCCCCGTTGAGGACTTTGTAGATCTTCGTAAACGTTGGGCGTATATCCACAATGTGCTTAAGGGTTCTGCTGATTGATTTATTGAGATGTGATAATGACTTATATTCTTTATTGATGTGAATATTACTTTTGACTTAAACATATTTTGTGTTTAATGTAAATATTAGTTTTGGCTTTTGATGCACAATGTTAGCTGTTATTTATGCTCTTTATGCATGGTTAACAAAAATATAGGTTGTTTTAAATTCTCTAACATGGTTATAATAGATACAAGTTAAAAAATGAGAAAAATTTGAAAAACACATTATTGCATTTTTAAAACAAAGGAAGTTTTGACAGCGGTTATAACACCTAATTGTAGTTGTATATTGAACACTGACCAGAATAATATAAATTATAAAACGTTGATGTTTAGTATCGAACCTGGGTCCTTTAGGTCTATCACAATGGTTAGATGAACTAACCGTTGTGATGTTGCATGCGCTTTTTAGAATACAACAACGGTCCTAGGACCGTGATTGTAAGTAACACATTTACTACAACACTCTACATAACAACGCCTAGACCGTTAAATAGGTTTTCCGTAGTAGTGTAATATGCTTGATCCTGGGATAATACACATGATTGTTGCTAAATAAATGGCACTCTAACTATCACAATGAAACCCGACTTCACCTTGCTCAACACCTGATTCTCTCACAAATCATGTAAGTTATAAAGCATCTTTGGAAGCTTAAGGTGTTACCATGTACTTTACTTTAGTTGTCGACATGATCCCTAAGGATTGAAAAGATAATTTTCAACAAATAGGTCTTCTCACTAACATAAAGATATAACATGTTGTAGGCCTTATATCATCCATATCACCAGCATATTCTGAATCAACATATCCTACAACTGAATGATCATCATGTTTGCTTCTAAACATGATACCATGACATGTTGTACCATTAAAGTACTTGAAAATCCACTTGAGTGCTTCCCAATGATGTTTTCCCGGTTGGAAATAAACTTACAAACTTGTCTTACAACTTGTGCCAGAGTTGGTTTAGTGCAGACCATAGCATACATTAAACAATCAACAACACTGACATAATTAACCTTTAACATAAAATTAGCTTCTGCATCTTCCTTTGGAGTGACAAGAATATAAAAGAAACATTATCAAGGTTTCTAATCTAAACACAAATGTCATACTCACACCTTCTATAGCCAATCTCAAACACGTATGAATCAAAACGCTAGTACCATTGCCTTGGAGACTCTCTTAAACCTTACAAAGAATTCTTCAATCTACAGACTATCCTGCAATGTCCAGTGTCGCTGAAAACCTTTGACGGCTTTATGTAAATTTTCTTATCTAGATTACCATAAAGAAATATTATCTTCATCTCCATCTGCTCTAAATGCATGTCCCGACTAGCTACCGAGGCTAACAATTGCCTAATAGATGTATGCATGGAGACAGAAGATAAAATCTCATCATAGTCAATCACATTCTATTGTGAGTACCCCTTTTCTATAAGACGAGCCTTGAAATTTCTCCCTTCTTTTTCTATTATTGATAATTTTCTCTTGAACACCCACATACAATCAGTGCCTCTTTTCCCATTAAGAATATGAACAAACTCCCATGTATGATTTTTCTTCAAGAACTTCATCTTCTCCATTATTGCACACATCCACTTATCTTTCTCCTGGCTATCTATAGCCTCTTGAACGGTGAAAGAGTTTCTAGGACTAGGAAGATGTGTACAGGCTACAAAGTATTCATATCAATATTTTTTTGTGGCTTGGTTGAATGATGCTCCCTGGCTCATACAAAAATAAAATCATGTACTCCACATGAAACTTCAGGTCCTTGGTCAATTTCAATATTAGATTCTTGTTTCTATTATGGTTCAGACACTACCTACATATTATTCACTGGTGGCGGATCAACATTCACCTAAACGCCTATTTGCTAGAAGTTTCTCCTTTAGATGCTAAAACTTATGTTGTAACTAACTGCTTCAACATTAATTGCTTGTCAAAAACAACATTTATGTTGATTACCATTTCTTTTTAATCGAATCATATAACTTGAATCCCTTCACACCTCTTTATGTAGCCGAGGAAGACACACTTATTCGACTTTGGATCAAGTTTGGTTTGATCTTTATTAGATATATATATATATATATATATATATATATATATATATATATATATATATATCTAATAAAGATCTATATATATATACACACACACATAAGCTAAACACCTAAAAATCCTTAAATTGTCAAGATTAATAGGAATACTTATCCATACATATTCTACAACCTTCCCCTCCAATGAAGCTTGTGGTGACGTGTTGACTATTAACATAACACGTCGTGTTAACTCCCTTTGCCTAAAAACCTTTGGATAGTCCAACATTTAATAATAGACATCTTGCCCTTCCAGTTAGAGACCTATTCATTCTCTTTGCCACGCCATTTTGTTATGGTGTCTTACGCATTAAGAAATATCTTTGAATACCACATTCTTCACAAAACCTTTTGAAATTCGAATTACTGTACTATGCCACATTATCTAACCGCAAATACTTGATTTTTCTTCATGTTTGATTCTTTACCTCCATCTTCCACAACTTGAATTAGGTAAAGACGTTAAATTTCTAATTTAAGAAATAAACCCAAACTTTTCAAGAAAAATTATCTATTAAAGTCCCAAAATACCTAGAACTACCCAGGGAAACCTCTTTGGTAGCCTCCCACACATTGGAATTCATAGTCTTAAATTTCCTCTATTTCTTGGTTTTCTGGTCTTGAACCGAGCACGACATTCTTTCTCAAGTACAGAATACTTCCACAAATCCATCTTCTAACTATGAACACCCTTATATATTTCCTCTTATAATTTTTCATCCTCCCAAGTTCGCTAAGATGATCCAAGCGCATATTCCAGAGTTTGATTGCATCATTATCAGATTCAACTAATGCAACATCAACTATAACAATGTTTCCCAATAGTTTGTAGATGTTACCTGCAATCCTCCTTGCTCTCATCATAGTCAAGGCACCCTTGCTAACTTCCTTAATGTCTCTATATCCATAAAACCTATAAGAGAATGCATTTTCTTGTCAAGTACCTAGGGAATTCAAGTTCTTCCTTAATTTTAGGATATATCTAACACCATCGAATGTTTTCATACCACCATCGTCCATGTCGATTTTGATTTGCCTCATTCCAATGATAATACATGACTTATCATCACCTAGGTAAACAAATTCAAAATGACCTAAATTTAATGTATTGAACCATTTCAGGTGCGTCGTTATGTGTTAAGAACAACCAAAGTCAAGATTCAACACAATCGTACACTTGCTAGATGAAACACACAACATATCTTCTTCACTGCTAGAATCATCAACTTGAAACACATTTATAAAACTGGATGAGCCATGTTTTTTTTGGACAATCCTTCTTCCAATGATTAATCTTTTTGCAACTATAACACTCAACAATTTTCAAATGGCAAAAGCTAACGTGTGCCCCAAAGTCACAAGTTAATAAACTAGTTATAGAAATATTATCTTGAAATGTGTGCATTCAATTTTTTGAAATTTTAAATATGAATTTATTACACTTACTTTTTTCTAATTATAGTATCCTTAATATGTGCCCTAAGAGCACACGTTAGCATGACCCTTTTCAAATTCTTAGATTTAGACATCTTTTTTCTAGAACCTATTTTACCTTTGCTCCGTCCATGAGCTTGACTCCTCTTCACATACAGAATATTGCCTTGATTTCCTTCCTATACATTTTATTTCCTTTGAAATGAGACAAAGTGTAGCAGTAATCACATCAAAACTGATAATGTTTTTCCCTAGACAAAAGTATTCACTATGTGATCACAAGAATCTGATAATGAGCACAACAAAATAATTATCTTATTTGTGTCATCAATCTTTACCCTAAGCCTCACCATATCAATAATTATGATGATATAAACATTGACATGTTGTTGCAAATCAAATTCTTCCTACATCTTCAAATTGTATAGTCAATACTTCGCGAACAATTTGTTCATCAGCATCTTTGACATATATTGAATCTATAATTAGTCTCAAACCTCCTTCGGCACCGTTAAGTCCAGCATTGATACATCACTTCATCTAAAGCACATAGGAGAATCAATCACGTGACCTTCTCCTTCATCTCTGCCTAATCGGTATCTTCCATGTCGGTTGATTTCGTCTCACATTGTGCCTTCTGTAAACTTTTTTGAGCTAACAAATCCTTAAACCTTATTTTCCATAATCTTAAATTGCTCGCCCTATCAAACCTTGTCGCCTAAAATTTTGCACCGAGCTAATTGTCATCTAATACCAATTGTTAGAACAACACCTAATTTAGAAGATTGCAGAGACGAAATAAAGAAAATGAATATGATTGATATTTAATAATATAGTTCAGACAATAATGTTTACCTCTGCGAATATAGAGCATATATAGCCCCATTTTATTTTTGTGTTGAAATTAAGGTTACAGTCTTACAAACAATATGTAATACTTCAACTTAGTTTACAATACTACTCCTGAATCGTGCAAGTCGTTCCTCATCCCTATCTCTCTTTAGTGTCTTCAAAGAAGAAGAAGGTTTTATGGATAAAGAAATATGAATTTATCTATGGGCTTCCACGTTGTTTTTATAAAAGTTGTTATGTTTGTCTTTTAATTTATTTTATTTTTTCCTATTCCTTAAAGTTCCATCTATAAATTTGAAAGTTATTTTAAGTATTTTTCTGGGAGGGATGGTGAGTAAGTTCATTGTGTGTCTTGGGTTAATTAAAGAACTAGTGAGTTGGGATAAAGAATTTGGAAGTTTAGATTTGAGAAATTTGAAAACTATGATGTTGCGTTTTGTAGTTAATCCAATAAATATGGAATATTGAATGGTGAAATGGTCAAAGGATCCAATAAATACTCAGTTTGATGGAAGGATATTAAGTTGATTTGATGAATGTTGGTAGGATTAGCGCCAATTGGTTTTTTAATACTCTCTATCATGCTTGTCAAGATCTCGATCTAGATCTTAAAATCTTAAGATTTTACGATCTCACTCACCCTCAACGATCCGGGTCTTAAGTAGAATTGCGTGTTGTAGCCAAATTGTGAAAAAAACCAAATAAAATCTTTCATTTTGTGTGATCTTTTCCAGCTTCAGCCGTGATTGGCTGTTTTCCGACCACCACCATTAAAAGGTGAGAAGAATAACAAGATGTATAGGCACAACAATTACAGTTAGGCGGGGATGAATTTGCGCCTTCTAAAAAGAAGTTTTAGATTTAGGGTTTAGAGAATAAACTTCTCACTGGTAAGGTTTGTTTTAACTACTTGACTTATGATAATACTAGTAATTGACCACATATGTCCCTAATGTCTAAACATTAACAAATGTTCAATAAAATCTCAATCATAAATGTCTAAAGAATACGAGAAAGAGTCATTTTCTCACGAATACACTTGCCTACTAACATATATCATGAAAAAATACTTTAAATATATACTATTCTTTTTCATTTTAGTAGGATATAATGATTTTTGTTGTGATCTTATGTTTTACGATTTTGTTATCCCCCTCGATCTTACAAAAATAATTGAGTAGGATCTTTCGATCTTAACTACGATTTTATATTTTACGATCTTGCTATTCTCTCCCGATCTTTGGTAAGATCTTGATCTTGATAACCTTGCTCTCTATACTAGTGTTAGAAATGGTAAGAATGCAAGTTTTGGCCAAATCTAAAGATGTGTTGAGTGATATATATAGTAGACCAAAACAAATTATGTGATAAAGCTATATTATATGATAAAGCTATATTCTATGATAAAGCTATAAATTTAGGGGTTTGCTCAACCCACTTCATGTGTTACTCACGCACTTTAAGGAAATTTCAAAAATAACACTTAATTTTAAATTTTAAAATTAGAACGCACTAAAACACGAAAAAAAAAATCTGGAAATTTGAAATAACCTTCAAAATACTTTGCTAAGCAATTCTAGAGATTGGAATCTGGACGCACATAAAAGATAACATCTAGAATGGAACCATGAACACGTAATTTTCAAACTAATATGAATTCCAAAGTTCGGATTGAATCCAAAGATTGGAATTTGAACGCTTATGTTTAAGTAACTCGCGCCTTTTTCTCTACCTTCACATTTCCATTTATGCAAAATAGCAAAAACATAGAATGCAAAAAGAGGGAACTCAGAAGCGATTATAGAGCAATTTCTCTTTATTTTCAAGCATTGCCATAGCTTTTATCCATATTGAAAATCTAATCCACTATTTATTTGAAACTTCTCTCCATTGCGTTGGTAACTTGCTCATTCTCGTTCTTTTTTTGATTTCACATGCATGCACTGCTGAAATAGATTATAGGTATGATTGGGCTAAAAACCTCCTAGGGCTGAACTAAGTTAATTTCGTTTGCAACTTTCAAGAACAACATCATAATCTATAAGAAGCATGATAAAACTTGTGATGCCATATGATCAAGGCTTTTTCTGACTTGTCCATTGACAATATCATAATAGATATTCCAATTGTCTCAATTTGGTAAGAAAATATCATTATAGGATTTTCTATACTTTTGAATAAAAAAGTTTTGTTTTGGATGAGATTTCATGCCTCATTTTATTATTATCACTTTACAAGAAATAGAGATAATTACTAAAAGAAATTCATCCTTTGGGTATTTTGGATATTGGGTAGTCCTTAAATTTAATGTTATTTTTTATTTATTTATTGAAAAATCTGACCTTATATAAAAAATAAATATATTTAAATTACTTATTCATATTTTATCTTAGAGTTATATGCAGATTTGACCTATAGATTATTTTTTGAGTGATTTAGTTTCACAATATTAAAAACTTAAACAAATGTATTGGATTGGATTGAATTTTCTTTTAAACAAATTCAGTCTAATGGTTAGATTAATAACTAGTAATAGAAGAGTAAATCCAAACTTAAATAGCCAAGTTTTCAAAGCTAGATCTTAAGTTTGAAAGATTTGATTGATGTGATATTACAAGATTTTTTGGCAAGAATTTAGATAAATGATAAGGGATGAAAAGAGTTAATCACAACAATTGTAAACTAAAAATATATTTCTATTTTGATGAAGCATCATACTTACATTACTCACCTCAATTGATGTAGTTGAAATTCATTTGAGTATTTTAGAAAATAAGTATTAGTATTAAAACTCTCTTTCTATTTTAAAAATATATATACACAACTATTTAAAGGAAAAATATACATATCTAAATGTTATGATATAATATTCTATTTCTTTTCACCATTTATATATATTTGATATTCTTTTTTTTTTAATAGACAATCCATCTACATAGTAAATACTGTGTACCTTTGCAGCTAGCCCTATTTTCCAGCAAGTCATATCAGTACTATAAACTCTAAACTATAGCATTATAAACTATTATTACTATTATTATTATTATTATTATTATTATTATTATTATTATTATTATTATTATTATTATTATTATTATTTTTGAAAGACAAAAAGTACAAAATAGTAATGTAATTAATAAACCGTACGTACCTTGAACTGGCATATTCATAGAGTTTCCCAGTTGTTGAGAAAATAATAAGACCAACTTCAGCATCACACAACACTGATAACTCCTCAGCTTTCTTGAAGATCCCTCTTCTTCTCTTTGAAAATGTTACTTGTCTTGCTGTTGCATTATCTATTTTCTTTATCTTTATCTTCTGCCGAGCCATTGATTAATCTTTCTCTACTACATTCAAAATTATTTCATTATTTCATTTCACCTAGCTAATAATAATAATACACTTAAATAAATCATTTAGTTTGATTAAGAAAATGAGATTTATTTCATATATGATGTAAAATAATCAACCTAAATTGACCAAAACCCTAGTTTCAGATCTGGTGAATAGTATATGAAATCATGTATGAGAGGAAATATAAACAAAAAGAGTTATGATTTTGATGAGAAATGAAGGCATAAATAAAGATGTTGTTGCTAATAATAGAAAGAAAAGATGAAAGAATAGAGAGGAAGATAGAAAATGAGAGAAAGAAAAGGAAAGAAAGAGAAAACCTGATTAGAATGGTGTGGCTGAATTTTCAAGAAAGGAAAGGGGGTTTCTTCCCAAATATAGCTAATAAAGAATCTTACTTTCCTTCTTTGTTACTTACATAAATATCTTCTGAAATTTGTACGACATTTTCTTTTGTGCTACCTAAAAGTCTCCAATAATAACTCAATAAGTCAAAAATTATAAATAGTGTTATGAGTTCTTTTTCTTTTAATAACAAATGTATGATAGTACAACTTAGTATATATATTTTTTTAAGGAGAAAGAATAGGTCATATATTTTTTAATATTTTTTAATTTTATTTAATATGATCGTTTGATCAATTCTTTTAACCGTTAAGATTTGATGTAAGTCTTTTAAATTTACAATTGGTGTAATTCTTTTAAATAGCCCATTATTACAAAAAGATTTTTCGTAACATAGTATTACAACACTCTTCCTATTAACTGTGGTAATAACTCGTTTTCATGCTTTTTTTTTGTGTTTACTGAGAGATATTTCACTAATGTCATTGTTAACAACCGTAATGAAATGTACCTGGAGTGAAAGGGTTTGAATCTCAGCACCAATAACTTTCCATTTATCGTGACAAAATTGGCTTGACCTTGTATATCACCATAATTCTTTTAATCAACCGTGGTGTAAAGTGCAATCATTTCATCATAGTTCCTCTTATCTACCATGAAGAAAGGTGTTACATATTTATATATAAGCGAAATTATCTCCCACTTTAGTATATAACAGTCATATCTCTCAAAAGAAAACCCTAATATCTATTTCACTCGTCTCTCTCAAAATAAAATCTTAACATCTATGTCACTCGTCTCACTCGTATTGAAACCCCAAACTTATGTTGAGAACTATTCTTCTTCAAATATTAGGAAATCTCTACCTTACAGGTTTGTCTTAATAATAATTTATGTTTCAAAATCTTTTTACCTATTATTTACGTTTCAATAGTTTGTTTCATAATGTTTGAACTTTCTGCTTGTTTTGACTTGTAGGTATGGATGGGTTAATGAAAAAATTAACGAGGATAAAGCTAAAGTGAGCGCTGTAAACTTATGTGAAAGACCCAGAATTAGATTGACATCCATTCAAAGTTAACACGTGTTTGCTGCTCTCACTTCAGCTTCATCTTCCTTTCATTTTGAATGTCATTATAGGACAGGTATGTTTCTGACACATCTTATGAGTTGATGTTGTTGTTGCTATTAATAACAATTGTATGTTGTTTAAGGCTTGTTGTTGATGAATGTTGTTGTTAATGTTTGTTCAAAAAATGAGTTTATTATATCTTATGTGGCTTTAGTGTTTTTTCAACACCTTATCGGATAACTTTTTAGATTGCATTAAAAAATTATAATATGATAGATAAAGTTATGTTAGAAAACAAGTTACACGTTCAATTCTAGACAAGAATTATTCATCCCATTAATACATCACTTGCTGACAGAAAACACTTTTACCAAAAAAAATGATGTTGAATTAAATTGCAGAAGGTAAAAGAACACAATCAATTATTAACCTAGTTCGGTGCAACGTCACCTACTCTGAGGGCTACCAAGCCAAGAAGGAAATTCACTATGATAATATTATTTCAAAGCCTAAACAGTCTCAGTTTGCAACTTCTCGCCTAATCACTACCTTATGCAACTTCTCCCTAAAACCCTCTAGAATGAGATCTCCCTCTCACTTTCTACAACTAATCACCTCAGTGATTAAAACCAGTTACAGTCCCAGTGACTATATCAAAACAACCAAATAGATATTGCACTTCCAATAAACAATACTTAGTTTTGCTTAAAAGTTTCAACTAAGAACAATACTCAACTCTTTGCTTAAAAGCTCATGAGTGAGAACAATTAGTCTACGTCAATGTATCAGCAGATACATGAGTGATATACAAAGAAAACACAAAGACCTTGATGTACTGTCAAAACCCTAAACCATTATTTGCACCCTCGATTTATTGTTGTGAATGCTTGCTATTTTAGGTTTAGCAAGTCCTTATTTATAGACTATTGCATTATGGGCTTGGACTCTTGAATCAAATCCAATCTTCTCCTTTTTAATCAGCTGCAAGATCTTCACACAAAAATAGGATCAAATCAAATCAAATCAAAGTTTTCTAAATAGTAATGAAGATCCTTTTTATGAAACCAAATCAAATCTCCACTGTCCCTAAAATATCTTTGATTGGTTGCGCTTGTATCAGCGCCAGAATCTTCCAGAATATCATATATTTCAATCAAATCTTCAAGGATTTAAACCAGATGTACTGCCAAGATATTCTGGTATAACATGTCATAATATTTGTCATAACATCTGTTAAAACACATGACAGCAGACCCTGTTACGACAGTTGGTCAAGATGTTACAATATCTTTCTCAACATCAGATAAGAACCATGTTTTAGAAAAATTTATGCCAACCATAAAACCACGGATCTAATCGTTTGAGACACGACAAAGAGTTTTTGCATTATGGATAATTCGAGGAGGACTTTTGTAGAGTTCGAGGTGAGATGAAGAATCTTTTGTTGGTGCAAGCCCTAGAGACCAATTGTTTTATTATATTTTAGTACTTTTATCCAATTATCTACTACTAATAATAATAATAAGACATTTATTTGTTATGTTTATTTTTCCAAAAATAATAAAGTTCCCAGAATAGCTAGTTCATTTAATAAAACATTAAGTTTGACTTAATCATAAGATCTCATTAAACATAAGGATATTATTATTAAAGTATCCATAGTTAAGCTTTATTGTAAAGTGGGATAACATTAAAGTTTTGAGACTATTATGTGAATAGACTAGTGATCAAATCACATGGATCATGGATAAAGAGTTATCAAGTCTTCACATATATGTGAATATTATAAGTAATATCTATACTAGATTGACCCACCATGAGAATACTATATAGAATGTTATGTAAGTGTCATAATTTATTCTCAAGGTGATAGTGGTGTATACCACCCATCGACCTAAAACCACTATGGACCTTAGATGTGTAGTCGAATACTTTATTGTCAATCAAACTCTGTCTGTAAAAGGATGATCATAAATATAGTTAATGGGTACTCTACAAATCATGTTGAGGTACATGAGTGACCTAGATGAAATTTGTTCATCCTTCATTGTGAGGTAAACGTAGTACATTGTAAGGTACGGTTTACTTAAGTGAACTACCAGTACAAAAAACAAGTTAATTTGTAGCATTTATATCAAGGAAGTTTATGTAAACATCTTGTATTTAATTAAAACAATTGAGAATGTACTATAGCATCTTAAAAAATTGGGTTTTCATTTTAAATTTAAGAGGTTGATAATTTCTCACTAATAAGCGTATAATATTTTCATAATACCTCTGAAACACTCCTTCCGAAATATTTCATCAAACCTTTCAAACATTTAAGGACAAATCAATGAGAGATAAAATAAATAAGTGAAACTTGATCCATTATGCAATCTTGTGAAGCACTCGTGTAAATTAGATAAACGTAGTACATTGAAAGCTACAATTTACTTAAGTAAACTGCCACTACAAAAAACAAGTTAATTTATAGCATTTATATCAAGAAAATTTATGTAAACCTATTGTATTAAATTAAAAAAATTGAGAATGTCATGCATAACTCTCTCCAATTTACATAACCTCTAAAACAAAATATCATGGATATCAATTTTCCTTCCTCTTTAGTTCAATTTTGAGACTGAATTTATTTTCTCCTTACCCAAATCAAATCGATTATGTTGCCTCTCATCTTCTTACCCAAATTGAATCAAGTTGTTGTCTCTTTTCTCCTTACCCTAAATGAATAGATTTATCGTCTCTATTATCCCTTCCCATATAGAGTTTCCTATGTTCCTCTCCAAATCTTCAAATCATATTACAATTTTCTCTTTTCACTTGTTTCCAAAATATTACATTGAGACATAGGTTACATTTCTCATTTTTAGGGTTGTGTCTCTTCCACATATTTCTCAATCACTTGTCGAAAGCATTAAAAATATATCTCTCTCTCGTTTCTCCTATTTTCTCCTTTGGTTTTATTTTTATTGAGATTTGTATATTTCGTGTATTATATGTGTAGCGGTGAAAAATTGAGACCGGAGGCCATTGGATTGAACCAGC
Source organism: Vicia villosa (assembly GCF_029867415.1). Taxonomy (NCBI): domain Eukaryota; kingdom Viridiplantae; phylum Streptophyta; class Magnoliopsida; order Fabales; family Fabaceae; genus Vicia; species Vicia villosa. Next base: position 67,569,982 of record NC_081186.1, on the reverse strand, counting down.
TCGTATTTTAATGAAAGTCGCCACTGCACTTTATTGTTTCCAAAGAAAATGGGAAAAAGAGCGAAATAAAATCCAAAGAAGTTTTTAAAATAAAAATAATAAAATCAACAGAGATCTTAGGTTCAGGGGTTGATTATGCAAGAGGAAGGTATTAGCACCCCTCACATTTGTAGTACTCTACAGGAACCTCTTTGAAAATATATATTATTGTTGTTGTTATTATAAAATATTTATGTGTTTTTGTTTAAATAGAGTGGGATGGTGAGAAAAGAAGATTTTAAAAGTGTGATCGGCAAGACATCGCATCTTGTGCCTACATACCCCTTAAGTACAATAGGGAAATTAGAGCATTTGTAGTTCCCCTCAAAAGGAAAGTAAAGAGCCAAATGGAAAAATATTTTTGGGTGTTGAGCTTTACCAATACTCAACTGGTTTTTAAAATGTTAATCTTTACCAATACTTAACAAGTTTTAAAAGGTCCCAAGCTTTACCAATAAAAGGCAAAAGTAATTTAAAAGAGTGGTGGTTGAGATTTAACAATACAAAACCAAAGTTGATTTAAAAGGATTGAGCTTTAACAATACAAAACCATTTTTAAAACAGGGAGAAAATGCTAAGATTTAACAATACTAAGCACAAAATAAAAGAGGAGGAGAAGAGAGTGAGTACCTTGATAATTTTAATCAATACCATTTCCATTTCTTTGGATTTTAGCAACATTTTAAGCAATCATTCATGGTGAATATCTCAAGTAGTGTGTGTGAGACATAGTATGTGTATCATGGATACAATCAAGGGTGAGTATAAACAAAGATATAAATGTATAAACTCAAGCATAAATTGGTTATGAATAAAAGGGATGACATACCTCAAGATCCTTTCATGTATGTATGAATATGATGTGATGATGGATGAATGTCTCATGCAAGTGGGGTTAGTTCAATAATGATATATACAAAGGTGGAAACATAACCAAAGTATATGGTACAAACATATAAATCAACAAGCATATGTACAAGTAGATAAACAATGAGAGATCATGACAATCAAGTTATATAACATGGTATTGCATTGAAATCAAAAGATCAAAGGATCTTGGATCAGGATTTTGATTGTACACTAACCTAAACCTAATCATTTAAAAGTTTAAATAAAAACCCTAAATGAACAACTAAGGGATCATGGTACACTAACCCTAAAACAATCTTTCAAATTTAATCAAGGGACTTGGTGAAAAGATCATTTAAAAAAGGTTTATTTTAAAAAGGGCATTTAAAAGCATAAAAACATCTTTTTTTTTATTTAATTTAACTTGATTAAATAAATAGTATTTTTGGATTTTTAAAATATATTTACGAAATATTCTATATAAATAAGGAGTGTGTAAAAAATCAATCAAAAATAAATTGATTTGCTATTTTAAATAAAATATTAAAGTTGTGAATAAAAACAAAGAAAACAAGTGTTAAAAAACTAGTTTGGCCTCAAGGAGATTTGAACTCATGCCCTAGGAGTTACCAGTTAAAACACTTACCACTGGACCAAAGCGCTACAAGTGATACACAAATACTAGAGTTCCAGTTTTGAAAACTTAACTTTGAAAGTGAAGATCGAAGGGTGGATTAATGGACTTCCATAAGTAGTTTGATGATATGGACAACTTCCTTAGATCTTGAGGATGCTAATTGAATGCTTAGAACACTTGGAGATGGCCTGAATTGTTCTACCCAAATCCAGTTGCAAGTAATAAAAGTTAAAAATAGAGCATGGTGTTTAATGTGTTATAGATGAAATTTTAAGGGTTGGACAGTTTCTATGAAGTGTATGGAAGGTGTTTGGATAGTTGTTTGACACAAAAGTTGCTTAGAACTCAAAATTCACAAGTTCGTACAAGTTGGAATTTTAGAGCTTTAAAGTGGGAGAGTGAAATTGGGATTTTCTGTGTGTTTGAAACAAGAGGCAAGGCCCTTTATTTATAGGCACAATTTGTGTTTTGTGGGGGGGATCAGAGCAATTGGCTGTCTCAATTTCAAATTGTGTAACTTTGCTTCTTGGTGAAGAAATGAGAAAGTTATGGTTTCAATTGTACATGACAAGCTTTAATCACAACTTAGGGAAGCTTTTCCGAGTTTTAGATGGTTGCTTGTTGGGTTTGTGTTAGAGTGTGGCCAGAGGAAACAAGGTAGAGGCTCAATGCAAGAGTTGTTGGTGATTAAAGCCACTTTACAAGAATGGAAGTCTTCATGCTTGAAATGAAATAATTCTTTGGTTTATGATCCAAACACTTGGGCAATGCATCAAATATTTGTGTAAACCTCTAATTATGTATTCAAGGATTTGGTAGGTTTGGCTCATGGTTGCAACTTGGTTCTTCATGAAAATGGACCTATAATTCAAGTATGGAGGTCCAACTTCATCCCTTCGAATCTCTTAGCTCAAAAATTCTATGGAGGAGCTCTTTTACTTTTTGTAAATCCCTAAACATACTTTACAACTTTCATGTTTGGAGTTTTCTCAAATTCTCAAAGGATCTTGATGAAAATTGGCCTCAAAGATCCTTACTTTTAGAGAACAAATCAGCCTTTTGTGAATTTTTTCTAAGTGTTGAAAAAGTCGACAATTTTGTAGCTTCATAACTTAAAATCCATTCATTTGTGGAAACATCTTCACAATCACAAAGTTGTAGATCTTGATTTCCTCTTCAATTGAGGCTTTAGAGCATAAAAAATGGTTAATTATTGAAGAAGTTATGACCTTTCAAAGTTAAGCATAAAACATGCATTTCTTCATGAAAAAGTCAAAACCCTAATCTTTGACTTTTGATTCCTTGATTGATTTTATTGATTTTTCTTGATCAAATGACTTAAATAATCTTATATTCATGATTTTGATTTTCAAAAGTCCATGGTTGACCAAATTTCTCAAAAGACAAAGGTGACCTTGAACAATTGACTTTTTCCAAATGATTTGCATTCTTCTAAGTATCAATTGAATCAAGCTCTTATAGAAAAATGAATGCTATGAGTGGATTTTAATGAGGCATTGGAGATCCTTGAATAATAATTTGAGCCATGGAACCATGCTTTGACCAAAAGTCAACTTCCTCTGAGAATTAGGTCAAAAACCCTAATCTTGTACCAGATGAATTTAAAAGTTGTTGACGTTGATTTGAACCATACTTGGGCTTGGATATTCATGAGAGAAATCACTTGAGCATATTAGAATTCTAGATCCACCTTGTGAGCCTCAAAACCCTAATTTTTCTGAGCTCCTTGATCAGTTATCTATCTTGGGAAACAACCAACAAGCAAACACAATCTTTTTTTGTATATTTTTTTTGTTAGAAAATGATGCATGAATGATAATTTATGATGATGATGATAATGATGATCATGCTCTTGGTGCTCAATGCAAATGAGGTGGGACCTCAGGGTCAAAATTGAGGTACAACAATATGATCATTGGATTTTAGAGTTTTTGCTTCACTCTATGCTCGTATGGTTCCCTTCCATGGCTTTCTTTTCTTATATATTGTGATGTTCTCTTTTTCAAGTTTTATTTAATTAATAAAGTAGAGGGATTGCAATTGCCTTGATTTTTTATTATTTTTAAACTTGTCTATGATGCAAGATAACATGAACAAAGCTTAATTGAATTTGAATACACTACATCACTATCGTGTTTACGAGTTCAATTTAAAGCATGGATGAATCATGGGCTTCAGTAATATTGGTACCTTTATATTTGATTTGGTTATATTCAAGTTGTTCCATTAAATTCGGGAACAATTTGGCCAATTTTAAAACAAAATACCTTTTAGGCTTCATTGAGTTATATGCAAGTTAAGAACTTCATTAAAGGGGTTGGTGTAGGATTTATAAGTGCTCAAAAATATCCAAGGTTATAAATAATTGCTTCAATCAAGGATTCATACACCCAAACAATTGGAAAGTGCATAATTCAGAGAATACCTAAATAAATGTGAAATATCTTGAGGTAAAATACAATTTGAAAGGATTAATCCTAACATTGTTGATTTAAAACAAAATTTAAGTGGTCTTGTTGATATTAGAAACAAGTTAAAGAGATAATTGAAGCATTGTGATGTGATAAATAACAAACTTGTTGCAGAGGTTTCACAATGAAAGGTTGTCATAATAAGTTTGAAAAAGTACGATACTTATTACAAAGAGGCCTTAACCAATACGAATAAAGTTGAAGACGAGTAAATTGATTTAAAAAAAATATTTTCTACCAACAATATTTGTTATCTCAATTATCTTAATGTTTGGTTATTTTTACACCTTTGTGGATACACAATAAGCATTTGTCCATTTTGGTGTTGGATATTAATTATAGATTCTCCTTATTAACTAGTTTGGCTAGTCAAGATTTCAAATACCCCTCCAACCACAAAATGATAGAAATAGTGGTTAGATGATTAATTATCATTTTCCATCTCCAACTGAGGTTAGATGATTAATGTACCTCCAACTGAGGTGTCTAGAAGCATTCTTGTTTGTATTTTTAGCCCACTAATAAAGTGTGTCATTTATTCTATAGCACTCATATTATGATTAGGACACATATAGAATAACAACTTGAATCTTTCCCATGCATCAGAAAATGACTCAGACTCTTCCTGATCAAAAATATAAATTGTGGCTTTTCTCTCCACAAACTAAGCATCAAAGTAATCCCACTCTAAAAATATGTCTTCCAGTTTTTTCCATATCAAAATAGTACTGTTTGGAAGCATTACAACTCATCCTTAGCGCTATCTATCAATGATTGCACATTGAGCATGTCTATAAGAATTTAGCGATATGCTCCCAAGGATCTTTGATTTATTTCCCGTCAAACGGGTTCTTCTTCAAACTTGAAAGTACATAATTCTTAATATCAAAAGTTATAGGATTTGTCGGTTGATATCTTAAGGATAATTGTCCAACATCAATTCTCCTGCAATAATCCTCTAACAGTTGTCATGGCGGAGATGCCATATCTTCTCTTTTTGCTCGTGTTGTTCATTCAATCTTTGGGTCGATCGATATCATCGACGAATCTGAACCTAGCATAAACAAACAAACAATACCTTAGTAGTACTACACTGTAATACCCCATTTTTCCCCTTTATTATTTCCATCTGATGCATAGAAAAAGACAGTAGAAAAAATCAATTATTTTGCATACTCATTTCAGTTTCATCATGTTCATCTTTCATTCAAGAAAAATCATTTTCTGATGAATATATATATATATATATATATATATATATATATATATATATATATATATATATATATATATATATATATATATATATATATATATATATATATATATATATATATATATATATTATGGTTTGTCCATTTATATTTTGCATTCATCCGAAAAAATAAAAAAAAAATATATAGACATATTCATCTTTGCGCATTTTGTCCGATTTTACGATTTAATAATATTTTCTATTCGTTTTACTAATTCTTTTTAGATTTATAATTTTAATTTTTAATTCAATTTAGATTTAAATTGAGTTTTGAATTAAAATTAATAAAATCATTTTGTTTCTTTTTATCATACTATTTTACTATTTGTTTTTTTGTTCTTCTTTTTATTTTATAGGTGCAAATAACAAGTCATGTACAAGTTGCAAGGCCCATTCCTTTTGGTCTAAGCCAAATCTAATTGATCCAAGTCTTCAAAATTAAGCCATGAAAGTTCAATTGTGTGGGGACCATTAACAAATTCCATTCCACGTTTTTTGTACATCTCAGTAGAACAAAATCTTTCACCAAAATTTCAAACACAATTTCACATTTCCATTTATTACAAATTCAAACATTTAAATTCACCAGAAATTTATAACATATTTTTACTACAATTAATCCCATCCTTACATCTCAATTAATCAATGGTCCCAATTGCACAAAGAATATTGTTACCTGCAAAAGCAAACGGCCCAATAGGGAGAAGAAAAGCTCGGTTTGGCTTATAGACTACATTTAGTGGACCGTATTTCATTCTATTATTATAATTAATTTTTTCTTGTTTTGTTATTTAGACCCAGATGCCTTCTAAAAAACCCTAGTATTTACAGTTGTATTGTGAGTATTGCATCCCAATTTTTGACCACTGAGGTCCCACCATATTTCAAAATATTAGGATCATCATCATCATTATCATCATGCATATATCATTTGCTAACCAAAAATATAAAAAATTGTTGCTTGTTGCTTGTGTCCCAAGACAGGAGACTGATCAAAGAAGAGACTGATCAAAGAAGAGACTGGGCAAATTAGGGTTTTAAGACCCACAAGGAAATTCAACATCCTCCTATGATTCAAAGGGTTCTCTCATCAATACCCAAGTCCAAAGATGGCCCTATTCAAGATCAATCACTTCCAAGATCACCTAAGGCCCAAATTAGAGTTTTGACCTAATTCCACTGGAGGGTTGACTTTTAATCAGGACATGGCTCCAAGACTCAAACCACGACTCAAGGCATCCAAATCAACATTATAATCCATTTATATCATTCATTTGGAGATGAGATCTTGATTCATATGGAATCCACAAAACCGCAGTTTCATTTGGAAAAAGTCAATTGTGTGGGTCAACCTTTGACTTTTGAGAAAAATGGTCAACCATGAACTTTTAAGGATTCAAATCATCATCATATGACTATTGAAGACATTTGACCAAGAGAAATCAAGAAAATTCATCAAGAATCTAAAAGTCAACAAAAGTCAAAATTAGGGTTTTTAAGTGATTTTGACCTCATTTTGGGAACTTCAAATTTCACCTACACACTCAAAAATCTCTCAACATGAAAGTTGTAGATCTTAATCAAATAAACAACTTTGTCTCTTTTCATGGTTTCATCAAAAGTGATTATTTTGAGAGATATGGAATTATGAAGATTATGTTCAAAAAAGTTAGAAATTTTGCAAGTGTTTTCACTTTGGATTTTTCCTAACTTCGTGGTCATTTTTCTCCATGATCCCAAAAGAGTTTGAGGAAACTTTTAACAAGTGAATTGAAGTATATATCAAGGACTTTCCAGAGATACCAATAGCATGAAATTCCATGGTTTGAGCTATGAGATATGATTTTGTCAATATGGCTCCATGAACACTTGAAAATGAAGAAGAACATGAAGAACAAAGGTTCAAAACCATTTCAAATCTGAAGGAATCTTATTTACAGCTCCCATAACTTGTTGGAGACACCATAATCAGATGATTTTGAATGCTTTTGAGCTATAATCCAAGTGCTTGAACCATTAACCATTGAACCATTCCATTAATAGCATAAAGATCACACTTCCATTTTGAAAAAGAGGCTTTAGTTCAACCACTCTTGCATTGAGCCTCTAAACATGTTTCTTTTGCAGCAAAATCAAATTAAACACCTCAAGCAAGCCTCCAAAGTTCATAACAAAGTCACACAAGCATGCTTGAAGCCTTGTACCTTCCATTGAAACCATAACTTTCTCATTTCTTCACTAACAAGCAAAAGGGTACAACTATCACATGGGAGCTCAAATTTATGAGATTCCTTCACCCATAAACCCTAATTTATGCCTATAAATATAGAGCATTGCTCTTGGCATAAAACGCACAAGAAATATCCAAGTCATCATATGATCCAAAACTCCATTTTTTGTGTCTTTGCATTTTGAGAGTCATTTTTATTTACAGAAGTTTTGGGTGCAAACCAAGTATCCCAATAGCTTCTAAGCATAATTTGCGAGTTGTTCATCATCTCCACCACCCTCACAAACACCTTAAACCCAGAATCACTCTCAAACCTCCATTAAAGCTTCATAGAGAGCCTTAACCTTCCAAACTTTGTTCCATAAGCTCACTAGCCAAAATAACCATTCAAAAACCTTCACTATACCATATGGAAGCTGTTTGAATCATTCACTTAAAGCTGTAACACTTGGAACATCAAATTCCACTTTTACTTTTTTGTCTTGTAGGTACAATCAAGTTACAGGTTCCAGAAGTTTTAAGGAGCAATTGAGCATTCATTTAGCTTCCTACAACACAAGGAAGTTATCCAGATCAAGAAAGAGCTTCTGTAACACTCCCAGGTTCAGATTGATCTCCATTTTCAGAGGTACCAAACTCAAACTCAAGCTTACTTGTTTGAGCATCATTCTGATCAGTTCTTGTTATCAATTTACTCAGAAATATGTGAGGATCAATAGCCCTAAGGTTTTAGGGCTTAATTTTGAGTCTTAAGGATTTAATTTAAAAAATCATTTTTAGGGTTCTTGAGTGATTTCCAGAAATCCATACGTTTTAGTTTAAATCAATGATTGATACCTATGTGGTTGAATTCTTGTTCGAAAACTGATTTGAATGCATCTTTATTGTGTTAAAATTGGTTAAGATTTGAAGAAGTTTGAATCCCAACCATTGTCGATGTTGTTGTTCTTCCACGAAGAAGATGAACATGGCAGGAGAGAAATTTAAATTATTGGCACATGTTTTATAATATAAAGAATGTTATACATTTGTTTATGAATACATCGTCAATAGCTCAAATGGTAACAAAGTGTGTACATAGCGCGTGTCCCATGTAGGGGTGTAAGCGGATAGAAAAAAACCAATTAAACCGATAGTCCAAACCAAACCAAACCGGAAAAAAAACCGACTATTTTGGTTCGGTTCAAAAACCGAACCAAACCAATAAAAATCGATGTGGTTTGGTTTGGTTGTCGATTTTAATTTTTAAAAACCGTCAAACCGGTGAACCAAACCGATGTTTATATTTATTTATTTAATATTTTATTTACCTCACTATTAAGCCCGAATTTTACATTGGCACAATCCTTATCTATCTTTATTTAAAGAGCCAACAACCAAACCCTAAGTCACACAAACTTGCTCTCATCAAACTATTGCTCTCGCCGGTCTCCGCCGTCGTTCAATTTTGTTCTGACCTTATTCTCCGTATTTCAATATTTTTCTGTTAGTTTTCATAAATGAATAATGATAATAATACTTAGATAGAGTAGTAATATAATGATATTGTTTATTACTTCACGAATTATTCATTATAATATATAATCAGTTCACACTGTTTGATACTATTACTTGCTTCTCTTGTTTTGTTGTTGAGTTTACTATGTCATGGTTGTATTTATAATTTATAAGTACTCCTTTTGTAACACCCCAAATCTACCCGATAAATTATACGGAAAATTAGAGTATAAATTTCAAACACGTTCATTTGAGGTATCACATATTCGTCATTTCAAAAACAGTTACGGCTTATCTGCCTTCACATAGATACATAGCACAAGAATTTAAAACGATAATCAAATCATTACTAAAAATCACTTCGTTTAAATTCAATATTTAACTCGCAGCGGAATCAACAAACTTCATAACTATTCAAATCAAGCCGTAGCATCTTTGCACGGTAATTTTAAGTTACAATTTAAATCAAAACTAAATAAAATTCAGCAATAAAAACAATCGTTTTATCCCCCCGAGTGCTACGTATCAGAGCGACAACCGACTCAACTCACAACAGCTAAAGACTTCATAAAATCACTTCAATCTTTCACTGCTATCTTGAGTACCTGTCCATTTCCCATGGTAGGGAAACATCATTCAGAAAGGGTGAGATATCTATCAATATAAACAAACGCATGATAAACAATATATTAGAATTTAATCATACGAAATTATCACGTTACAGCTTTCAGACTACATTTATAATAACAATTAACCTGAACAGTTATATTAACAAAAATCAATAACAACAACATATTAATAGTTATAACAACTATTTCTCATCTTCCAGACAATACCTGTCACAACACATCATTAGTATAACAATTTATAATTACAACTCCATATTATCACAATTTAACAACAACTCAAGTCACATCACATCACAATTAAATCACACTCATGCCACATACAATGAGACTCTACAACTGCACATGCATGTGGTACCCAGGGCTTCAGCCCCCATCGCCAATTGTCAGTTAAACAGAGGCATCAAGGCATAAGCCTTCGTCACTAATTTGCCAATCTAGGCCGTCGCCAAAAATGCATATGTATATGAATGCAACAAACACACACAACAAACAACATCATCGTCACAAGGCATAAGCCTATATCGTCGCTATACTAATAAATAGAGGTATACGTCGTCACTGAAACATCCTTCAACTTCGCATAAAACAACAACAATTATCACCACAACAACAACTAATTTCATCGAATCAACATGACAGAATCACAACAAATAATCAGGAATAATTTCCTACAAATTTAACCCCCACATATCATTCATCATGAGTCCGGTTATAGAGTTAGAACCCCACCCCTTACCTTGTATTCGGAGTCCGTTCTACAATTCTACCGATCGAAGCCATCTAGCCTTAGCTCCCAACCATTGCCTCTTTTAATCAGAATCAAAAGCTGAAAATTTTCCCAAATATGCAGCCACAGTACGATGATGATATCTCACAACTCAGACCTTATTTTTAAGATCCCAACGGTCCAAAGTTAGATATAGGTGTTGCAAACCTACCCACAAAATTTGGCGACGATCCAACGGTTAACGAATCGGAAATCTTCGATTTAGTGAGACTGCTGCAAGAAAAATGAGAATGAATTTCTCTCCTATTTTCTCTCTTCTCTACAACTTCCCATGACCAATTCCCCAAGAATTTTTCTCTTCTAATTAACCTAATCCTTATCTTAACCTAATTTCATTAAACCTATTGGGCCTAACATTCACACCACACCTTTTACTATTACCATCACTTAATTAAGTCTATATAATAAATCTAGTATTTCTTCAATACTATTTCTACAACTTAATCAATTAATTAATCGACTAATTAATCATAAACACTCATGTCAACAATTCTCAATACTCCACAAATTCAATAATTAAATTCGAAATAATTTGAAAGTATTTAATTAAATAATTAACTAAATACCGGGTGTTACACCTTTCTTTGTAGGTATGATTCTTCATGTTTATTCCTTTAGTTTCATGTTGCTTGAAAACAAATATTTAATCAACTTGTTTCATTTGACAAAAAACACATTGAAATAAACCAATGTCCTACTGTATTTTATTCACAATAATACTTTTCTGATCCATACTATATTTATAATTTATAATTTTAATTACTTGTTAACAATGGAATAATATATGTATTTCTTTCAAGACAACAACCATGTTTAAAAAAATATCATTTTTGATTATATTTCACTTTCTCACTATGAGAGTGGTTCATGTTAATAGGAATTCGTTGTGGTAGTTTTGTGCTTCTGATATTCAAAAATTATAGTAACTTAACTCTGCAGCTTGATAATATAAAAAATATATAATGTTTAACGATAAATTATCTCTATCCAACTTGTGTGTTTATAGGAATTATATAAAAAAATAGATACTAATATATATTATAGCAAGAGTTATATCTATAGTATTTTAGTAACATTTTTGGAACATATATTTCAGTAAACTATAGAAAACAATTTTATAAAAGGTGATCTTACCATTTAGTTGTTTATACTTTTGCGCTTAACTATTTTTGTGTGTGTTATTTTATCAATTTTTTTTGTTATAGGTCATTGAAAATTGATGCAAATGGCAAGTGAAAATGTCATAGGAAGCAACACGCAAGTTGGCTCTTCTGCAGTAAATGGATCGGTCCCTCCTCCTATAAATGTTATTATTCCAACACAAGGAGCACAACAAGAAACTCAAGCTCAAACACCAACACAACTAGGAACAGCTGAATGTACAATTCCAGAAGACACACAGGTACTGAAAAGAAAACCTATTAGGCCCCCTTCTAATGCTTGGTTATACTTCAAAAGAGACAATGATAAGGCTACATGTATCTTCTGTAGCAAAGTTTATGCTTGCAATAGTTCTAAGAATGGAACTACTAACTTGAACAAACATCTTTTGAAGTGTCCTAAAAATCCAAATAAGGAATCTGATAAGAGACAAAAAACAATTTCTCTTGGAAAAGATAATGAAGATGACCCTAATAGCACTGTTAGTTTTAAACTTGTCGAATTTAGTCAAGAATTGACACGAATAGCTCTTGCAAAGATGATAGTTATGGATGAGCTTGCTTTTAAACATGTCAAAAATGAAGAATTTAGGTATTTTGTTAGTGTGGCTTATCCTAGATTTAAAATTCCTACTCGTGTCACTGTTGCTAAAGATTGCATGCTTTTGTATAATTAAGAGAAAGAGAAGTTGAAAAAAATATTGTCTGCAAATAAACAAATGGTTTCTCTTACCACTGATTGTTGGACATCGGTACAAAACAATTGAACTTGATTGTTGGTGATGGGTTGAAAACAATTGATAAATCCATCAGCAAGGTAAGGACTGCATGTAAGTTTGTTAAGTCATCTCCATCTAGATTAGCTTCCTTTAGAAGGTGTGCCCGCGAGTGTAACATATATAGTAAGGCTATGATAGTACTTGATGTGACAACAAGGTGGAACTCCACCTATTTGATGTTAGAAGTTGCTGTCAAATATGAAAAGGCATTTAATCGACTTCGATATCAAGAGAGTCCATTTAGTGTGTTTCTTGCAGGTGAGGGAGTGGATGTTCCTATGAATGTTGATTGGGAACGTGCTCGTGTTTTTGTAAAATTTATTAAGATCTTTTATGATGCAACTATTTCATTTTCTGGTTCAGTGCATGTTATTGTTAATACTTTTTTCAAAAAGTTGTGCGACATTAAGAAGTCATTACATAAATTGTCAAATAGTGAGGATGAAGTATTGAGATCGATGACTACAAATATGCAACTGAAGTTTAATAAGTATTGGGATAGTGATGCTATCAACTATCTGTTGTTTGTGGCTGTTGTCTTAGATCCTCGTTATAAATATGATTATATTGAGTTTTGTTTTAATAAGATGTATGGTAGTGCAAAGGGAAAAGATATGTTGAAAACATTGAAAGAACTTGTCCAAAAATTGTTTGAGTATTATAAGGTTGAATATCCTGCTCCTATTGTGTCTAGTAATGCATCCTCAAGCTATTCTACACAAGGTAACTCAAGTCAATTTGTTGATGAGGATGATGATGATGATGATGATGATGTTGATTGGGATGATGCTTTTAGTTTGAAAATGAAGCAAAAATAGGTTGATGTAAAAAAGAGTGAGTTAGAGAGGTATGTTGGGGCTGAAAATGAAGATTGCAAGGATCCTTCATTTGATATTTTGGGTTGGTGGAAAGGAAAATCTACAAAGTATTATGTTCTTTCTCACATGGCTAGAGATATATTAGCTATACCAGTGTCTACCGTTTCCTCTGAGTCAGCTTTTAGTACAGGTGGTCGGGTTCTTGGTCAATTTTGAAGTTGTTTGAATTCCAATACTGTTGAAGCGTTGATTTGTACCCAAAATTGGATAAGAAAGGCTAAGGTGTTTGAATTACGAGAACAAATGGATGAAGTGCAACAACTTGAAGAAGGTATGGAAATTTAAAGTTTTTTTTATTGTTTACTTTATTAATGACATAGTCAAACTAACCTTTTATGGTTTATGTGTATGTTTTAACTTTTAGAAATTGCTGGAATACGTCTAAATAGTGGCGAGGTTAACAATGAAGGAGGGGAAACATAATGTGAATGAAGTAATCTAAGGTTGAATTTAGTTTTATATGTTCCCATTGGAAATAAATTCAATGTTCTATATTCTAACTTTGTGTTTATTTGAATTTATTTCAGGATGGTGAATTGGTGATTCAAATGAAAAAAGAATTGGAGTTTTATTTTAGTTTTATTTTGTATTTGATATGATGATGAACTTATTTTGGTTGTATTAGTAACCGCTAAGTGTTAACTTTTATATTTGATGGAGAACATATTTTGGTTGTATTAGTCACTTCCGAGTGCTAACTTTTGTTTGTGGTTGTGAACTGATTTTGGTTGTGTTCGCCATTGCCAAGTGCCAAATTTTATATTTGATAGTAAAATTATTTCATAATGCAATAAAAATCATATCATCACTTTGTATGGCTTAATTACAACTTGTAAGTTTTTAGAAAAGTAGAGCATGAAAAAGTTGAAATAGATTATATGAAATGTATTATTTAAAAAAATAATAGTAGAAAATTCACCGAACAACATGATAGTGGAGAAGACACTTATAAATATAATGTTTGAAAAACGTGTTGAAAACCGATCAACCAAACCAAACCAAACTAATTAGTTTGGTTTGGTTTCAATTTTGAAAAACACTTATTATACTTACTTGTTTGTCATTTATGACACATTTTATCACACACACACACTTGAGGTATCCATTCATTGATTGCTTAAGTTGTTTGTTGAAAATCCAAAGGAATGAGAATGGTATTGACTAAAATTGTCAAAGTACTCAACTCTTTTCCAAATCTCTTTTATTTTGTGTTAAAGTATTGTTAAAGCTTTTCACTTGTTAAAAATGGTTTTGTATTGTTAAAGCTCAAATTTTTTAAACCCACCCTTAGTTTTGTATTGTTAAAGCTCAACCACCCTTTTGTTTTGAAACCTTGGAACTAAGAGGAGCATTATTCCCAGTGAAACTACTCTTAGTCCATTGACCTTGTATTGTTAAAGCTTGGTCCCTTTTTATTTGGTTTTGTTTTGTTAAGACTCAACCTCCCCTTTGTTTTAAAACCTTGGTACTAAGAGGAGAACTATTTCTGGTGAAAGTACTCTTAGTCCATTGACCTTGTATTGTTAAAACTTGGACTCTTTTTATTAAAATTGTTAAGTATTGTTAAAGCTTAACGTTTTAAAAATTTGTTGAGTATTGTTAAAGCTCACACCCAAAAACGATTTTTGCCACTTTGCCAACTCAACATCATATACACAGTCACAAGTGTATTTTGTCTATGTTGTTTAGAAGGACAATAGCTGTGAGTTATTTTTGTGGGATGATGAAGTTGGAGAATGCATGAAAGGGAGTAAAATTCAAGATTGTTGCAAGAACTTTGAGATTGCAGATGTTAAATTGGAAAGCACATTCAACAAGTTAGAAAAAGTAAAGCTGAAGGTTGAAGTTCAGAGAAAACTCAATTTCAATCTAAAGATGTCACTTGTGATCTCTTGGATTCTCATTGCAATGTTGTACAAGTTAAAATAGTGTTGTTTGATTTTGATGTATTTAAGAAATAGGTTGTGAGACATTGTAATTGTCAGGCTGGCAATATCATCTACTCATTGTAACTGTTGCTTAATATTAATGATATTTGTTATGTATTGTAAATCTATGGTTATGCTATTTTTGTCATTAGAAACATTTGTGTTGAATTACTCAAAGTAAGGTGACCAGACATATCAAAATGGCATATAACTTGTGCAATTGTCGTTACAAAATGGCACATGATTGCGCATTACTCATTGGCACAATAATTATGCATTAGTCATTACAAAATAGAAGAACATTAGTCATTACAAAGTAGTAGAACATCAGCCATTACAAAATGGGAGAGAAAGTCGTGCATCAATACAAAAGCAAAAACATAAACTTCATCAATTTTTCCTAGCTTTCTTTGCAGCCTTCACTGTAGTCTCTTGTGTCAGGGTTTCACCTTCTTCCTCAGACATCTCAATAGGTTGATTTGGACTTGAACCAGGCCCGATGATTGGTTTTTGAAACCATTTGAGTTTGATCCTCTCACTTGTCCTCTTTCTTAATGGTTTGGCCTTTGCTTTGCCTTTTTAATTTTAGTAGTTGATGAACCTTTGCTTGTTGTTGTATTCACAGCTGTCTCTGAGGTTTTGATGTCAGGTATAGTTGAAATTACCTCATCATATATGTCTCCAAATAGGTCTGACTGCAGCTGTTGACATGAAATTATATTTCAGTTACAACAGTTGAATTAGAAGTCAGTTACAACATATGGATTTTACAAGTCACTTACCTCAGCTGGCTTATCCACATCCGTTTGGTGTTGGTTAAGTGCTTCCTCATCCGGAGCAACTGCATTCACCTGAGTTGGCATATCCACCACAACTGGCTCTTCATTTCTTTTACCTTGATCTGGATCAGTGGTATTCTGCTTGACTTGTTTCTAAAAACAGTTAACAATTAAACAGTCATAATTTACCAAAGTAAACAAACAAAGTGACTAATGTTCCAAACAAAGTGAATGAGGCATAACTTACCTTTCTCTTCAAAGAACCACCTCCAATTTTTTTCTTGAAATTTGCATATAAGTGTCTTAGACACAACCTATGCTCAATCCTCTCAAACATTTCATCAAAAACAGCAACCAGGCCCTGTTTTAGCATACATATATCAGTACATAAACAACATATAAACAGACATGTATTACATAAACAATTAACAAAAAAAATGGAACAAACCTTTTGCTGGTCAGAAATGAAGACATATCTTTTATCCTGCCCAACATCCTCCATTAATAGCTGCATGAACCACCTCCAACTGTCTTTTGTCTCAGTTTCCACAACACCAAAAGCCAAAGGGAAGTATTGGTCATTGGGATCCCTTCCAACAGCAATTAACAATTGACCTCCATATTTGGTTTTCAAGTGGCAACCATCAACTCCAACAATTGGTCTGTAACCCTTCATGAATCCCTGTTTACAACCATCAAAGCAAAATCAAAAAGAGCCAAACCTTGGTTGAATTGATAGGTTTGGTCTCTCAACATTAATCTTCAAGGTATTCCCAGGATTTACCCTATGCAACTCAGCTGCATATCTCCATAGATTTTCATATTTCCTGTCTGCATCTCCTTATACTATCCTCTTTGCTATGAGCTTTGCCTTCCATACCCTAGCCACAGTTATGCCCACTGAGTAGTTTTGTCGTATATCTTGGATAATGTCACAAATCCTAACAGATTCAGATATTCACATCTTCTTCACAACTGCCTTTTCCACCCACCTAGAGTTTGCAGATCTGTTGTCCAAAACCCTAGCACAAGTGTGGCTGCCATGTATGGTCTTTATAGCATACATGTGTTTATGTCACACTTTAGAGCAAAGAATCATAAACCCATATTTAGCCCTAAATTCTACCTTTACCCTGTAATTCTCATTCTTGACAAAAGTACTTTCCCTACCATTTAATACTGACCACTCACTTGTGGCATCTCTAAAAGCATCTAGGGAATTGAATTCCATACCCCACTCAAATTTAAAATCCTTATTCAATGCCTCTCTCCTAAACTTTTCAAAATTGGGCCCCTCTTTATTAGATACATCTGGATCTGAACTGTATAGCTCATCACTTACATATTCATCATCCTCCACTTTATCTTTCATTTTGGTACCATCATCTTCAGCTGCGTTTTTGTTGGAACTATCATCTACATGATTCTTCTTTTTGAATCCATCATATTCCCATTTCTTCTTGTTAGAACATTTCAAGAATCCAGCAAGACCAACATTATCATTAACTGGTTTCACATCAATTACTTCAAACCCATCTGCAATAGTTATGGCTCGTTCATTCTTACTATCATTGAGCCCCTCAATTCCTTCATCATCATATACAACATGATCCCCAACCTCATTCACACACTTAGGAAACCTAACTAATACTTCAAAATCTGTGACAGGATGCTCCAAAAACAATTCCGCTGATGTTTGGGTCGCATAAGCATATGCAGCCAAATCATAACAATCATCGTCCCTCTTAATCTGGAAATGATTTTCATCTATTTCAACAATCTTTGTCCATATTCTGTACATCCCTTCAGTATATCCCCACCCTCTCAACAAGCTATGAACAACAACCATTGACCACTTCTCAAGATGTTGCCCATTAACTATATTAGAAACACCACCTCTATTTATCATAATCCCATCAGACATTCTTACAAATTCCCCTCCATGGTTAAAAACAACATTGAACAGTTGCAAGTTCTGGAAAAAACGCAAACTTTACTTTGATTTATTGGGAGAAAAAAACGCAAACTTTACTATGTTTTTATTGGGAGAAAAAACGCACACTTTACTATGTTTTAGATATACATACCTTTTGCGTGTTCGATGCCTCTCCATCTTCTTCGTGTAGCTCTTCTTTCTTCCCTTTGCTGCCTGGAAATTGCCGATTCTCTTTGCTCATCTTCTTCTTCTCCGCTTTCTGCTTCATCGACATCATCTTCTTCTTCTTCACATGACTCTTCTTCTTCTCCACCACTTTCTTCTTCCCAGAGCTCATCTTCTTCGTCATTTTTGGTAATTTTTCTGCAAAATGCTTGAACCCTAGTTTTTTGAGGTGGTTAAATAAGAAAACGAAGGTAAGACCAAAAAATCTAGGCACAGTCAACATCATATACACAGTCACCAAACATTCAAATGCCAAGTGTGAAGATTCCCTTGCCAACTTAGCATTAGAGGGGATGTGTTTTGGAATCTGGGTTTGTCAATGGGGGATCACAATTTTTTTAAGGGAGGGAAAATCAAAACTCGCTTGTTTGGCAGGGGGTTCATATATTAAACCCTATTATTTATTTGACAATCTCTCAGTCTAATAAACAATATGATAGCATTAAGATTCGATAGTATATGTGAATATCAAATATAAGTCTATCTCTAGAGTTTTTGCTTTTGATATATGATTATCTAGGTCTAAATCGATAGAGTGATTCTTAGAAGAGTTCTAAGTTCACATATCATGTTATAAAATATCAAGATTTTAGGCAAGCATACATGTCTTTAGTCTAAACCTAAGAGCGATTCTCAGTAGCTGAGTAGATTCACAAGCATTATCAATATATAACAAGAATTAGACATATTCAAAATGATCAATATATTTGAATAACTAAAACCAGCAAAACACCATGTTCTTAAGTAATGCATATATGTCATGATAGAGTACAAATTTAACCTCGAAAAAAAGAGAACTTAGCTACTCATAGTGATGGTAGAAATGCATAAGGAGTAAAAGTAGCATGACATTAAATGATTTCTCATTCCTTTGATGAATACACTTAGACATGCATATGGTATGATAAACCCCTCTCTCTCTCTCGTACAATACAATAATACTAACTATAACTAAAAACTATATATCATATGCTGATAGCTAAGTCCTTATATATATATATATATATATATATATATATATATATATATATATATAGAGAGAGAGAGAGAGAGAGAGAGAGAGAGGGCATATCATATGAGAATGACATATATATATATATATATATATATATATATATATATATATATATATATATATATATATATATATAATTCTAAATATGTATTGATTTGCTGAGAAAATGACGTGTCACCAATGAAATAACATTTTGAGCTTTCTTCGCGCTAATGTAATCTTCAAATCCGCTTTTGATCCGCCATTAATTCGTTGAGTGAGATGTGATTTACCCTATAGTTTTCCCTATTCGTTGGGTGAGAATCCCTCAAATTTGATGATTGAGGGATTCTCACCCAACGAATTTGACCTAACTTTGTCCTTCAAGCTTTGGTTTTCTTGATATTTGTTACTAGGCTTTTGATCCTTTTTATTGGCTTTTAATTGATTAAATCGATTACATTCAAAGTGTTATAAACTAGGACCTAGTCACAATTACATCACAATATTCTATATGCATAAACTAGGGGTTTTCAGTGTTACAAAGTGGGCAAGCAAGTGAATAAGTGTGTGGAATCAATAGTGATAAAAAGGTAAATTACACACATCTCAAGTTACATATCATAATCTCAATGCATTAGGTTTCTTTAGGTAATTTATGTAGGTATATAGTTATGCTTTGTTTACTAATTTTCCTAAAGCATTTTGAAGATGTTTTATTTTCCAATAAAATAGGTTCTCTGTTTTTAAATATTAACTCTAATTTTATTTTGAACAGTGATGGTTATATTTGTTCCATGTTTATTATTTTTTTTGTACAAATTTTTTCTTGTTGTTAAAAATTTGGGTGTTACAAAATGGGTTGAAAAAAAATTACAAAATTAAATTATTTAATTTTAAAAAATAAGAGGTGAAATTCCCCATGTTAGTGAATGAACAACATGGTTTGGAAAAATTAAACCTGTGGGAGTTGGCCTATTGGTGAAGACTTAGGACCCGAGAGTTTCAAGATCTCAAGTTTGAATCCTATTAGATGCAAACAAACCCTTTATTAGCGAGTCCATACAGAGCTTAACTATGACTTTAAATCTCCCCTGCCCACCCACCCGCTAGTGGACGATATTTTTCCCCTAAGATTAGTCAGTCTCATGGCCAGATACTAAGTTCTTAAAAAAAATTAAAACATAAAAAACTTATGTAGCTCCTAGGTTGCCCTTTGTATTTAGGGCTGTTTTGTTGATGTCTTTGTTGTTTATTAGTATGTCATTAAGCTCCTCGCATTGTTATGCCTTAGCATTAAGTTTGAGTAACATTTACCACGCATGAAAAAAATTGTTAGCATTAAGTTTGAGTAGCATTTATTGTGTATTTACTGATGAAATTCAATAATGAATTAATGTAAACATGAATTACAACATGTGTTGGAGTATGGGTGGAGGTTGGAAGGCATACTGGGCATACTCTTGTTATACGTTCTTGAATTGGCACAATAAAGAGATGGATGATGAAAGCGCAAGCATCATGTAAAAGAAACCAATAGAGTTGCAGTTAATTATATGGAATCCTCCTCAAAAGGGTTTGGTGAAGTTGAACACTGATGGAACTCAAAAGGATGATGACAATGTTGTTTGTGATGGAGTTGTTAGAGGAGATGAAGGTGAATGACTAGGTGGTTTTGCCAAGAAATTAGGTATTTGTAGTGCTTATATTGCAGAACTTTGTGGACTCCATGAATGACTATATTTAACTAGAAGATTGGGATTCAAAAAGGTACAAGTCAATGCGGACTCTTGGCTAGTTTTTAATGTTATCAATAATAAACATGTCAATATTTCCACGAGAAAAGCCATTCTAGGAAGAATCAGGTCCTTAATTGATCATGATTGGAAGGTGGTTATTAATCATGTCTATCGAGAAGCTAATTACTACGCATATGCTCTAGCTAGTAATGGTTTGTTTTTATTTGATATCATGTTGGTGTTTGATTTGTTCCTGACTCACATAAGGCACTTGTTTGACGTTGATTTGCTGGGGATTGCTACCCTCGTTTAGTTTTGGTGTACTCGTTGTTTATTTTAGGCTTTTACCTTTTTGTTATCCAAAAAAATATTGTCCTAGTGAACCTCATGCGAATCAAATCACACCTCATTGGTGAATTCATTACTTCAAAAAACATATTTAACCTCAGATGCGAAAGGGTTTTAACCTCGGCTACATAGGCAAGATAACAAAAAGTGTCATGAAAGCTTTCCACTTTACCCCTTGGTTATTCAGAAATCGATGGGATAGTTGAAAAGGTCATTGGTTCAATCTCCACCAACAATATTTTTATATTTTCAAAATTAGTGCCACATACCTCTCGGTTTCTGTCCAAAAATCGAAAGAAAAAGATATATTTTAAAAAAAAAACAAAATACATTGTTTACAGAGGATATTAAATCACATTGTTTACACGTAAATTAAAATACAAACTTTCAATTTACAAATACAAATTTTTGACAAATCTGATTCATCGTCATCACTTTGAATAAATCCAAATTTTGTTGCATACACATTGCTTTTCAAGTTCAATGGTTTTGTATTAATCCAATTTCTGAAATAACATAAAAAAAAGTAAGATACATAACATAAAATTCCATTTCATTTAAAAGATAAGATATTACGTAAGAACACCAACTTCAATTCAATTTTTTCCTGCACTTGCTATCCATCCTAGAGAAAAATGTTGCATACATATTGCTTCTTTAATGGAAATTATGGTGGTGTTCACGTTCTTATTGGATGTAAAGCGTTTCACAAGATAACGTCCAATATATGGAGTGTTGGTGTTTGCATTCTTATTGGTGTAGAGGTTTTCTTGTGGATTGATGTGTTGGCAATATCTCGAGTGTTGTTATTTTATGAATGTATGTCATAGATGAGTTCTAGATTACTTTATGAATCAAGTGGTTAATGTATAGCCCTTGAATTGTGACTTGCCCTTCGGTTATTAAAAACCGAAGGAATACATTATTTAGTTTACAAATAAAAAATAAAATAAAAATAAAGGCACCACTCCCCTCAGTTTTGGAATTTAATCGAAGGGTTAAATAAGATTGAGTTTATTATATCTAATTTGGATTGCTTAGTTCACCCTAATTGAATATATAACTTCTCAAAATTGGTTAGGAAAATAATTATATGAATAATTGTGTTATATATGAAGAACAACTTACACTCATCAATGATTTTCTAATATCCTCTAACTTGTCATTCACCTTACGCTCTTTTATGGATTAAATCTCTTCAATATTTTAATTTTTGTATTCAACACTTCCTCTTCTACTAATTCATTCTTGAAAACATAAAATTTGATACTTTAAAAAATGAACAAATATGAAAGAAAGTTGAATAAAAACTAGAAACATTGGAGAGATTTTAACGATAAAAAGACATGAGATAAATGATTAGTTGCATAATGCTAGAAAATATTAATCAATATAAGATATGTTTCAAATACAACATAGTTTTTTATATCATTTTTAAAATCAATTTAATAGGTTATAAGTTCAAAGAGGGGTTAGTGAAACAAACAATAGATATTAGATATAATAAACTCAACTAGACGGAACAAGATGAGAGTTGCAACAAAAAAACACAAATATTTGTAATCAATCTCAATAACAACAAAAAATACTACAACATATAGTAGAAAATGTAAACAACAACAACAATAACATTAACAACTTAAACACAACAACTTACATTATAAAAAGACTAAAAAACAATCTCTCAACAAAACTAGATCTCCGAAAGAGAAGTGAAAGAAAATGTTTTGAATCTCTGAAGAAGAAATGAGAGGGTTTAGACAAGTGAAACTGAATGCTAGAGCCTAAAACTTTATATATCATGGAAACAATTTCACCTCGGTTGGAAAACAAAATCGAGGTGAAGAACGGCTTAGTTATAGATTAAAAATAACATATTTAATATGGCACCACTTTTAATAAAAAAAACATAATCTGATTATGTTGGGAATCGAAGCGTGTATGTTGAATTAGTTAATCCCCCGATTTTTAAAAAAACCGATGGAATATAGTATATATTTTTTTAAGAAAAACTAGTAAGAGACCCGTGCTCCCGCACGGGTAAATTTATTTTAATTTTGACGTAATAATTATTTTAGATATACATATGAAAAAGTCATTTTTATTGGAAAAGTATAATGAAAAATTATGAAATCAAAATATCACAATAAATAATATGATTATACAAAATATAATGGTAAATTTGACAAATGATGTATTTAGATACACATGTGAATTTAAATAGAATCATAATTGTAAAATAAACAATCAGTATATAAACTCAATTATATTAAATATTAATAAAAAACTTGTGACATGGAGAAAAAAATTGGCATTTAAAAATAATAATTTAATTTTCAAATAAAAGTAATAATTTGATAGTGACCCGTAAGATAAAAAGTTAATTGTTTAAATAACTATATAGTATTATATTATTCAATTTAATAAAATCATTTATAATTTTATAAAGTTCATTCATAATTTTATTGAAGTTATCTCATTTGATAGTGACCCGTAAGATAAAAAGTTAATTGTTTAAATAACTATATAGTATTATTCAATTTAATAAAAATCATTCATAATTTTATTGAAGTTGTCTCTCTCTAACCCAATGCAAACTCAGGCTGTTATAAAGTAGAAATATTGAAATAAATAGCACAAAAGGAGATATAAAGATAAACATGAGGCTAACTTGGTAGATATGTTTTTAGAGTGGATTTTGAATTATACCTTTTATTTGCCAAATATGTTTTGGTACAGTAATTCCATTACTATTATGAATGAAATGCTATAGATCCTTTTAAATTAATTGATCATAAATTCATAATCATTTGCAAGTATCAAACAGACGTTTCACATTTCTCAAATGACAAATCACAAATCACAAGAAGATTCAAAGGCCAGTATCTGAAATATATATATATATATATATATATATATATATATATATATATATATATATATATATATATATATATATATATATATATATATATATATATATATATATATATATATATATATATA
The DNA here is from genome assembly GCF_029867415.1 of Vicia villosa. Classification (NCBI taxonomy): domain Eukaryota; kingdom Viridiplantae; phylum Streptophyta; class Magnoliopsida; order Fabales; family Fabaceae; genus Vicia; species Vicia villosa. Next base: position 67,545,795 of record NC_081186.1, on the reverse strand, counting down.
TATATTGACTACTTACAAACAAAAGAGGCTTTTACAGATTGTCAATCTAACAACAATATTATGTGGAAGTTTTAGAACTTCTCTACAGGTACACCATCTCTTGTAACATTATAGAAATCTATCTTTTGATGCTTTACAAATACTATTATTGCTATGTCAAACAGAACTATATGATTTCAAATCATGTGACAAAGGTGCAATTGTACAGATTTAAATAACAATCATAATTGTTATATCAAGTAGGGGCTTCATAATATTCACAATTATTTCTTGAGGAAAACCTTTTTTGTTTTGTTTTAAAATCTGCCAACAAATCAAAACCATATCTAAAATCAAAATATGGTCCATTTTAGAAGGCAAAGAATTAGCAACAAAAGCAGGGATCTCATCCATAAATATGCAGCAAGGTAACAGAGTGCTTACCAGAGCATAATAAATAGAGGAGTTTCGACAAATACCAGGTGCAGGAGATGAAAAATCAAAACTTGTAGTATCTTAGTTTGTCAAATTGCACCATTCAAACATCCGAGAAGAAATGTTGTGATAACCACCATCCAAAAACTCGTACTAATGCCAAATAGTATGTTGAAAATGACACTAAAATCAAGTTAACATTAGTGATTTTCAACACATTCATATGCTATAGAAAATGTCTAATTCATCGATATATACATATAAACTTACGTTAAGAAAACGCCGATAACCATAACCTGTGATTCGAATGCCACCGGCTCATGACGCAAGAAGAACACCATCGAAACCATAATCTCCTTCATTTTTTCCCCTCAAAGAAGGTAAAATCACCTTCTGGGGTAACAACATAAGCTTTAGCATTTTTGAAATTTGCCAATTACACTGTGATGTTGACCTTGTCTATCGCGTGAGCCCACTTATCCGACAGATGACGAAAATTGTTTCGAAATTGTAGCAGTGAACAGCTCGAAAATCGCTTTGAAATAAAGTGAAGTTAAAGAAAATTGGTCTAATAGCAGGAAGAAGTATATATTGTTTTAGATAACATAAAGGTTTTTTAATAAAGTAGTTTTGTCACTTTTAATGTATGTATCATTCCAGCCATATCTAGCAAAAGCAACATAAACAGGATGTCAAATTAAGATATAATAATAGTATTGATAGCATAATGATAAAGAGATGCATGCTTCTAAAACCAAAAAATACCTTCCCCAAAGCTCAATAAGCAGAATCAAAATAAGCACATTCACGATCTTGCCAAAACATGAATTTGTTCGTGAAGAAAAGTCAATTCAAAAGTATATTTCACATAAACACATATATTGTCAAATGATATAGCAATACAGGAAATGAAACGTTGAAGAAGAAACCGATAAGGGAAAAAAACCTTGGATATTAGTGGAGGCTCTTTGGCAATCTCCCTTCATACTTTTTCTTACAACATCTTCCTGGAGGAATAGATTTGTAGCATACTAACATAATGTGAGATTTAATAAGAATAACCATATATGGGGCAAGAAACCCTTTATAATGCCTCCCCAAAGCGAGGAGTGATTTCAGTAATATCTAAGCTTACAAAAACCTAGTACAACGGATTTTTCACCAAGAAATGAAAATAATAATATCTTGAACTGATGCAAAAACTTACTACTTCCAATCTGAAAATTTCCTTTAGATGTAACATAAATAGTAGGCCTGCATCAAGGATCATTTAACTTCATCAGAGCCAACAAAATCAACAAAAAAAAATGAAAAAATAGAACCAACAAAGTTTTCTATTGAATCTTTTTCTCACCAAAAAGAAACATGGTAGCTATGAATCCACCGTTCTTTCTCTTCTATGAATCCACCAAAAAGAAACATGTTTACTTGCTTCTTTCTTCTGAAATCAAAACCCCTAAAAATCACCAGAAATGAGAAGCAAACAAAAAATTAAATCAATACACCGTAGTGAAAAGAAACATGTTAACATCTGAAATCCCATCTAAACTCTGAAATAAAAAACAAACCCTAAACCCTGGAAAAAAACAAATCACATCTAACTACAAAAAAAAACTTTAATGAAATCGAACCTCTTGTTCATGTTGACATTAGCTTTCTTGCAACAAATGTTAGCGAATCTTTTCCCAATACCTTTGGTTGAGGTAAGAGCAAACATGGTCTTCTGCTTTCCATCAACGTTGGTGTTCAACACAAGAAGAATGTGTTGGAACTTTTCGTTTGCGACCAATGACTACAAATTTCCACAAATCAAAACAAAGGTTAAAATACAAATCGAAATCGAAATCGAAATCAAGTATAAGAAAATTCTATTACATGTGAGAAATCATGAAATAAAAATGAAATTGGACTTTACTGATCCGAACAGGGCTATGAAGATGGAAGAAACGGATGTGAGAGACGAGTTGAATGGAGAGAGGGAGAAGAGAGAAAATGGAGAGAAGTGAGAAGTGTAAGGTTGTGCAGCTAGGGTTTTGAGAAAGGAAGGATTAGACGAGAATGAGAGAGAAGTGAGAATGAAGGAATTTGATTAAACTGACGAATGAGAACACAACACTTGGCATGGAGTATTATTTATTTTGTTAATTACGTGAATAACCTTTAGTAAGGGCAAACATTTTATTTTGAAAGGGCAAAATGGACAGTTTGGTCAATACTTTAGTATTGGGTAGATAGTAGATAAGAGATGGCACGTACATGATATATATACATCAATGTGAGGTGAAATAGTTGTCATAAAAAATAGTTTTTGTATAAGTGATTGATTGAAATTGTTTTTTCATGTAACATGATGCTTTGAATAGAATCATTCTATCTAAACGAATCGGTTCATAACATTCCTTTTGCGCCACTGACTTTGTGGTTCAATTTATCCATTTTGGTTCTAATTCATGAGAATCAAACTACATTTCCCTTGTATCAATTCATATTTGCATATTTGTATTTATTTGCATTTGAATTGAATCATACCTTGATTGTAAATCGATTAGTTTTATGATTTTTCTATCAACTCATGAATAAAATCATAGCTTTACTTTGTCATTTTTAAAGGATTGCATACTTTATGCTATATTTTATGTTAAAATCGCTTTAATAGGTTTAATCAATTTATTGTTTTAGACAACTAATTTGTTAATATCTTTATCTTATATTGGTTACGATTGAGCTTGATTTATTTTGGATCTCTAATCCAACTTTAAATAAGATCAAAACGATTTATTACATTTATTTCTAAATTGTTGTTTCGAAATTACTTTAGAATTAAATCTAAACATAATTCCAAAAGTATAACCACCTCAAGAACTACTCCCTCTCTTTTTAACATGTGATATTTTTTAGAAGAATATATTAAACCCCTATTGATTTACATGGTCATATTAAAACAACAAGTGACTACTTCCTCTCTTTTTAATATGTGATATTTCTTAGAAGAATATATTAAACCCCTATTGATTTACATGGTCATACTAAAACAACAAGTGAGTGATATTAGAGCTTGATATTTTGATTAATGTCTAACCACTTCAAAAGTTGAATATGGCCAACAACGATCCAAAGGGTACATATAAATGGTGAAAATTGTACCTATTGGAAGGACTTTATGAGTGTACATATTATGTAAATAGACATGAAATTTTGGCTCTCTATTAAGAACACTAAATTTATCCCTAAATTGATTGCTAATAACATTGAAGTAGATAATACTACAAAAGATTGAGATGATTAGAAAATTAATAAAGCTTCATATTTGAAGGAAATTTCTTTATAGACCTCCCAACCTTCTAGGTCACCTCTGGTGAAAAACCCAAAATACCCCTTACTTCGGAAATGCATCTCCGAAATGCAAGAAAAAGGTGTTTTCGGAGATGCATCTTCGAAAGCGCCTTTTTTTTTCAAAATTTGTCTTATTTCGGAAATGCATTTCCGAAAACACCATTTCGGAAATGAACTTCCGAAATACTGCGCGTTTTGCAGATTTAGCAAAACAGCCCCCCTCCCCCATTCACTTTACCCTAAATCTGCTTCAAACTTCCTCTCTTCAAAAATTTCTGCAAAAGCAAATGTGTATCAAGCATTTAGACATTCCAAAAGCTACCCAAACTCAACCTAAATCATCCCAATCTCTTCAATTGGTAAGTTTTTCAATTTTTTCAATTTTTATATCCTTTATTAAAATCTCTATTAGGGTGTTTAGAAATTGCAAAAATTGTATTAGATTAGGTTGGTACTGCTATTTAGGTTGTTTAGATTGAATAAAACTTGTTTTGAACTTTGTTTTTGGGGTCTTCCATGGAAGTTGCAGAAAACTTCCTCGTAGGGGTGTTTCGGAAGTTCATTTCCGAAAACACCTCCATTCCCAGTTTCGGAAATGAACTTCCGAATTGTATCAGAAGTCCAATTTTTTTTAGTTCTTTATGTTGTCTCGCATATTAATCGATTTCAATTGTTTTCAGGAACATGTCAGGCAACCAAGCACGCATCAGACAGGGTAGAGAGACCCAGACTGCGTCGGCTAGACGCGAGCGGGCGGCGGCACAGCTGGCGTCGACACAGTGATGGGGGCAGGGCCGGGGACGACGTGTGCGAGTTCCCGTGGAGATGGACGAGGGTACCTCTACATCTGGATCGAGGAGTCATCTAGCTCGGGTATTTTCTTCCCGCCAGCGAGAGGAGGAGGAGGAGGAGGAGGTGGTGGCAGTGCCATACCACGAGGCGGAGGAGGTACCGGATGTTGACCCTCCACTCGGGGAGGAGGATGAGCAGGAGGAGGGCTTCCCGAGAGGGTCCAGTGACACTTCCGTGCTGCTTACCTACCGCGATCACGTCGCTCGGCGTATCTGGGAGGGAGAGGTATTTTTTATAATTTGCCCGACTACATTATTTAACCTTTTATAATTTAGACGTTTATTCAATATTTTCTTAACGGTCTATTTAACATACTTTTTTATTTGTTTTTTTTGTAACAGAAGAGAGAGCCGTTGAAAATGGTGAACCACGCCCAGAAGGTTTTCAGTCTGTTTAAACCGACTGCCGAGTGGTTTAACGACGTTGTGAGAGGTTCAGGGCTTAGTGGGCTCTGCATGACGGGGTATTCCACCATCAGCCACGGCATGCAGGGGGCCTTTGTGGAGCGATGGCACAAGGAGACGTCTTCTTTCCACTTGCCGGTTGGGGAGATGACGATCACCTTGCATGATGTGCAGTGTCTTCTCCACCTGCCGATCAGGGGGCGCTGTTGACCCACTCCCGGACCCAGAGGATCGAAGCTAGTGAGTGGATGGCGCTCTATTTGGGTATGGAGCCCGAAGCTGCTGACTACGAGTGCATCACGACATCTGGGCCTCATATCCGGTTCACCACACTGAGCCATTATTTCGAGCACCACCTGGACGCGGCGGTCGATGCCGAGGATGCGGGTGACGACCTATTTACACATTACCACCGTGGTTGCGCTCTCCGGTGCTAGTACATGCATGTGGTAGACGCTGCGATCTTTGTGGACAAGAGTGCGAGGTACGTCGACGTGACCTACCTCCGCTACTTCATGGACTTGACCACCGTTCACCAGTGGAACTAGGGGGCAGCTACTCTGGCATACCTATACCAGAAGCTGAATGAGGCCTCCAAATGGAGGACGAGGCAGTTGACCGGATCCTGCACACTACTCACGGTACGTTTCATTTTAATTGTTTCGTATTTATTTATGTTTCGTATTTGTGTTTCGTATTTATTTATGTTTCGTATTTACTTACGGTACATTACATTATCGTGTTTATGTTTCAGAGATGGATCATCTCTTACTTCTCCCGGATCCACGACTTTCACATTGATCCTGAGTACGTTGACGCCATGCCCAGGGCCGCCAGATACGTTCTCCAGAGGGGGAACAATACGGTGGGACCATACCGTGGATACCTAGACCGCACGATGCACGATGACGTCACTTGGAGGCCATTCAGCGACTACACTCAGGTTGTCCCCTTTGACGACATATCTTTATATTCTGGCTGGTTGGCATGCGGGACCAGCATCATGGTCCGGTATCTCCCTGAGCGGTGCATGCGGCAGTTCGGATTTGTGCAGATGATACCACGTCACCTTTTGAGGATGCTCCCGACACAGTGACCAGAGTGCAGCTCACTGCCATATTTAAGGATTGGGAGCATCATGTGGTACCGGAGGAGTATCGTCGAATTCGGGTCACCCAGGACTGGCACAGTGTGGAGGGGTACGTCACATGGTTCTACCGGGTGTTACATCCTCTGCTGACACCCGACGCTCTCGGCGCTCCTAGGCCAGCACACGAGGAGATCCTGAAGAACCAGCAGGCCGAGGATGACCACGCCATTGATCTCCTGCCGATCTGCCAGCGGATAGAGATGCTTGGGCGGGACGCGTTGGATCGAGGTGTCGTTCATCAGGGCGGTCCAGAGGCAGTCGCCGTGATGGAGATGATCGTCACTGATGTGGGCCGTGCGGCGGCATACCGGCGGCAGAGGAGGTCCCAGGGAGAGAGGGTTAGGCATACCCAGTAGTGGTCGGGTTTATTTTTTTTTGTTTTCGGATTGTATCTTTCGTACACTATTATTATTTGGATTTGGATCGGATCGGCTTGTATATATTACTATTTTTATCATATTAGTATATTAGTATTTTCTGTTTATATATCGCTTATTTTATTTGCCTTCTTCCTTTAATTAAAAATACGAGGCTGTTTCCAAAAACATAAAAAAAAAACACAGTTTCTGCATAATTCGGAAGTTCATTTCCCAAACCCCCCAAAATCTGGAAAAAAAAGGTGTTTTCGGAAGTGCATCTTCAAAAACACCCCCCATTTGGTGTTTTCGGAGATGCACTTCCGAAGTCTGAAAAATTTAAAAAAAAAAAAAACTTCGGAAATGCATTTCCGAAGCAGGGGTAAAATGGGGTTTTCGCTGGGGGTGACCCCATAGGGAGGTGGGTAAAGAAATTTTCTATTTGAAAGCAAGAAACTTACTCATATCATCCTTGAGCATTGATGAGTATCTCTTTGTTTTACTTTGTAAGACCTAAAAGGAAATATGGGATGCATTGAAAGTTCTTCATAGAGATATGAATATCTGAAACAATCTAAGACAAACACGTTAATCCAAGAATATGAACTCTTTCAAATGGAGCAAGGGGAACCCGTTGCCTCCATACAAATGAGATTCACACACATTTCTAACAAATTGAAATATTTATGTAAACTAATATATATATTTAAGATTATCGTAACAAAGTGTTAAGATATATGTGTAACAAATGGCAACCTAAAGCAATAGCTAATAAATAATCTTGAAGACTTAAAAACTTTGGACATAGTCACTCTATTTAGAAAGTTTAAAGAGCATGAACATGAATTTAAACGTCTCAATTTTAGTGAAGGTTGAACTTAGAAGAATTAGAAGAACAAATAAAAAGGAAGAGCATCTCCTTAAAAGTCTAAACTTAAAAGGCACCTTTAGAGAATGATAACCTCCCAGAAGAAAACCATTTTAAATTGGAAGGTGAAACCTCAGAGATAAAATATGTTGTAGAAACACTTAAAGAGGATTATACATTTCTTGTAAGTGGTCAATTTTTTTCTTCTCTAACACTTGAAGTCACATTAGAACCTAAGAATGTGAAAATTTTCTAACTTTGAAAAATGAAATGGAAACTCTAATAGGACAAATGACTCAACTAGCCTCCAATTATTATTTCTATGAACCCTAGTGATAAGAGACAATAATTTAAAAGATCATATAATAAATATGTCTACATCAATATAAGTAATAGAAAACCCTACTATTCTCAAGTTGTGTGTCCCTATTATAAGGGGCACAACATAAATCATTGTCAAACTAAGAAGGTAAAAGTTCCTAAAGCGCTTGTGACGTGGGTTTTAAAAGGTCATGTAACTGTTAGACGATAGACTACGATCTAGAAGGGGTGTGAATAGATTACAAATGAAATTTTCTTATAAAATTTCTGTTTTGAATTTTTTTTAACTATGGCGCACGGAAACAATCCTAGAACAACAATCATCTATTCCGAACCTTTAACGAAAAGATCGGATATGCGTTAACCGATAGAACAAATACGTAAGATGAGAACAAAAATCAATATATTTTCAGCAACTACATTTGAACCAAAAATCACACAATAGTAATCAATTTTCACTAAAATGACAAACAAAAATCGACTTAAGCAATTTGTCGAACATTTGGTGTGCAATCTATTCAAATAAGATTTTTTTTTTAATTTTGTTGATAAGAGAAACCAACCACAATCACAGAGATTGCAATCAACTCAATAAAAATAGTTTTAAGTATTAGACAAAGAAATTATCTCTATGTATCGATTGTACAATCAACAGTTTCACAATTTACAAGTAAACGTAAAAGAGAGTGATATATATTTATATATATATATATATATATATATATATATATATAGAGAGAGAGAGAGAGAGAGAGAGAGAGGGAGAGAGAGATAAGGATTTGTTTAAGCGGTTACCCAATAAGCCTTGCTATGGGTACGTCTGCCCCCAATTCCAACGGAATTGAGCTAATGAAAATTAACCTTGCAAATGTAGTTTACAAGAGAAAAAGTAGCAATCCAACCCTCCAAACCCTATGTTTGATGTTGATCCTTGATTTTTCTCTTCCCTTGATCTTGAGCTCGATCAAGTAACTCAATACTTCTAATTTGATTACACCAATCCTATATTGGACCTTATCAACCGAAATCTAGAGGGCATACAACAAAAATGATTATGTGTAATTGTTGTGTGTATGCATAGAGAGAGGTTGAAGATGATGAGCAATGCTTTGTATATTTTTGGTTTCAATGATGAGAAATGATGCATGCATGGTATTTATATGATGTGTGTTAAGTGAGAAACAAAATAGAAAAAACAAATTAGAGACTTTAACAAGTTTTTAAAAAATAACAGTTTGTGTCGACCTGAACTAGTTATATGTCGACACATAGTAGAAATTTTTCTGCTATGTATCGACCTGAAATTCACATGTGTCAACACATGATAAACAAAAACTTTTGGTTTTAAAAAAATTCAGCATGTGTTAACCCGTGGCTCGTATGTGTCGACCTACAAAAGTAATTTTACTTCTATGTGTCGACCTGTAACATCTATGTGTCGATCTTGTTGGAACAAAATCTGTTCATACTCCTTGAGTTTTTATGATAACAAAAGTACTTAAAGAAAAATAGGGTTTACTAACATTTGCATAAGTGTACAAGATCATTAAGCTGTTATTTAACTAGGTTCTGACCAAGTTAAATTGATTATAAAGAAGAAGCAATTCAGATTCTATTGAAGCAGAATCTGATTTTCACATAGAACCTCAGTGCCAAATTATCTCAGCCTCTGATATTCTAATAAGACTTCAATGAAATGTTGACCCATCCTCTGATATTCAAAATGGAGCTTCAAGCGCCTTAATGGAAACATAGTACAAATTTTCACTTGTCCATAGTCTATGCAAAAGCAGCCCCATCTTATCAAACTGCTAGAATTTTGGAGAAATTCAACTAGAGGTTTTAGCACAAGGCTCAAGGAAACTTGAAATTATTTCTTTAGTCTACTCCAGCATGCCTATGAATGCCTTACTTGAGAAAGATACAATGGATAAAGCAATTATTCAAAAGATCAAGATCCTCATTGTACCAACTCTAACGTCTCTCTCTTGGAAATTTCTTCTTCAACAAAGACACTAATGCAAGCAAGCTTCCAACATCTATTTTGTTTCCTCTAAAAAAGGAGCAGAAGATTCAAAACAAGTAACAAGATAATACAACAATAAGACACAATAATAACTATTTTGCTCTCCTAGCTTCTAGACATAGTTGTTGTGGCTGCACATTATCTTGGGAGTTTCTTACACTTGCATATCTTAGAAATCTTAAGAACCAAGGTCTTTGATTGTGTGTTATATTATTTGTACCTCTGATTGTATATCACGTACATCTTGTTGCAATATCCTAAACATTTTTTTAGAATTTGTAAAATTCTCAAATTTAGTGTTTAAGCAAGGAAGTCTTGAACTGTTGGTTTAGGACAGAAAGTCTCTTTCTAGTTTGATTGAGCAAGGAAGTCCTGAACTGTTGGTTTAGGAAAGGAGGTCAATTTCTTGTTTGATTGAGCAAAGAAGACCTGAATTGTTGTTTTAGGCAAGAAAGTATCTTTCTAGTGTGATTAAGGAGGGAGTCCTGAACAATTGGATTATCCAAGAAGTCTCTTTCTGGTAAGATTAAGCAGGAAGTGTTGGACTGGTCTGTCTAAGAAAATTGTAATCAAGTTTAGATTATATTGAAAAGCTCTTGTGTAACAAGGGGACTGGACTACTTTCGTTATAGATGAACCAGGCTAATTGTTATGTGTGATTTACTTATTGCTTCTGCACTTTAAATTATTCCGTTGTTGCATACTCTAGCTTAGAATCTAAACTTGGTCGGATTTAGAAGCTGCTGTTTCAAAAGGAGATCTTTATCATATACACAACTCAACCCTCCTTCTTGTGTATTTTTCTCACATTCAGTTGGTATCAGAGTTTGGTTTGTGCTTAACACTTAATAGTAGTAGAGAAAATAGATCCTAAAGAGAAAAAGTATACTAAATAAGAGATATTGATGATAGTCATGTTACTAGAACTAGTATTCCACATGATTCTAGTGCTTCAAAAAAAACTATTATGCTAAACCACCTGCATTTAGTGGTGATTCAACTCACCTTGAATGGTTGAAGAGTAAAATGTACACATACATAATTGGGCTTGATGATGAACTATGGGACATCCTTGAGGATGGCATTAATATTTAAGTAAATCGTGTAGGAATGGTTGTTGATAGAAAAGTTCTCACACCAGCTCAAAAGAAAGTGTACACAAAATACCACAGAGTAAGAGGTATTATTGTTTATCCTCTACCTCACTCTAAATACATAAAGATCATAAATAAGTCAACCGCCAAGACTATCTTTGAGTCATTATGTGCAACCTATGAAGCTAATCAGCAGGTGAAAGAATATAAGCCTAATCTTCTGGTTCACTAGTATGAACTCTTTAAAATGAAGGATGATAAAGACATTGAAACCATGTTCTCTGAGTTTCAAGTTCTTGTATCAGTCCTTCAGGTTTTGAACAAGAGGTATACTTCTGCATACCATGTCAAGAAGATTCTAAGGAGTCTTCCTGTAAGAAGCAGAATCTGATTTTCACATAGAACCTCAGTGCCAAATTATCTCAGCCTCTAATGTTCTAATAAGACTTCAATGAAATGTTGACCCATCCTCTGATATTCAAAATGGAGCTTCAAGCGCCTTACTGGAAACATAGTACAAATTTTCACTTGTCCATAGTCTATGCAAAAGCGGCTCCATCTTATCAAACTGCTAGAATTATGGAGAAATTTAACTAAAGGTTTTAGCACAAGGCTCAAGGAAACTTGAAATTATTTCTTTAGTCTACTCCATCATGCCTATAAATGCCTTACTTGAGAAAGATACAGTGGATAAAGCAATTATTCAGAAGATGAAGATCCTCATTATACCAAATCTAACGTCTCTCTCTTGGAAATTGCTTCTTCAACAAAGACACTTATGCAAGAAAGCTTTCAACGTCTCTTTTGTTCCCTCTAAAAAAAGGAGCAGAAGATTCAAAATAAGTAACAAGATAATACAACAATAATTGTTTCGCTCTCTTAGATTCTATACATAGTTGTTGTGGCTGCACATTATCTTGGGAGTTTCTTACACTTGCATATATTAGAAATCTTAAGAACCAAGGTCTTTGCATGTGTTATATTATTTGTACCTCTGATTTTATATCACGTACATCTTGTTGTAATATCCTAAACATTTTTTTTAGAATTTCTAAAATTCTCAAATTTAGTGTTTAAGTAAGGAAATCTTGAACTGTTGGTTTAGGCAAGAAAGTCTCTTTCTAGTTTGATTGAGCAAGGATGTACTAAATTGTTGGTTTAGGCAAGGAAGTCTATTTCTAGTGTGATTAAGGAGGGAGTCCTGAACAATTGGTTTAGCCAAGACGTCTCTTTCTGGTGAGATTGAGCAGGAAGTGTTGGACTGGTCTGTCTAAGAAAATTGTAAGGTTTTGGTTATACTGAAAAGCTCTTATGTGACAAGGGGACTAGACTACTCTTGTTATAGATGAACCAGGATAATTGTTGTGTGTGATTTACTTATTTCTTCTGCACTTTAAATTATTCGGCTGTTGCATACTCTAGCTTAGAATCTAAACTTGGTCGGATTCAGAAGCTGCTGTTTCAAAAGGTGATAATTATCATAAACATAATTCAACCTCCTTCTTGTGTATTTTTCTCACCTTCAGTTGGTATCAGAGTTTGGTTTGTGCTTAACACTTAATAGTAGTACAAAAAAAAGATCCTAAAGAGAAAAAGTATACTAAATAGGAGATATTGATGATAGTCATGTTACTAGCACTAGTATTCCATATGATTATAATGCTTCAGAAAAAAGGAACTATTATGCTAAACCACCTGCATTTTGTGGTGATTCAACTCACCTTAAATGGTGGAAGAGTAAAATGTACATATACACCATTGGGCTTGATGATGAACTATGGGACATCCTTGAGGATGGCATTAATATTCAAGTAAATGGTGTAGGAATGGTTACTGATAGAAAAGTTCTCACACCAGCTCAAAAGAAAGTGTACAGAAAACACCACAGAGTAAGACGTATTATTGTTGATTCTCTATCTCACTCTAAATACATAAAGATCATAAATAAGTCAACTGCCAAGAATATCTTTGAGTCATTATGTGCAACCTATGAAGCTAATCAGCATGTGAAAGAATATAAGCCTAATCTTCTGGTTCACAAGTATGAACTCTTTAAAATGTAGGATGATAAAGACATCGAAACCATGTTCTCTGGGTTTCAAGTTCTTGTATCAGTCCTTTAGGTTTTGAACAAGATTTATACTTCTGCATATCATGTCAAGAAGATTCTAAGGAGTCTTCCTGTAAGATTCAGACCTAAAGTTACAACTATCAGAAAGTTAAAGACCTGAATACCATAAGCCTTGAAATTTTGATTAGCAACCTTCAGAGCCTGTGAAGTTGTCTAAATCATTGGCTCTAAAATTTCCTATTGAGAAATTTAGTGGTAAAGTTTCTAGATCCTCAAGAGTCAGCGAATCAGAAGAAGCTTCTGATGAAGGAGGTTTTGATGATAACCCAAATGATGAGGAAATGTAATTTATCATTAAGATATTTTAACATATGGCCAAAAGGAACAATATATTCTCTGGTAGAAACACTGGCTTTAGAGGCTCAAGTTCCAGAGACAAAGAAGATAACAAAAAGATCTGCTACAATTGCAATAAGCATGGTCACTTTAGAACTGATTGTCCCGGTCTACTAAAGGATAAGTTAAAGAAATGAAGCTTCCATAATGACAACTTCAAAAAATAATTCAAGAAGACATTCATGGCGACATGGGATGAACTTGATAATGAAAGGAGTTCTGACAAAGATGAAGGAGAAGAAAATATGGCGTTAATGGCTCTCACATTATCTGATGCAGAATCTGAATCTTGCCCTGGCTCAGAATTAGGTGAAGAAAATTAGGTATTTTCTAACTTATCTCGTTCTGATCTTATTTCCTTCATTCAATACCTCATGAGTCGTTGCAAATGCAAAGCAAGGCACATGAAAATCTTAAAGAGAGATAATGATCTCTTGATATAAGAATTAAAAATGTATGAAAAAAATTTGAATCTATTAAAAAGATAATAAAAATCTCTTACATAAAGCTTCTGAAGATGATAAGAATCTCTTAGATAAAGCTTCTGATAAAACTTTATATGAGCATGAGGTAGCTCTTCAAAGCTTTATCACAACAAGTCTTGAAAGAACTAAACTTGTTTCTATGATCTATAGAGTAAGTAAGAGAAAAGGAGAAGGTCTGAATTATAATAGAGAATGCTCTAATATCCAGCTTTTGAAGAAACCCTCAGATCCTTCTTCCTCTAGCGGTGCTCAAACAATACTAAAATCTTATTTTTGTGTCTGCTTCTAATAAGGATAAGAATCTGACCCAGTTAGAACCTAAATTTATTGAGTTAAAATATTTGAATGAATATGCACCTAAGACCTCAAGGTCAAGGGTTTTGGATAAGTCAGTTCTCATAAATCAACAATCAAAGGTTTAGAACAGATCAAAACCTAGTGTTCAAAAGTCAAAAGTTCAAAGGGATCCAGGACCACTGACCTCCAAGTCAAAGGTTTTGAAGAAACCAGAACAAAGGACCTATGGACCAAAGAATTTGAAGGGTTCATAAGTTAATGTCAAGACACATCCAAGACAAAACGTGCATAAACCAAAAGTCTAGACTGAGTCTATGCATTACTATCAGGCAAATGTACAAAACAAGAAAAAGTCGTTAGAACTAAAAAAGGACCCATAAGAGTATGAGTTCCTAAATTTGAGATTGTGTTTTCTATATATATGCCTAAAAGAGAAACAAAGTAGCAGTCATGGTACTTGGACAGTGACTGCTTACAACATATGACAGAAGAAAGACATATGCTCTAAACCCTGACTCTGAAGGAGGAAGGAAATGTGAGGTTTGCAGGAGGACAAAAAGGGAACATCATTGGTATAGCTACCGTTGGTAACTCTCTAATTTTTGTAAATAGTGTTTGGCTTGTAGAAGCACTCAAACATAACCTTTTAAGCATCAATCAATTTTGCGACGATAGTTATGATGTCTTGTTTAATAAGAACATATGCTTAGTCATCAATAAGTCTAACAATATGTTTTATTCAAAGGAAAGAGGAAAGGAAATGTTTATAAGGTTAATCTTTATGAATTTAATGACAAAAGGGTAGTTTGCCTAATGTCTGTGAGTGATGAAAAATGGAGGTTAATCTCTAAACTTTGCAAGCAGAAACCTGTTAAAGGATTGTCAAATCTTGATTATAACTCAGATGCTCTGTGTGGAGCATGTCAGATAGGTTTCTACCTATAGACCTAGTTAACTCAGATCCTGGTTTCTACCTATAGACCTAGTTAACTCAGATGCTCTGTGTGGAGCATGTCAAATCTTGATTAAAGAATAGTAAAACTGTTTTCAAACTTAAAAATATGGTTTCTACCTATAGACATCTAGAATTGCTTCACATTGATTTATTTGGTCATGTTGGAACTGCCCCAATCAATGGAAAGAAATATGGATTAGTTATTATTGATGACTACGATAAATGGACTTGGGTAAAATTCCTTAGATCTAAAGATAAATCATATGGTGTATTCAACATCTTTTGCACACAATTACAGTCTAAAAATGAGTTAAAAATTCTTAAAGTTAAAAGTGATCATGATGGAGAATTTAAAAATAAGCCATTTGAAATCTTCTTAGAGAAGCATGGAATTATTCACGAGTTCTACTCTCCTAGAACTCCTTACACGAAATGGCTAGAACCATGATCCATGAGAAACTTCTTCCAAAACACTTGTGGGCTGAAGCTGTTAATACCTCTTATTATATTTAGAATTGAATTTAAATCATACCAATTATGAGAAAAAACATCATATGAGTTACTTAAGGGAAGAAATCCAAGCATATATTATTTCCTTCGGTTTGGCTGTACTTGTTACATTCTAAACAATAAACACTATTTGAGGAAATTTGATGCTAAAGCTGAGAATGGTATCTTTTTAGGTTACTCTGAATGTTCTAAAGAATACAAAGTGTATAACTCTGAAACCATAACAATTGAAGATTCTATACAGATGAAATTTGATGACAAAGAGCCTGACTATGACAAGTCAGAGTTAGTTAAAGGTTTTGCAGATTTGCAGGTTAGTGAAGAATATCCATATGGTGAATCTTCATAAATTAGGAATTTAGTAGTTGCCGGTTCAGATAATAATATACCAGAATCTAACCCAACTCCTGAAGCTAACCAAGTCGATGCAGGTTTTGAAGAAGCTCCAGATTGTTCAGAGGTCTCAACTCTTCCTAAGAGATCTTTCAAGTATAAAGATTCTCATCCATAAGAACTAATCATTAGAAACAAGGATGAACCATTGAGAACTAAATCTACATTCATAAATAAAAATTCCAAGATAGGGTTAATCTCCTTAATTGAGCCAACTTCTGTTAAAGAATCCTTGTTGGATGATAGGGGGATTACGGCTATGCAAGAGAAGCGAACTAGTTCCAAAGAAATGATGTTTGGGATCTGATCCCTAGACCAAATCAAGGAAACATTATTGGAACAAAATGGGTGTTCAGAAACAAGCTGAATAAATAAGGAGAGGTTGTAAGAAACAAAGATAGACTGGTAGCTCAAGGCTACAGTTAGCATGAAGGTATATATTTCTCTGAAACCTTTGCACGAGTTGCAAGGTTAGAGGAAATCAAACTTCTTCTCTCTTATGCTATCAATCATGATACAGGTGCAGACGACAGTACAAAAAAATCTTAGCCACTCAATTTTCTCAATAAACTTAGGTAAGAATATTGATCTATTACCTCGTTCCTTCAAAACATCGAGTGTTAATATTGGGCGCACCATCTTGTTTTGAAAATAATAAAAATGCTGATGTTGGAAATCGAACCCACATGCAGTTAACTTTACCCCTTGGCATTTTAATATCCAAGGTGATAAGGGGGTAAGTAGCTTTTCATGACGTCCTTCGTTACCCCGCTTCCGTAGCCGAGGTCAAATGCATTTCACATCCGATGTTAGATGTGCCTTTTGTAGTAGTGTGTGGGTCACATTGTCCTAAGAAGTTGGAGCTAGTAAGTAGGGTAGTGGTGGCTGCACGTCTCCGAAACAACGGTTGATGAGAATGTTATGATGACAATGACGTCGGCGCACTATATCAAATAGTTTGGAAGAAAGATTAAAAAATGTCTCCATATCCCTCCGGTTGAATGAGACATTTTGGGGGGCAATTTGTTAGCTGGGATTTTTGATAAGCCTCAGATTTTTGCATAATAAAGGGGAAGGTGAGGAAATTTTTAGCGAAGATTTGGTTATGTTTATGAGCACGGTCGACATACATGTTGAGGAAACTTTTTGACATGTATATGGTTGACTAAGAAGAGTTACAAACTTAATAATTTTCCAAGCAACAGGTGAAGACATTTCGACCAAGGCAGTTGAGATGTACGATGTGGTTCAATAACCATTTTTGGCCTTATCCGTATTGAAGAGACGCGTGGAAGCGGTTCTCAAAGAAAAATACATGCAACAGAGAACGTGGCATTCACTAGGGAAAAGCCCGCCTTTAGCAGTTATTTAGATTTTAGTATAAATAGTAATTCTAACGATAGAATTAGGGGTGTTAAATTTACTATCAAACTCACAAAAATTTAGAGGACCAAGCAAAGAGAGAAATGAGTTCCAAGAGTGCAATGTATGTTTGGTCACCATTTTTACACTAATGCAAAACTTTACTTTTGAATTTACATTCCGTTTATAGTCATTTTCCATTGTCGAACTCTTTACTTATTTTAGTCAAGTTTCACTTTGACTTATTTTACTTTCATATAGTGATTTCAGCCACTGCCGAAATCACTCATACTTTCATTACCTGCACATTATTTAAAAAACTTCATGAACATTGTTTTAAGACTCCCTAGTGGGTCTTGGAAGTGACCTTTAATAAGATACTAGCGATGTTTACTAAATTTCAGGATAAACGGTATTTTATATACCTAGAGCATTAATGGATATGTATTCTTAATATGTGCAACATTGTCCCAGAACACATGTTACAGTGTGAATATTTCCCCAATGTTTGAAGATTTTGTTAGAGAGTGGAAGATGGGAAGAGAGGTGTATCACTCTCCTTCTCTTCCTATTCGTTTCTTCGGGGTGGCCACCCTGCTCACGAATAATGTGGTGAACTAGGATTTGATGAAAAACTCTAGTAATGGATTATGTGGCTTAATGCTTTAGCCTAGGAGTACCTGCAAATACTCATGCTTGTAAGTCAGCAACGACCATAACTGAGAGATATTTAAAGTTATAATTATGTGTACCTTGATATGACTATTTTATTAAACTCTATACTATAGTTTTATGGTTGAAGTCCTCAAAATCTGCTACCAAAAATTTCAAATTTCCGGTGTGTATCGAAAATTTCGTTAAACTTGAAATTTCCGGTATGGCAAATGAAGTTTTATATCTTTGCGGTCATGAATCGGCAGCTTCAGCTTCTTCTACAGATTCTTGCAGTGATCTTACGCAGTACTTCGTGATAGATACGGTATGTATACCTTACTCTTACACAATTTTTTGTTTTTATAAATTAATGCAGTTATGTCATTGTACGTTTTTGTGATTGTTAGATTTTTGAATCACAAGATAAGGTTCTAGAATGGGCACATGCTATTGGAAGAACTCATGGTGTTGTTGTTGTTACAATCTGATATGATTTTGCTAATAGAATGTGGGGGAGGAAGGATAAATTGATTATGGGTTGTGACCGAGGAGGAAATTACAAAAAGAAAAATGAAGATGCGGTCCCTTCTGGTGGCAATTCTACTTTGAGGCTTAGATGCCCATTTAGGCTGAGATCTGCTTCGAGTGGTATTAGTTGGAAGGTGGTGGTTAAATGTGTGGTGCATAATCATAGACTAGATAAGGATATGTTAGGTTATGATATCTTGGGCGTCTAAAAGATGATGAAAGAAAGTTTGTGCATGACATGACGAAGTACAATATGGCACCAAGGTACATCGCGTCTACTTTGAAAGACAAAGACCCAGAAAATCTCACGAGTATCACCCAAATTTACCGAGCTAGAGCAACATACAGAGTGGGCAAGAGAGGTGCACTAACAAATATGCAAATGTTATTGAACCTTATTCACCAAGAGAAATACACATGGTGGTCTAGAAATAAGGAGAATTCAGATATCGTGGTTGATATCTTCTGGACACATCCTGACTCTGTCAAGTTGTTGAATATGTTTCCTTTGGTGTTGATTTTTTATTGCACGTACAAGACAAACACGTCAGAATATTAATATTAATTTCTCCCATCTTAAAAATATGTAGAGTGATCTAGTTTATGGATGCGTTTTTTAATCGTGTAGGCACCGACTACCACTGCTTGAGATTGTTGGTGTTACATCAACAAAATTGACGTTTTCAGTTGCTTTTGCATATTTGGTACTCGAAAGGGAGGAGAACTTTACATGGGCACTAGAGAGGCTTAAGGAGTTGTTCTATTATGAGAAGTTGCTACCAAATGTCATGGTAATGGACCGAGAACTTGCATTAATGAATGTCATTGATTTTGTGTATCCAAATGCGTCTCATTTGCTGTGTATGTTTCATATTTCAAAAAATGTTAGCATGAAATGTAAAGATTATGTCAAATAAAAAAGATAAGAACATGTCATGGATCAATAGAACAACATGATGAATTCAAATACAGAAGACGAATTTGATATACATCTCAACCAATTCGAGAGTGTATGTGGTGATATTCCATCATTTGTTAAGTATGTGAAAGAAACATGGTTAACACCATATAAGGAAAGATATGTTGCTGCATGGACTAATAGAGTCACTCATTTAGGGAACACAACAACAAATAGGTACATTCTAATAGAACATATGTTTATGTTTTCTATTTGTGAGTTGTTTATTTAATGTGTCTATGATTTCTAGGGTGGAGTCTGCACATTGGAGACTGAAGAACATGTTGACGACAAGTTGTGGTGATTTATGTGCAAGTTGGGAGGCTGTGAACACAATGTTGAAGTTGTAGCTAGGTTCCATAAGAGTGTCGTTTCAAAAAATTATCGTCAACATTGAGCATCGGTATAACACTCCATTCTATTCTAAATTGCACAGTTCTGTTTCAAGACAGTGTATACAAATCATTGGAAAGGAACTTCAAAGAGTCAAATTTGTTGTTGAAGTTGTTACATTAGAACAACACATGGGTTACAGTGTGCGTGTCAGCTTGCCGGTTACCAGATTCTAGGCATACCTGTACCTTTGGGATCTATTCATGTGTTTTGGACAAAATTGCAACTTTCAAAATATGAGGTGAGTCATGACGAGGGGAAGTGGGATTTAGAATAGGAGTGCGAAGAGTTGAAGCGACAATTCAGTACTATGGATATTGTGGGTCAAAGGGCGTTAAAGAAAAAAGTTTGTGATATTTCCTATCCATCCACATCTTCAATGTGTCCACCGCTGGTGAAATACAAGCCAAATAAAGGAGTTAATAAGAGTAGAAAGGGGGAAGAAAGTGATGTGCATCGTGATCCAAGTCAGTGGGAATATGTTGATGCTTCACAGGGGAGTCAAACTACAAAGAGGTCATGCACACAACCAAGTGGGAGTCAATAGTCAATCATGCAGATTGGTAAGCAACCTTCTATCAATTCTGCAAAAGCCAAGTACTTATCACAATTTCTTGCCTTCTTTCATCCATACATCGATGACATTGTTGATATTGAACTAGATGAAAATTGTAGTTTCCTTTGTATTTCATCTGCATTAGGATGGGGGAAGATGCATGTTACTATGTTCGAAGACATCTGCATACTCAAATCCAGCAACATGCAGATTTTTTTTCCAAGTTGTTTTATGACATTGTCTCTGATGTTAGTAATTCATTACTCGTAAAACACTTGGGTTTTCAGGGTAAGGAGAAATGAATGACGATTCCCGATATGTGTTACCTTATTGCTTCTAAATACAATGTTGTATTTGTTTCTCTTTCCATGTCAATGAACATAATATTTTTCCCGCTTCTCATAGCTCCACCCCCATACACGAGTCGACATACGATCATTATTGTTGGTTTTGTCAACGGTAATCATTGGGTTCAGATAAAGTCGAGACCCGATTGTCCACTGCCTCCCGTCACTGATCGTTGGAGGAATAATTGTTCTAATAATGCAAAAGCATGAAAATCAGCATATGTGGGTCGGTTCAGACACTGGAAAGCACTGGTAGGAAAGTCAGACAATGGGAAGAATATTTCTATGGATGCAGAAACTGTTGTGACATTGTAATGATAGATATGTATGACATTTATTCTATTTATATATTAAGACGGTTTGATATTTTACTG
Organism: Vicia villosa; assembly: GCF_029867415.1. NCBI lineage: Eukaryota > Viridiplantae > Streptophyta > Magnoliopsida > Fabales > Fabaceae > Vicia > Vicia villosa. The sequence goes on along the minus strand of NC_081186.1, from coordinate 67,524,698 downwards.
ACATTTATGTTATTCAAGTTTAAAAAAATTAACTCCCAATACTGAAAATTTGAAATTTCCGATATTTTTCTTTTACCAGAAATTTAAAATTTTCGGTTGTTTTATACACTGAAATCATACTGGAAATTTGAAATATCCAGTAAAATTTTCGGTACCGAATATTTGAAATTTCCTGTATTAATATTAACTGGTGATACGTATCGGATATTTTATATTTCCGGTATGGATCATTATGTGCAGTAATTTGATAAATTCTACCAAATATCCAGTACATTTGCGAAATTTCCGGTACGGAATCGGAAATTTCAAAAAAAACTGGTATTTTGCATGAGCAATATGGTAAAACCTCCACCCCTGAGGGGTGGCAGGTATAAAAAAAGGGATGGCAAGTTAATTTCTCATAAAGCATTTGGACTATTCATCACTTGGATCACTATCATGTTGGGCCTTTATGGAGTGGCAATTAGCCGAATTCGTAGCTTACCGTATGAATAATTTTGTTTATTTTATATGAAAACATATTCATATCTCTATTAAATTAGTCAAATGTATTTGATAAAAAAATTTAAATTAAATATATTTGACTTTTATTTCTTTTTTTAATTTTTCCATATTTTTTTCAGAAAAAAGTATATTATTATTTAAAGTATACACTCATTGTTCTATGCACGGTAAACATTGAATATTGACAACTCTCTTAGTCAAGAATTAAACAATATTAAGGAATTAAATATTAACTCTATTTTGGTAAAATCAAAAAGCTAAATATTCTATGTATTGTACACTAAATTTATACATTATTTATTCTTTAAATTATCATATGAAAATGACTCTTTTTAAGAAATATTACATAATTACTTTTACTTTTAGTCATATAAGAAATGAGAGGATTGCATAATTATATTAATTTTAGTGCTTATTTTATTTATTTGGATCTCTATAATTACATTATTTTAAAATATTTTTCGTAATTCATCATTCTAGGTAAATTAAAAAATATACTAAAAAAAAAAAAAAGTAATAACAATTTTATTAAATTATTCATATAGACCATTGATATATTTATATTACCATAAATATAAAAGAAATAATTTTTTTAAAATAATAATTAATTAAGTGATATACTTAAAAAATAAGTATTTAAAATTATATTGCAAACTAAAAAGTCAAACTCTTTGAATTTTTTTATAAAAAAATTACAATTATTAATGTAAAATAAGAAATAATTATTTTTAATATAAATAACAAAAATAAGTAAAAATATAATAAATTTTAATATACTAAAGTATGTTTTTAACATTATTTTTAGAAAATATATTAAATTATCATAAAAAAAAAAAGAAAAATACATTAAATTTTAATATATATTATTATACTATTACTTTTTGACTAGTATTAAGTTTCCTACTCTGAAGTCTGAACACTTCCAGCTACGGAGTACTACTTACTTGCTACCATTTCATTTCAATTCATCCACTCACACTCTCACAAACTCAAAACTCAAAACTCATCAATCTTTCAAACAACAAAAAAATGCTGAGCGCAACTCGATTAGAAGCTGAACGGTTACTCGGAATCTCAGAGAAGCTCTTACAGAACCGAGATCTAATGGGTTCAAAAGAATTCGCAATCTTAGCTCAAGAAACCGAACCTCTTCTCGAAGGTTCCGATCAGATCTTAGCCATCATCGACGTTCTCATCGCCTCCGAGAAACGCGTCAACAACAACCCTGACTGGTACTCCATCCTCCAAATCGATCGCCGATCCGACGACGGTGACCTCATCAAGAAACAGTACCGCCGTCTCGCTCTTCTCCTGCATCCGGATAAAAGCAGGTTTCATTTCGCCGATCATGCTTTCAAGCTTGTTGCTGATGCTTGGGCGGTTCTCTCCGATCCAATCAAGAAGTCGAACTATGATAAAGAGCTCTCGTTTTTCTCTCGGGTTGATTTGTCTGTTCCCGGTTGGGTTCAGCAAGATAAGGTGCCGGTGCCAGGGCCGGTTCGGAGAACCGGTCCTGTACCTGGACCGGAAACTGGAGCCGGTCCAAGGAACAGTGCTGCTGCTGCTAGAGATGGAATAGCTGCTGATGAAAACGCGCGTCGTAGGAACGCGACTTTTTGGACTGCTTGTCCTTACTGTTACCGTTTGTATGAGTTTCCTAAGGTTTATGAGGGTTACTGTTTGAAATGTCCTAATTGTGAAAGATCTTTTCACGGTGTTAATATTCCGTCTCTGCCGCCGTTAGTTCCGGGGCAAGATGCTTATTATTGTTGCTGGGGTTTTTTTCCGATGGGTTTTGTTCTTGGGAATGTTGGTTCAGAAGAGAAAGAGACTGAACTGCCAGAGACGGAAACGGTTCCGGTGCCGATATCGGTTCAGGCTGCTGCTCCGTTTCAGCCTGCTGCAGCTTCGTTTCAGTCTGCTTCGGTGCAGCCGGCTTCGTCGCTGCCGAATTGGATGCCGGCGCCTGTGCCAGTGGAGAATGGTGGGAATAATGTAATGCCGGTGGTGCCGCCGAGGGATGTTGTGGTTGCTACGCCTGCAAGGGTGACGACAAGATCAGGTGTTGTTTCGAATGGTGTTGCTCCCAGGGGTTCGGGAACGGGTAAGAAGCGTGGAAGGCCGAGGAAGTATTATTGATGTGCGATTGGGAAACAATAAAATCAAGGTGGACCTGAATCGAGAGTGTTAGAAAGTGCGATTGCATTCTGGTTTTTTGGGGCTGGAATTTGTAAGTTATTTGATAGTTTTTAGTTAATAAGGTTTGGAAGCTGTTTTGGATGGATAGTATGTAGGTACTGTTATTCTGTTGTTTAATTATTACTTGTTTATGTAGATATAGATGACTTAATTGGTTAATCACTTTTGTTTAGCATCTGCTATTAGGATTGATTCACTCTGTATCTGCTAGTTGGTAAGCAGGGGGGAAATGTCACCTGTCTGTTGGCCTGTTTCGATGTGTTTCCATGATGTTCCTTGCGCCCTGCTTCGTGGCTGCGACTTTTCTAAAACTACAAATGCTAACTTTTGAGGAATTGCTCATTATTGGCTATCTTGCTGTGGATCCAGTCGGGTTTGCTAGTGTTACCAATCATCAGCCACCACTATGTGCAGGAATTGTCTCCATTTCTCAAAGGAAAAGAAATTGAGAGATGAATTTCTATAGCTTTAGGTATATTGAGGTACACAATTTTAGAACTAGTGATGTAATTAGGCCTTTGTACACCTAAAACTACAATAGTGAGCTTCTCTACTCTGCCATTGTATTTTCCTCAAACCTTTGTTGTTAATGGTATTTGTTACCTTTGGTGATAAGTGTTCATGATAGCAACAAACTGATTTGATTTTTGATGCCTTGCCTTCTTTGGTCTTGGATCCGCCATTATAATGGCCAGTAGCAGGGATGTCTTAATTTTTAGAGGCTCTGTGTCATTACAAAAAAGATAGGAGCCCTATTTGGTCATGGTTTAACCATGACAGATTTATTATGAGGTTCTATTTATCCATGAATTTATTCTAAAAAACTTAAGGTCATGAGTTGTAGCTCATCTTGCACACCCTCAAAGTTAGTCATTAATGTTGTAGAGGGAATCTGAAGTGCAACAATTGCTTGGCCTGTGATCCCTAAATTATTAGTCATGTGTTTGTCAACCTCCCTAGTGTTAGTTACCGGGACCTTTTCAGGGTGATTTGGCATAACATGGTTGGAGGTATAATCACCATTGGAGGATACACAGTCGCTCTATTAACCAATGAGTGAGTGCCCTTTTCAGATAGTTAGTTTGCTAGAAATTAAGATACTTATTGATCAGTTGCTGTGCTGCCATAGCTTGGTAGAGCCAGAGAAAAAAAATAAACTTATGAGGTTTATTGGGAGGAAAAAAGAGAGAAGTGGGAGAAAGGTGATTATGATATTTTGAAACATACTGAATTTCAATTATAATCTGCCACCAGAATAGAAATATCTCTTTTGAAAGATCCTTATATATTGGACTATGCTAACTAAAAATGCATAGTTGTTGCAGTTCATGGATCATGATGCATAAAATTATGTGTCTTACAATAATCGGTAGGGGTGGCAAACGGCTATGTACGTCCCGTTTATGCCCGCCTTGCAAAAGTCTGAAAAAAATAGGGCGGGTCGGAACTGACATGGTAGAGGGTGTGTGAGCAATGAGGATGGGGGTCATGCACCTCTAAAGTTTATAAGTTGCAAAAATTGATGTTAGTGCACGCGTCCGGAAAAAATGGGGTGGGACGGTCATTGTAGATGTTTTGGGGCCTAGAATTTTGACTCAGGTCGGAAAAAAATGCGTGCAAAACAGGCATGATTAGCAGGCCTGACCTGCATTGACACCCTAATAATGCATCGGTGTGGGTGATTATGAAGTTTCCAATTAGTTTTTTTTTTTTTTAAGTATTCATTTTAATACTTTTGAATATGCATGGTGGGATTCTTCGTTACATATGCTATGCTTGCTAGTTTTTCTTCTTTTTGACATGATGGCTCCGAGGGTATTTTCCCCCTCTTTAACTCTCTTTGCATACTCTTTCCGTCCTCATTTCTAGCTGAATATAGATGGATATATTTAATTTGTCGAAGAATCTTGTATTGTTAACTACTGTCCATGAGGAGCTTGCTGGCTGTTAACATAACAATATTTGCGCTATTTTTCATCACTAAGCTCTTTAAGAAAACCATTTGTTTTCCGCCAAAATTATCTTTTAGAAGTATACTTTTTTGACACAATTTGCAGAAAGAAAATTAGATGCATCCAAAGTTAGGTTAAGAGTTTGGAAAAGTTTGTTCCTAATAAGATAGGAAGCACAACAGTATGTCTAAAATCCCCAATATCTACGGGTTACTTGTCTCTTTATCATTTTTTGTCGACAGTCCAATTATTTCTAAAAGCCTTTTTTATTAGGTAATTTCTTTTCGCATCCTGTTATCTTTCTTTCATGTCTTTGATAAAATGTCAAAAATGCTCTATTTTTAGAGATATATTTCCGAATGCACAATTTCTTCATTTTAATCAAAATTTAGTTTGGAAATGCAGAGAAGTATCTTCGAAAATACATCTGAAGTGAAAAATAGAACCAATGCTATTTGTGGAATAGAAATTTTCAAGTAAGAAGTTTTCCTTCATTCTATCCACCATGGCATACCTTCATTCTATCCACCATAAATTTATAAGTTGTAATGGTATGATCATGATGTTTTGCTACCTCGTTGAAAATTTACTATGTGTGCTCACATGTGAAATAAAGAGACACATGATACTGGTCAAAGAAGTTATACAAAATAACTTTCACCAATAAATAGTTATTACGATTTCAGTCTCGAATATCAATTCTTTACTATTTTACAATTTATTGTAGGTTAATCAACCCAATTGTGGTTGCGCTAACTATTGTTGTTGTAGGTTTAGCGTTCTTCTGTTATGGTATTACAAAATTTTGTTCTATTATTCATTTTAGAGGTATTTTTGGAGATATATTTTCAAATTAATTTTAAACAAATTTAAAGATGCATCTTCGAATAAAATTTTGACAAAAATAAGTTTTGGTGTGTACGGAAATGTATTTTCAAAAAATTCAAAGATATTTTGGAATTTTTAAAAATACGTCCCTTATTATAATAGTGTGAAAAAAGAAATTTCCTTTTATATTTTCAAACTTTTCTAAAAAAAAAGTTGTACTGAATTAAAAGAAAATGAAATTCTCTTTTTAAATTTTCGAACTTTCCAAAAGAAAGTTGTACTGAATTTAAAAAAAGAAATTCCCTTTTTATATTTTCAAACTTTCTAAAAAAAAAAAGTTGCACTTAAAAGCAAACAGTTTTGGGCCGGAGCAGAATACAGGTTCAATTCAAATGTTGGTTACCTATTATATGTGAATATTGAGAGGATGGTCTAAAAGTAATTTTATTATTCATCAAATTTTAAAATTGAAATATCTAAACTTAATAAAACTTTAAGCTTAATACCGATTCACAAAGTTGAAAAGGAAAGAACCTATAGAAAACCTTGGGGAAAAAAATCAGGAGGAGGGAAGGAGTGACTGTAAGAATGTAATCTTGACCGTTTAATTCAATCCAATAGTCGTAAATTAGTCCTCTTATGTCTAACAATAAAACCTCCACCTTTCAATGTCTTAACACATCAAATTCTACGAAATTTTTACGAGACACCCCAAAGTCTATATCTCGCACTCGTACATTGCATATGAAATTACTATATTATTGTTATAGTAAAATAAATAAAACTATAGTTTTTTCTTTTACCAGATTTACATATTTCAAAATATTTAGTAACTTTTCGCATTTATCTACAACCAATTACGTACATTTATAACTAAATTCGCTTTATTTTAAATATTTTTTTTTCATTTATACATCATATTTAGATAAATTGAGAATATGTAAAGTATTTTAATAAAAAAAATCAGATATAAAAGGATCATAAATGGATATTTACCACATTAAAAAAATAAAAATAAATGAGGCACGATAGTCTTGGTTTATCAAATGTGAGTATGAATTTTACATTGAAAAATGGATGTTAAACACTCTATAACTCTATAAGTTAGAAGACCTATAAATTCAATATTTTAAGGTTTTGATTTAATTGTTGTGTCCAAGTCATTTTAAAGTAGACATGGCAACAAAACCTATACCATTGGGAAAATAATATCATATATTTTGATATTTGATATTCTTTTCAGTAAATAATACATTTAAATAGGAAAAATGTATTGGTAAAAAAAAAAGAAAAATGTAGGTTTGAGTCAAAAACAAGTTTATTTACTACTACAATATCTTGTTTATCTTACATGTTAAGTTGAACAGCTAATAATTATATGTTTATTTTAAATTTATAATTTATAAAAAAATAAATTTAACGTTTCTATGGAGACTCTGAATTGCGGGTCTGGTTACCCGGGTCCAAAATTAACCCTAATTTTAACTTATTTGATTTTAATTCAATGGAGTGTTTTTTGTTACCAATATCACTTACCTATTAAGATAAGGAAAATATATCAATGTAGTATTCTAGATTATCAATATTTTAAAATAATATTTAGAGTTACAAAATATAATTAACTAGATTCATCTTTTAATATCAGTTATCAGTTTACAATTTATATAACATAATTATAATTTTTTAAAGAAAAATGATATGTTTACACCATTTTATGACACTCACACCGTATCTCTATACACAATTCATACCATTTTCATTTTTTAATAATTATTTGATCTTGATTTATGTTCAAGAAAAATTTCCTTTACTGTCATGTACGGTGTACGCATACTGTGTACACAAAACAAGTGTACACATAGCAAATCTCTTTTTTAAAATAACAAATTAATTCTAAATGGATATTTAACATTACTAGCTTAATAACATTTTCAAATACCAAAAAAATGTTAACCATCAACATTTTCAAATACAAGGATATCTTTGTCATTATAATATAATGACATATAAATATTGGGAATGACAAGATTAACTATAGTGGGTGTAGTCTGATATGCTCTTAGAGTATCCACATCCATTATACATATTTGAGTTCTTTAAATGAATATCATTTAATTTTTTATATTATTATACACTTTTTAATTATTTAAACAACTCATCTATATTTTCTAAATATCCATGCAACTAATCAAATACTCTAATCAATTATTTAAACAACTCATCTTAGATTTTTTTTTCACTATCTTTGATGTATTTTGATTATTTTTAATATATTATTTTTGTTATTCAATTTTTAAAAAAAATATTAATAATAAGTGAAAGTGAATAAAAAGATCACATGATAGAGGAAAAGATATGGTAGAGGTTGAGTAAGTAGAAAAGCAGGATTTTTGGGACAAGAAACAACAATGAGACAATCCGTACGGTTTGTTACTGTGATAAATTCCTTTCCTATAACAGTTCACCTCAGTTTTCTGGAACACTAGGACTTTTGTCTCTCCTTTTTCATCTCCTCCGTTGCAATTTCATCATTGCATAGACGAAAATCAGAAAAAGAAAAAGAAAGAGTGCTCAAAATTCTTAGGAGAGTACCGTAAAAAATCATTACTGTACTTGTAAATGTTTATAACATATAAAGATCATAGGTTTAACTCAACAAGGTTTAGGATATTGAGAAAGGTATTTGCTTTTCAGCTCAAAAACTAAACTCTTTCTTGGCTAAATGTATTTTGTATCTCTAAGAAATTTATTTGCCTTTTAATTTTTACTATACTTTTAGTCAATAGTTTTTAGTTCTTATTATCAAGTGATGGTTGTGAACGTTTCAACATTTTAAAATATTTTGATCAATCTTCACATCCACCTTGATCAAATCTTTTGTTTCGTAACAGTGAAATATACTCCACATAATAGTTAAATCTTTACTCGTTTTCAGTTCAAACTTATTGAATTGTATCTTTCATTCGTTGTCAATCGAGAGTAAACAATTATAGAGCTTCACAACTCTTCAATTGTTTGAGTAGCGTGACAAATTCTCTAGTGTGAACTGTAGATTGACAAGACAAAGAATCTCTATGAACCTAATTTCAAGAGGGAAATCCATAGTAGTAGACAAACGTGAAATATGAATATTGAAACATTTTGTGTCTTTTGCTAACAACATGAGGGAAATCCATATTTATACAAATTTTCAATCAATATGGATCTTAGAAACTCAATCATATCTTACACGATATTTCGGAGATGTACTTCCAGATTCATACTGTTTCGTTTAGTAAAACCAGAGTGTATATGAAAAAGCAGTTCTGAATTAACTTCTATAGTATTTTATAAGAATATTGGGTGTATATGGAAGTGTATTTTCGGATTAACCCTCTTTTTTATACAAAACATCTTATGGAAACATAATTTATTATGAAACACAAAAATTTAGAAAACTTTAGAAAAATAAAATATAAATTAAAATGTATCAAAATATATCCGGTTTACATTGTTAATATCAATCCAAAATTATATAAAAAAAAGCCACCACCTAAATACATTGTTAGGTAAAAACTAAAATGCATCAAAATATGTGTCACCACCTTAACATCTACAATCCGTTCAGTATATTTGTGTATAAAAACCAACATTTAATGTGTAATATTTTTAGTAAAGGTGGTGAAGGAGATGGTTTGCTAATGCGAGCACCTTTGACCTGTGGAAAAATTCAAGTTAAAGATCCATTAATTCAATCAGAATTACACAAGGTGTTGGTTATTGATTAGTAAACGAGCATTTATTAACATTGATGCAAGGTGTATCTATCGTAAGATTATGTCGATGGTTGAAGAGCTTACTGCTAATATGAAAGTTGAACCATAATTTTTCAACCTAATTTTTAACATGTGAAAATTTTTGGAGTGATTTAGTAGAGTATGCTAATTTTTTTGAATTATAATCGTCGGTGAAAACAATGTGAAAAATCCTCAAATAATATAGCTTTCAAGTATTATATTCTTTACGGTAGAATATGACAGTTCTTTTAAACTATAATTTTTCGATAAAAACGATTAAAGTTGTTGTATTATTTACAAAACAAATATTATTGATATTAGTTGAAGATATACACGTTAAATATTATTCAAAACAATATTGATATTATAAGTGAGCCTATGTGTATTTATCTTTTCCTTACTTTTTATCTTCTTATATTATACACGCACTTCAAAAATACACACAAAAACTACTTGACATCCTACTTCACAACAAATTTTTTATGTCTAAAGATCATTTATTTTATTATAATGTCCATCCGATCCAAGAAAACATAAATCATGAAAAATGTATAAGAAATTTTGTCCCTAAACGATAAAGCATCTACATCGTCACACTCACACCCTTAGGGCCCCCTTAAATTCTATTAAGGCTTCCCTCTTTTCCTTTTTGTCCATCATAACTAAAATGTGTGGAACAATTGTTGTGGGGACTAGTCTAAAGAAGAGAACAAAGGTATTTTGCGATAGGGTCGAAATAGTGAGCCTGGGGGACATGCTTATTGTATCATAGACATGTCAAAATCATATAATATACGAAAATAAATGGAATTAAATAGTGTTTAATTAGAGAATTCAGTTGAAATAGATAGGTGATGATGATGATGATGATGGTATCTGGCTTCTGCCTCCTGCAAATTGGGTGATAATACAATCTGAATTCTCTTCTGCCCATGCAGCAGATACTACTGACATTGGATGTTGATTTTTCATTCCTATAATAATGGGTCCACCCAACATATTCACATGCATATTTGAGAAGGAATGTGTGGTAAAACGATAGACAAGAGGAAGAGAAGAAAGAATGTGTCAGCCAATAATGGCCTCAATTGAATCATTGCACCATATTTCTTTGTGAACGAATAACGGAAATCAGAAACACGACACTCACATTGATATGTCGATTTCGATAATAATTTTTAAAAAAAATATTACTCAAACATAAATATAAATATTGGTGTTGGTTTCAAATACAGACACAAACACATACACTTCTGTTGTCTGTTCTCAGAGATGTCTTACATAATTCTTTTGTCTACATGAAAATTAAAATAATACTACGTATTTAATTTGTTTTATCTTTGGCAAGTGATATTTTGTTGGTGATGATAAGGAAAAAAAACAAAGAAAAAGTTAAACAGATTGGTGATGTTTTGTCTAAATTGGTGGTATTTTGGTTTTACCCTCTCAACTTGAGGAGTAACAAGCAAGTTAATAGAGACAGTTTTCTTGGGCAGAGCCAAATCAGGGGTTGCTGCATGTCATCAGTAAATTAACCTAATAAGATCAAAGTATTTCACTCCATTTTTGCAAGGTCGCAACTTTCTTTTCCAAATAATTGGATAACTTTATTAAACTGCTGTATCAAATATTCTGTTTAAATGATGTCATGTTACATCGTGTATTAGCAGAGACATTTTTCTTGTGCGGAGAGAAAGATAAAGTGAAATGCTATTTTTATACTAATTGTGACATTTACACAGTATAATAATACGGTTTTGTTTTTCTAAAATGTTTAATTATTATTTTTTATTTTTGCTTACACAAACAATTGCATGGGACCATGTGTAGTTGATACAGTGTATTTCATATGGTGTTAGATTTTGGTGTAAGTATAGCAAGTCTCAAAGATAAAAGAGATCCAAAGCCTTTTTGATACTCATATTTATGGTGGAGTTTAGATTCCAGATCCCTTTGAAATTTGAAAGTCTTGCATCTTATATACTTACAATCTAACTTAACACATATTTTATGAAATTCTATGTAGCAATAATTTAACTCTAATAAATTTGCATACTTTTAGGATCTGTTTGGAATAAGAGAAAGAAAATAGGAGCGAGAGAAGTAGGGAAGAGGGAAGCAATTTCTCTGACTTGGAATTGAAGAGAAATGAATGAATGATAAGTTTTTGATAAAATAATATAAATTAATTGGTTAATAAAATGAAATCAATAAGAATATGTTAATCATTAATTAATTTTCTATGTGAATCTATATTAATTAATAGTTAAATTTATTATTTTAAATCATTTGAATTAGGGAGAATAATCTAGTTAATTAAATTGAATAATAAGTAGTATCTAAAAAAAATTAAGTAATAATAATTTAATAAATTAATATTTTGTCTTAATTAAAAGAATACATTAATTTTAATATATTTTTTAAAAGATAGGGGTATTATTATACTTTCAGACATAATTAACACTTATTTCTTTTCTATTTCTCTTCTCTTTCTCTTAAACCAAACAATACCTCAAATCTACTCTATTTCTTCTATCTTTCTCTCTTATTCTCTCTCACCTAATTATCTCTTTACATTTTCTCTTTACTGCCAAACAAAGTATTATATGTTGAGATTTTTCTTTTTTTTTAATTAAAAGATAAATTAATATTATTATATTATTATTTTCTCTTTACTGACAAAATGCATGTCACTGTTCATCTTCTTCTCATATCTCATCCTAAATCTCATACTCCAATACTCAAATGGAACAATATTTTTTAAATAAATGATGATTCAATCGGCAAAAAAAAAGACGTTTAAGCAAACTTCTAAATTAATGATACGTCATCGGTGCCAGAGTATGTTTGGTTTGAACTGAAACTACGTTGTCATTTATAGTGTTGCAATTAGAGTTCAGAAAGTTGTTTGAGTAAACAAAAACGAGAAACAAATCTATATTGGAGAAGAACATCTCTCTGGTTTTGATATCTGGAGTTTGTGTAAGCTTAGACTAGAAAATAACATGTATAGGACCTAGACTTACTAGCGTCGATCTCAGCGTACTACTCGTCGGCGGTTCTGCTACACTCGGCGGAGGAGGTGGAGGAGACTAAATTGATAATAGACGAGGAGAGTTGGGGTTAGAGTTAGGCGGGGAGGGAAGGTTGGAGCGGGAGTCAGGTGGCAGAGGAGGGGTTGGATTTGTTACATGCAGAGATTCTGATTCTGCTGGAGGGGCAGGGGAAAAAATGGGTTATATGGGGTAAACGGAGAAATCGGGTGTAAAAAATAAAATATCTCATCGAATAAATTTCAACTCACAAAATGGGTTTTATTTGAATTTAGGTTTTAAATTTACTAAAAAAAGAGAAAATAAAATGTCTTACCGAAGAAATTTCAACTCACAATTGACTCTCATTCGAATAAGGAGTAAAAGAACATTACAATAACAATCAAGCCTTATCTCACTAAGTGTGATCAGTTACATGAATCAACTTTCACCATAACATTATATCTATGACTATGCTTCTATCAAAATTGTTAGTCTCGAGATCTTTTTTAATGACCTTTTTTATAGTCTTTCACTACTACAAATAACCTCATTTAACCTTGGACGTGAATGGGATATAACCTCAGTTACACAAGCGAAGTAATGATGAGTGACATGAAAACCTGCTATTTTACCCCTTAGTTTTTGAATAAACAAAATAAAAACGAGGGAAAAAGTGGCACTAGTAATGGGTTCATCCCCAACAAGTGCATTTTTTGGATTTTCAAAATTGAAAAAAACGCGCCACTTTTCACCTTGGTTTTTAATAATACCCTTGGAGAAATAAATTATTTTTTATTTTTTATTTTAACCTTTTTTTTCAATCTGTAAAACATCTAATTTGTTGACAAATTTTGAATCTACCTCCTCATCACAGCGACGACAACAACAACAACAACAAAATTAATAGAAACTTTAAACATTAAATTTCAACAACAATAACAACAACAAAATAAATGAAATCTTTTAACATTAAATCTCAACAACAACCACAACAAAATCAATAGAATCTTTAAACATTAAATCTCAACAACAACAACATTAAAAAGTTTACTTGACACAACAATAACAACTAACATTACAAAGTTACATACATGCTTTCTGAACTAATATTAAACATTTTTAACAAGCAATTACAAGAGAAGGGATTACATTAAAAAACCAACCTTGAAACATTTTCCTTTTCTTGCAGCTCATCCTAGAGAATGGTGTTATACTTCATGCAACTACTTTCATTGTCATTTTTTGCAGTACGTTAAGTTTACATACCAGGACTTTGCATCCAAGATGGATCGTTTTGTCATTCACGTTCTAATTGGCTGACGAGGGTTTCACGTGGATCACTAATTTTTCATGTGAATTGATGATTTGTCAATATATATCTTGACCATTGTTACTTTATAAATAGATGATAATGATTCATTACTTAATTAAAAGGCGCTAAAATAAATAAAAGACGCTACTTTTCCCTTCAGTTTCTAAAATAACCGAGGTAATAGATCTTAAAAAAATAAAAAAAAATGTTAAAATGCCAATGCTGATATTCGAATAGGGGGTTTATCAATACCTACTTTTTTTTCCTTGGTTTCTAAAATAACCGAGGTAATTGGTCTTACAAAAAAAATTAATTTGCTAAAATGCAATTGTTGGGATTCAAAGAAAGGGTTTATCAAAATTTACTTTTCCCTCGGTGGCCAAGATCACTGAGGTAATAGGTTATAAAAAATAAAAACTTAAAATATTCTAAAATGCAGTTGCTTGGATTCGAAGAGGGGGTTGATAAAAACTTTTTACCACAGTTTTTAGCTCAACCGAGGGAATAGATAGTATTTTTTTAGCTAAAATATGTGCATGTGGTTTACACCGTAGTTATTTTTTGTCTGAGGTGAAAGCTTGTCATAAAAAGTATTATTTGTAGTGGTGTTTCTAGGTCTTCTTCTTCTATTAGTTTTTTTACTTCTATCCACCTAATCAACTCTCTTTATCAAAAAATCTACATGGTTTCTTTCTACATGCCCAAGTTACCTAAGTCTATTTTCTATCATCTTCTCTACTATAGGCGCTACTCAACACACTCTCTCTCTCTCTCTCTCTCTCTCTCTCTATATATATATATATATATATATATATATATATATATATATATATATATATATATATATATATATATAAAATTTTCATTTCTAATTCTATCTTATATAGTTTTACCACACATCCAATGTAACATCTTCATATATGTTACACTTATTTTATTTTTGTGTTGATTCTTAACCGCTTAACATTTTGTCCCGTACAACATCGTAGGTCTTACCATAGTCCAATAAAAAAATTTCTTCAGCTTGAGTGGTACCTTTGTGTCACATAAAACACCTGAAGCCATTCTCCATTACAACTACCCAACTTGAATTTGATAGTTTACATCCCTTTTATTTCTTCATCATTTTGTATTTTGAACCCAAGATATTTAAATCGTGTGACCCGAGGGATGATATAGTCTCCAACTTCCACCTCTATGTTAGAGACACTTATTCTTTTGTTGAACTTATATTATATATACTCCGTCTTACTTATTATTAGGCGGAAACCATGCATTTCTAAAGCTCATCTCTAACCTTTTGTTTAGATCCTCTTTTGATTCTCCAACTAGTAGTGATAGAGAAAAATCCATTCACTTATAGTTTTTAACCAGATTGCATGTGACAAAAATATCATTTTTTATACAACTATGTTTCTAAAGCCATAATTATTATGATAAATGAACTATAATACATATGATAAAATGAATTTATAATCCAAAAGGGCTCTTGTTCCAATTAAGAGTGAATAAACGGTGAGGTCATGAGAGTTTGAATCTCTCGATAGTTTTTAATTAGGTTATTTGTGACAGGAAGATCCTTTCTACATGTACTTGCACTAAGTATATTAATGTGACCAATTTCCTGCGATATGCTTATAACTGGGGAATTGACTTGCTTATCATTATTAAAACCACACACTTATTAGCTTACTTAGACACAAAGTAACACAAGAAACCCTCCATTTATGCTAAAATAAGAATTGTCCTAGTAATTGAGTATTTATCTTATTTTATATCTTTTTTATTAGTTTAAGTTAAAATATGGAAGAACGAAGAAAAAAGGATCAATTTCTAAGTAAAAAAAATATCTTTCCCAAATTTTGCTAGGAAAATTTTGCCTCATTCAGCAAATTTAAGACAAAACCTAAAGGGTCGAAAGTAGGGAAAATTCGTTAGGAAAAATTATTGCCCACCAAGAAAATTCAAGATAGCAAAGAAAAGGTGGTTGAGAAGACTTCAAAGCTAAGAAAGGTAAAAGGCAAGATCCACAGGGCGAATTTATTTCTCGTTTAGTGAATGGAAAAATATCTAGAAATTCTATAAATATGGAAGCTTGGTAGTTTATTTGAGACTTAAGTTTTCTACATAATATTAGTCATTTTATATTTTAGTAAAACTCTCAATGAAATAGAGCTGAAATTGTTATTATACTCGAAGGTATTGTCAAACGAATCGACCCAGTGATATCCAAAAGGAAAATTCTTCTTCACACCTTCTATCTAACCATCATCTTCATGTGTAGCTAAGTTATCTCTTGTTGGGGTTAGGTTTGCATGTTTTTATGTATTTTATGTACTCGATGTGACCTTGACGTTATGCCCAAATTAATATATCAGACATATTTTATCCTTCATCTTATTCTTAATGCCTGTTATATATGTATTATGCTTATGGACCTACGAGGTATTGAAAAGGTCTTGTAATTGTCAAATGTACAGTGAAGGATTGAGAGAGTCAACACACATATAGATGATGTGAGGCTCTGTATGCATATCTTAGAGATTTTTAAGTTTAGTGAATGATCCATTTTGCCAACTATGAGATTAGGTTATATAGAGGACTCTTGGGCCAACAAAAACTATTTTTTCCACTTCCTAATGAGTAACATGGAGTAAAGAAAGACTGGATCTCCCTTAAAACCCAAAGAATAAAGTTTTCCCTTTGACTGATACTTTCAGACTATTATTCCTTGGGCACCTCGCAGACCATGTATGTTAAATGAGGTTGATCATAGATTTTGAACCACTCTTTGGGGAGACCGACCACGCACTTTGGGTGACTATCACTAATTTGCACGCTCAACCCTATTTTGGGCACTCGTCCAACACTATCGTACCTTGTTCGTGCAACCTCCTCCAAGACTATTTCTTTCTATGCCTAATGAAATGATCCCTAATCTAGGTATCAAAGGTCTAAACCAAGGGTAACTCGAGGTTTTTCTATTAAGGACATGATTTTTTATAACATGATATGTAAATCTAACTAATGCCGATAGGTGTTGTTAGATTTATGCCTAGAGAATAATCTATCATGAGATAGATTTATAGACATTGATCTAAACATGGTATTCATATATATATATATATATATATATATATTGTTGAAGCATTATGCTTTCGTATTGGAATATCATATTGTCTATATGAATGATATTGTGATGTTATTTTAGATGTGGATAATATTGATGAGCAATAGATGACCATATGTATTGAAGGTTAAAATGAGCATAATTGTCATTTGATATGCATGAAGTTAGACTAATAACTTCAACGTCTAACCCTGACATTTTCTATCATAATTGTTTCTACTGTGCTATTTGTTTTTCTTTTTATGTACAAAAATGTGGTCAAGAGAATTAAAAAAAAAAACTTTTCCATACTTTTGAAATGTAATAATTGCAAGTACGCTATATTTCTCATTACATATGGATTCAACAATTTCACTCATAATTTTTGTTGACACAATCGCTATACCATTTTCTATTTAAATAACACATAAGAAAACTAAAACAAATGGCGTCGTTATTAGGGAATGACATAATTTTAACTTATTTGTAATTATTGACATTTTAAGTCATTATAAATTTTGTATATGATTCTAACTCTTTTTATTTTATTTCGTACTCTCTCTCATGTTACTTCTAACATGATTACAATTTGATGTAAGACAAAAGTATTGTTCCTTTTTATCCAGAAATTGAAAGGAACACTTGTGGAAATTGGAAAAAAAGGCTAACAGCCACGTCGAGAATGGCAGACAATTGAAAAGATCCCGAAGTTGTCAACAACCTAATAATAACAACAATAACAACATCAACAATAACAACAACAATAAAAATAAAAATAACAACAACAATGTCAGACCACAACAACAATTGTGGTGATAAATGTCATGTTTCAACAGTCCAAGGAGATTGGCTCACTTGGGAAGGCCTTCAAGGAATGCCAAGAAAATGGAAATGAAAACATGGTTACTTCAAATCATTTATGCTAACCCTTTTGCAAGACTTGACCATGAAGATTCCTACAGCCATATGATAAAATGTTACGACGTATGTGGAACTCTTGGAGCCGAAAAAGAATTTGAAAAGACAATGTTCTTGAGATTTTTTTCTCCATACTATCTCATAGGGAAGTAATTGATTAGTACCTTGATTAGATACACAAACCATGAAAAATTAGAATGTCTTGGAAGAGAAGTTTCTTAATAGTTTCTTCTATCAAAATAAATTTATGGAAGCTAAAACAACAATAGCAGTCTTTTCACAAGGTGCAATTGAAAACCTGTGTGAAACATGGGAAAGGTACAAGTCAGTTTCAGGTGCTGCCTAAGTAGCAATTTTGATGACTTGATTCAGATACACGTCTTTAGAAATTGGTCTTTACAATAATCAAAGTATTGCTAGACGTCAGTAGGGAGCGTGTTGTATGACTCATCCCTTACAATATAGAGAGACATGGTTAGCTAAGCCATTGAGACTTGGAGCTACATTCTTGATTATGACAAGGAAATACTCACTAGATTAGGGAGTGTTCTAGATGACTCATCTCCTACAATTATGGGGCATGGCGAGCTTCCCCTTGCCTCTGACGCATGTTTCACCTCACCTAACCTCTTTATTGTCCTCTTCGTGCATCCCTCGAGGTAATGGCGAATGGGTCGGGGTTATTGGTGCTATGTGGACTTTAGACATGATATAATAACCCAATACAGTTATTATGATAAGGAGAGACTAAATTGCTTGATCAAATAAATTTTTTCTCCCAAGCGACTCTTATTTCAAATAGGCATGGATGAATAAAGTAAAAAAAATTACAATCACTTGATAGTTTTTAACTGGATCAGCTGTGCCACAAAGATCCTTTATACAAATATTATGATAAGGAGAGACATAATTGTCTGATAAAAAAAATTAAACTCCAAAGTAACTCTTATTCCAAAATAGGCATGAACGAATGATGCAATAAAAAATATTTCAATCATTCAGTAGTTTAGAACTGAATTAGGTATGATGGGAAGACCATCCTTGTATAACTGAGTTTTCAAAGTCACCATTATTATGATAATGAGATTCTGAAAGGTCTAATATAAGAAATTCTAACTCCCAAGAGAATCTTATTCCAATTAAATGTGAATGTCTTATGTCAATAATTCTAATAGGTTTTGTTCCATCTGCATTTAAGTTGGAATCACAAAATTTGTTAACCCATCAAGGTTCATGTGTGTAAGCTCAAGAGGGGTTAAGAGCTGAAAATTTACTATCGACACCGAGAGTAAAAAGCCACAAATCAAAGGAAAATGCATATTCCTTAATAGAGAGAGGAGACATCCTTTTATAAGCTTGAGTCTGGAAGAGAAAAATTAGATCCTGATTATCGACACCAAGAGATGTTCTGTCCATATGAGAGGTTAAGAATTAGAGTGGTAAATTAATTATATGTATTGAGGATTCTAGCATTCTTGATGGGGAATTATATGGAATCATATACTGAAACCAAGTCCACTTGCAAAATAGAGGAAATGTCGCGTCAGTTTTGTTTCACGATAATTAGAGATTGTGAGGGGCCGGTAAATATGACTTTTAGGATCAGTAAGAGGCATGCTTGAATGGATCTCAACTCAGGTGATTAATGGTATTTCCATTAGGGGTGTTCGTTGTGCAGTTTGGGAAGTTTTTTCGCTAAAAGTCATTCGAACCACAAAAGGAAAAAGGTGTGGTTCGCTTTGATTTGGTTGGCTTTTAGAAACAAGACTAGATCAAGGCAAACAAAACCAATGTCGTTTGGGTTTGTTCGTTTTTACAAGATTTTTATTGAGCCATACATACACATATAGACGACAACATAATTTTATGTTTAGTCATTCATACATTAGCATAAAATAAATTTATAGTTCTCAAAATAAGTTTATAATTTGATGCATAAATATGAATAGCGTCTTAAAATTTCATGTGATGTCTAAAGGACAATATACATTAAATTGAATTCTTAAATAAATTTGAAATACTATATTGTGTAGTTATAAGCAAGTGCACACATATGACTATGCTAGACTGATAACACTGTAATTTATTTTTTATTATCGTTAGTTATATATAAATGAATACAAAAGTAATGTAAATTAAACTTTTTCTTTTAATTTTATCATTATTAAGGTCAACAGATTAAAATTAAAAAATAAATAAATATACAGCAATTTCATTTCAAATATACGCATTTGTAAATAAATAATATTATGTTTTTTTATATGTAAATCAAAATAAATATCATACAAAAAATACCTTAAAATACACGCATATTACTTGTTGATTTCTTTAAAGAATTAAAAAATAGGTTTAATATCCTTTTTAGTCATGTACCTTACCCTCGAGGTTCATTTTGTCTCTTAAATTAAAAAAATAATCATATTGGTCCCTTAACTCTTCAAAATGTATGATGTTAGTCATTTTCGTCTAATTAGTGACGAATTTAGCGACCGATTCGAGACCATATATGTGTTTTTTTTTAAGGTAAGAGACCAAAATGAACCCCTGGGTTAAGATGGGAGACCATATATGTACATCCCAGAATATTTTTATCAAGGTCGAGGTACAAACTCAGACAAATAATGAAATACGAGCCGATATAGGAGATCACCCCCAGAGACTAGATCCAACTACTACTCATTTAGATCTTGGTCGGACATGAAGTCGGAATGTACTTGGTAGTTAAGGACAAGTCGGGGTGAGACCCAGGACCGACAGTGAATAAGCAGGCGGGTATGAGCTCGACACAATAAAGTAGATTTGCAGTAAGCTGGAACCGAGGTGATAAAGAGTTGTAACAGAAAATTGATATTGAGATAGACGTTACAAGTCATTGATGAGTGGTTACAAACGTTACAATCCATTGATGGGCGGTTACAAATGTTACAAGATGGCTTAAATAGCCATTAGAACATGGATTATCCTATATAAAGGGTCCTTGGAGAATGGAAAAGAGATCGGACAAATATTGATAATACATACATCAAACTCATATAGGGGCTCTCACAAGAGGGATAAGCAAGACATTCATCTTGGGTTAAGACACACCACTGTCATAGCACCAAAATCCCCCAAAATGCTACAAAAATCTACCACATTGCGGCTCCCCTGTTCCTATAGGGAAGTCACTTAGTTTAGTGTTTTTCGCAAGAACAATTATATAATGGTTTGTAAGATTTTGTAACATAATGCGATTTGGTTTGATTTTGCCCGGTTTGCAAAATACAAATTGCAAGCCAAATCGAACCGCGTGGTTCTGTTAGAAAATGACCCAAACACATATAAACTAAACACAATTTTTTGCAATTTTTATTTTGATTCAGTTCGGTTAGCAGTTTTCTATTAGACCAGATCGGTTTTAAAACCCCTAATTTCAAATGACGTGAAGGTTTGATTGGGTTAGTTGTTGTTATATAGAGAAAGAAATTAATCTTATAAATGTGTTTAATATACTGTATCGAGTAATAATTAAAGGATACGATTGAAAAAATTGCAATCAATATTACAATGAAAAATGAGAATGAGATTCATTTTGAAACAAATTTTATTTGCTAAAACGACATTAATACTGAAACGGAAAGAATAATATTTTTAATGATCTATAAAACTCGGTCATGTCAACTTGGCCAAAATTCAACCTTGTTTACTATCAATTCAAACACAAGACCATAATCATGGCTACAATTTCGACAACAATATAAGGATCTATCATAAATACTTCTTAAGCATATCGTCCTCACCCACCTCATTTATGTGATACATATCATAAATACTTCTTAAGCATCTTGACACACTCTTCTACCTTAGCATGCATATTAAAAATGTTTAGACTCAATATATGTTATAACTATGGGTGTTCGCGGGTCGATTTAATTTAATTTTGAGAGAATTCGATATCCAAACCGATTAAAATTAAATGAATTAATTTAAATTGAATTTAGAAATTTTTACGATAAAGTCCAAACCGAACTGAACTGAGAAACAAAGAGCTGGTTTGTATTGGATTGGTCGGATACCAGTATAATACGATAATACTGGATTTTTTACCAGTATTATTCAAACGGCACTCCCAAGACTAGAGGTTGATGAGTTAATGAAATTAGTTATTGGGACAAATCACAAACAGATATTGGCCTAAAAGCATTATATAGACAAGACGATAATGATATGGCATAACAAGTGATCCAAGAAGCAAAAGAGGTTGTCGGCTCTGCTCCATTCCCATCTGTATCCTTTTGATTCCCTCAAACAAAGCTGTCGGCGCCGGCCATAGGAAGGAATGAATAAGACTATTAATTAACAGTTCCCTTTTTCCTTTGATAGTGATTTCTTCCAAACCCCTTCTTTCCTTTTTGCACCAAACATCACCACTATAGCTATTCCATATACCATC
The DNA here is from genome assembly GCF_029867415.1 of Vicia villosa. Classification (NCBI taxonomy): domain Eukaryota; kingdom Viridiplantae; phylum Streptophyta; class Magnoliopsida; order Fabales; family Fabaceae; genus Vicia; species Vicia villosa. The sequence continues at coordinate 67,502,633 of NC_081186.1, read as the reverse complement.
CACATCAAATTCACTTTTTATGTTTGTTTTCAATATGTTTGTATTAGAAATTCAAGTTCTAGTTTCAACCTACACTTATATTTAGGAAAATGACATTGAAACGTTTAATACTTTAATACTCCATTTGTCATGTGATTTTAACACTAGTCATACATTTCTTATTTTGAACTAAAAAATAATAATTTTATCTTGGCTTAATTGCAACTTTAGTCCTCCTATTTTGTCTTTTTCTTGATTTTGATCCCTCTATTTTAAAAATCACTATTTTAGTTCCCTTTTTAAGTTTTCTGTGCAATTTTCGTCCCCCTATTTTGCTTTTTTCTGCAAAATTAGTCCTTATTCCTGTCTCTTTTTCAATAGAAAACTCAAAAGGGGACCAAAATCGTGGTTTTAAAAATAGGGGGACTAAAATCGAGAAAAAGACAAAATAGGAGGACCAAAGTTGCAATTAAGCCAATATTTTATTAATGAAACAGTTTCTTTATTTTTACCATATCAAATTTTATTGCAAATTACATTTGAATTTTAAGAAAAAACATCTTATTTATAAAACACATTTTAATTATTTAATAAATTTAATATTAATAATTAACAAAAAATTTAAAAAATGTGAAATATTTATTGTCATGAGAGATAATTAGATATTATTCATAAGAAAAAAATTACTAGCAATTTAAAAAGTGTAGATTATATCTTTATCTATTTATATAAGTAGTTAATTCAAAAGATAAAAGGCTTAATTGCAACTTTGGTCCCCCTATTTTGTAGAAATAAATGTCACGAAATAAATTAATACAAAATATAATTTTATATTATTATTAAAATATAACAATATTTGACGAAATTAAAATTTTATCCTTCAACTTTATTCGATTCACTAAATCAATTCTTCTATTTTAAATTCAAATTATTTTAAAATTTTACAATAATTTGTATACGTTGAATTGTAATGTTTCACAAGAAATTGTTTACTTAAAAAAATTTATATACGTTGAATTGTAATAAAATATTATTAATTTTAAATAAAAAATTAAAAGAAAGAAAACAAAATTATTTAATTTTAAAATAAAAAGACTAATTTCCGTAAATCAGATAAAATAAATGGAACAAAACGACTTAGAATATTTTTACTAAATAAACTCTAAAGTATTAACTTATTAAAAAAATGAGACAACTTTTAAAAATAAAATAAACTAATGAGATAGTCTCTCACAAAAAATTAAGAAATACTAGTGTAAGAGAAGAAAAATATATTTTAAATTAATAGTGTAAATTACAAAAATATGTACTCTTAAATGATTTGTTGAAAATATTTATTTTAGGGAGATTAATGGACTTTAAAGCATAAATTAATTCGGGGAAATTAATTTTGTTTTGTAACTATCATTAGAGAAATTAATAGAGTAAATTACAAATTTGAACTACCTATAATAATCTATAATAATTATGGTTAATAGTAATTCACTCCTGTAATGTTAGCGAATTTCGCTTCTCCCCCTCCCTATCTTTTAGCAACGGTTTTTTCAAAAAAACCGTTGCCAAAACCTGCCTTTGACAACGGTGGTGAGGGGGGTAAACCGAAATACGCTCATATTACAGGGGGTAAACTACTATTAACCCTAATAATTATCGAATGCTTTGAAAACGGTAGAATTATTATGAATTACTCCTATTCTCTATATTTTAAGGAGAGTATTCCATCCGTCTCACAATATGTGTTTTATTTGAGATTATTTATTCACTTTTTAAGATAATGATTAATTATGTTGATTTTAATGATAAAACGAATGTTATTTACTCAAATACATTTATTAGTAATAGATGGTGAAGTAGTTACGTGATTAAAATACAATAAATAATGGTAAGGTAGTAAAAAGAAATAATAAATATCACATTGTTATTATAAAATGACAAATAAAAATAGGAAAAGGACATCTATTGCGAGACAAAGTGAGTAACTTTTAGGCTATGGATGAATACAGTAAAATGAACGGAGCGGAAAAGAGTGATGCATAGTGGAATGGAGTGGAGCGGAGCAGAATATAATAAATGTATCATTTTATCGTTAGGATATTTCATGACGGAACATAGCAATTTTTATCATTCCGCTCAAATAGGAGGGTACAAAAAGTGATGGAATGAGATGGAAGTATTCCATTTGGTTCCGCTTCATTTCATCCATTTTTAATCAATCCAAACAACATAGCTTATGTTTATTTCATTCCATTCCATTCCATCTCACTCCATTTCATTTCATCAATCCAAACATACCCTTAATTTTGTTATATCTTTGTTATCCACTTTCATCTTTGAGTAGGCTAACGATACCACTTCATTTTGCATTTCTCTCATTTTATTACTAATTTCACTTTCACATTGCTTTGCACCTCGCGTCATTTCTATATTTCCATATCATGCACTTTCGTGTCCAACTTGTAACCTAGGGTAATGTTTTATTCTTTTTGTGATTTTTTTCGTATCCTGATCAGGAGTGTGTGTGTGTCATTACGGAGGGTCATAGAACCCGAAATCATTCTAAGAGGTGAGAATTGTGGAGTGATAGTTTAGTGGCTGGATCACCTAGGGGTATCGATACTAACTTAGTCTCTTCCTCAGGTTGACTATATCCATCATGGCATTCTGAACTTCCAACCATAGCTCCTTTTACAATTATGAGACATGTTTTTGAAAGTTTTGGTTATGATCTTTTTTGGAGAAAATCTTCAAGGATTGTGTGGAGTTTTTTCTCGTCCAAACATTCAGAAGCAATACTATAAATAGGTACTCTTATTCCCATATTTTTCATAATTCTTTTTTACCCTGCGCCATTAGTATCATCATCTAAGGTTCCAACAAGAAGTCTCCCCGTTATAATCTCTTTTTCAAGAATATTTTCTTGGAAGGATCATCCTGGAGAAGTCAACAAAGTAAGTGAGTGTCCAATAATAAAGTTTTACGACCTGTTATTATGGAAGAAAATTTTCTCAATAATTCCAAAGTGTATGAGAAAGTCTGTCTAGGTTTGCTATGAGAAATATTCACCAAAATACTAGATCGAGTGTTTCCTAATATTATTAGAAAATTATACTCAAACCTGAAGTTTTAATATCTATAATTGACTACCAAGCTTGCTTCAAAAAAGGGGTTGTTCATGACACTGAGGTTCCTCAGGACGGGGTCCAGACTGGTGACCTCGATGGACCATCAGTATAAAAGTCAGTTTCCGATACAGGAGAAGCAGCAAACCCTGTTGATTATGATGTCCTAGATGAGGAAAACAACAATGGAGAATATCGCCCAGGCATTCGAGGAAAGCTTCATGACAAGCCAGACAAAAGCACCCCTCTAAAGGAAAGAGAACGCAATTATTCACAACGCCATAATATGCTATAGCGGAGTTGGAGATCTCATGGAAAGAAGGGGAAATCTTTCACGCCCCTTAATTCAAAGAGGTCGGATATTCTGCAGAAGATGGATCATTTAGGCTTAATAATTAGGCCGCCACATGTTCGGAAGGCAACAACAAGCAAGGGAAGCAGACCTTGGTGCTCATTTCATCGGGGTGGAAGGCCACCTCACATAGGAGTGCATACAGCTCAAAAATGAGATTGAGGCTTTAGTTCAAAGCGGTAAGCTGTCCAATGTAAGTGAGGTTTTGTCATCAAGTACTGGCAAAGGAGATTCGTTTCAATCAAGATTCGAGAGGAGAAAGTCTCACATTGAGAAAGGTAAAAGGTCCCGAAAGTAATACTCGAGGGATTTGTACTCCGAAACATCCTAAGTAACATTAGAGGTAGCTTGATGGTGAAGATGAAAGTTGTTTGGCACATAAATACTTCGAATGCAAGGAAGATATGTTGATCCTCTACAAAGCACAAGGATGCGTGTGTCTCATCGAAGAACATGTACAAGTGTTTGTGACAGGTTAGGATTTCGTAGGATTTAAATGCTAGCTAGTTTGTTATTTTTCTATGATTAAGAGCTTTGTAACGAGACATATAATAAAGTAAGGTCGATGGGGAGTACTCTTTTCCCTGCAAGGGTTTTTAATGAGGCACCCCCAATATTTTCATCTGTGGTGTTATTTCTTTTTATGATGTATAAATTGGTATAAGTCAACTAGGCCACCGCGGTCTCTTGTCGCATTTGTCAAAATTACGCCATCGCGACCTTTTTGACGTAAGTCCACTAGGCCATCGCGATTTCTTGTCGCATTTGTCAAAATTGCGCCATCGCGACCTTTTTGACGTAAGTTAACTGGGCCATCACAATTTCTTGTCGCATTTGACAAAATTGCGCCATCGCGACCTTTTTGACGTAAGTCAACTGGGCCATCGCGGTCTCTTGTCGCATTCATCAAAATTGCGCCATCGCGGCCTTTTGACGTAAGTCGACTAGGTCATCGCATTCTCTTGTCGCATTTGTTAAAATTGCACCATCGCGGCCTTTTTTACGTAAGTCGACTTGGCCATCGCGGCCTCTTGTTGCATTTGTCAAAATTGTGACATCAAGGCCTTTTTGATGTAAGACGACCAGGCCATCGCAGTCTTTTGTCACATTTGTCAAAATTATGCCATCGCGGCCTTTTTGATGTAAGTCGACTAGGGCATCGCGGTCTCTTGTCGCATTTGTCAAAATTGCGCCATCGCGACCTTTTTGACGTAAGTCGGCTAGGTCATCGTGATCTCTTGTCGCGGCCGACATAGTTGCTCCATCGCGGCCTCTTGTCCTAATCCGACTAGGCCATCGCGGCCTCTTGTCATATCTAAACTGATTGCGCCGGCACAACTTGGCACGACAAGATGTTACAACCTTTTGTCTACATCTAAGATGGTTGGCCAAGAATCCCAGGTTAGCTACTCTAACTTTAGGTCTTAAAAACACTTCACCCACTAGGCAGGCTTATGCTTGGGGAAAGTCATAGTATACGAAGTTGGCGGTCAGTTCTAAAAAGCATATACACACAGATCATAGGAAATCAGAAAAGGCCATAAGAGGCCAGAGTAATTGTGCATGCCACTAAGGGCTTAAAAATATTACAAAACATAATTCAAGGGCATAGAATATAAGGATGTTGAAAACAAAACGCAAAAACGTCATTCGCCAGGTTGATCAATAAAATGGTCGTCGTTCTGTTCTACAGGAGGCTCCTTCTCGGGCACACTTTCACCTTCACCTACCAGTTGGCCATCACAGATAATTTTAAAGAAGTCCATAGTCTTGACAATTAGGTCGGGTTGTAAAACCAGAGCTTGCGCTTTTGCTCTATCAAAATCCTCGTCACCGGCAGAAAGGATTTCAAGTTGAGCCTCCTTCAGGGATACCTTAAGCTCTTTGTTATCTGTCTTGAGCTTCTCGATCTCTTTGGCAAACCCATTGAGCTTTTCGACCTCCTGAGAAAGATTAACCAGAAGAGCCTCGAAACTCTTTCTCTCTTCGGATAGTTAGGTGAGTTGCTTGTTAACTTCATCAAACTTTTTCAGTTTGAGTCTTCAAGGCCTCTTTCAGTTTAGTCACTTCCTGAGACAGGCGGCGCTCATCTTGATCAAATTCGTTACCCAGCTCGAATAAAGCCCGAGTCATTATAACACTCCTCATTAGGTAGGCACTCAAGTTAGAAGTAAGTTGTTAGGGACCAATGGATTTCGCTTTGGTAATATCTTCATCGGAGTTCAAGTGATCATAAAGAAATCTTAGGTCGTCAAAGCTATTATCCCAAAATTTGAATTGAGGGTTTGGTTAAGGCTGCTTGCTACCCTGACCAGACTCTTGCATCATGGCAGAAACAACTTGATCAACACTGCTTATCAGTTTAGTCAATGTGGGCTTTTGTTTTTTAACGGGAGAAAAAGGAAGAGTGATGGAGTTGGGAAGGTCAGAGCTAGTCGTCGGGGCTGCTTATGCTTATTTAGTCACCTCAGATTTCTTCTTACGAGGAACCCGAGTTTGAAGACCGGGAGGGTCCGACTTCAGGGTCGACTTATTAGCAGTGCACCTCGCTCTAGCCTTGGCCATCAATTTTCGCTGTTATTTAAGGTTGGCGGTTGTCATTTTTTCTGCACAAGAGGTAAAAATATTTGGGTTAAACTAAAAAGCAAACATCAATTTATATGAAAGTATGAACACATAAGTTATTACCTAGATAGGCTAAGAGCGTCATTCGATCATCAGATTTTTTCATAATATCTTTAGTTCTCATCAAGGAGAAAGAATCTAAGAAGGAAAGAGCTTGAATCTCGTCAACACTTAGTTTATCATAATCATAACCGAGCACAGGTACTGGATTTTCCTTCTAATAAAAGGGAAAGCATCGACTTCCGTCTTGGGCGTATAAAACTTCTGGGCATCCATCACCGTCCTTAATCCGGACAAACCGGTCTTTGAAGCCTTTATAGTTGGAGGTATAAGCCCATAGAAAGCTCTTACTCGGGGATCCGTTGAGACTTTTCCAACTTTCTTTTTCAGCTCCCTACAATTCAAAAAGAGAGAAAAAGATGCCCAGAGTAGGATCGATGAATAGGGCTTCGTAGATAAATTCAAAAGCCTTTATAAAACCCCATCCATTTGGTTGGAGCTGGACCGGGGCTATGTTCATGGTGGTTAGCAAGTCGGATTAAAAATCCGTGAAGAGAATCTGAATCCGGAAGTCTTCCAATAGGCCCAAGTAGAAATAAAAAGATTCGTGGTTAACACCCTTTGAGCCAAAAGACATACAACTCCGCCATCTTCGCAAACATCCAAAACTACATCTTCCTCATTTCCAATAGAAGAGATACATCTCTTGGAGCATAGTCTCTCTATATCACTACAATCAGCCGATCTATTTTTTTTATTTCAACATTTCCGCGTTGATAGAAGACACCCCCTTTTCTGTAAAAATTTCTACGGAACCTGGCGACCCATATTCCGAGTCAGTATCACTAAAAGACTCATAAAGGTCCTCATACACCTCTTGAATGATTTAGGTAAAATCAACCCAACGTATATGCCCTTATCATGGATCCATACTTTGCCTCCAGAGAGCTTTCCTCTCTTCAGCACTTTGGGTAATAGTAGTATTCCCCGACTCATCGCACTCTCTAATAATGATCATGCTAACAAAAAAAAGGAGTAGAGGGAGGTTACCTGATGAAGAACACTGGGGATGGAGGAAAGTCGTTTCTGGGAAAGCCTCGCGTTGAAATATTTGAAGATTGCAAAAGAAAAAGAGGAAAGAAGGGCAAGCGTTTAAATGATTTTTAATCTAGGTTTGGGCCTAACAAAGTAGAGTTATGACGCATAAGTTTACTCCTCATAAAACTCATCATTACTTGAATACTCGAAAAGACAAAACCATAACTATTTTTGAAAACTTACTGACTCACGCTAAGGCAGTTTTATACTGTTGGGTGAACGTGGATGCAGACTTGCCAAATCGACCCAAACTAGCTATTAATGGACCAAATTATTCATCCCTTCGTAATTATAGATTGGGGGCTTGTACATGTTTGGAATGTTTAGGTCGATCAGATAAGCTGACGCTAAATGGAGGAAGCATATTTAGAAAAAAGGCAGATAGACATGAGGATTAACCTTGGGAACCATAAACTCGGCAGACGACCCTTCAAGTCGGCCAAGCTATGATCTCCAGCTCGGCGGGGACAAATTCTCCAACTCGGCAGACGTTACCTCAAGTAAGGTCGGAGTCGTTCACCTTAGTCTGCCGTGGAAGTTACCTATATACGAAGAGCCTCCGACGTTATAAGGGTTACGACCATTTAATGGCTGACGGGAGAGGTTACTATTATCACTCATAATGGAAAGAATCCAAGGTTCCTCCATAAAATGTAGGTGATTATTGCTCCAGCAGCTATAAATAAGGCTCCCGATCGAGGGTTAAGCAAGACACTTCTTATCTTGAGCTTGCAACACTTGTATTGCTCAAATCCCTAAAGCTATCACTTACAAACTCCGATATGACTTCGTCGGAATCTTCTTCTTGGAAGTAATCAAAAGTGTTATGCAGGAACAATTACTTACCTTCATTGTGTTTGTTTTATTGTTTTTCGTTTGCGTGTTAATTAACGGTTTAACGAAATTACGGATCAAACCGACATCGATTCTTTTTTTTTTTAAAGTAAAAAACAATTATGTTTCTACCAACCATTTTGTTCAACCATGTTTTCGAACATACACATTCGAAACATCTTTGAGTGTTTTCAAATATGGATATCCTAATTTTTTAAAAATTCATCGAAGTTCGTTTGAAAATACATTTTCAAAAGATAATTTGAAATTTTCGATAATGTGGTACACCTGTATTAATAAATTCTCTTGTTATATTAGTTACTAGAGAAATTAGTAGTATTATAGGTCGTTGGGCCGCGTAAACTTTGTTATATACTAAAAAAAATCGTCCTTATGACAGTCAACTTATATCCTAAAAGTGATCAAATTAATGTTAAAAAAAACACATCTTGATTAAAAAAAACACCATCTATCCATCCTACAGTCAAATTATTTCCAAAAGGTTAACAAAGTTTAAACTAAAGCTCCACATCTTGATCCCAAAAACTAAACATTAACATAGATAAAACTTTTGATGTTATTTGTCTGCAAAAAATAAAGTATGCATAAGTAACTGTCTCTTTTGTCCCTCTTGGTAGACACATATATGTACTACAAGGATAACATATTCCCTAGCTATATAGTCTCTCATAAGCATTTAACCTCCCTACTTCCCCTACTCTTCCTTCTTCCACCAAGTACGTACATCTCTTTCTCTTATTCATCTCCTTCATCTTATTTTATTCTTTTTTTCATCACTAACAATAACCCATAGTACTAGAATCATTCATCATTGATCCCACCGTACTTCAACAACAACACAGACACTAAAATATTTGCTATCATTATTTAAAGACATCCTTCATTTTTCAAGAATATTTCATGAACCAAGAAGAATAAAGATGCGGAGATTCTACGGGTTTGAGAGCTGGATAGATAAAGATTCAGATAAAATCAACGGTGAGAAACCAAAGTCGGAGAGAAAATCATCAGAAGCATGCAAGAGTCATAGGGAAGCTGAAAGAAGACGCAGACAGCGAATCAACAACCATCTCTCTACTCTTCGTTCTCTCCTCCCTAACACAGCAAAGGTTATTTCAATGAAATATTTCATATATCTTCATATTATGTCCATAATAAATAATAATAAAAAAAATTATTAATACAAAAAAAAAGTCTTCACAAGCATATTTTATCTATCGAGGGCAACTTGGTAAATTTGTGACTTTTTTTTTTGTGTGTACAGTCAGACAAGGCGTCGTTGCTAGCGGAAGTGGTGCAGCACGTGAAACGGTTACGGAAGGAAGCTGATGACGTGGCGAACCGTTGGAATGATGAACCGTCGTCTTCGTGTAGTGGAGAACCGGGTTCGGTTGTTTCTGTTGAGGAAGCTGAGTTGTGGCCGTTTCCGGGGGAATCTGACGAGGCGACGGTGGGTTATTGCGGCGGGGAGGAAGGGGAAGGTAAAAGGATGAAAGTGACGGTGTGTTGTGAGGACCGGCCTGGACTGAACCGGGATCTGGCGCAAGCGATACGGTCGGTTCGGGCGAAACCGGTTAGAGCGGAGATAATGACGGTTGGGGGGAGGACGAAGAGTGTGGTGGTGGTTGAGTGGGGGAATGATGGAGGAGAGGAGAAGGAGGTGGAAGCGTTGGAGAGGGGGTTGAAGGCGGTGATGGAGAATCGGGCTTTTGTGGATTCGGGAATGGGCCCGTTGTTGTTGGGCCGTAAACGGGCTCGTGAGAGTAGTAAGGTTGAGTGTTCTTTGTTGTTGAGAAATGAGAATTTCTGCTGACATTTTATTTATTTTGTTTTCTGTACAAACAGGATTAAAGAGTATCACTTCATTTTTCAATTTAAGGTATTTCAATCCAACCATTTGAAAAACAATTATCAAATGTAGTCTCTGAGAAGTTCACAAACAAAACAAGTGACTAACAATCTTATAGCAGTTTCCATAGTTCCACTAGTGTTGGTATCCGTATGCTATTAGCAATCTAAGAATAATGAATGTATTTAAAACTGGGACATTCCTATAATGATTTGTTCAAATCAATAAGCAGTAAAATTCACTAAGCATCACCAAGACTCTTTTTACGCCATTGTTTTTATTGTCCAAGGTAAGGCCTACTCTTTTAATAGTATCAAGTTGCCTTTTTTGAAATGTCATTCTCATTCTATTTAGAGCATGATTGGTTTGATTATTAGAATGGCCAAAAACAATTCTAGAAGTATAGAATTGATTATGGGTGATTTTAAGATGTTTGGTTAGGCAAAAGTAGAATTGTTCCTGTCTCTAGAATTGATTTTACTTGAAGCTAAAATTTGTAACTTCTACCTCCAGAATTGATTCTAGATAATTTTTACATTAAAATTTATTGTTCAACCCGCTTTTATATAAATTATTCATCATAAATCAATTCTCCTAAACTTAATTCTAATAAAATCAATTCTACCAAATTGAAATACCCTTATTTTGAACATTAAAAGTGTATTATCATATTTTATAGTTGACCTTTAAGCCAAGTTGTCTAGTTGAATTGATTGGAGAATTAGGAGGCAAAAGAATAAATGTTCGAACTCTTGTGAAAGTAATTAAAATGAGTTTAATGTGTAATTCAAAAACTGAGCCTAAAATAAAATAAATATAAATATTAAGGTGTTGTGTGCTTTACTTTACCTTGACTACAAAAACAACCTATACCGTATAGGTATTCAAATCTAAACCGATTAAAAAAAATTGCAAATGGTAAAAAATTAAATATTATTAAATGTGTTTGAATGTCATTTTATAAAAAATATATGGTTTGGATCAAATTTCAGATTGATTTTTCAAAGCCGATCTAAATCAAACCAAACCGCAAATATATTTTTATATATTTTATTATTATTTATTTTTATTAATATGGTAATTTGTTATTTTATAATATTTTTTTAATATTATTTTTTAGTTTAGTCAATTTATATTATTTTATTTATTTCAATCATAAATATATTATTATATAATATTATTTTATAATATTAATATTTAATATAGTAGTATATGTTATATATTATATTAAATTTATTATTTATTAACATATTTATAATCTCAATAAAAAAATATAATTAGTAATTTAAATATTTAGAAATTTATCAAAAATAAATCATATGAGATTGGATTGGATCATATCAAATTTTTTAATCAATTATTTTAAAAATCGAATTAAACCGCAATTAAATTTATTTCTAATTCGGATGAATTTTTATCTTAAAACCGAAAAAAAAACCGAATACCCTGTCATGCATGGTCACACGTAGGTCAAAGTATCATTGTTTAACAAAGAATGAAAATGACTCAAGTGAAATGAATATTTAGATAAGGCATACCCCATACAGTCATTGTTAGCTATGCAACAAGAAGAGAAAGAAAGTCCCACAAAATTGGATAACTAAGCAACAAGAAGATAAAGAAAGTCCCACAAAAATAGGATAAGTACGTGGTATATACGTGTAATGCAACAATAGGATAATTTTATTTATACAATAATAATAATAATATTAATAGAGTCGTGTGTTCTCTTCTATGTCATCTTGCAATCAGATTCTCCTCATCCCATAACATAAAGCAATATAATCATTTTATAATGTTCAATAGCATAAAACTCATGCTTTGATTTCTGATCTACATTCCTCAAGCGATGGTGTGGCCAATTCGTGAATCACTATGCATTACAGGCTCAAGAATTGTTACTTCAGTTCTTCGATCAAACTCACGTTACCCAAGATTTGTGAGTTTCTCTATTTTCTTATCATTTTGTTTTCCTTTCATGCTTCTTTTGCAGTTCTTTTTTCTGAATTCTGATATTGTGTTGCTTGATTTCTAGATGAATTGGATAAAAACTGAAGGTTGCTATGCAACATCATTAACTTCATTCAAGTAAGTTTAAGTATGTGGTACAAGTGAAAGTTGTGTCTTAATTTTGCTGAAATTTGTGTGATTTTACATTGCGGAATGCTAATTTATCGAGGAAAGATGTTTTCTTTGCTCCGGTTTATTAGTATTATTCATCGATTACTTTACACGGTTGAAATTAGTGATATCAATTATTGATAAATAAAACGATAACTGATATTATATGCGCATGCATAACAAATTACATCGTTAATATATTAAATTTTTATTTATTTTATAAATATTTTAAATAGATTTTTTCACTTTAGAGGAGAAATTTTCTGGAAAAAAAAATAAAAAATAAAATAAAATAGTCCTTCAAGATTGACTTATTGGCTGGCTGTAAGGTAAATATCATAGCAAGTTTTGCAAGTTGCATATGGTTATGATATATATGACAAGAAATCCAAAATGAACTTAGTGAAAAATGCCTTATTCTTCTGTGTATTTTATACAATGTCGAATATTTGCATGTCTAAATTTTTGTTTTTTGATGAGCATTTGCATGTCTAAATAACATGGCTTCATTTACTACAGGGAGAAACAACAAGAGGATCATGGTTATGAAAATAAAGGTGTTGATGTAAGGAATATGGCTGAAATTAATGGCTACATGAATTTATTTGGTTTGATGAAACAAAGGTTCTTAAATTTCAAGAACCAAAAATACATGTAAGAGTTGAGTTACACATTTTTCCTTGTTCCATTTTGTTAGTCAAGTAGCAGTATAAGCTAATTTTTTCCTTCTATTAGACAGAAAAGAATTGGAGCATTATCAATCTCTTGCTAAAGCTCAATATCCAAAGGTGATTATTTCTAAGGTTTCTTTATGTCTTATGCTATAGTAATCCATGTTCCTGTAACTAATAAATCCAAGTACAGTTTATGGTAATTGCTTGTGCAGATTCAAGGGTATGCCCCTCTAACATATTAGGATTTCAACCTGGTGAAGTCTTTATGATACGCAACATCGCCAATCTTGTTCCTATGATGAAGGTAGTTTCATTTTTTCATTACTGCTTTTGGTTATTTTTGCTTATGTAACAAGATATTTCATACTATTTTTTTTTTCTGTTGGAGGACAGAATGGACCATCGGAGTGTAATGCTGCGCTTGAATTTGCAGTAACTACTCTCCAGGTACGTACACACTAAGGCTTTGTTTGGATAAACAACTTATTTATTTAAGCGCTTCTAGCTTATACAACTACATTATTCTTGAAAATTTTAGGTTGAGAATATATTAGTCATTGGTCATAGTAGTTGTGCTGGGATTGAAGCTCTGATGAATATGCAAGACGATACAAAACCAAGGTATTTTTTACACACAATATTTCAACATTATAGTGGCCGATTATGTTTACGCCTCTAGTTCTCATTCGAGTTCATTGATCATTCAGAAACTTCATACATAATTGGGTTGCCAATGGGAAAGTTGCCAAATTGAAAACCGAAGCTGCCACATCTCATCTTAGCTTTGATCAACAATGCAGATACTGTGAAAAGGTAACTAACCATCTATTTCATTATACCGATTTCGAAATATATGAAGTGTTGTTATTTTGGAAAGGTGATAACAGTTTGTTTGAACTTGTTGCAGGAATCTATTAACCAATCTCTGTTAAACTTGCTAAGTTATCCATGGATAGAAGATAGAGTGAAGAAGGAACTGCTTTCAATTCATGGTGGATATTATGATTTTTCCAATTGTTCCTTTGAGAAATGGACACTTGATTTTAAAGAATGTAATGTTACAGAAGAAAAAAACAGTTATGTTGTCAAAGAAAAAGAATTCTGGTGCTGAGGGTATAACTATCATCTTGGATTTTTGTGATTCTATTCTAAAACTTAGCACATATTTCAAAAGCTTCTTTTCCACCGGACATATCATGAAGTTCTAGAGGAACACTCTCGTAGTCATGAGTATCAGAGCAAAGCCTTTGTAATGAGCACATTTTGAAAGAAGCAAAGACTTGTGTAAACTAGACTCTGCATGCATGATTATGATGAAAAAGGATTAAACTCAAATTAAGTTTCCTATACTTAAATCTTGTCATCAAAATCAAATTATGATATGCTAATTTTATTTTATGTTATTTCAAAATTAAACCGCCTCTATTAAGAATATATAATTGACTTAAAGAAAATAAAAAATGAACTCAAGTCTCAACAAATTTATAAAAACTACAATTAGTCTGTTTGGATCTGCCGCGAAAAAGGGGAGACGGGCATTTTGGAGCCCAAAGTATACTTTATAACTTCTTATTTTCACGGTAAAGTGGCATGTAAACGTGCAGTGCCTCATGGATTATTTCATATAAATAAAGTTTTTATAAAAATAGAAGGTAAACAAACAATAAACTGTGCCGCTATTTTTTCAATACACTTACATAGAACTCTTCATAAATAAAAGTTTTAGTAAAAAAAATTATAAGATAAAATTAGAGGGACTATTGTTGTAGACATTGCTATGGAAAGACTGAACCCTTCTCAGTTTAGTACTGATTTATTTCTTTGCTTGGCCACTACAGTTTCTGATTTTGACACCCCTTTCTCCTTAGTATCCCTTGTCCTTTTCTCCCATTTGCTCTTCTATTTTTTAATGTAACATTCTTCCTGTGTCATTATCTCCGTCATCATTGCATCGGATTATGAACTACGGACTCGTTAAAATGTCCAGCTTTGAGACTGTTTTGGAAAGCCCCTTAGAACATTTCTTGATTAGGATGGGTGACTTTTATGGTTTCTTTATTAAAACAAGTCAAGTATTATCACAGTGACTCAGTTTGCTTTGCTAGACATTGAAGAGACTTGTGGCCTGAATGTCGGTCCCAAACTTAACATCCTCTTCAATAATTTTGAAGAGATCGACGTAAAAGAAATTTGCATTGAGCTCTTCAAACATGAGATTTATAGAATCTTCAGATACATCAGCCACTGAAATGTTGGAGGAATTTGAAGAATTGGTTCCACTCGACAATCTGCATAGTTTTTGGAGTCACCTCAAGGCTTTTTTCAGATTCTTCTTCTTGATAGCCATAATTTCGTCTTGGTTGAGGGAAGTGTTGGAAGAAATGTCTTGGATCAAAGGGTCATTTTTTACTTCTTTTTCCTCCTCAAGTTGGCTTTTTTCCGTTCTTGGTGGATCTGTTTCGATAGTAGGTTTCAATTTTACCTTCACCTTGGATTTTTCTTGGTCCATCTTGTCGGAATTTTGCCCAGTCTTTTGATCATCTTGATCTAAGTTATCCTGCATTGAAGCAAAGATGTCATCAAAATCATCATCTTTCTTAGGAGACAACTCACTTGTTTCAGTCTGAGGCTCAGAAGTCAGTTCATTGCGAGTGCATGTGTCTTTGGCAGTTGGTTTGGTTTCTGAATGGATATAACCAAGACTCAAATCAGGAGGAGTTAACTAGTCGATAAGAGATTGAGTCTTGGTGGAAGATGAAGGTTTCTTGCTCAGTGGTTGTTCTTGCAAATTTTCATTCGATTTTTGTTGTGTCTGAAGGAAAAGAAAGCAATTAGATACACCCATAAACAATCTACAAGTAAGAAAAAAGCAACTAATTCCTTAGGCGCTTTTTTTCAGCTTGATTTTGATTTTAGGACCCGGTTGGCCGCTTGATTTGGCTTTGTCAGAATCAACAGATTGGCCTTTGTCCTTTTCATTGTTGGCTCAACAATGGAAAGTTGAGTTTCCTTGAAAGATTATTCTTATGAGTCAAACATTTCTTTGGTTTATTTGTTCTTTGTTTAGAGGGAAGTTGGGGTTTAGGATTCGAAAAGATTGATCTTTTTGCTTTCGCCCAAACTTTCGACTCAGATTGATCTTCAGAGGGTTATGGTATTACCGGAATGAAAAGGCTTAGTACCTTCAGACGTTGAAGAGTCTCAAAATAAATTATGGGTGCTTACTTGTATTTAAATTGGAGCAACATCTTTTGTTGGAATTTTTTTTAAAATAACTAAGTTTTTCAAAAAAAAATTAGGTAAATAACCAATGTTTCAAATTAATTATAAAAATGACAATTTTTCCACTCATTTTACACATTTCCGCATTCCTAGGTGGCGAATACACCTAAAAAAGAGACCGAGTCGCCACCCCATGTGGCGACAACACTTAAATTTAATTTTTTGTAAATTGTGGCGGTTCAAAATGGTCATAAATTTAATTTAATTTAATTTTTTGTAAATTGTGGCGGTTTAAAATCGCCGCAAATTTATTTATTTAAAAAAAAATTAAATTTACAGCTGTTTTGAACCACCACAATTTATAAAAATTTAAATTTAAGTGTTCTTGTCACATGGGGTGGTGACTTGGTCTTTTTTTTAGATGTAGTCGCAACCTAGGATGGCGAAAATGTGTAAAATGAGTGAAAAAATGGTCATTTTTGTAATTAATTTGAAATAATTATTATTTATGTAATTTTTTTGAAAAACTTGGTTATTTTTTTAAAAAAATCCTTTTGTTGATTTCTTCTTTTTCTATGGTTGGGCAGAGGTGGAAGGAGGACTTTGACACATTTTCGACTCTAAAATGATAATAATAATAATAATAATAATAATAATAATAATAATAATAATAATAATAATAATAATAATAATAATAATAATAATAATAATAATAATAATAATAATAATAATAATAATAATAATAATAAGAAGAAGAATCAAATATTACTTCGATTAGAACAAATATAGATTTGAATAAACTTACCTTGACTCTGTTTGGTTAGACATATTTTTGAGCTTATAGCTTATAAGCTCATATGATAATTTAGACCTATTTGATAACAGTCTTTTTACCACGAGCTTATAGCTTATTTTACAGACGCTATTTCAAATAACATTTTAACTTATAGCTTATAGTTTATCATTTTTTCTTCCTTTTTTATCTTTATTATTCTAACAAAAATCCACTTTTATCCTTTATAATTTATTTTAACTTAAGATAAAATAATTATCTATTAAATATCTTTTATGTCGTTTTACATTTATAAGTCAATTGAACCGCTAATTTTACCAAACACTTCAATTAGCTTATCTAATGCAGTCGGAAGCCGCCCAAAAGAATAGCAAGCGCTAAACCTTGAATGAAAACATGGTTGCAAGCGCAAACCCTATAGATAAGCTCTGGAGTCCACCAGGAATAAAAAAACTTTGGATTCTATTATAATAAAAGAGATAATCATTATGGTCATGCCAAAGGTCTTTAAATACAGAAAACAAATAAACCCTACTGGGCCTTATGGGCCTTTAATCCAAAAGAAAATTAAATAAAACAAATAAAATAGAAATTGCTTAAATATTAAAACTAAAATTGCTTAAATATTAAAATGCTTTCTTACGTGCGGTTTCTTCTTTGATACGCACAATCCTCCTACATCAGTCTCCTTCACTTCTGAAGAACTCGACCCCGAGTTCTCTTCTTGATAAATAACTTCGTCTGACAGCTTGCTATAACGGTAAGTACCAACTGAAAACCTCTCCTTACACCGAAACACCATCAGCTCTTCTCCCACATTGAAAACTTTAACTTCCATGTGTTCATCTCGCATAGGAGGCAAATCGTTTGGCAGCTCATCTGCGGTTAACTCCTTGAAATCCTTTAGGACCCCTAACAATTCTTCTGGAATTGTTGTTTCCTTCTTTACAACATTCATCAACCGTTTGATCACTACTGGACATAAACATTCAGTTTCTTTTACAACCTCATCAAGCTCCTTTTCACTTTGCATCATCATCAAGAATTTAGACTTCTTTCCTCCTGGATTCTTATCAAAGTGCAAAACAGGAGCCATAGCAATTTTATGTGTGCCCCATGTAAACATCATCATGTTATCGCGTCCTCGATAAGTGATATCATTATCAAACTGCCAAGGCCTATCAACTAAAATATGACAAACATCCATATCAAGAACATCACAAAGCACCTCTTCTCTATAATATTTTCTGATGGTGATAGGAACTCTGCAGGCTAGTGTTACTCGAACTTGGGAGCCCTTACTTACCCAACCGAGGGTGTATGGCTTCTCATGGGATTTTGTGGACAACTTCAAATAATCTACCAATTTCTACGACACAGGATTCTCCATACTGCCACTATCTATAATTAGATTGCACACTTTGTTCTTGATAGAACAACGTGTCTTGAACAAATTCTTCTGATGTCCTTCGTCTTTGGATGCTAGTAACATTCGCTGCAACACAAAATTTTCCCTCTCATCAGATTATTCCTCTGCAAACTCAACATTGGCATACTCATCGTTCTCAACTGTAGGATCTTCCTTCCTTTCTTCCACAACAACAGCGACTCTCCTTGTCGGACAAACATTCTACTTGTGGCCTCTTCCGTTACAACGATAACATGTGGCTATAGCGGGCCTAGCATATGGGTTATTCTGCCTCTAAATTGGTGCTTTACCCTGCTGCACACTACTAGAGCTGTTAGCCCCCTTATTCCCAGGGTTGAAATCTGGGGGTGTAGCATTCTTTTCCTTGTCACCTGCTGATTCATAGTTACTTTAGGGTGAGTACTTTTCAATAGACAAGAAATTTCGAGGGGATTTCTCCATCAATTCTGCCTTCAAAGCTAAACTGGATGCTTTAGCTACGGTCCATGCAGTCTGTAAACCCATCTCCTCTTGCAAGGATCCCTTTAGGCCACTGATGTATCGAGCCACTTTCTGACTCTCTGATTCTCCCAATTCATTGCGCTCAAAAAATCGTAGGAACTCAGCAATGTATTTAGTCACGGTTCTCTTGCCCTGAACTCACTCAATGTACATCTTATAAAGAATCTGTTCATAATCCTCCAATAAAAACCGCTCCAACATCAATTGTTTCATTCTTCGCCAAGTTCTGAATGACCCCTTTCTTTGCCTCTGCCTTTGAACAACAAGTTTATCCCACCAGACAGCTGCAGTAATTTTAAGCCTGATCGCGACCATCTTGACTTGCTTGTTCTTAGGGACACCCATAACGTCGAAGAATCTGTCGACGTAGATCTGCTAATCAAGAAACTCCTCCACTCCCATTGTTTCATAAAATAATGGAATATCAGCCTTCACTCGATAGTGATGGTTGTTCTGTATATTCCCACGATTAACCTCTTCATCGTAAGGTTCTTCTTCATCAGAACTCGAATATTTGACACGGTTTCCACCCTGTAGAACCCTAATCCGTTCCTCTCTCCTGTCTCTTCGCTGATTCCCATTGTTGTTGGTGTTGTTCGCCTGATTTGCTAAATTCGCCATTTGTTCAGTCAAAGCAGTTAGAGCCGCGGTAAAAGTCGTGGTAATTCCCTCAAGATCTGCTTTGGTCACCGGTTGATCTGCCATAGTTGTCAAGTTATGAAAGGAACAGGAGAAAACCTACTCTGATGCCAACTGACGTAGTCGGAAGCCGCCCAAAGGAATAGCAAGCGCTAAACCTTGAATGAAAACAGGGTTGCAAGCGCAAACCCTATAGATAAGCTCTGGAGTCCACCAGGAATAAAGAAAACTTTGGATTCTATTATAATAAAAGAGATAATCCTTATGACCATGTCAAAGGTCTATAAATACCGAAAACAAATAAACCCTATTGGGCCTTATGGGCCTTTAATTCAAAAGAAAATTAAATTAAAAAAATAAAATAGAAATTGCTTAAATATTAAAACTAAAATTTCTTAAATATTAAAATGCTTTCTGACGTGCGGTTTCTTCTTCGATACGCACAATCCTCCTACATCATTATCAACTATCATTCTTAATCATCAGCTATAAGCTATAAGCTATCAGTCATCAGCCATCAGCCATCAGCCATAAGCTATAAGATATAAGCTATCAGTTAGATTATCATTCAATTGCTATTTTTATCAAACATACCCCTTTTGTTTCTTTGGTTTATTCTGACCTTCATCTGCTGTAGAAACTTATTTGTCTTTTACCTCGCCTTGTTCAGCTGCAAAGAAAACAATATATAAGGAAGTCAAAATAAAACATGTATGAAACATCAAAATTCTTCAAGAATCATACCTTCTTTTTGCTCTAAGAATTTCTGCGATTCAGAAAACGCAGTGGTTGGCCTTTGGTAAAAAGTTTGTTCGACAAACACACAACGGAAATACTCTGACCACCGGTCTTCAAATTCTTTGGTGGAATAGTAGAAATGTTGAAATCGAAAGGTTGACAGGTGGAGCATTTGTTTGCGTATGAATTTCATGCTATCTTTGTAGTCTTGTGAAGTCAAATGGCGTTTCGACCAATAAATATCGTTATCCCATGTGTAGACGGAACTAGATAGAAATTGACTAAATCCAAAATTTTGAACCACTAAATTTAGCTGGTAGCTAATGAAACCAAAGCCAGATGCCCCATCCTCTATTCGAGTTGACTGAAGTGTAGGGATTAGAAAACCTGCCCAGATGGCATTGCCTTCGGCAACAGAAGTAGGAGTAACCCCAAGGAATCGATTTTTGAACCAATTAGGACCAACACATTGATCCACAAAAGGTACCATGGTCGAAACAAAAACTTTTGTGACGAGAAACATAGAAATGTACCTCATAAAAGTTTTGTCTATATGTGGATCATCATGAGTGATTAGGGAAAGCCTAGTGCCTTCGATGCTTCTATTATAATTTTCCTTCATAAAAGGTTTGGAGAAGGTAATTCTCAAATGTAGCTCAAAAGTAGCATTCAACCAAAATTGGAGAAGCCATATAGATACAAAGATAAGGTACTTTTTGTCGGTCTCAGGGAGACGTTTCAATTTATAGGAAGTAATGTCTAAAGACATGTACAAATTGGCTAAGAGCGGTTTACACAGAGTTAAATTTCGACCTTCATGAAGTTGGGTCGCTAAATTGATAAATTATTTGGTTATTTATAGATAGCCCGAGCAAAAGAGGTAGTATTAAAGTCAGAGGGTCAAAAAAGCGACATGTTCTAAATCAGAAACCTCTTTAGTACTCTTATCATGATGATCAGTGATATAGTTTTTGAAAATAGCATGTTCGAAGCAAAAATCGATGCTAGTGGTGGTTTCTAAAGTGGGATATAATGTTTCCCCTGTGGGTTGAAGGCCAGTGATGGCTGCTACGTCGAACAGAGTCAGCGTAATCATTCCACAAGGGAGATAGAAAGTATTTTTCGATCCTTCCTAGAGAAAGATCGAAGCAAGCAACATGCAAGGATTATACCTAGGGCCAGTCCTATAAAGCTGGAGAAGGTCGAAGATGCTTAATTGCTCCCATTGTGTTTTTCTTTTACTTTGCACTTTGTTTAACCACGAAATATAATCTTTATTTTGTGGGGAGAAAATCAGAATACACACATTAGTACATACATAAACAAAAAATTGAGAGCGTGTTATTTGAACACAAAAGGCGTTGTCGTAGAATAACAGGGAAAATAATTCTTAACTTTCTCAGGATGAAACTTTAGAGTTGGTACGAACCTTAAAATTCTAAGGTTTTTTCAGCAAGTGAAAATGGAATGATTACTTGTGAACTCCAAACAACGTTCTTCTCTTTATCTAATGGTGGTCCATGAACATGATTTCTCTCTAAATATTTCTCAGACACTAGAATAATAAACACCAAAGGGACGTTACCGGTGGTTGCCATGGCATTTTCGGTGGTTGTTGTAGCAGTGGACGTGCTAGCCATTTTTGTTTCTAAAGAGTAGAGAAAATGGTTTTTTTTAGAAAAATTGAGAACTGAGAATGCAAAGAAAGAAAATGAAAAAAGATAGTGATAATGGGTATATATAGGGTTTCATAACTTGGTAGGTGTGTGATAAGTGGCGGAATAATTGACTTTTGGTTTTCAGAAGTGGAAACGATAGTGGAAGTTGGTGGGAAGTTATGGCCCACGATCTCCTAGGAAATAGGAGCTTTGATGAATAAGTAGTAAACAATCCATGGGAAATGACGTTTTACCAATAAACACAATGATGACACCGACGTCAGCAAAGTTGATTTGAATAGTGTCGAAAATCAAATAAAAAATGCCACCTTTCTCCATTCGATGTATGATAGGTCGAAAATTGACATTTTGGGGGACAATTTGTCACCTCATTTTTTCGACATAAGAGATAAAAGGTTGAGAAAGAAAATATGGATTATGTGATTTCGACCTAGTATGCTCCATTCGAAGCAACTGACACAAGAGATAAAAGATTGAGAAAGAAAATCTTGACTAAATCTTGAGTATCAGGGCATTTTGTCGATAACAAAAGATATTCGAATTTAGTAAAATGGTGTGTTAAAAGTCTTACATCAAATAATATATGATTTAAACATGTATGTATTTATAAGTGAAGATAATCATCATCTTACAACTCAATTTTAAAAGAATGAGTTAGATTCAATAGCATATTTTATATATTTTTAATTTGAGTTTAATGGTAGTGCACTGTCAGTTTAAAAAAGTATTACACAGACATCCAATCAAATTATTTTAAAGTACCAAATCATATAAGTAATTTAAAATTTAAAATTTAAAAGGTAACTTGATAAGATACATGATTGTAGCGTAAAAATAATTTAAACTTTCAGTGCACATCCCTTTTTCTCTTTTAATTTTAATTATGTAAAAAAATAATGTAAAATGTCGCTAATTAAAAAGTTACATTTTTACAATTGAATTGTCTATGTAAAAAAAAAAAAAAATCACGGCTTAAAATCTGATATTTTTTAAGCGTGAAATTGGTCATTTTTACCTTGTAAAGAAATAATCGAAATCTATCATCTAAATACAATTTTTTACCAGGAAAATATATTATACACCGTTAATTGCAAAGAATACTGTTCAATTATATTCGTCTTCGTTGCTCGCAAACTAGCCATCACCAAAGCACCAACTGTAGGAAGTGCGTTCATCTTCAATCGGAGCCATGATCTCACAGTTCTTCGTCCTTTCACAGCGTGGCGATAACATCGTTTTCCGTGATTGTTAGTCTCTCTCTCTCAGCTACTCTTTTCCATTGCAATTTTCTTTCTTTTCTTTACTTTTGGATCTGATGCTATTCATTTGATCCAATACTTCTATCGATTTTCGCTGATCCATAATAAGATTATCGATTCAAGTTTACGCATCCAGATCTTACTTTGATCGTATCGTGTTCGTGTGCTAATCACTGATATCTAATTTTTTCCATAGGAAAATCTTGAAATTGAACGTAATGCTTGAAGTTGATTCTCATATTAACTACTATTCTGATTATATCAGTTGCTGTTTTACTTAATTATCTTTATTACAGATCGTGGCGAGGTTCCGAAGGGAAGCTCAGAGATATTTTTCCGCAAAGTAAAGTTTTGGGAAGACGGTGAACTGCAGGAGGCACCACCTGTCTTTGTAGGTATTATCTTTCTGAATCAGGAAGAGTATATGTTAACATGATTTAGTCTTGAAATGAGCATGTATGTATATGCCTGTTATCGATACCTATTGTTTCAAATATAACTTTTCTCAATGTTATTCTTGTTATGTTATTTGCAAATCTTGTTGTAGAATATACTGATTTCTTTGGTGTTATGTTATTTGTTTGCTGACAGAATGTGGATGGTGTAAATTACTTTCATGTGAAAGTTGTTGGCTTGCTGTTTGTTGCAACTACAAGGATTAATATATCGCCTTCCTTTGTCTTCGAGCTTTTACAAAGAATTGCTCGTGTTATTAAAGATTACCTTGGGATTCTCAATGAAGACTCACTACGGAAGAATTTTGTCCTGGTGTACGAGTTGCTTGATGAAGTTATTGTGAGCTTCCTCTCATACCCAATTTGATTCTTTACTTCTATATAACCAGTCTTATACTCGACTGTATTCTTTCTTCTTTTAATTAAATTATCTGCTTTCTCGTTTTCTCCTAGTTGACTCTCTTTTGTTGGTATTTAAATCTACTCTTCATCTGATAGGCTTGAGAGATATACTATTAATATTTTTATGGAATTTAAATGGAAATGCAAACCATACTAATTTTCTGTTAGATGTTGTTTCTGGTTCTCTTTTATAAAAAGAACAAATGCCTATTTGATTTTTCATTATGTTTTACTCTTGTTTTGACCTGAGATATATGGTTAATTAGTTATATTTCTAAAATATTTACGCATGAGGGACCTAATGTCATTATTTGAACCAGGATTTCGGTTATGTGCAAACAACATCTACAGAATTGTTGAAGTCCTATATTTTCAATGAGCCGATTGTAATTGATGCAGCACGACTGTCACCTCTTGGACCTGCTGCAATCTTTTCTGTATGATGATTAGTATCTTTTATTTCAAGCACTTAATAGCTTTTGTGATTATCACTTGATTTTAAGTTATATTAATTCTTCGTTTTTGTTTCATGCAGCAGGGGACAAAAAGAATGCCGGGAATAGCTGTTACGAAATCTGTTGTTGCAACAGAGCCTGGGGGTAGAAGGAGGGAGGAAATCTTTGTAGATATAATTGAGAAGATCAGCATCACTTTTAGCTCAAGTGTGAGTACATACATACTATATGACTTTGAATTTTTTATTGGTCTATTTTTCCTTCATCTGTCCTGTTTTATGGGTGTAGTAGATTTGGTTATGGCTTCCAGGATTTTAACTGACAAAACAAAACTCTATCCTGAGGGCCACAATATTAGAGATCATATTTAATTCCTGACTCTTGAGTACTTGAAACTTATTTAACCTGAGCCAAGAATTATCAAGTTCAATTAAAAGTCTATTTAGTTACTGTTTGCCTCTTAAATAGCTAAATTGATTTGATGAAATATAATGAGTAACTGTTGGATGTATTTTTTTTTGTGATGCATAATAGTAGACCGGTGAAGTTTATGGTAGTGAATATTAGGGGGTGAAGTTCTGGAAGAGTACAAAGTGATGCTAAATGAAAATGTTGTGGTAAATGAGTGGAGTGGACATCCACATATAAGAAAAGATGAGGTTGGGATTGAGTGTATATGGAGAAATTAAAAGTAACATCCTTAGAGGAAAAGTTAACAGAATCTCTCTTACCCAAGATGGTTCATCCATGTGACGGAAATATTGATAGATACCCTACTATGAAAAGTTTATTTAACAGAGATAGGCTAATAAATAGAAGTGGATGAAGGCCAAGGAATACTCTAAGAGAAGCCACTGAAACAGATGTAGATCTAAACACCTTTATATAACTGGTATATTTGACAAAATGACGTTTAATCCATGTAAATAGCTAGCCCAAAACGGTTTTTGTTTTTGTTTATTACCATTTTGAAATGCTACCTAGTGTGATAAGCTTGGTTATTGGATGGCTAATTGTTAGTATGTATATTTACACCCTTGCCAGAATTTGAACCCTGTGCCATATATTCTGTTTGTCATTCTTAGTATTCTCCATGTCTCAGGGATATATATTGACTTCTGAGATTGATGGCACCATTCAAATGAAAAGCTATCTTACTGGCAATCCTGAAATTCGATTGGCACTTAATGAAGACCTTTCCATTGGAAGAGGCCAGGGACCAGTTTCCGGTAACTTTTTCAGTTCCTTTGATTTTTTAATGTTGTGTTCTCATTCCCATAAAGAATCATGCTTAGGATTTAACTCTTCTATTTCAAGAAAGATAAAATATTTGACCATACTTAATCTAATGGATTTTGATTAATGAGTTTTATATGATAATGATTTTTGCATATTCATAAATACTTTTCCATGTTTATTAAGAATCATGTCTATTTCTTCTGTTATTTATTATTGTTTTTTTAGGTCTCATAGAGTTTCATACTGTTACTAGTATAAACAATTGTATCCTGTGGTCTATCAATAAAACTTATTTTTGAATGTTTCTAGAGCAGGTTATAGGAGTTCCTCTGGAGGAGCAGTGATATTAGATGACTGCAATTTCCATGAATCTGTTCGTCTTGATAGTTTTGATACGAACAGAACTCTATCCCTGGTGAGTACAGAAATAGTTTTTAAGATTAAAAAAATCCGAAATACAAAAAGTACTTCTTCTTTTGATTATAATTGTAACAGTTATATTGGATTGTCAATTTTTAGATACCGCCGGACGGTGAATTTCCAGTCATGAATTATCGTATGACCCAGGCATTTAAGCCTCCTTTCCGTATCAATGCTTTGATTGAAGAGGCTGGGTCCCTGAAGGTGATATCTAATTTTCAATGTTTATATTATTATTATATTTTTTTTCCTGAAAAATTGCAAGAGTAGCTGATACATATTATTGTCATGGTTCCTTTTTATAAATTCTTCTGCCACACCTGTTGTATAAGCTTGTATAGATGTGTTACAATTTACAATGTACCTAATTGGAACAAAATGTGTTAATTACAAGGATGTTGTATTCAAAATTTTCCTCTCCCCTGTGAGATCACTGTTCCCATATCCCCGTTCTTAGGTCAGATATCTCCATTGCAACAAATAATATGAAGATACAGTTTTCCAATGTTACATGTTATAGTATTAATCATATTAACACCATTTATCTTAAAGTTGCATTCATTTTACTCTATAACATGTCTGAATTTGATATTGCAGGCAGAAGTACTTCTTAAATTAAGTGCTGAGTTTGCCTCAAGTATAACAGCAAACACTATCAAAGTGCAGATGCCATTACCAAAATATACCACCAGGTATTATTATATACTTCTGTATTATTAATAAACTAGGTCCATAGAATACCTAATAGATTTTGAACAGGAGTAGAGCTAATCAACTAGGTACAAACTTTGGATGGGATTGTTGACTAACTTTAAGAACTAAAGTATTTGGAGGAATTAATTAATTACTCTAACTAATGCAAAACTGTTTTTAAAATGTCCCCTTTGAGGAAACATGATTGCATTACTCCACTGGTTATGCTGAAAGAAATTTCGAACACTATTAACTGTCAGTTAATGTGTATGACTTGACTCTAGAGATATTATCAAATCATTTGGTGTATTAGTTATTTGTGATCGTTGTCTGACTCATGTGATTCACACCATTTTACTATACAAAGTCTGAACATCAGTTTTAAAAGAGTTCAAAATCTTACAGCTTGTCAGGTAATAGCCCATTAATAGTCTTACACATAACATGCTCACTCATCCATGGACCCTTTGATCATGATTTGTGTACGAATACTGAGGTATTGCTTTTGCTTTTGCTAAATTTCGATTCCTGTATGAAGAATTGAGTCTGCAAGGGTTGTTCTCTTGACTACTTGTCCGCAAAGGCTTTGATACCGATGAAATAAGATTAGGATGCATGTATTTATTGGATAGGATTGACTTATCATATAATGTAAATAGGAATAAACTATTTTGTAATTGTTCTATTCTATCGATTGCTTTTTAGCCTATCTAAAAAGAGCCCTGTTGTATAGTTGAAACCCCCTGTTTATTTCGGCATGATATTTAGAGTCTGTGAGATAAACCTAAACCATACTTACCTGGTGGACCAACCCCGGTGATAATTTATTTCGCAAATTGTGTTCCAACTCTGGTTTGCCCCTTTCCTGTTTTGACCCACTCCGACACTCAATTTTATAACTTTTGCCCAAAACTGCCGCTGCCTCCCCCACCACTACTGTTTCTGGCGTCTTTACTGGCAACCAACCCCACCACAAGGATCGGGTCCTCGGGACCAGCCAACCCCATCCTCGAAAGCACATTCCTGAAGGCTTTCTGACACACTCCAGCATGACTCTTCTCTCTCCGGCAGAGCTAATCTGTGGCTGCTTCGCAGGCAGTTTTTCTGACTGGGTCTTTCTCCATCCATCTCTCATTCCTCTCCTTGTTCCTGACCTGCCAGCATTTTTTAGTTTTGGGCCACAGATGTTCCATTGCAAACAGCCTGTTTGGACGCATTCTCTCCTCCCCCTAATACTGACTCATGGCCTCCGCCAGTACTTCTGATGATCTGAACACCAACATTGTTGTTTTCACCAACTTTGTTACTTCTCACCCTTCTATGGAAGTACAGAGAAATTAGACAGTTCTAATTATGACGCTTGGTTTTCCCATCAAGTTATATTCTTTAATTTCTGGGAGTTAGCATATCATGCTTCAAGCATATTTGTCATAAGGATAACATCCGATCCATGAAACTGGAAAAAAACATTTCCTTGCATAGAAAATGTGTAATTGATATTAGTCATAGCTGTGGTCTTATAACCGCTGATGTGAGTTGTCATATGGAATTGTTTCAGAGTAAGTTTTGAACTGGAGCCTGGTGCTACTGGACAAACAACTGATTTTAGGGAGGCAAATAAGAAGCTAGAATGGAGTTTAAAGAAGGTAGTAATTTTTTATCATTTCTCCTGTGTTTTAATTCAAACCATTAAATTTTTTTCTTTTGGAAATAACGGTCACTAATAGTGCAATAAAACAGATTAACGGGGGATCGGAGCATACTTTACGTGCAAAGCTAACCTTTTCTCAGGAATCGCATGGTATGTATTCTTGTAGTTAGTGCATACACTAAACCTATAGTTTATTTTTTCTTTCATTGAATGATTAACATATCAAATTTGTGCAAATTTATTTTTCAACAGGTAATATATCGAAAGAATCTGGACCTGTTAGCATGACATTTACTATACCAATGTACAATGTGTCTCAGCTTCAGGTACACCACCATGTCAACTTGCTGCTTTTTTCTTATAGTTTTGATTTCACCAAAATCCTTCCCTCCATCTCTTTAATCTGCTTATTGAACATTATCTTTCATCTACATTTTGGGTATTGTGCCCCTAAAATGAAGGATCCGTTTGAACATGCGAAATGCTTAATATATTTCCTAAATGCAGGTAAAATATTTGCAGATAGTAAAGAAATTTGGGACACATGAGCCATATCGGTGGGTTAGATATGTAACACAGGCAAATTCCTATGTTGCTCGTATATGATGCAATTGAGCAAACTCTCCCCTGTTCTATCCCCCTTGCTCCTTATTATCCTTGTTTTTGTTTTATTTACTTTATTCTTTATTTATAAACTACATTCAAGTTAATTTAGATGACATAGTTGTTTGCTTGAACATTCGTCACATATAACCATTACAACGTTCATTTTCCATCAATGAATAACTTGGTTCTATTATAAAGCTTTTATTTTTTTATGAGAACATTTGGTAATGTCTGCGAAAATCTTGTGGAAATGTTGTATGGTAGCACAATATCTTTTATTTCTTGTGTATTGCATAATGGTTGGAAAGTGGAAGACTTTTTCACCGTAGTGTAGGTAACATTAAAATCATAGATATATCAATTTAGAGTTAAGTGCCAAAGATACCCTTATTTTTAAATAAATTATATGACATGGTTAAATAATAATTTTTGAATGACCGGGTAAAATTATTTTAATTTCAAAATCAATATATCTTATGTCAGTTTTTAAAAATAGATATAAAATTATATTTTGTTTCTAAAATCTATTTTACGCTTGTTTTTTAAAAACAGATGCAAAATCATAATTTTTTTTTTTTTTGAATTCGGCATAAATTTATATTTTTTAAGACTTATTTTTTAAAATAAAATAGGGTCTCCAAATTGATTGGATTGACCATGTTTAACATGGTAGTGATTGATTGACCTTGTATATTCTTGATTTACCAGTTCAATTCTTAGATCGAATGCCTACTACTATCTTCTTACATTACATGAGAAATGAAAGAAAGAGGTCCTACAATTTATTATTAATTGATTAATTAATTTATTTTTAAAATATAAAAGGGATTTTTATTATATTTTTCTGAAAGCATTTAATAAAACTCTTCAACTCTTATGAATGATATTTATGGTTGTATGTAAAAGAACAACATGAGAAAGATGAACATGGGAAGATGAAAACATGTAGAGTAACATAACTAAAGTCCAAATAGTAAAACACTGTTCTCTGTATCGTTTATTTACATATGTTCTCCATCATTTTCCAACAATTTAGAGCTCTATTTTGATAAACTATCCTATAAATTTTAATTGGGGTTAATTTATTATCAAAATTTATCACTAACACGAGATTCATCTCATTTATGAATAAGATGTTCATCATCTATCTCGATTTAATTTTGATGAAGACAAAAATATAAAGAAAAAGATTGATTAAGTTTATTAAAGAAGAAAAAAAAGGTTGAAATTCATCTAAATCAATTTTCAAGATTTCAAAAGTTATTAGATGTTAAAGTAAAAGATGATTTGATCCCAGAAAAATGTATTCAATGTCAATTCAATGTATATAGGTTTAAGGTGCTAAAGTATCCTATCTATTCTTCTTTAAAGTTTTCCAAACATTCATGCATCAAAATATTTCATTCCAAGTCTTTTTAAGAAGAAAAAAAAAATCAAGTTTTACTTGAGTACAATCAATTGTACTATTCATCGAATCGATTGGACATCTTTTATGCCATTTAAATTTGAATTTATTTAGTTTTTTGTAAATTGTGGCAATTTAGAACCACTACAATTTACATATGTTTGAACCAGTATTTAAAATTTGAATTTATTCTGAATTTTTTGCGAGACCCGCCGCAATTTAAATCATTTTGAACCAGTATGTAAAATCTGAATTTATTCTAGTTTTTTTTGGCAGTTTTGCATCTGACATAATTCACTTTTTTTTTGAAAAACATGGTTTTGAAAATCTTTTGGGATTAAAATCAGAGCTTAAAAATATTTTTCTATATTTAAGCAGCGGAAAATAAATATTGAAATAAAATGCGGAATTTAAAGAGTTTAAGGGAAAAAGAAAAACACCGAGAATTATAGAAGTTCAGTCAAATCAAAAGGACCTACTCCTCTTTCCAAGAATTGATCTTGAAAGTTTCCATAAAACATTTGAGAGCTTTTAGTAGGTGAAACTAACGAACCCCTTATATAAAGAAATGATGGTTGTCCTACAACCATGATAATACAAGACAGGAGGTATGATCGTTAGCATCTTCTCCATTGAAATGTTGAGGCTAAAGTGATCAAGCTTCCTTTCCAACGGTAGATTGAAGCGATAAGACTTCTGTCCACAAAATATCCGAGCTCAATTTGATTTAACAAAATAACCAATAACCTCTTGAGATTTTAACAGGATGATGTTCTAACCTAAGGTTTTAATCGGGCAAACCATAAACCCAAAGGTAAGTTCATCAATATTGAAAAACATCACCCTTCAAATGAACAAGGATTTATAATAGCCTTAAAGAAAGTTCAACAATATTATAGACTTCAACCTAAATAAATATCAGGAACTGATCACACAATTTCCAACCAAAACTTTTAACAGTTGTTTGGCTTTCAATCACATATTTTTATCCCTAAATGGATTGTGTTCATCCAAAATGCACAAACAACATTCTTGAAGAACTTATACAATGTTACCAATTTAGAATTGCAAAGACACCTCACTCACAAAAGATCTTTCCTTACAAAAGTATTTGCCTATAAAAACTAGTGAGAGAATTCTAAAATGAAAACTTAGAGAGAGAGAGAGAGAGAGAGAGAGAGAGAGAGAGTGTGTGTGTGTGTGTGTCAATACACAAATCGAATTCGAGATGAAATGAAATGAGAAATAAGGCCTCTATTTATAGGCTTGAAATCCTCCAAAAGAGGAAACCTCGTTACATGAAAAATGACTTTTATTAATTGATTAGACTAATCGATTAACTCATTTAAATGTAACAACTATGAGTTTCAAAATAGGTAAGAAGTGATATATATCTTTTTACAAATTGATTAAGTGTGTTCAAACTGTCTTGATCCTAAAATATGCTTCAATCTAATTGATTGGCATAATCGATTAGATCTAGTTAATTTTTTTTGGCTTTTTGAATGTTCACATCTCTTTCTATGCAACTTGTATACATACTTCTTAAGGTTTATTCTTTTCAAAACATTTTATAAAAGAATTTTAAGTGATGTGTGTGCGCGCTTATAGCCATCTACTTCTATAAAGAAATACTTTTGCATTTACAAAAGTTTCAATCACTAAATTAGAATAACTTCCCTAAGCCTGTGTTTGATATATTCATTGTGTTGACACTTTGCTTGAGATCTCCCGAGGCTTTTGATATAATCTATTTGTATTCCTTTAGTTGAACAACCTTTATTGATGTATGAAGCTTTATCTGAAAACTTTGTCAAACCTTTATCAAACTTATGGCTTGCATCTTTAACCGCTTAAGTGCATTGGTTGACTTTCATAATTGAGTCATCTTTACTATGCTGAATATCTTATTTTGTTCTTCACTGTTTATGTTATCTGATTTTTTCTGATCTCTTACAGTTAGTTCTTCACAGTTGTCATCATCAAAACAAAAACCTATTACCTGCAAAACAAGGTTCCAAATTCTCCTCCTTTTTTATGATGACAACACATCTCTCAAGGGAGGTGGTAAAAGAAACAAAGTAATATATTTTGGAGTGATAACACTCCTCCTGAGTTAGATAGACTGTATACCTTCCCCTTGAGAGTATACTTCTCCCCCTTTGTCGAAATAAAAAAATATGGGTAAAAGATGCAAATATGTTCTATATATCTATAGTCCAAAATATCATGGTAAATCAATGTTGTAAAATAAAGCATTTGATCAAACATCACAAAAATGATATATCATATGACATGATTTACAATATATCATAAGTGTTGAACTATGCAACAGCAGGTAGTGATGAGATACATTATGGAAAAAAATCATGTCGTATAAGAAAGCATATATAGAAGAAATCACTCTTGATGAGGAAAATATGTTTAAGCATGACATGACAATTTATGAAGTGCAAGAATGAGCATACATGTAATACAATCATTTTTCAAGGTTAATGTAGCAATCATGCATAAAAAATATTTAGCAAGCATCATAGAAAATATCATGGAATAATATCACAAAGCATGTATATGTCACAAAGAGTATCACAACATAATTCCTATATGTGAAACAAGTTTTACTAAAGTATCATTTTTAGACATGACGTGCAATCCCTAAATTATTATTTTTAACAACATGGCATGCATATAGGCAGGAAGACATATGACGCTTTTTAGCATAAATATCATGCTATAAAATATGTTATACTTGAGAGAAACATTTTATCTTTTTCTAAAGTATGCACAAACAAGGTTCCCTAAGATATATATTTTAGGCATACAGGAAAGTTTTATACATAGCATGTGTATCATGGCATAATTAATATAGATCATGTGATAGCCTATCATATTACTTTGCATGCAAAACAATAATAAATTTTGAACATTTTATGCAAAGACAAGTAAAAATCCATGTATATCAAAGATTTGAATCATATTATATTTAAGAAGCAAGATATCCAATGTAAGTTTCCCAAAAAAAAAGCATGTAGAAATGACATAAGGTTTTTGTCATATGCAAGGATATAGACAAATGATTTATAGAAAACAATATTCTATAAAAACATACTTTTAAGCATGACATCAAGATATTTGTTATAATCTAAAATAATAAATTATGATACAATTATCTTACTTAGTGGGACATAATATCCTAAACAATATTTCCTACTCTTTAGACATAAGGAACAAGTTTTTATGCAAGCAATGCAGTTATGATCATAAGGGTCTTTTTGACTAACTTACTTCATGAGGGACTACCTATTTTCTAGAGCAAAACTTCCAGGCATGTCATTGACAATTAAGGGAGTCATGGTAAGGAAAGTGTTACACTAGGTGGGATACTTTTTACTCTTAATTGTGTGACATAGGAGATATTATTCTAGATGATTCATGTGTACCCTTTTAATCTAAGGGTGTCCTAACTTAGCAAAAAAAAGTTTTGTAGGGATAAAATAATTTTTTGTTTATAAAGCAAGTAAATGACATAAAAGATGAAAAAAAGAAAGCATGCTCATGTTATCGAAAGGGAAATTGCATTACAAGAGAAATGACAAAATTCTAAACAAAGGATAAAATATGAAAGGAAAGACATATAAAATCAACGCTTTTTAGTTCATCATCTCACCATCATCTTCGCTAGAGGCTAGAGGTGGAATACTTTTTACCTCTTTACATAGTCTTCATTTAATCGATTGGCCAATCGATTAGTAATAATAGTTTTTGAGAATTTTCTGTTGTTACTATCTGTTACAGCATCAACTCCTTCAACTATCCATTGGGAAGTTGTTCAATGTTAGAATTTTCATTATTTCGAATCTTCTAATCGATTAAGGCAATTGATTAATTTGCTTCATTTGAGCCTCCTTGGTACATTGGATGGTTTGTTGGGCCTTGACTTTCTTAACACCTCCAATTCACATTTTGATATCCCTAAGCTTGAGAGCACTTGAACAAATATTTTTAACGATTAGAGATAATTAAATCATTTAAAAAATATGTTTAAAGTAAGAAAGAGTTAAATTTTTTTAAGGGATTAATCAGATTAACAGACTATTTCAACCTCAAAATAATTTTACTTGTATCAAGAAAAATTCTTGATAAAATTCACTTTGGAAAAAACACTTTAATAATGTATCATTCTCCACACATCAATGGATGATATAGTTGATAAACAAACATATAAATAAGTCCATCACAGACTTATTTACTTTATTGATCATTACAAATCATAGATAGAGAAATTCTCATATAGAGTTGCTTTGATCATAACTGTTCACATATGTCATCATCGTTCTTTTTCCAGTATCAAAGACTTAAAATGTATAATTCGAGAGTATTCTTTTGCTTTCTTCTTCAATGATATTTCTTTAGAGTTCTAGACTGTATTGCCTGCAAAACAAGTAAATATGTTATTTTGTTTTTTCTTTATATCTTTTATCTTCCTTGTAGGATGGTTTTGAGCATGTGTTATCTTCTTCGTTGGAAGACGATTCTTTATATTTCTCTCCAAGGTTGAAATCTTTTATTCTTTGTTCAATGAACTGAAGAACTCCTTCATCTTTTTTTTATTCTTTGAACATGAGGACTCCTTGAGTGGAACATGGTATGAGTGATGATCTTTCAGATTAGTCTTTTTCTGAAATTCATGAAGGTTTTTATATATAGACTTAGGAGTTTCATAAATATTATAATTCTTAATTTTCTAGATAAATGTTAGTGACAATTATCTAAACATTTTAAGATAAGAATTTTTCTTTGCCTCATATGTTCATATCCTCTGGCTTGATACTCGAAGAAACTCCATACATCTTTTCCAAAGTATCCTACATTTCCTTGGAGGTAAAACAAAATTAATAATTTATCTTTGGTAAAAGAAGTTTCTGTATCTCTTCATCATTTATTTGATGAGTAGGATAAAACGGACCATTGAGAAAGTTTTAACATACACTAGTAGAGAAATAATATTAGAATTATTGATGTCATACCTATTTTATTAAAAAAAGATATAAAGTTATATACAGTGGCAATTTTGTAATTAAACTTAAAAGTTAGCTTTAACGTTAATCATTAATATCTAATTTTTAGAAAAACAAGTGTCTAATGTGTGTTACTTTTAAAACAAATAAATTTGCTCAAAAACTTTATCGAAATCGGTTTTGAATCACAAACGCTATCACTCTCTTTTAAGCATCAATATTTCTTCAAATTGAAATTGTTGATAAAAATATATCTCTCTCCAGCTTGCAACTCATGCCGCCATATCAAGATTATTGTGGCACGGCCGTTTATTTATTATTGACCATATCATCCACTGCAAAAACAAACTCCCTCTTTCAAGCACTCTCATATTGTATTTTTTATTAGGGCTATGAGAGGTTATGATATCTTGAGAGGCTATATGGCGAATAAAAAGCTTAATTTCATATCTATCAAGGTAAGTAAATTGTTTTAAATTTATTGATATTTCATATGAATTATATATATAAATAATTATATGTTTTGTTATTCATTTAATTTGCAGGCACATGAATGACAATAGTTGGGCTTGTGGTTATTATGTAATGAAAAATATATTTGACATTATCCAGACGAGTATATTGCAAGGATTACATGAGGTAATAACAAAATATTTCAATTTTTAATACGTAAGTTATATCATTTAATGTTTTAACATGTTCTCGTTTTTTATTTTATTGTTTGCATTTGTAGATATATTATGATCCATCATCATATGACAAAGATGTTATTGATAATATCCGACAACTCTGGACTCAATTCTTTTTACAAATAATTGAAGAACAAAATCGGCTTGAAGAGAACGAAAAAGGAGTCGGAAAAAGATGGTGTTTTATAGGAATTAATACTGACTTATTATTTAACATTGTTTTTAATATAATTTTTTTCTTAATTTGGATTTACACTCATGGGTACAATTTGTTAAATTTAAACCAAAATTGGTGAGTTTAATTTTTTTTTTTCAATTGAAACAATAATAAAAAATTTATAGGTGCCATATATGACCTCAACTTGATTTAAGATTAAGCAATTATGTTATATATTTTTTCGCATTCATTTTAGAGAATAGTATTTGTTGATGATTTTATTAAAACTAAATCACACTTGATGTCATTTATAACACCAACTTTAATAAAGAACAAAAGTGATACATATGCTATACAAACATTATAAAAAAAGTTTATACATCCAATTTAAGAAAGAAAAAAAAACAAGTGTGAAAGGTTGGTTTCTAACCAAATAACACTTCTTTAAACTTTTAACACCCAAATTTTGAAAAAATTGGTACGATATATATGTTCTACATATTTTTTGGATAAAAACAGGTGTCATAAGTTAGTTTCTAATCAAACTATTCTCCATTAAACTTTAACACCAGTTTTTAGAAAAAGTAGGTACAATTTATAAGTGTTCACACCTTTTTGAAGGATAAAAAAGGTGTTGAATGTTAGTTTTAATACCTATATGTAACACTTATAACACCAGTTTATCACCGGTGTTAAATCGATTTACCATATCTTTTTTAAAACCGGTGTCAAAATCATACTTACAATACCAGCGGCAACAACACTGAAAAAACCAGGTGTTAAATATCTAAAAAATTGGTGTTAAATCCCTTATCTACACTAGTGATAAATTAATTTGAAGAAAACACACACACAGAATGAATTTTCAAAAAGGTGGTGGTGGCCTTTGAAAAAGAAACTTGTGTTGGAAGTTATCTTCCTCATGAGTCGATTAGTACATTAAACATGAGTTAGACTAGGATACCACTTGTTAGACTTGAGACTTCACACACAACAAGTGGGGTAAATTGCGTGGTTTGGAAAAACATAGCTTTGAAAACTTTTAGAGATTAAAATTAGAGTTTAAAAATATTTTTCTATATCTAAACAACGAAAAATAAATATTTGAAAGAAAATGTGGAATTTAAAGAGTTTAAGGGAAGAAGAAAAACATCAAAAATTATAGAGGTTCTGTCAAATCAAAAAGACCTACTCCTCTCCCCAAGAATTGATCTTGAGAGTTTACTTTAAATATTTGAGATCTTTTAGTAGGTGATGATCACAAACCCCTTTATATAAGGAAATGATGGATGTTCTACAACCATGATAATACAAGATGGGAATATGATCGTTTGTGGCTTCTCCATTGAAATATTGAGATTGAAGTGGCCAATATTCCTTCCCAACGGTAGATTTAAGCGGTTAGACTTCTTTAATTTCCACAAAATATCCAAGCTTAATTTGGTTTAACAGGATAACCAATAACCTCTTGGATTTTAACAGGATGATCTTCTAACTTATGATTTTAAACGAGCTAACCATGAACCTAATGGTAAGTTCGTCAATATTGAAAAAATTCATCCTTCAAATGAACAAGGCTTTATAATAGCATTAAGGAAATTTCAAAAATATTAATGATCTTCAACCTAAATAAATATCAGGAACTGATCACACAATTTCCAACCAAAGAATTTAACGGGTTTGGCTTCCAACCACATATTTTTATACCTAAATGGATTGTGTTCATCCAAGATGCATAAACAACATTCTTGAAGAACTTATACAACGCTACCCATTAAAAATTACAAAGACATATCACTCACAAAAGATCTTTCCTCACAAAAGCCTTTGGCTATAAGAACTAGTGAGAGAGTGTGAAAATGAAAACTTAGAGAGAGAGAGAGAGAATGTGTGTCAGTTCACAAATCGAGTTCTAGATGAAATGAAATGATAAATAAAACCTCTATTTATAGGCTTGAGATCCTCAAAAAGAGGAAATCTCATAAAATAAAAAATTTCCGTTACAAATCGATTAGAATAATCAATTAATTCATTTAAATGTAATAGCTATGAGATCCAAAATAGGCGAGAAGTGATATGTATCCATTGCTAATCGACTGAATGCATTCAAACTGTCTTGATCCTCAAAAACGCGTCAATCTAATCAATTGACATAATTGATTAGATCCAGTTAAAAAAATATTTTTTGGCTTTTGGAATGCTCCCATCTCTTTCTATGCAACTTCTATATATACTTCTTAAGTTTATTCTTTTCGAAACATTTTATAAAAAGGCTTTAAGTGTGGATGTGCTTATAGCCCTCTACTTCTAGAAAGAAATAATTTTGCATTTACAAAAGTTTTACTCACTTACTAAATTGGGATAACTTCCCTAAGCCCGTGTTTGATGTATTCATTGTGTTGACACTTTTCTTGAGATCTAATAAGATTTTTGATATAATTTTTGTTTGTTTTCCTTTGTTTGAATAACCTTTGTTTATGTCTGAAGCTTTATCTGAAAAGTTTGTCAATCATTTATAAAACTTATGACTTGCATCTTTAACCGCTTAAGTGCATTGGTTCACTTTCATAATTGTTGCATATTTTCTATGCTGGATATCTTATTATGTTCTTCAAAGTTTTTGTTATTTGATTTTTTCCGATCTCTTACAGTTCTTCACTGTTGTCATCAATAAAACAAAAAACTATTACCTACAAAACAAGATTCCACACACACAGATATATATATATATATATATATATATATATATATATATATATATATATATATATATATATATATATATATATATATATATATGGATTGTAATCAATAGATAGAGAATATCAAATTGATTACCTTGGATTTTAAGCTATGTCAAATATTACTTAAAATTTTATACAAGGCTGTATTGTTTGCTCACCATTATTGTTTGGTGTGATCATTTCAAGTTGTCGTTGATTGTTGTAAAAGGTTCTTTGATTTGGAATATTTAAATTCCACCATAGTTTTTGGTGTTTATTGTAAAAGAAAGGGATATTGCTTTCTTATGGTGGTTTATGTTAGAAGATTGTAAGATATGTCCTGGTGTAAGGCTTGTACAAAGATCTAACATAGTAAAATCTCTCAAGTGGTGTGAGGGGACTAGACTAACCTTGTTTGGAAAAGGGGAACCAAAATAAATATTTGTGTTATTTACTTACTGCACTTTTATTTTTCCACACTTTTGTTCATGTGTTCTTCATAATCATTCTAGAAAAATAAAAGAATAAGAACATCTCTAAAATAACAAAAAAAGTCTTAAAATCTAATTCATACCCTCCCCTTCTTAGGTTGTACTCTATACTTACAATTGACATCAGAGCAAGTTAAGGTAACTTGTTCTCCAATCTAGAAATTATGGCTTCCGCTAATCTTGTTTTTAAAGATGGTGGCAGTAACAACAAACCTCCATGTTTTGTCGATGAATATTATGACTTATAAATTTTTTTCATGCAAGCGTATCTAGAAGCACAAGGAGAAGAAATATGGGATGTTGTTAAAAATGTTTTAATGTTCCTAAGACGCTCATCAATAATGTAAAACAAGAAAAAGTAAAAGTCTTATGGAATGAAAATAACAAGAAGAAAGGGCTATTTGACAAAAAGGCAAAGAAAATTCTTCAATCAGCCCTAGGTATGGATGAATTATTTTGTGTATATCATCTTAAAACAACAAAAGAGAATTGAGATACTTTAGAAGTGACTCATGAAGGTACGGTAGAAATAAAAAGATCAAAACTAAATACTTTATCACAAGAATATAAAATGTTTAGAATGCAACATGGAGAAAAAATTCTTGACTTGCAAAAGAGATTTTCATATTTGACAAATTATTTGATGACTCCTGTTAAAACATTCACAAATGATGATTTGAACTTCAAAGTCCTTAGATCGTTGACAAGAGCATGACAACCAAAGTTGACTACAATATTGGAAAAGAAAAGTCTATCCAAAATATCTTCGACCACATAGTTCAGAAAACTTCAAGAACATGAAATAGAACTTGAAAGCATGA
This sequence comes from Vicia villosa, assembly GCF_029867415.1. Taxonomy (NCBI): domain Eukaryota; kingdom Viridiplantae; phylum Streptophyta; class Magnoliopsida; order Fabales; family Fabaceae; genus Vicia; species Vicia villosa. Next base: position 67,462,476 of record NC_081186.1, on the reverse strand, counting down.
TACTGAAAAAGCATGAAAATAGAACTTGAAAGCATGATACTAAAAAAGCATGAAGATACATAAAAGAAACCGAAAAGGCTTACCTTAAAAACTAAAGTAAAAAACCATGATACTGAACAAGAAGATGAATCTCAATGCCCTAGTGATGAAAATGATGCATTAATCAAGTACTTCAAAAAATTCTTGAGAAAGGAAAAAATAAAGGAAACTAGTAGAAAAGAAACACCAACTTCAAAAGGAAGGTTACTTGTTTTGAATATGGAAGGAGGACGTGCCAAAAGTAAATTCCCTAAACTTTAAAGAAGAACAAAGTCAATAGTAAGAAGGACAAAAGGTCAAAGAAAGCATATGTGGCATGAGAAGACAATGAGATAAGTTCACCTTCATATGAAGAACAAGAAAACTTGGCATTGGTGGATTTACACCATTCTAATGATGAATAAAATGAGGTTAGTGATTATGAAATTAATGAAATACCTTCATACGATGAATTACAAAATTTCTTCCATGAATTACACGAGGAATGTTTGAATCTTTCTAGAAAATATTCAAATCAAAAGAAAATCATTTTATCTCTAGAAAGTAAGACTAATGATACTAATGTGGAATTAGAGAAGGTAAAAAATTCTACATGTAATAAATGGTAAGAACATGAATCAAAATTTATTGAACTAAACTAAGTTATAAAGAAATATGAAGAATGTCACATTTTGTTTAAAAGATGTGCTAAGTAGATAAAAATATTCAAATAACTAATGTGAACTTGGATTTTCTAATTTCGATAAACCAAGCACAAGTTAAACCATATGTGTTAAAGCTGGCACAACATTCAACAATATGGAACCAACGAAAGTGCATGGTGTAATTCACCACAAAAGGTCTTATGATATAAATAATTCCTATGTCTATAAAAGTTATCATATTTTTAGACCTACATGATCTTATTGTAATACAAAAGGCCAAACTCCTAATGCCTGCTACATAAGAAACTATGGTGTTTCTTATGGTGAGTATTTATGGGTAAGGAAGGAAACTAACCCAAGAGGATCTAAAGAATATCAGGTACCTTGAAAGTACTATTAATTGTTTTTGTAGGTACTTGAAGATCATATGCTAGTTTTCTGAAATTAAGATTGGTTTCTTAAGATATAAGACCATGTGATATGGTAGGATTAAAGTTTCATTAGATTAAAAAATTATTTGAAAAAGATTGACGCTTTGATATCAGTATTGACATCAAATCATTGTGAGGAAGATACATATTTTTACATCTAATGTATCATTTCCACGATATAGCACGTTTCTTTGGATTTTACTCTTTTTCTTTTTGATAATGTCAAAAAGGGGAGAAGCGAGATGATTGTTTTTTTTTAGGATCCAAAGGCAAAAGAATGAATTGACAAGTAAATAGAGAGATACACAAGTTAGAGGGATTATTGAGCATTTATCACAAAATCCCCATCCATATAATTTGTCATCATCAAAAAGGGGGAGTTTGTGAATAAAATGTTCATCATCTATTTTGGTTATTTTCATTCCAAGATACTTTTACTTTTTTCTTGTTAAGAATCAAAGTCCAATTATAAATCATTTGATTTATAAAGATGTGCAAGTTATTTTTACTAAGCAAACATAGATTAAGCTGCGAAATAAGTAAAAGAAAAAGAAGAGGAGATATAGAAAGAAAGAAGTATAATGTACAGAAAATAGAGCAATGGAAAAAAGAGAGATAAGGGATAGAGCACATGAACAATATATTTATACATGTCAGGCCTACCAACTTGGCCAACCCCTCTCTCCAAGAGTTTCCACTAAAATGATCTCATGTTTTTCAGAGGATATACCCATAATCCTTCTTAAAACCAAACGAGATTTTACACAAGATAATCTTCGAATCAATTAAGAGCTTTTACCAGGATAAGATCAAGAAACAAAAAGATATTTTTACAAGGTAATCTCAAAAATCAAACAAAGATTTTCATAAGCTAATCTAAAAAAACAAACAACAAATTTTGTTACGATGAGCTTAGGAACCAAAAAGAGATTTTTACAGGCTAATCTCAAGAACCAAGCAGAGATTTTCACAATCTAATCTCAAAAACCAAACAGAGATTTCCACAAGTTAAGTTCAAGAACAAAATACTATTTCTCACAAAGATATTACATTGGATAAAACATCTTCTTGAGTATAATACAATATTAGCATATCACTAGCGAAACATAATTTTCACATGTAATTTTCAATCTCTCATCACTAAGGCAACTTCGCTGATAATAGACTCCTGCTTAGTCCGTAGCAGCTTTCATACAGCTCTACGAAGAAATCTAGGAGAGAATAAAATTGTTCTTTTTTCACAGATATATTTTCAATCCCAGCCACAAAGATACAAAGATGCCAACATGAAATCTTTAAATATTCACAAAATGTTAATAACAATACAAACCTCACCGCACATATCTCACACCCTAGGTTAAGAAGCTAATCCAAACAAAATGGTAGAACTTAGAGGTTTAAAATAAATAGAAATTTAAATTGCACACTCAAAATAAAACTCAAAAGTATGTTTGAAAGTTTGAGAGAAAACTATGTTATATGTTCTAAATCATAGAATGTTATAATAGGTCTTCTGGACTGGCCAAATGCTCCAATTGGCCTAACCCACTCTATGGCAAAGGCGGCCCAATAAGAATTGGCCCAACATACCAAAGCCACGAGGGTATGCCATTTACCCCATATTCCGGACACAATTGGAGATTAACCAAGCACGCGGAGATCCCGTCCCCGGCAACGGCTAGTGCTCCAAGCACGATTATTCAGGACCTAGTCCAAGGTCCCCTATATTATGGGCCGGAAATCATGCCCAAACCCAAAAGTATAGGAGGTCCATTATGCCCCATGGGAACACTTATAAATGTCCCTCTACCCCTAGAGGGCAAGGTAATTCACTTTTGACCCAAGATCCCTCTGTTGTACCTCTCTTTGTTCCTTCACTTACTTTGGCATCGGAGTGCCTTGCAGGTACAACCTTCTTTTTTCTCAACCATCACCGAAGATCAAGCCAACCGTCGCTGACCACCTGTTCAACCAGAGAGAACAATGGCTCCGTCTGTGGGAAACTGCTAGTTTCCCCATTCCTTTTTTCTTGAACCTTCTTAACTGCTTCTTGCATCATCAAGCACTCAGGAGCCAAAAGCTTTCACTTTTCATTTTCATGGTTGGTGACGGCGAAGATTTATCCACCCGTGATCCCATGCTAATGGGAAATAACAAAGTTGAATTCATCATACCTCCCAACACCACCATTTCCCAGGCGCGTGATGGTCACACAGCTTCTACCTCCTTGGAAGACGACCACGACAACGCCACCTTCCATTACGGAGACACCAGCGGAAAAGACCATCAAGTAACCATTCTTGAGAACCCTTTCTTGGTAACAGAACCAACCCAGACTGATACCCCTGCGTCCTCCATTTTCACCCCTCTAAATCAGACCAACACCCTGATTCGACAGTAGAATGATCGGATTGAGGCAATGGAACAGCAGCACTGCACCAAGACCCCTCCTTGCAAACATCCGCGACCCGAGCATGACACTTTGGCGGCCAAGAAACGTCAACATTCTCCTTCAAAGAGGGACCAACCTTCCTCTCTCGCTAAAATGAGCAAGGAATATCACCGCTCTCGTTACCGCTCGACCTCTCCGCCGTCAAAAGGACGGTCAAGATCACCTTCTCCAAAGCTGACGGATCACCGCCGTCACCATAGGCGAAGTTGAAACCGCTCCCTGACTCCAATTCATAGTGACAAAGAGGAAGAACGCAGAGGCCCCATGTCCCGAGCCATCGTGGAGACCCCTCTGCCCATTGAACTAGAAAAACCTCCTCCATTGGGCACGTACGACGGAACCACAATACTAACGAACACATCGAGAACATTGATTCCCTTCTTGACTATCGAGGGGTCCCCGACGCAATAAAGTGCCGCTTGTTTCCAATCACTCTGGCAAAGGCGCAATGACCTGGTACAAAAGCCTTCTAAACGAATCCATCACGTTCTGGAAAGGACTCGGCAGACTCTTCTCGAGGCACTCCACGACCTCCCGCAGACATCCCAAATCGGAAGCCTCACTGGAGGCCATAGTCTAGGGGAAAGATGAGCCTTTCTGGGCGTATATTGAAAGATTCAACAAGGAATCCGTACAAGTTTCCACCATGGAGGACATGAAAAAGTATCTTCTGGAGCGGGGCCTCCGACCTCGGTTTGATTTCGCCAAGGTCGCGGGCATTGAGATGCCAACAACCTTAGACGCCTTCTTCCTCAAGGCACAAGCATACTTCTAGTATGAGGAAAAGGAGGCCGCGCACGCGGTCAGAAATTCCAGGCATGAAGAGAATTCCAAGAGTGCCCGACAGGAGGAAGGCTCTCGTCGAGGAGCGGATAAAAAGAAAGAAGACAAAAATCGCAACGCCAAGGATTAAAAGGGTCCAGCCGGGAAGTTCCGAGAGTATACCCCTCTAAACGCGTCTCGGGAGCGTATCCTGACCAAGTGTGTCAATGCCGAATTCTAGACAGGAAAGGTTCGCTCCCCGAAGTCTATGCCCACCAGGCCGAACATGGACAAGTTGAAGTATTGTAGGTCCCACAAAGGCCACAAGCATAACACCGAAAATTGTATCCATTTAAAGGATGCGATTGAGATACTAATCAAAGAAGGGCATCTCAAGCAATATGCTAAAAAGTAAGAGACTCTGAAAGAAGCGAAGGCGGTGGCCGAAGAAAAACCAGCCAAAGATACCTCCACTCTAAATCGTTATAAGTATGACTCGACCAAAAGATTTCTACATCCCGGACTAGGCCGGCACCCCGACGTTCTTCTCCTCACATATTTCATGGAAGTCATTCCTTTCTTCGATAGTGATATCTGGGGGAGGATTCAGCAAACTAACTGTGGGTTCCGTCAAACGAGAATTTGAAGAACTCATATCAACTAGTTCGGGAAAAACAGCCACGCTCGACTTGTCTAGAGGAAGTTCCACGCCGATCGCATTTTACAAGGAAGAACTCCCCAGGGGTACCCCCAACGCTACAATCACGCTGCTCATTCGTGCCCGAACGGCCAACTTTGATGTCCGACGCATCCTCGTCAATTAGCATAGCTCCGTCGACATCATGTACTCCCAGTTGTTCTCCTCCCTGCAACTGGACGAAATCCATCTTACCCTGTACGTGGGATCAGACCTGCAGGGATTCAACGACACTGTCACTAAGACATGGGGCTTCGTGGAACTAGTTGTATCGTTCGGAACGACCATAACGACTAGAGCCATAAAGTTCCAGTTCCTAGTCGTCGACTGTCCATCCATTTACTAGTGTATCATCGGACGTCCGACTTTGGCTGAACTGATAGTTGTGCCCTCCACCTTTCACCTTAAAATGAAGTACTATACTACCAAAGGTCAAGTAGCTATCTTGCGCGGAGATATAGAGGCAGCCCGGAGATGTTTCGAAGCATCCACCAAGGACCTAAACTCCATAAAGACCACTCCCCGACCAGAGACCAAGTTAGCAGTGCCCACCAATTCCGAAGCAGCCAAATCAATTCCGCGCATAGACACCATCGATCTTGACAATCGCTTCTGCAAGGAGTTCGAAGAGAGAGCAGAGACAAAGAAGTCCCCAAAAATCAAAGTAGAGGACATATTGAGTCCCATCCCAGACGAAGACTTCGAGCTCGTGCCGCTCGGTGAAGACCCGACCAAAGGGGTAAAAATAGGGACTGACCTTCCTGAATTGGCTAGGAAACAACTGAAAGCATGCCTACGCGAGAATGCGAATCACTTCGCCTGGAGCGCATCGAAGATGCGCGGTCTCGACCCAGAAGTATCATGTTATCACCTAACGGCGTGCAAAGCCATCGCTCAGAGGAGGAGGAAGCAGTCCCCAACAAAGACGGCTGCAGCTGAGTTAGCTGTTAGGGATCTCTTAGAGGCGAATTTTATTTCGGAGGCCAAGTATACTACTTGGCTGTCCAATGTTATACTTGTCAAAAAGAATAATGTAAAATGGCGCATCTACATTGACTATACCGATTTCAATATGGCTTGCCCCAAGGATGCATATCCACTACTAAACATAGACAAACTAGTAAATAATTCCACCGATTCTAAACTACTATCGTTCATGGATGCGTATTCGGGATACAATCAGATCCTTATTGCTAAGTCCAATAAAATATATACAACCTTTATGACAAAATCAGAAAATTATTACTAAAACGTTATGCCCTTCGGTCTAAAAAACATTGGGGCCACATACCAACGGATGATGAACAAAGTCTTCCAGGGAAAAATAGGAGATATCCTCGAGGTGTACATGGACGACATGACCGTCAAATCCCACGAGGAGACCGACCATGCGACACACCTCAGGAAAGTCTTCGAGCAGGCCAGAAAATGCAAAATGAGATTTAATCCCAATAAATGCACGTTCGGTGTCCGAGCAGGCAAATTCCTTGGTTTCTATCTAACAGAAAGAGGAATCGAAGCCAATCCGGACAAGTGCAGGTATTTCTCCAAATTCCCTACGCCGAACTCGAAAAAGTCCATTCAGTCTCTGAACAGGATGCTTACATCACTATCCCAATTTGTAGCCAAATTCGCACAACACGCTCTCCTATTATTCAAAATCCTGCGGAAAGAAGCCGCGTTTGAGTGGACGAATAAGTGCCAGCAAGCCCTCATCCACCACAAGCAGGCCCTCTCGGGACCCTCGGTTTTGTCCAGAATGCACACTAGGGAAGTCCTATACCTGTATTTGGCCGTCGCGGCCGAGGCCGTCAGCGCAACCCTTATCAGAGAAATCAAAGAGGGACAGAAACCCATATATTTCACAAGTAAGGCGCTTCAAGGCCTAGAACTCATATACCAGCTGATAGAGAAAGTCGCTCTGGCCCTGATCAACGCAGCAAGGAGAGTCAGACATTACCTCTTGGCGCACACCATGATAGTGCAGAACGAACAACCCATTAAACAATTACTCGAACACCTAGACATTGCTGGGAGAATACTCCGCTAGTTGCTAGAACTATCTGAATTCGACATAAGATATGAGGGAAGAAAGGCATTAAAAGCACAGGCCCTTGCGGACTTCATAGCCGAAATGGATTTCACCGAGTCAACAGTCGACGATGCTCGAAAGTGGATCATCTACATGGACGGAGCGTCTAATACGACCGACAGTGGAGCGAGCGTAATCCTATAAAACAAGGAAGGGACTTTGATAGAAGTACCGCTATCCTTGTCCTTCCCTACCTCCAAAAACCATGCGGAATATGAGGCTCTCCTCGTCGGGTTGCGCTTAGCCGAAGACATCACAGCTGAGGAACTCAAGATATTCACTGATTCTAAGCTGGTTGCATCTCAAATGTCATGAGAATACAAAGTGAAAAACGATAACCTCGCAGAATATTTGGGCCTCGTGCACAAGAGGATGGCCCGTTTCAAGTCAGTAATAGCAAGACACATCCCCGAGAACACAACACCCGAGCGGACGTCCTGTCAAAACTAGCAAGCACCCGGAAAAAGGGCAGAAAAAAATCCGTAATCCAGGAGGTCTTACCTCGTCCCAGCACTGAAGCACCGGCCATGGTCGTGGAAGTAAACGATATCGGGGACGCCACCTGCTGGATGACGCCAGTTTACAACTACTTAGAAAATGAGCTCCTACCTGATGACCCAAAGGAAGCCGCGATCGTCAGGAGAAGAGCCTACTTGTACGTCCTGGTCGAATGTCGACTTTATCATCGGGGATTCTCCATCCCTCTCCTTAAGTGTGTCGATGAAAGCAAAATTCCCCACATCCTACGAGAGGTACACGAGGGAATAAACGCCCAACACCTAAGGGGAAGATCATTTGCTCGAATTGCCCTGCGAGCGGGATATTACTGGCCTACCATGCAACAAGACGCTAAGGAACACGTAAAGAAGTGCGACAAATGCCAACGGTTCGGGGACATGCACATAGCACCCCCTAGCGAGCTCAAATACTTATCATCACCTTGGCCATTCGCCTAGTGGGGCATGGATCTCCTCAGACCATTCGTCACTGATTCCAACTAGAATAAGTTTCTGAAGCAGAACCACTGGCCAAGATAACAACACAACGTTCTCCGCTTCTACAAAAGAAACATACTCGCTAAGTTCGGTTTACATTTGACCATCGTTACCGACAATGGAACCCAATTAAGTGACAAAAAATTCCAAGAATTTGTCACAAGGGTAGGAACAAAACAACACTTCGCATCTGTCGAAGACCCCCAGACGAACGGACAGGCAGAGGCCGCAAACAGAGTAATTCTAAGAGGCCTTAAAAGAAGACTTGACGAAATCAAAAAGAGATGGGTCGAAGAACTCCGCAACATCCTCTAGGCCTACCGAAATACCCCTCATTCGACGACCCGGGAGACCCTTTTTTGGATAACATACGGAACCGAGGCCATAATACCAGTAGAAGTATACGAGCCCACCAGGCGAATTGAAGAGCCTCTAGAAGAGGAAATGAATGACGAATCCGTCAGAGAGGAACTCGACTTGGTCGAAGAAGTCCGGTCAGGTGCTGCTCTCCGTGAGGTTTCTCTCAAACAAAAGATATCCCTAGGATATAACGTGAAATTCATCAAACAAAAATTCGAGATAGGCAGTATGGTACTCACGAGAAATCATAAAGATTCTTGCGAGGGAAAGCTCGCTGCAAACTGGGAAGGCCTCTATCGCGTCCGGGCAAAAACCGGGAACAGAGCAAACTACTTAGAAAACCTACAGGGGGAAGAACTTGCTCGACCATGGAACGCTGAAAAGCTTAAACTGTATTACAGCTAAGAGCCAAACATACCTCGGTGGGAGCGCTCGAAATTATAGGTGCGACCTAGGTACAGGCTTAGCACCTCATGTTGAAACGAAACGACAAGGGCCTACTCTTTTAATCGAGAAAATGCTTGGTTCTTCGGGGGGGCACGTGCACCGAGCACCCTCGTCGTAATTGTACCCTGATGGCAGAATGCCCTGCTCCCGAAGGGATCGTTCACGCCGTGGGACTCGGACCCCAAATCAACGAGGCCTGAGATTCACCTCAGTCGGACCGTATATCAGACCGAGCAAAATCCCTACCCCAAGGTATGACTAACAACACGTGAAACATACATAAGTAAAAAGAAATGAGAAACTTTTAATTAATTTATCAAACAATGTACAAAAAACATAAACACAAGGAAGCTACATTAGACTTCTTGATTATGGCGCAAGAACTCCTCTGAATTGATATACTGAAGATAATCTTCACCCCTCTCAAAATCAAAATTGTGCTCATTGGAAGCATCCTTCTTCCTAGAAGACTTCGACCGGGTCATCATGGCATGATCCCCTTTCAACCGGGGAGCAGCTTCAGGAGACCCTCCATTCTTCTTCACCTAAGGACGAGGCTGGGACTCTTTGGAAACCTTCTTGATTTCGGAATTATCCATCACTACAAGGAAGATGAAAATAAGAAGCAAAAGGCCCTCAAAACCTCCATTTTTATAGAGGAAAAGAAGGAGGATACTAGCATAGATAATATCGAAAACACATTTAATGCATGAAGAAACGTGGGAAACAACATACACATATACCCATACATTGAACATGTAAAACTTCCTGGGAAACAACACACTATTAATTTTTCATAGGCAAAATACCCTGTTTGGTCCCTTAAGTTTACCCTCTGGTTCACTTTGGTCCCTCAAATAATTTTCGTGCCAATTTGGTCCTTTAAGTTTCTAAATGTAATCACGTCAGTCCTGTCCGTCAAGTTGGCTATAACGTCCGTTTGTTTAGTCTAGCTGGCAGGTGATGTGTCATAGTATATTAGGTTTTCCTTCTCCCCAATTCAATTTCACGTTCTCCTTCTCCCCATCTCTGCACTTCTTGTTCTATTCTCCTTCTCCTTCGTGTTCATCACTTTTCTCCCATCTCCATTCTGATAATCACCAACCATGAAGGAAAAACATTGTTCTGAGTTCTTCAAAGAGACAAAATCAGAAAGCAACGAGTCTTGCGTTCTTAGTAAGGCTCGTGCTATGCCAATTTGTTACTGTGGTGATGCTGCTGTGATTCGTAGGGCAAACACTGACAAGAATTTCGGAAAGAAATTTTTGGGATGTATCAATTACAAGGTAAGCCCTAATTTTTGGTTTGGTATGTTAAAGCAATGTGAAGAGGTTGTGTTGTTGATACAAATTTGTTATTTACAGGGGTCTGAGCAAAGAGGTTGCGGTTTTTTCAAGTGGTTCAATGAGGAAGTGGTGGAAGACAAATGTGAAGATTTGATACATAAGTTTGAAATCTTATCCAAGGAATTTGAAAAACTGAAGTGCAGAAATGAGGATTTAGGGAATAGGGTGACTGAAATTCAAGGCCAATTGAAGAAGTTTCAAAAGTGGAAGTTTATATGTTGTGTAATGTTATGTTTTTGGTTTTATAGGATGTTTTAGTATTGGCAATTAGGATGTTTCTGGTTTTTGAATGTGTAGTTTGAATGTGTAATTGTAACACAATTGTGAAATGAAATGAGTTTTAGTATTGGCATATTTGGTGTATAATGCATTTGACAGACCAAAACAAACATGACATTAACACATTTCATGATATTTCCCAAATTCATACAAACAGAACCAAAACAACAAACATAATTGTTGATAACAAACATAATTGTTCAAATTGTCTTCAAAATACATTAACCATAAACATGTTGATAACAAACATGATTGTTCAAATTGTCTTCAAAATACAAACATGACATAAACATGTTGATAATAGACTTCTCCAACATGCCTACAAACAGAACCTAAACAACAACCATAATTGTTCAAAATGACTTCAAAATACATTAACCATTACCCTAATTGTTCAAACAGAATTCAAATTACATTAATACTAATTGTAAGACTAAGTAAATTTCTTTGATGGGAGCCTCTTTGTTGGGGTAGTCCTTCTAGTTGTAGGTCCAATCACATTCTTTGCTGCAGATAATCTTGTTGTTGGTCCTGGGGCTACAAATGGCCTTCGTACACCAAGCTTTTGTAACTTCCCATCCACTTTTGAAGACTGGTTGTTACCTACATTTCCTCTTGAACATTGTCCTTTCACTTGCTTTCCTCTAGAAGATTGTGTTGCACTCATGTAAGCCTGTGTAGATGCTGAGGACTGAGTTGCAGGCACCTGGGTACTAGTTGGCTGACTTGTATTAGTAACTGTTGCTTGACTTGGCTGACTTGTATTTGTAACTGTTGCTTGACTTGGCTGAGATGCATCAATAACTGTTGCTTGACTTGGCTGAGCTGGTGGTGTCACCTTGCAAGTTAACTTGTTATGGCCAACCTTCTTGCACCTAGAACACTTAATAATAAAACCTGTCCTTCTCATCTTTTTGTCACTCCCATCAATCTCTCCTTGCTCAAGATTTCTTCTCTTCTTTGGTCTACCAGGCATCTTCCTATATTTAGGTGGCTGAACATCAGGATATGGAGTCCTAACCCACAAATTAGACCCATTCACCGGATAGAGGACATGCTTGTATACTGCCTTGTAAGCAGAAACCCTATAGTAGTCAGGAATGTAATCATCAACCTTAAAATTCCTACTCTTCATGGATGCCATTGCATGGACACAAGGGAGACCTGTTAGCTCCCATCTTCTACACGAGCAGCGCAAATCCTTCAGATTCACACTGAATGTCTCAGCTGGGTTTTCCAAATGCCTCACTTCAAATATATGCTCATCTGCCATTCTACAATAAAAATAGATGCAATTAATATACAATACTTAACAATAGATAACAACACTAATATACAATACTCAACCATACCTTACAAGCCACATGTTGGTAAAATTGCTAGTTATTTCCAGTTTCTTTCTAATGTTGGGTAAAATCTCATTTCCAGATACATCTTGGAACCTCATTCTGTTTTTTGCCCATCTCTCCATAAGGTAAGTTCTGATCTCTTCAAGCATTGTCACAAGTGGTTTTCCTCTAGAGTCAAGAATTACACTGTTAAATGACTCAGACATGTTGTTGAGCACAGCATCACATTTGTTGGTTGTCCTAAAATAGGATCTACTCCAAAACCTTGGTGGAGTCTTCATCATATGGAGATATGCTTCTTCATTGGCCAGTCTCATTCTTTTCATCTCTCTTTCCCAAGCTTGAGCATATGTTGACTTTGCTGCCTTCCAGATAACTTCCTTCAACATCTTTCCAGGAAATCTTTTCCTAAAATTATTGTACAAGTGTCTAACACAAAATCTTTGTTCCACATTGGGCAACAACTCATCCATTGCAGGTAATAGCCCCTGAAAATGAAAGTTTACATCATAGAAATAATAAGTTTGCATTATAGAAATAGTAAGTTTGCATAAATATACAATGAGGAAGTTGTACATTACCTTTTGTTGGTCTGAAATGAAAGTGTAAGTTAAACACTCATTTGCACCTCCTAGGTCAGCAATCAACAACTCCAAAAACCAAGTCCAGCTATCCTTATTTTCACTTTCCACCACAGCATATGCTATAGGAAGCATTTGATCATTAGGATCCCTTCCTATAGCTGCCAGAATTTGGCCCCTACAGAGTCCCTTCAGAAAGCAGCCATCCAATCCTATAACATGTCTACTTAGTTTGAAGCTTTCTTTACAAGCTGCATAACAAATATATAGCCTTTTAAAATATGGTCTTTGGTCATCAACACCTTCAGGAACAGGGTCCACATTCATCTTAATTGTAGATCCTGGATTTGCTTTCAACAATTCATGACAATAGTCATATATCCTATTGTAATCCCCCAAAAATGACCCATCAACCTTATCCCTGGCAGCTACTCTTGCTCTTATTGCCTTGGTCTTGTTTATCCCCACATTCCACTTTCTCAAAGCCTTCTCTTTTATATCCTTAACCTTTAACCTAGGATTGTTTTTCAATGAGTTCTGAATTCTCTTACTCAACCACTTTGTAGATAGCAACTTCACATTGTACTCCCTACTACAATTATGTTCATCAATTATCTTTCTTACTTGCCAAGAATCCTCATCTGGTAACTTGCTACAGTAGAGCTCCCATTGACAGCCATCCTTACATCTTACCCTTACTCTTTTCTTGTCATTCTTTAAGAACTTCAGATCTCTACCATTCTGCACAGCATATGATATCACTGCATCCTTAATGTCACTCTTGGAAGTGAAATACATACCAAGCTCCCATTTGTAGTTGGACATATCTTTCTTTTCTTTGTAAAGTGGGTACTTCTTCCTATTAATTCCACTACTGTCATCACTATCACAGCCACTTTGAAGATCATCACTGTCATTATCACTCCCTTTACACTCTCCTGTATCTTTCATGTGCTTCTTTTTCCCACTAGACTTTCCATCACTGTCATGTGAAATGAGATCAGCAAGTTCATCCTCATCTATGTCATCATAATCATCAGATTCATCCTCAAATGATACCTCAAGGGCACTATCATACTGAAAGTTCTCATCCTCACTATCATCATCACTTTCATCATGAACCTCACCCATGTTGTTTGACTGACCATCAATATTTCCTCCAGTTATATTAGCAACTCCTTCTTCAACAGCAACATTTCCACCATTCAAACCAACTGCAACTCCTTCTTCAACAGCAACATTTCCACCATTCAAACCAACTGCAACTCCTTCTTCAATAGCAACATTTCCACCATTCAAACCAACTGCAACTCCTTCTTCAACAGCAACATTTTTACCATTCAAACCAACTTCTCCTTCTTCTACAACATTATCACCATTCAACCCAACTTCCTCTTCTTCTACAACATTATCACCATTCAACCCTACTTCCCCTTCTTCCACACCAACATTGTCAGCATTCATCTGATCCAATTTATCAGCTATTTCATCATGTAACTGATTAAGAAACTTTTCAACCTCATCTACAGGCTCAACAACAACATCATCCACTGGTCCATCATAAAAATCAGGTTGAGACAGTGTGTGTTCAATGTAAATGTCAACACTTTGGTGCACCCTGTAAAGGTCTGCAATTTCTAAAGCACCTGTGTCATCAACTAGCAAATTCATACCTAATTGTGGATCCTTGTAATACATTTTCTCAAAGTCCCTATAACCTAAGTCTTTCAAAACACCCACTAACTCAAAATAACTCCACTTATCAGCATCTACTTTCAAATTATCAACCACACCTCCCTCGTACACACTAAAATCAGAGTTAACGAAATGACCACCATGGTAAATTTTCAGTTCCAGAATTTCGTCCATGCTCACCTAACACAGTTCATTAACAATATTTCAACCCTAAATCTACAGAAACCCCTAAATAAACAAAACCCTAAATCTAGTTAAACCCTAAATTATAACAATACCTAATATAGTGCAGAAAATACTTACCTGGTATAGTGCCTTCGTCTTCAATCGTATGTGCTTCCTCTTCGTTGCAATCGCTCCTTCTCCTTCTTCGTATTCAGCTTCTCTTGTTCGCAGTCCACTTCTCCTTCTTCGTTTTGCTACTACTGAATGAGGGTTGATTGAAGGACTATAATATCATTATGTGTACACGTAACCATTTTTATGCCATCTGGAATCACGTCATCACACATTTTGCCATCTGGACGCTTTTTCTGACCTTTGGCTAACGTTTCAGTAACGGAAGGACAAACGTGATTACATTTAGAAACTTAAAGGACCAAATTGGCACGAAAATTAATTGAGGGACCAAAGTGAACCAGAGGGTAAACTTAAGGGACCAAATAGGGTATTTTGCCATTTTTCATATAAAGAGCTCGCCACACCCTCCTCAGACGAACAATGGAAACAAAATAAATGGGCAGACCCCACAAATGTGCCTGATACCGAACTATCACGCCCGGGCCGGTGAATATTTATACATTACCAAAAAGGGGGGCATACCCCTCCGAGAATAAGAAATCCAAAATGAAATGGCTCGCAGTCCAAACTGTTAACACATTAAAACAAACACAACAAAACACCTCAAGCAATCTCATCCATTAGCACGTCCTGGCTCCCTCGGTTACCAGACTCCTCGGTGCCGCTCCCTGTAACACCCCTTTTCTAACCCCAAATATATCATACAATCAAATAGAGTAAGCATGCATAAAGGAAAAAGGCGCCACATGTTGATTTTCACCAAATGAAAATCCCAAAATAACATACATACAACATCCATAATACGCAAAGATCATATTGTAACACAAAACGTAATCTCATGTTCTCATACATTATGCATAAACGCTTGCGGAAAACAATTCGAATTGCTATTAAAGATTTCAATGAATATATCCCATACTATATTCATCTACCAAATTCAAATAACATCAATATCTTTGATACTTGAACATTACAATTCTAGGCTACAATGGCCTTTAATCACATATCCAAAAGTCATCACATACATTCAATATTCAACAAAGCATAAGAAATAGCAATATTCAAACATGAATATAAGTCTAAGAAAACCCCCAAGTGTTATATGATCAGAGCATATGACTCTCTACCTAATCAAAACGAAACCTCGGAATTCTTCGGCTAAGCCACGAATCAAGCAACTACTCTTCTGAACCTGCACGTTACCAACCAAGGGTAACATTCAAACAGAAGGGTAAGAATTCAAATTCTAAATAGAAAATATAATAATGGGAAATGCAACACAAATAAGCATACACTTCACAATTCTATACTCTTCTCAAAACATGCATTTATCTCCAATATAAAGTTAACATGTTCAATACAATTAAGCATCACAATTAATTCACGACCTCATATATTGATGATTTACATATATACACATATATCACTCATATATATATATATATATATATATATATACTCCACATTTCACATCAAATATGTATTAATCACATATATCTCATTCTCATCACATTCTCTAATTCATATCAAATGATTCATCATTCCACATATATGCATATCAATCAAATTCACATCCACACATTCATACCACATAATCACACATAATAACATTTCACACCGACATGTGCGACTCAAGTGTGACTCTATGCAATATGCATGTGGATCCCTCCGTTATCATTTTCGGTCATGCCGATTGCCACTCTCTACGGACAAGATAACCACCTCAAAGCCCCATACTCGTTAAGCTTTCAAACCCCATACTCGTTAGGTTTGGGACAAGTAAATAACCTTCGCGAGATTACCCAACATTGCCACTTTCAAAGACTCATGCTTGTGTACGTGTGCAACAAAACAAGACTCATGCATTTAAGACGATCTCTCTATCTCTTAAACTACACAATCACATCTTTACAACTTTTCACAACATGACTTTCAATCTAATATCACACATCAATTAGCATTTATCAATCAATCACATAGTTCATGATATTAACATCTCATAAGGCCTCCATGAACATTGGTCATACAAGATTCATCCATAACATACACATATAACTACATGTTATTTTCAAATAAAATCATAATTAAATTAAACAAATTCCAATCAATACTACTCTATCATGTAGAAAATCTCATTAGCTTCCCAACGCTTCAAACGGCGCATAAAACGAAGTTACGGATCAAAAGTTATGGTCTTTACAAAATCTGCTCAAAATTGAACCTCTAGGTCGATGCAAACTCATTTAGGTTGAATCAAAACTCCTCTAGGTCGACGTAACTGAAGGAAAAATAGATTTTTGGCTTTCTAGACTGTTTAGGTCGACTCAGATTCTGCATAGGTCGTCCCAGGCTGCGTGAAAACTCAGATTTCACCATTTTTCTCCCCTAATCCCCTCATACAACACCCATTAACCCATACACCATCCATACATCATTTGAAAGCAAATTTAGCACACATTTAAGGTTCCTAAACATTTCTAACCATGGGTCATTCATACAACACATTAAACATGAACAAACCACAAAATCCAATTGATTTCACATAAACCCTATCATTTTCTAAATTCATGAAATTGAGAGCATAGAAAGCATACACAATATTACCCAATCATAGATTCTACAAGAACTTGTATTCAAACCCTTACCTCTTGAATTTCTCCTTCTAACTTCAAGAAATCTGCAATCCTCTTCTCTTCTCTCTTCTACTCTTTTGCCTCTTTCCTCTTCTCTACTCTTCTTTATATTTTTCTATCTAATTTAGGTTAACTCATAAAATTCTCCTCTAACTCTCATTATCTCATTGGACTTAACCCATCAACTATTCTCATTTCTAATTCCCATTAAGCCAAATAGCTAATTCTAATAAAATTCTACCATTTATTAATTAGCTAAGTAATATATTACCATACAATCAAATAATTATTACTCAAACAATAATTAAATAAACACACAAACAACTATTAAATATCAAATAATCCTAATTAAATAAAATCTAATAAAAATAGGGTGTTACACTCCCATCTTCGACCATCCTCGACTCGGTGGAAAGGTCCGGTGCCCTCGGTCACCAACTTCACCCCCGTATTCTTCAACTTCAGCTGGGCTATGGTAGAGTCATATGTGTCCTGAGTGGTAACCAAGAAATCATCATCCAAGACCCGAATATAATTGACCAAATCCACCCGAGTCTGGAGGGCCCTCTCCTTTTCAGTTTCGTCCTCCACGGGAGCCATGGATCTCCGAAGAGCAGCTTCCTTCACCGTTGAAGATAAGATCAACCCGTACAGAGTCCAGATAAGCAGGGCATGCCGCAAGCCTAAATCCCTCAAGGATGCCTCCTTCTCGGCATGAGCCTTGGTGCTGGTACCCAAGTCGAACCTTGCCTCGGTCAGTTTCGCTTCTCGGGTAATCAGCATCTCAGTGTGACTCTTCTCCAGAACGGCCACCTTGCTTTTGTAATCATCAGTAATCTTCTACAACATCTACACCGAATGGGGTGCAAATTTAGCATACAAAACAGCCAGCTCAAGGACCTGCATGAACGAAGAAGAATCTTGAGCCAGAATCCTCTACCGGGCCAAAGCCTCCAACCCCTCGATATGAAGGAATTCAGCTAGGGGAATAGTCAGAAAGGGTCCACCCTCGAAAATTTTGCGCTGATGGAAGCAAGACGAAAGCTGATACTGGTGGGACGCATCGTCCTAGGTTAAATCCACAGGCTCCACAACATCCACCCGCTTCCGCTTGTTCTGGACGAAGGCATCTGAATCAGGTTATTGACGAGGAGGGGATGGATGAACAATTGCGGGCATCAAAGGATTCTTCTAGTCCACGACCCAGAGAGGTGACCTAATACCAGCCAGGGAAGACGAGGAGGTCCCTTATCCAGTGGCCGGAGCAGGGTGCATGTTTCCCAGTCGACTACCATCACTTCTCCTGGCCCCATTTGGCCTTGCCTTGAGCGTGCATACGGGTCCTGTCTTGACGGGTAGCCATTGATCCTACAAAACTAGATAAGTAGAAGGTTAGTCAATGAAAAAATCGGCCAAACACTTAAACAAAAAATAAAGATAATGCAAACCATGTACCCAAAAGGGCCATGACGTCCTCAACCGAGCCACATACGACTAATTCTTTAGCATTGATATAACGAGACTCCATTACTGGCTCCCCATCCTCATCGACCAACAATTTCCCAGCCCGATCCACCTTTTGAACCAGGGAGAAACTCTGCACGAAGTTGGATAAAACCTTAAAGTCATCTTGGCCATCCTTGTCCAGCTCACCAACCCGAGTGATGAACTGGTCGGTAGAGTAACCAAAGGGATCAAACGACCACTAGAACCTAAACTTTGGCCTCCTCGTCGTCCCCGGCTCACCAATATTGTTCCTGACTGGACGTCCCTGAGGGTCCAACATCGGCACACGACCGAACACCGAGTTTCGAGCAGATGTCAGTTGCGGTCGGTGAAGAAAGTAACGCATCTTAAAGTGCTTGAGGGAGTCATAGAAGGGCTTGAAGAGATTCTTTGAATGCTCCAGAGAAACCCATCCCATGCTCCATCTTACGCTGCATGGTAAAGAAGTAAAAGAGCAACGAGACGGTGGTTCCGATCTTGAGGTGTTGGCACGTAAGTTCGAACGCCCGAAGAAAAGCAATCGAATTTGGACGAAGTTGAGTCGGTGCGAGCTCGAGGTGGTTAAAGAAAAAAATCTGGAAATCAGTAAAAGGCACCTGGAACCTCATCTCCTTGAAAACGACCTCGTACATGGGAATCAGATCGGTCAGATAGACGTCGCACACCCGCTCGTCTTCCCCAGGCCCCGATATGACCCAGTCAAGTTTCCCTCTAGATCCACATGCCCACCGATATCAGTATGTACATATGAACTGTTCGTAGCAAAGTAACTTTCTGAGTTCAAAACCTCGGTCATTTCCCATTCATCCACGGTAGGTTTCTTCTGGGGGAGGAGTAGCAGAGGACGACGCCGAGCCAAAAGACAGCGCCCGATTGTCCTCGGATTCGACCATGATCACCTAAAAAACATAGGGGACAAGTGAATTTGACAATCAAATCAAATCCACCCTTCCACCGCTAATCAAGTGAAAGGGCGTGAAACTGACCCGGGGACCAAAAATCCTCGAGCAGACCCCTACTCGAAAAGCCAAACACCAGAAACAGAGGTGAAAAAGCGTGTCGCAAATTCAGATTGTGGTTGAAACCCTACCAACTGCTGCAGTCAAGAAAACACATGCAAAGGGAAAATTCCAACCATAATCTGACGGTAAACTAAGATAACAGGGGCAAAGGCATGATTCTTCACATAATACCTACGGTCTAGCTCTCATCAACATTGAAAAACACTACATCTCCGCCGTAAACCACCAACATTTTGCCAGAAACTAATCGTCAACCACACTAGAACTATCCCACCACATGCATTTCCAAGTAAAGAACCTAAGAAACAAACGAGACAAAGGTTCGAACTTACTTGTGAAAGTTGGAACGATAATCTGAAGTGTGAGGCTTGAACGTTCGCGGTGGAGATAATGGCGGTGAAGACACCAGAATACTGGAGAGGTAGGAGAGTGGAAAGGAAACGTGAAAAGTTTAAATGGAGAAAATTGAACTATTTATAGATGACTAAACTCTTATGTGACGCGCACGCTTGGGATAAGGAGTTAAAAGGGCCATCATTAACACCTAAACCATAGTCACTAGGCCTGCAATCATCATGACGCATTAAGTGCAACGCAAAGCTCGAGGCTACCACTCATACGTTACCTCTCTTCCCAGCAGACACCTGTCCCTCTCCCCGTCTGACGACCGGCCTCGTCGAAAACTGTTGCCCTGCTCGACACTCTCCTCAGTTAGTCCGCTCTACCCGTCTGTGGCCACTTTAAGTTATCGCTCCCACGCCTGGAAGCAACAACTTGGGGTGATCCTGTCCTGGACTGACCCAATGCTCCAATTTTCCCAACCCACTCTCTAGAAAAGGCGGCCCAATAAGAATTGGCCCAACACACCAAAGCCACGAGGGTATGCTGTAACACCCGAGGCCGAAGAAGGCGAGGGGTGGTTGCACCGCATGTAACACCTGAATCCAAAGAGGGCAAGGGTGGTTGCCACATTGGAATGAGAGGAATCTTGAGACCGTGCAGGTATGGGACTTCATGGTTGAAGGATTCCTTATAAGGATTGATGGGTACTACCTATACCAACAAGATGCATCTTATTTTCGGTAGCCTATTCTATAAGAACTCCACAGTTAAACGTGCTTGACTTGAAGCAATTTAGGGATGGGTGACCTTCTAGGAAGTTTCTCGAAAGCGTGCGAGTGAGGAAAAATCATGATGAAAAGACCCGTGTTGGTTTGTGGGGTCAGTCGATCATCCCGAAAGGAGTCTGAGTAGCTTAATTGGTAGTGGGAATGGAATGAACATGTACTTGAACCCCAGGGTACATGTTTCGATTCCCACGAATGACAAAAACTCTACTTGTGATGGGGTAAAGAAGATCGTGAGGTGACAGTGCCGGGAGCGCCTTGCGAGGGGCCCGGGCTGTTACATATGCCATTTACCCCACATTCCGGGCACGACTGGAGATTAACCAAGCACGTGGAGATCCCGTCCCCGACAACGGATATTGCTCCAAGCACGACTATCCAGGACCTAGTCCAAGGTCCCTTATATTCGGGGCCAGAAATCACGCCCAAGCCCAAAAAGATAGGAGGTCAATTCTGCCCCATGGAAACTTATAAGTAGCCCTCTATCCCTAGAGGGCAAGGTAATTCACTTTTGACCCAAGATCCCTTATTTTCTGTTGTACCTCTCTTTGTTCCTTCACTTACTTTGGCATCGGAGTGCCTTGCAGGTACAATCCCCTTTTTTCTCAACCAATCACCGAAGATCATGCCAACCGTCGCTGGCCACCTGTTCAACCAGAGAGAACAATAGGGATTTGGAAAAATTATTTACATATGTGTTGGAGATAAGTCATAAAATGAGAGAAAATACCTATTTGATTCAATTCAAGAGAAAATGGTATGGGTCGACTCAATAGAGTGAATAACTTGAATCAAGAATAAAACAAAAAAATACTGCTTCTATGATTCAAATCAAGCTTTTTATGAATTAAATAATTTTTTCTATGATTTCAGTCAAACACTCAAAAGAAAAATATAATTTTCACATTTAATTTAATTTGAGTCAACATATTACCTTATTCGAATCATGTGAATACAAGATTACAATCACAAAGATGTTTTTGATTCATGGCAAACTCAATAAGCATACAAGCAACAAGGTGGAAGCAAAGCAACAAGGTGGAAGCAGAAAACTCAAAGAAAAGCAAGCATTGATCACTCATGTCAGAACAGGTCGACCTATTATGCATATAGGTCGACTCAACACAAGCAAAACAAGAAGAATGCAGAAAAGCAGCAGTTAGGTCGACCTACTGTCAACCCAGGTCGACCTAAAATGGAGAAAATTCCACATACTTCTGCTAGGTTGACTCACACATCAACTAGGTCGACCTAAACTGAAGATTTGCCCCAAAAACGCACTTGAAGAGAATTCTGGTCGACCTACTTCCCAAACAGGTCGACCTAACTGGTAGAAAATACCATTCAAGCTTATGCACCTCTGCTAGGTCGACCTAAGCACTACAAGAGGTCGACCTAACTGATCAAGAATGCCAAAAATTCTGTTTTTCTCTGCTCCAACTGATTAGCTCTCATATATATTGTCCAAGGTTCAATTATTGAGAACAACACCAAATACTGAAAGATACACAAAGGCTTCTCATCTTCGTTCTTCGTCATCTCCAACACAATTACACATAATCATTCTTGCGTTGAGGGTTAGTGATCGAGTTCGATAACGTCCATGGAACGGAATTGAAGATTCCTAGTGGGTGAA
This sequence comes from Vicia villosa, assembly GCF_029867415.1. Taxonomy (NCBI): domain Eukaryota; kingdom Viridiplantae; phylum Streptophyta; class Magnoliopsida; order Fabales; family Fabaceae; genus Vicia; species Vicia villosa. The sequence goes on along the minus strand of NC_081186.1, from coordinate 67,440,083 downwards.
GATTTGTGGGGTTTTTGGTGAATAAAATCTGCGGGTTTTGTCCTCCAAGATAGGTGTTTCTTGGGGGTTTTTATCAAGAGGTTTCATTGAGGATCCATCTGAGTGTGAAGATTGAAGAACAAGGGTTCAAGGCAATTCAAGACACTGCAGAAAAGGGATCAAGTGAAGCTCTTGGATAACCTTGATCTGACTCAAGATTAAGGGGGAAGAAGATTCAAAGGATCGACATAATTGGTTTATGGTTTATCGCTTTGTTATCTTCTTTGTATATACTACTTTCAACATTAATGAAAGATTTCCCAATTTCAGTTTGGAATTGGGGGCAGACGTAGTCGTAGCGAGGACGATCGACGAACTGCCTAAACAAATATCGTGTTCTTGTCGCTTTTACCTTTTCATTTACGTTCTGTTCATATTTGGTTATAATAGCAAATTGATCAACGATTCGAGTGTTAAGATTGTGAATTAAGAACGTATATAAACATCACAATCCATCACATATTGAATCACCATCAATTTGATCATTATCACCAAGTGTTTGTGTTTTTGCTTATTTCACTATTACTGCATTGCAAACGTCGTTCATCATATAAGAAGTTAATTGATTTTCAATAGAGCGACGTATTGATTCTATAGTGTATTCTCTTATCGTTTATCTCAAGCTGGTTAGTGGTTTTAACACATATACAATCGTTTCAATAGTGGTTCGGAATAGACGCGAGTCGATTCAGAATCACTTCCGCTTAAAGTTCAATTAATTCCGTAAAACTGTGTAAGATCTATTCACCCCCCTCTAGATCCTAAGGCCAGCGTCTAACAAATCACACTTTTAGTTATTTGAATCGAGACTTGGCATGATTTGAATCATACTCTCATGTGTTTCTTGATCCAAATATATGACTAATTAATTAGAAATATATTGTATTGACTTTATGTAAATACTTTGATAAATGCATGCATAAAAACGATTTAGTACTCAAACCTATAATGTGCAACTATACGAGGATATTCAATTACAACAATTAAACCAAAACACTAAATTGACAAGTAACAAAACATAAACTAGGAAAAATCCTAAGAGGCAGAGCAACTTCATGAACAACCTTCGATGTAATCCAAACTGTTGATAGTGCACAATGGATCATATGATTATTAATGTACGAGGCACACATAAAGGTTTATGAAGCATCATTTTACTATTTATTTTTCATTTGTGACATGCCACAAAACTTATTCCTACCATTAAACATCATTGTTTATCACAGTTTTTGTTGTTTCTGTTTACTAGTTAAGCTCATTTGTGATATTTTGTTGTTAGTACTAAACATGCATAAGAAATCAACCTTATTTATCAAGATAAAGCCAATATCTTTATTTTTATTTTCACCTCTTCTTTAGGTTTTTCAAGTTAGTGTTTTCAATACATTTGCTTTACTTTTGAAATATTTCCCCAGCTCTTGACACCCTTTGATGGGAGGGATTGTGTTTGAGCTTGATTGTTTACTCCACATTATTTGAATGTGTATCCTTTTCAAATTTGTCTATGAACACTATGTAAACTATGCTTCAGAAGGCATACCGAGACATTTTGACCGGCTGGGTGGAATTGGACCCCTTGGCGATAGTCTTTGCTTTCGCCCGCAAGGGTGGCTTGAACTGGGCTTATACAGAGGTGGGACCATCATCCAAATGAGGAGGGGGTGTCTCCACTATATGGATACATTAGGTTATGTAGAGAATGTTAGAACAAGATTTGTTCTGATCAATATTCTATGTTTTGGTGATAACATTATATATGAATTTTGTATAAGACAATATGGTACTCTAATCCTTTGCATTTTCCATTTCAGGAAATATATAAAGAGTATGCACATATCAGCGCTCAGAAACACTGACTCAGAAGGTTCTGGATGGCTACATCAGAACATGCTCTAGCAAGACATCAGAAGATGGTCAAGCAGAATCAGAACATGAACTATGAAGCATCAGAAGAACATGAAGTCAGAAGCAGAAGCACTGAAGTTCTGAATGATATCACGCTCAAGCTCTTCAAAGTCAGAAGACAAGAAGATGCTCTTCACCAAGCTGTTTGACTCTGATAATTCAAACGTTGTTATTTACAAATATGAGTTCAGAAGCAAGTACAAGATGACAGGCTATTAAGTCTAATCTCTGGCTGACAAAAGGAACGTTAGAAGCTACAAAAGGCAAAGTCAGTAAAAGCAGCAAAAGCATGGCTCGAGGTAGTTGACAAAAGTGTGAAATATTAAATGCAGCGTTGTACTATTCACGCAAAGCATTAAATGCACCCAACGGTCATCTTCTCCCAACGCCTATATATAGAAGTTCTGATCAGAAGCAGCAAATAGAACACTCACGCAAAATACCAAAACGCTGTCAAAATCAAAGCTCACAAACTTCATCTTCAACCTCACAAACTCTTGTAATATTTAGTGAGTGTTAAGCTTAGAACTTAAGAGAAATATCACAGTTGTGATTATAGCTTTATAAGAAGCAATCTTACTCTTGTAAACATTATTTTACATTGTTTGTAAAAGGTTCCTAGAGTGATCAAGTTGTGATCAGTAGACTCTAGAAGACTTAGAAGTTTTCTAAGTGGTGAATTCCTAGAGTGATCAAGTTGTGATCAGTATACTCTAGAAGACTTAGAAGTTTTCTAAGTGGATAACCATTGTAATCAGTTGGATTAGTGGATTAAATCCTCAGTTGAGGTAAATCACTCTAAGGGGGTGGACTGGAGTAGTTTCGTTAACAACGAACCAGGATAAAAATAATTGTGTTCATTGTTTTTATCTTACAAGTTTTTAAAGTCACACTTATTCAAACCCCCCATTTCTAAGTGTTTTTCTATCCTTCAGTGAATATGAGAAATGCGTCATTCCCTTCCATACATCTTAATCTCCTTCATGAGCTTTTGTATTCCATTTAATGACTTCAAAATCAGTGTCATGAATCATTTAATGACATTTCCTTTGCAATAGCATCAACTAAGATAGACGTTTATCAAGCTTTATTTTAATATTTATGCGAATATAAATGGGCGTGTTGACCGTGGGATTCTTCTTTCATTTATTCAAGCCAAAATAGCACGCCTAATCATGTGCGAGGTTTAGGTTTAATTCATCCGAGGCATGTCTCTGAATTATTTAAGACCTATTCTGACAACGTGAAACATTTCAAGGATCAATTCTTCTAGGCAACTCTTATCAATGAAGAATCTCATGCGAAGATAGATAAAATATAACTCAGCCCCTCATACATGTGTAAAGGTTTATTCCGCAAATTCTGGTGCCATAGTCATTTTTTAGAAAACAGATTGCAGATACAAATGGGCATGGTTACTGTGGGATTATACTTTCATTTCTTCAAGAACTAAAATAGCATGCCTAATCACGTGTTGTCTCTACTTTCATTTCTGGGGAAGATGAGACAAATCTTAAGTAGTTTCAGCAGCTACGTCAGTGATATTCCCTTGAACAACCGATCAAATGACTTTGAATGCCACCATATTTGATGAATATGTAGTAGGATCTGTTGAAAAGGAAGTTAAAACTTGAGGAAGAAGATCAAGAAATCAACATTTGAACTTTTAAGAAAGAAGATCTAGATCTTTAGATCTAAGGAGATCTAAACATGGAAATACACGGGAATCAGATTTCAATTCTCACGTATGTTGCTACTATTCCATGGCGGAACTAGAGTCGTTCGGTGAATAATAGTAGTGTTTGCTACGGTGGACTTGAACTTCTAATGTGGTGGATAAGATGACTGATCTACAATGTTAGAAATCTAATGCTAAAGTTTATGTGATAATGAAAGTGAAGTCAGAGTTGGAACGATTTAAAACAAAAATCATCGATTATTTCACGATCAACTGTCTAATTGATTTGGATGACTACCATTACTCCTAAATGCATAATTACCTAATTTAAGTAGAATAAAGATCTACATCTGCTTTGCACTTGATATATTTATTTCATTATTGGGTATTTTGTGTTGGGCCTATAAGCGACACAGAACACTATTTTTGACATTCATGTAGAATCTCATATTAAAATAGTTCATCTAGTGTAGCAATTTTTAAAATTCCTGCTCTAGTGAAAGACATGGAACATGTTTGTTTTAGTTTTTTAAAAATGATTTTAATAATACTACATATTTTGTGTAATCAAAATTTTACAAATTTTTTAAAATCTTTAAATAAAAAATTGGTTTTAAATAAATTTTTTATAAAATCTTATTTTGAACATTTCAATATTTAATTATATTATTTTTTAAATATAAATCTTTTAATAAATTTTTAATAAAAACTATTTTTGAAATATATCTTAGAAAATTGTATGCTTTTAATTATGTTTTAATCTTAAATAATATATATTTATGTTATTGGATTTCAAAATTAATAGTTTAAGTTATTAAAAATAAATTATTTTGTTTTAGCATTTTAAAATTATTTTTATAAAAATTAATTTTGAAAAGAAAAAGAAAAAAGTTAATGTATTTTTTAAAATTAAAAAAATAGGCCATATTAAAATTATGAATACTTTTTTTCCAACCAGACTTATTTAGAGTAAATATAGGATATGTTATTCCGATTCTAGTGATAAAAGCCATATTGCGACATCTAAGGATTATATAAAATTTTAATTTATTTTTCAAATATGTTATATAAATTGTTTTGTAAGTAGAGATTAATTTGTGTTTTGTAATTATAAATTTATTTCTTTATATGATTGAAATGTATTTATTGTAGTCCTTTGTACACACACGCCTTTGCGCTAGTTTCCTAAATAACAAACACGAATAGCATCGGTTTGAAAAGTTGTTTTAAAAAACATGGAAAAATGTATTTGATAAATAAATTAATAAAATTAAAGTCTTTACTTTTTGAAAATTATTCTATCAGAATAAAATTAATGTTTACCTAAATTTAAAAAGTCAAACTAAATATTTTGTTTTAATTATATTTAAAATGGTTATCTTATGTTTTTAGTAAAAAAGTAATTGCTAGATAAAAATATTTAAAAAATAAATTAAAAATAATAATAAAAGTATATATAAAGACCAAATGTGAAGAATCCATTCACCACTTTTTCTTTCTTTCATGTGCGTGAATCATCCATTCAGTCTTTCGAATTTACGATTCAGCTATTTCAAAATCACATATTACAAAGATGAATCACTTTCCTTGTCATTCAGAATTTCTTGATTCTAATTATGATGCATTCCACAACAACATTATTCCTTCCGGTAAAAAAATTTCGATATTTTTTCGAAAATATTGAAAGCTGAATTTGTTACAATCTTTTTCAATTTTTTTCATGTAATAGCTAAAGTACTTGCTGTGTATATGTTATTTGTTACAATATTTTGATTTCCATGAGATTTCAACTTCGAAAAATCAAATATTTTGTTATTCTCCTCTCTAAATATTTTTTTTATTTCATAGTTACTTTTTGAAAACATAATCTCTTATTTCTTTTTCAGTGTTCTAGAGTTTTTGTCCTTAAAAGTTATGTGGTGTTTAATTTTAATTCTCATTAAAATAAATACAAGTGTATAATTTAAATTCTATAATCAAATATAAAATTATTTACAGAAATGAAATTAGTATTGGTAAAATTTATGTTTAATAATTTGAATTTTGAAGTGAATAAAATTGATCTTGTAATGGTTCCTAATAATAACAGTTTATCTTTAACCTATCAAACTTAATATATTTATAATTCTCCATGTAGATAAAGTAAATGATTTTGCTGATATTTCTGGCATTGATGTTGACGGATTTGGCGGTAACTTTAATTTTGGGATGGATTGGATCACATGGGAAAACATGCTTGATAACAAAAAGAAGTGTGAGTTGGAAGCTGCTAAACTATTAAATTGGTCACCTTATAAAAATCATGTTGAACATATGATAGAAGATATCAATGATGATGTATCTTTGTTACCGTCAACTCAGGTAAAATTTATTGTAGTCTAACTTCTATTTGTGAGTTTATATTCTAAACTACAAGTTTAATAAATGGCTTATTTATGTTCAATTTATTTTCTTCAGATTCCATTTGTTGACATTAATACACAAGTTACTAATGAATACATGACTCGAAATACTGAATCTAGTTATGTATCTAATATTGCAACAAATGATTCACTATATGGTAAACCTAGATTCTTATTAACTTGTGTTTTTCTAACATGTTATACATCATCTTTAAAATTGAAAATTTATTTTATTATAAGTTTCAGCTTCATTCAATGACTGTGGATGGAGTTCTTGCACAACCAATTCCAACATGGTAATTCTTCATATATTAATATATATAATCCTTACACATAACATATAAACATTGACTTAGCATTTTATTTTTCCTTAAAGATATCAATGTCATTAGTTTTAACCTTTTTGTAATTCTTTTTAGTTTTGTTTACTTATATTGTTTATAACTTGCTAGAGAAATATGCTAAAAAATTGTCATACATTAATTTTTAACAAAGCATATTATTTATGCATCACAATATTTTTTGGTCGAATATTAGGATAATTTGGATATCTATTAACTCTATATTTTTATGATGTAACACTTTATTTTATTTTTTTCCAGATATTTGAGGAATTTGTCTATCCAAAAGGGGACTCAGATGCTATAACTCTCAGTAAGAAAGATGTTGATTTATTACAACCAAATATATATATCAATGATACGATTATCGACTTTTACACTATGTAAGTTTATATATGTATTTCTTTCCTTTTGAAAGTTATATTTTTACCTAGATTTTTGTTTGTTCCTTCGTTAATAATCTGTTTTTAATAATTTTTACATATTTTTATGTCTTTCTTGTTTGTATTTAGTTTTTATTCTCTTCTTGCAAATCATGGATTAAACATTTTTTTCCCTAATTGTTCAATTGTCATCTTTTAAATATGTAAATTTAAAATTACTTATAGTGCACTTCTACAGAAATGTTAAAAAAAACTCTTAATACTGATTCTAATAAATATAATTTGATTCCAATAAACATTGTAATTTTTCAAATGTCTCAATCTGGACAGATACTTGAAGAATAAGTTACAGGAGAATGAAAAGGATAGATTCCATTTTTTCAATAGTTTTTTCTTTCGAAAGTTGGCTGATATGGACAAAATTTCACCCAATTCCTGTGATGGAAAATCAGCATTTCTACGTGTTCGTAAATGGACAAGAAAAGTAAATCTGTTTGAAAAAGATTACATTTTCATACCAGTGAACTTCAAGTAAGTAACTATCAAATTCTTTCTTCACTTTGTTGTTAATATATGTATTGATGTTTTTATTACAATAAAATTTTGGCCATGATTGCAGTCTTCATTGGAGCTTAATAGTAATTTGTCATCCTGCTGAAGTGCTTAATATTAATGGTGAGTTTTTTAATTTTTCATATCAAATCACTTCTCTTAAACAAATTTTTTTCTTCTCAAAGATTATTTTATGATTCATATTTCAGATAGAGAGCTTGAAAAAGCACTTAGGATACCCTGCATATTGCACTTGGATTCTATAAAGGGATATCATAGTAATATAAAAGACGTTGTACGAAGGTATTTTGAATTTCTTAACCATACACTTCAATCTCATGTCACTACCTTTTTATCTCTTCCAAATTTTCTTATTTTGGATGTACTTTTTTCGTTTAGAAGATGATCCCACGTGCCAAGAATTAGTTATAGCCTACAAGTACTTGTTCATTTTTTGTTAAACTACATTTCGAATTTATATTTGTTATTCTATAATTCTTTTGCACTATTTTTTTAAATTAATTTATAAAGCTTTTAGATCCACTAAGTATTAATATTGTTGCCTCATAATCACATGACACCCAATTGAACTTAGTAATTAGAGTATAACTTTTTTTACGTGTGATCGATGTTTTAACTTCTAATTTATAGCCTTGTGTGATATGAGTATGCTTATTTAGTTTTCACATTGAAATTGAATTTTAAACTCTAAAGTCTAAACTTTTTTCTCATCTTTTGATTATTAGTGTTTATTTTGTCAACTATTTTTGTTACTCTTTATCTTTGTTTGTATTCTCAATTTAAAAGAATAACTCGGTAAGTGTAATATTGATTCATATTGTTGAATTGACAGTTATTTGTGGGAAGAATGGAAAGAAAGGAAGAAAGAAACATGTGGAGAAGATCTCTCATCAAAATTCTTGAATATGCCTTTTTTCTCAATTGAGGTATTATTTACTTACATTTTTGTAAAATGTTAGATTATTATTAAAGGAAAATTTTTTCTTTAAATATCTTTTTTGTTAAATTTAAATTTTTTTCAATTTTATTTTCTAAAAAATAAACTTCACATCATTTAGAAAACTATTATGAAAGTGGAATATTTCTATAGCAAAATTATATTGTATAGTTATTCATGAATGTGAGTCTTTTCTTTTTATGTTAGATTTGAACCTAATAAGTTTTATAGAATATATGTATTATGTTTCGGGAATTAAGTAAAGAAAAAGTGTAATATTTTACATGTGATTTAAAAAAATCATATTTTATTTATTTATCACATGCATTATTTATATCAGTACTTGGCCATAAATTTCTTAGTTGAGATCAAATTCTGTCCTCCTGAGTTAAAATTATTTTATTAAAGAATTTCCAATTAAAAAATATCAAATTTAACTAAAAGAAGAAAAAAATTTATTATTTTATTCATACATTGTTGTTATGTTTAGTTTTTTCTTACTTATCTCTAGCAGATGGTTAGTTGATTTATTCAGGAACACTTTTTTGTTTTCTTAATTTGATGGTGCTTTTACTAATATTTTGAGATTGAATGTCTTTCATAGGTACCACAACAGGAAAACTCATATGATTGTGGCATCTTTTTACTTCATTACTTAGAGCTATTCTTGGCTGAAGCTCCATTTAATTTCAATCCATTAAAAATAACCAAGCTCTCCAACTTTGTAAGTAATTTTTATGTTTGACTTATTATAAAATCATTTAAATTACATAAAACTATTTTTTATTATGTCAAAACATAATTTATTTTTTACTTTATAATATTTCAATTCGTAGTAAATCCTTACTTACTCCTATGATTGCTTATATATATATTAAATCTAATATATTTTTAAAATTTTCTAGCTTAATTTGGATTGGTTTCCACCTGAGGAGGCTTATCGCAAGAGAAATATTATTCGTAAATTAATCTTTGAATTGGTGGAAAATCATAAATCACACGAAGGAATTTTCCTTGACAATTGTGATGACCAACATTGCGTAGAACATCATGATAACACGATTGATGGTCAGTCTCATTTAATCAATCAGGAGGCAGCTACTTCTCAATTTGGCCGGGGAATAGAAATGGATCCATCTTTCGATGCTTCTAGTATAATTTACAAGGAGCATTTTGTGCAAGAAGCTCCATTAGAAAATTCATTTGGAAAATGTCAATATTTTGATCCGCCGTCATCTAATCATTGGTTCAATGGTTCAACAATTAAAATAGAGGTACATACCATATATGTCTCCTTTGTATCATTTTAAAACTTTTTTGATATTTCTATTAGCATGCATCTCTTTATTTTGTTTATGTTTGACTATGATGTTATATGGCTTTGAATTTAATATCATTTTTAATTTTAATTTGTTATTGCTAGCAATAATTGCCTCTATGATATTATTATTCTAAGTTCAAATAATAGTTGTCACATTGTTGTTAAATCCTTAGATAATTTACGCGTTAAAACATAAAATATCACCATGATACCAATATATCTACTTATTAAAATCATATTTTGTAAGCTAATTCTACAACTAATTTTTTTTTGTGATTAGTCAAATCACAAATGGTATTATTAGTGTAATATTACGTAGTGTTTATCACCGTACACTTAAATATGTTTATATTTATTCTATTATATTTGCTCAAATTTTTTACGAGTTGCATGATTTTCATCCAAATAAATCACCTTTTAATGCTAGGGAATATTTGAATATGATTTTAGTCAATAGAATTAACCACTAGGGGAATAAATATGGTAACATAAACAACAAAAAGGAGCAAAGTGATAAATTCTAAACTCATAATAACTTACTAATTTATCTTTTTTTCTTGTATTTTTTTACAGGAAGAGACAACAATTTTACCTCAATCAAGTTGTTCATCGCATGATTCAAATGGTGTAGAGATATCAAATATCAAGTCTGTTGGCAACAAGTATTGGTACCATGACTTGTTCTATCAAGGGACACCAACTCTACAATTAAATCAAGTTATACATGCAGTAGATAACAAGGTCATCGACAATGATGTTCGTATTATCGAAGATATGAAAGCTTGTCCTTGGGTGGAGCGACCTGCAAAAAAGAGGCAACTTATACCTCTACCTAGGTGGAAGTGATGGAACCTTGATTTCTTTTACCTTCACCGAGTTTGAATAACTTTTCTAGGTTTTTCATTTTTAACATGTAAATAGTAATAATAAGTAGTCATTATGTAAAGTCTTTTTTATTCATTTATTGGGAAAAAATACATTGTTTTTTTATCTCTAACACACTCATTTATGTAAGAGTTATTAGATCTCATGATTCTTCAAGCATGGTAATGCATAAATCATTTTATATACAAAAATAAATAATTAATTACAAACTTTGATATTATTCCTAAATAAGTTTTTTGTTGGATTTTAGTGCACTCTCGAATTTGGGTCTTAATTTAATAATGTGACACCCGGTTTGGTGACGTGTCAATACTAAGTTATTTTAAGATTTATCCAATTATTTTTTAAATTTTTAATATGTTCTTGAAATCAAATTAACATGTCATTTATAATTATTTTTTAGTTTAATAATAGTAAAACTTATTATAGTTTTACACAAATAACTTAAACTAAATTGAATTAACATAAATTATCATATAAACTTAAACAAAATTGATTTAATTTTATTAGTGGTAGAATTCAAAATTAAATTAATTGAGAGAAAGAAGCATTCACTCATTAAACCATTAAATTATCATCCTATTGAGTTCTTGGGCACGTTAAAGAATTTAACAAAACTTAATTCGTTGCATTCATAAATTTATTGTTTAATCATTCTTCAACCATCACCACGCTAATCCTTTTGCAAAAATCAATTCACTTTAATTAAATTATGGTTTGATCATTTTTCATTCACACAGAAAGAAACTACCATCCACATTTCAATTGAAATCTGGTCATTCTTCAACCACCACCACACTAATCCATCACCAATAAATTATTTACAACTAAAAAATATTTTAAAGAAAAATAAATTAGTAAAGACAATAAAGAAAGAGGATGAGAAAGATGTGAATATAGAATGCATAAGTGTCAATGACCTAGAGCCCATTCTTCTGGGTTTTTTTATAGGTTTTTTATTCTTATTATGTGAAACCCATAAACACAAACTCTTTCTTCTAAAATTTCAAACCTAAAAATACATAATCTAATCTTCTGAATTATCAAAACTTCCAAACCCACAAACACATGTTCATTACCCCAAATCTTATACAAATCAATGTCATGTGAAACAATTGGGTTTGAAGATTTGTTTTTTTTTCCAATTAGTTTAACCTAACTTCCAAAGTCTATTGTGAATCATCTTCATAATCAACCCAAGCATTCAACTTTTTGCCATTACCTATGAATGCGGTGGAAATGTGGCGGTTATGCATTTTAAAAATGTTTTGTTGAATTATATTGTGTATTTAGTTTTTGATTTAGGTTATTTAATTCAAGTAAATACTTTATTTTTTTGGAAAATTAATTTAGATATAACCAAAAACGAAGTACAAGGTGATCCAAAGATCCAGCCCACAACAACCAAACAACCAAAAAACGACCTCAAACCTAAACTACTCTATCAACAAAGCAGCAACATGTTGCACAATTTGGGTTTAGTCCATAATCTATAAAGAACCATGTCTAATATAATGACCTATATTTTGAGAATCCACCAGCACACATAATTAATAGGAACATTCATGACAATCTCCTTCTTCACATGGTAGTCGTGAATCCATTCAACCCACAAATTGTCCAATAATTTTCCACTAAGATTCCATAAGAGTTTGATAATTTGAGCTTGAATCCAATCACTTATGCCGATGATATTCAAGCCCCCTTGATTTCTAGGGTTACACACTTTCTTCCAAGCAATATGAGCTTTCTTTTTGATATCCTATTAACCAGTCCAAAGAAAGGATCTACAGTGGGATTCAATTTTCTTGACAATGATCTTTGGCGGAGGTATACATTAATTCCAGTAATTAGTAGCAGGAAATATGACACTCCTAATTAATTGAATCCTTCCTACATAACTGAGTAACTTCGCACTCCAGTGCCTAATTTTCTTACCATTATTCAATACGAAACACTTACATCTGAAGATGTGAAGATGTGATAAATTTGGTTTTCTACCTTTACAAAGTTCATAATGAGTTTTGTTTAAAATAGGATGTATAAATATCTTATTGAAAACATAACATGTCATGCTTATCACATCAGCCCAAAAATATTTTGGTTGACCGCCTTTATTGATCACAGTTCTTGCCAACTCCTCTAAAACTCTGTTTTTGCGCTCCATAACACCATTTTGTTGTGGAGTTCTTAGAGCGAAAAAATTATGTTCAATGCCATGTTTATCACAATAATCATCAAAGAGGTGGTTTTGAAACTCACTTCCATGATCGCTTCATATTTCAATTATTTTTAAATTTATTTTATTTTGAGACAACTTTGAAAACTTCCCTTTCTGACATGCTTCGCAAAGAGCATCTGATTTATATTTCAGATTAGGGAGTCCTCTGACCAGATTAGTTTGTTAATTTGAGAAATCTTTCTCAAACTAGCATGACCTAATCTTCTGTGCCAGACCCACTGCTCTTCACTAACAGACAGAAGGCAAGTAACCTTTTGATTCTTAAGATCTGAAAGATCAATCTTATAAATTTTGTTCTTTCTCTTGCCTGTAAATAGGATTGAGCCATCCTTCTGACTAATAGATTTACAAGACTTTTGATTAAAGATTATGTCAAAACCATTGTCACTTAATTGACTTATAGACAATAAGTTATGAGCTAAACCATCTACTAAAAGAACATTAGTTATAGAGGGAGAGTTACCAATGCATATGGTTCCAGAGCCAATGATCTTGCCCTTCTGGTTCCCTCCAAACTTTACTTCTCCAGCAGACTTAAGTACCAGGTCTTGGAACTTAAACCTTTTTCCCATCATGTGTCGTGAGCACCCAGAGTCCAGGAACCATGACATGTTTTCCTCTGTCTTTTGAGCCTTGAAGGAGATCTCTTCAGAATCTGAGTCTGATGTAGGTTCTGATTCTTCATCAACAGTGGCCATCAGTGCTATGTTTGCCTGCTCATCTTCAGAGTCTGACTCTTGATCAGAAGAATCTGAGTCATCCCAAGTAGCCATCAGGCCTTTCTTCTTTTCAAATATTTTCTTGGGCTTTTCCCTCTGAAGCTTTGGACATTCACTTTTGTAATGTCCAGGTTCCTTGCATTCATAGCACGTCACCTTCTTCTAGTCAGATCTTCTCTGTCCAGAAGATTCTCCCTTTTCAGGTCTTTTGAAGTTCTTGAAGTTCTTGAACTTTCTCTGCTTGCTTTTCCAGAGTTGAATTACTCTTCTGGATATTAGAGATAGTTCATCATCATCATCTTCTTCTTCTTCTGATTCTGATTCGTCAGAATCTTCTTCTTCAGCCTGAAAAGCGTTAGTGCATTTTTTATTGTTAGATTTTAATGCAATAGACTTACCTTTCTTTTGAGGCTCATTTGCATCCAACTCAATCTCGTGACTCCTCAGGGCACTGATCAGCTCTTCAAGAGACACTTCATTCAAGTTCTTGGCAATCTTGAATGCAGTCACCATGGGTCCCCATCTTCTGGGTAAGCTTCTGATGATCTTCTTCACATGATCAGCTTTGGTGTAGCCTTTGTCAAGCACTCTTAATCCAGTAGTCAGAGTTTGGAACCTTGAAAACATTGCTTCAATGTTCTCATCTTCCTCCATCTTGAAGGCTTCATACTTCTGGATTAGAGCTAAGGCCTTTGTCTCCTTAACTTGAGCATTACCCTCATGAGTCATCTTTAAGGATTCAAAGATATCATGAGCTGTTTCTCTGTTTGTTATCATCTCATACTCAGCATGAGAGATAGCATTTAGCAATATGGTTCTTGACTTGTGATGATTCTTAAAGTCTTTCTTTTGAGCATCACTCATGGCTTGCCTAGAAACCTTGACACCTTGAGCATTCACAGGATGTGTGTAACCATCCAGCACAAGATCCCATAAGTCACCATCTTGACAAAGAAAGTAACTTTCAAGTCTATCTTTCCAATACTCAAAGTTTTCACCATCAAAAACTGGTGGTCTATTATAGCCATTGAAACTATTGCTTCCATTGTTACCATTGTTGTTTTGCTCAGTGGAAGTAGTTGGAATAATTGGATCAACCATTTTGTGTTTTTCTCCCTGAATCTTTTGTCTAACACGATTAAGTGCTTGCACCTAGAACCGGCGCTCTGATGCCAATTGAAGGAGTGAAAAACACTTAGAAGGGGGGGATTGAATAAGTGTAACTCAAAAACTTGGAAGATAAAAACAATGAACACAATTATTTTTATCCTGGCTCGTTGTTAACCAAACTACTCCAGTCCACCCCTGACAACGTGATTTACCTCAACTGGGGATTTAATCCACTAATCCAACTGATTACAATGGTTTTCCACTTAGATAACCTCTAAGTCTTCTAGAGTCTACTGATCACAACTTGATTACTCTAGGAATCCTTTTACAATCAATGTAAAATAAAGTTTACAAGAGTTTAGATTGCTTCTAATAAAGCTGTAATCACAACTGTGATATTTCTCTTAAGTTCTATTCTTAACACTCACTAAGATATTACAAAGTTTGTGAGGTTGAAGATGAAGTTCTTTAGCTTTTTAATTTGACAGTGTTTCTGTAAGTTTTGCGCAAGTGTTGTATTCACCTTCTGATTAGAACTTCTATATATAGGCGCTTGAGAGGAAATGACCGTTGGGAGCATTTAATGCTTTGCGTGAATAGTACAACGCTGCATTTAATGTTTCACACTTTTGTCAACTACCTCGAGCCATGCTTTTGCTGCTTTTACTGACTTTGCCGTTTGTAGCTTCTAACGTTCCTTTTGTGAGTCAAAGATTTGACTCTTCAGTCTTTCATATTGTACTTTCTTCTGGGCTAAGATTTGTAGATAAACAACGTTTGACAGAGTCAACAACTTTGGTTCAGAGTATCTTCTGTCTTCTGACTTTGAAGTGCTTTGAGCGTGATACCATCAGAGCTTCAGAGCTTGTACTTCTGACTTATATTCTTCTGATGCTTTACAGTTCATGTTCTGATTCTGCATAATCATCTTCTGATGTCTTTCCAGAGCATGTTCTGATGAAGCCATCCAGAACCTTCCAAGTCAGTGCTTCTGAATGCTGCTTTGTGCATACTCTTTATATATTTCCTGAAATGGAAAACTTAAAGGATTAGAGTACCACATTGTCTTATACAAAATTCATACATAATGTTATCATCAAAACTAAGAATATTGATCAGAACATTTCTTGTTCTAACAGGATGGAGTTGAATCGGTGCGAGCTCGAGGTGATTAAAGATAGAAATCTGGAAATTAGTAAAAGGCACCTGGAACCTCATCTCCTTGAAAACGACCTCGTACATGGGAATCAGATCGGTCGGATAGACGTCGCACACCCGCTCGTCTTCACCAGGCACCGATATGACCCCGTCAAGTTTCTCTCCGGATCCACATGCCCACTGATATCAGTATGTACATATGAACTGTCCGTAGCAAAGTAACTTTCTGAGTTCAAAACCTCGTCCATTTCCCATTCATCCACGGTACGTTTCTTCTGGGGGGAGAAGTAGCAGAGGACGATGCAGAGCCAAAAGCCAGCACCCGATTATCCTCGGTTTCGACCATGATCACCTAAAAAACAATGGGGACAAGTGAATTCGACAATCAAATCAAATCCACTCTTCCACCGCTAATCAAGTGAAAGGGCGTGAAACTGACCCGGGGACCAAAAATCCTCGAGCAGACCCCTACTCGAAAAGCCAAACACCAGAAATAGAGGTGAAAAAGCGTGTCACAAATTCAAATTGTGGTTGAAACCCTACCAGTTGCTGCAGTCAAGAAAACGCATGCAAAGGGAAAATTCCAACCATAATCTGACGGTAAACTAAGATAACAGGGGCACAGGCACGATTCTTCACATAATACCTACGGTCTAGCTCTCATCAACAGTGAAAAACACTACATCGTCGCCGTAAACCACCAACATTTTTCCAGAAACTAATCGTCAACCACACTAGAACTATCCCACCACATGCATTTCCAAGTAAAGAACCTAAGAAACAAACGAGACGAAGGTTTAAACTTACTTGTGAAAGTTGGAAAGAGAATCTGAAGTGTGAAGCTTGAACGTTCGCGGTGGAGATAACGACGGAGAAGACACCGGAATATTGGAAAGGTAGGAGAGTGGAAAGGAAACGTGAAAAGTTCAAATGGAGAAAATTGAACTATTTATAGATGACTAACTCTTACGTGATGCGCACACTTGGGATAAGGAGACAAAAGGGCCATCAATAACACCTAAACCCTAGTCACTAGACCTGCAATCATCATGACGCATTAAGTGCAACGCAAAGCTTGAGGCCACCACTCATACGTTACCTCTCCTCCCAGTAGACACCTGTCCCTCTCCCCGTCTGACGACCGGCCTCGTCGGAAACTATTACCCTGCTCGACACTCTCCTCAGTTAGTCCGTTCTGCCCGTCTATGGCCACTTTAAGTCATCACTCCCACGCCTGGAAGCAACAACTCGGGGGGATCCTGTTCTGGACTGACCCAATGCTCCAATTGTCCCAACCCACTCTCTAGAAAAGGCGGCTCAATAAGAATTGGCCCAACACACCAAAGCCATGAGGGTATGCTGTAACACCCGAGGCCGAAGAAGGAGATGGGTGTATGCACCGCATGTAACACCTGAAGCTAAAGAGGGCAAGGGTGGTTGCCACATAGGAATGAGAGGAATCTTGAGACCGTGCAGGTATGAGACTGCATGGTTGAAGGATTCCTTATAAGGATTAATGGGTACTACCTATACCAACAAGATGCATCTTATTTTTAGTAGCCTATTCTATAAAAACTCCACAGTTAAACGTGCTTGACTTGAAGTAATTTAGGGATGGGTGACCTTCTAGGAAGTTTCTCGAAAGCGTGTGAGTGAGGAAAAATCATGATGAAAAGACCCGTGTTGGTTTGTGGGGTCAGTCGATCATCCCGAAAGGAGTCTGGGTAGCTCAATTGGTAGTGGGAATGGAATGAACATGTACTTGAACCCCAGGGTACAGGGTTCAATTCCCATAAATGACAAAAACTCTACTAGTGAGGGGGTAGAGAAGATCGTGAGGTGACAGTGCCGGGAGCGCCTTGCGAGGGGCCCGGGCTGTTACATATGCCATTTACCCCACATTCTGGGCACAACTGGAGATTAACCAAGCACGTGGAGATCCCGTCCCCGACAACGGCTAGTGCTCCAAGAACGACTATCCAGGACCTAGTCCAAGGTCCCCTATATTCAGGGCCAGAAATCACGCCCAAGCCGAAAAAGATAGGAGGTCCATTATGCCCCATGGGAACACTTATAAGTAGCCTTCTATCCCTAGAGGGCAAGGTAATTCACTTTTGACCCAAGATCCCTTATTTTCTGTTCTACCTCTCTTTGTTCCTTCACTTACTTTGGCATCGGAGTGCCTTGCAGGTACAACCCCCTTTTTTCTCAACCATCCCCGAAGATCAAGCCAACCGTCGCTGGCCACCTGTTCAACCAGAGAGAACAATAGGGATTTGGAAAAATTATTTACATATGTGTTGGAGATAAGTCACAAAATGAGAGAAAATACCTATTTGATTCAATTCAAGAGAAATGGTATGGGTCAACTCAATAGAGTGAATAACTTGAATCAAGAATAAAACAAAAAAATACTGTTTCTATGATTCAAATCATGCTTTTTATGAATTAAATAATTTTTTCTATGATTTAAATCAAACACTCAAAAGAAAAATATAATTTTCACATTTAATTTAATTTGAGTCAACATATTACCTGATTCGAATCACACTTTTAGTTATCTGAAGGCCCAACATTTCTCCAGGGTGTGTCCGGGAGAATTGGCGTGAAATTCACACCTTTCATTCGGTTTGTAGTTGGGCATGAGCTTGCCTGGAGGAGGAGGTGGCAGTGGCCTAACTTCTACCAAGGATTCATTTACTAAATATTTCAGAATCTCTTTCTTGGAAGTAGGTAGCGGATCGAATCTCCTTGGTCCTCCCTGAAATCGGTTTTGTCGTGGTGGGTATGTCATAGGAGGTCTAGTTTCCTGATGGCCTACAACATTAGTTTCTCCTTCCTTCTTTTTTGTGAAGTTGGGGGTAGGCCTCTTCGCCTGATAGGATCCAGATGATGCCCCTTGTATCTTCCCATTTTTTATTCCGTTCTCGATCCTTTCACCGATGACTACCAAGTCTGAAAATCCTGATGACACGCTTCCAACCATCTTATCATAATATGGCCCTTGTAGTGTAGCCATAAACATATCCACCAGCTCTTTTTCCAACAGGGGAGGTTGAACTCGGGAAGCCATTTCCCTCCACCTTTGTGCATACTCTTTGAATGATTCCTCTTTCTTTTGTGACAAATTTTGGAGTTGCATCCGATTGGGCGCCATATCCAAATTATACTTGTATTGCTTAAGGAATGTATTGGCAAGGTCGGTCCAGCTTCGGATGTGAGACTTCTCTAACTGCATATACCAGTCGACCGATGCTCCGCTCAAACTATCTTGGAAGAAATGAATCATCAGCTTTTGATCATGAGCATAGGCAGCCATTTTCCGCACATACATGCGCAGGTGATTCCTTGGGCAGGTGAGCCCTTTGTATTTTTCAAATTTCGGAACCTTGAACTTGTGTGGAATTGTTAGATCTGGGACTAAGCTCATTTCAAAAGTATCCACGTCAAAAGCGTCATACCCTTCCACAGCCTTCAATCTCTCTTCCAGTGCCTTGATTTGTCCACTGTCTTTAGAATCCTCTCCGGAATTAGCAGAGTTCAGCTTTGGTTGGAGACCTTGGTTTATGTCATTGGTATCCCCATATTGCAGGTCCAAGTAGTCTTCATCCCTAAGGGGGTTACTGACAGGAATGCGAACTGTGCGAGACGTCCCTTCTTTCTGAGCAGTAGGAATAAACCCTTCTCGAGAAGCCTCTCCCTCTTCATGGGTCGTAGTGACCTTTTTAGATGCGTGAGCATTTGTTTTGTGAGGGTCATGGCCTCGTACATACCCTAACAATGGGTTTCCATCCTGAGGTATTTCCTCATACTGATCCTGAGCCTCCTTAGCCTTGTCTTGCTTATCTTTGAGGTCTTTCATGAAGCTCAGCATTTGGGCCATTCCTCCCTTGAGGTCTTCAACAGTACCTTTCAGCTGGGTCATTTCCTCACGAAGGGCGGCTTGATTCTGTTCCAATTGTTCCATTGCTTTCTTCTTCTGAGCTCTGGTCTTGATTTGTGGTTGAGTTGCAATGGTGTGACTGGAGATGAAGATAGTTTTTTTTTGCTTTAATGTTTTGAAAAATAAATATGATATGCATGCTATGAATGATATGGTTATGCAATGTTTATGTCTTATCCACACTATTATAATACACATATATATTTATATATCATTTTTATTCTTCTTTTTTTATATATACATGTACATTTTTTCCTTCTTTTTTTTTTTGCACATATGTATTGTGTATATATTTTTTACATATGTATTTATTTTTCTTTTTTTTTTTCTTTTGTACATGTATATACACATATGTTTTTTTTTTGTTTTTAGAGAGGTAAACAAGGTTGGTGAATATTTATAGAAACGATGAGTAACGAAAAAGAAACACACTTTATTGAAAGAAAATACTAAAAAAAAAAAACTCCATTGTTGGTTAACAAAGATAGAAATTGAAATAACAAATTGAAAATACTTGGAATGCAATAAAAGGAAAAGCCTAAAACTAAGAACGCCTTTGGATGTCTTCTTTGAACTTATCCACCATATCTCTACAAAGCTCCATGAATTCCTTGACTTCTTTGGGAAGGATAACAAGAGATAATTCCGCCTTTGCCAAACTTTTTGGAATGTCTAGGATCAAGTCATTGCACAAATAAACTAACTTATCATAATTATCGCGGCATTTTTCGTAGTCTTTGAGCATCTTGGGAACCATACTCACGTGCTCATAAGCGGTAGAAACAATTGCGTATTGTCTTTCCCAATAATCTCTTTCATCCCTTGCAGCATCACATAACTCTTTTTGCCTTAGTAGTAATTGCCTAAGCACAGCCAAAGCTTGAAGTGCTCTATGACGCTCATCAGTGCGTTGTAAAAGTGCTTCTTCCGCGGTTAACCTCCTTGTGCGTTCTTCTTGTCCAGCATTGCGGGCCTCTTGAAGATCAAACTTTAAATCCCTTATTTCCACTTCTTGGTCCTTAGTTCTATCCGTTAATTCAAAGACCACAGCTTCTAGATTTTTTTCGGATTCCGCTTTGTCATGGGAAGCCTTTTCATAACGCCTTCTCCATTTTGCAATCTCTACATCCGCTTGTGCCAACCTTTCATTATGCGATTCTAGATTAAAATTAGCACTTAGAACTCCTTCGGTTGCACGCTTTCTTTTACTTCTTTGCCTATCATTTTCTTCTTTCATCGCTTGGAGTTCTTGATTTTTCTCTTTAAGGTCAAAGCGTAGTTGGCTCCTTTCATTAGTAAGTTGATGCAAATCAAGTTCTAATTTCTCTTTCTCCTTTCGGGACGCCTCTAGGGCAGCCCTGATTCCTTCTATCTCTTCGATGGATAAAGGAACAGGATCAGGAGAATCAGGCTTGTAGGCGGGATCCACAACAAAAGGAAGCAACACTTTCTTAACTCTTTCTTGAACCCATGCGGTATAAGATGCTTTTGCAATTACATTCTTTGGCCCAAAGTCTCTCCTTTGCACATTACTCCAAGCTTGAATTACTTTTTTCCATGTTCTTGGTTCACCTTTACCATTGTCATGCAAAGTTAATTCTTTTATACGTTGTTCAGAAGGTTCCTTATCCATGGAATGACCCAATTGGCGTAGTGCTAAAGCAGGATTATAATTAATACAGCCAAGAGTTCCTATCAATGGCACATTGTTGAATTCTCCGCATTTGTAAATGATCTTATCTGAATTTAATTTTCTTGCATACCATAGAATAGAGTCCGCTTTAAGAGCCCTTAATTTTTGAGACCAATCGTTCCTAGTTAATTCTTTGATAAAGCAACTAGCTTTGTAGAGATGGGAAGTCAACCAAGAATAGAGCAAATGAACGCAACAAACTAGCACTCCTCTCTTTCTTTCATACCTCATATGAATAGCATAGTAAATGTTAGCGAGGATAGTCGGAGTTGGATCTTTGTCAAAAAGCCTAAAAGAAGTGAAAGCATGAATAGCGGTAGGATCAACATAGTCAATATTCTTTGGCAATAAAACAACACCAAAAACCAAGAGAGCTAACACATGTCCACAAATGTCCCATTGTTTCCTTTGAGCAAACATTAATGCTTGATTTTCTAAATAAGATCTTTTGAACCCATGCACTTCTCCCTCAGTTTTATAATGAACTTTTAGTTCTGCAGCGGACATTCCCAAAGCCTTTTCTAGATCTGAAAAGTCAACTTCCTTACCCACACCAGTATAGAATTCCTTTTTTATCCTCGAAAAACCCATCATAGCATCCATTTCTTCTATGGTAGGTGCTAACTGAAAATCCTGGAAAGTAAACATCTCAAAGGCGGATCATAGAATTGTACCAAGGCGGTGATAGCTTCTTCTTGCACTTTTACCCTTAGCAAATCCAAGATATTACCATAGCGAATCTCAAACCTATCCAAAGCACCTGATGGCAATTTTTCTTTGATGATCTTCAATTTCTTAATGTCTGGAGTAGAAACAGTAAAGTGCACGATTGTCTTCTTCGTACTCATCCTTCCTACACATTCACCAACAAAATACATTTTACCAAATATATATACATATATGTGTATTATTATTTTTATTTGTGGATAAGACATGATGAAAAATGCAAATGATTAGATGATGCATGCAAACACATAACAACAAAAAAAAAATAATACAAACATAAAAAATAATTAAGCAAAAAACATGGTATTTCAAAGAACCCAGGTTCATAGGTTCGACGTAGGGGGCTCTTGGGAGCCAACCTTTATATGGGGGTTCTAAAAGGTCTCATGGGGTCGTTCGTAGCCTCCGAGACTTTTTCGTCTCTTCGGATTTTGGAACAACTCATTTTATCCATGAGGTTCGAATTTTTGGGTAGGTTCCCGGAGAGATCAGCTAAGTATCCAATCCAGCCCTCCACAAAGTCTAGCTTCGTTTCGGACCTTTCCAAATACCTAACCCACTCAGAGTGGAGTTATCAGTGAGATTCGTAAGGCGATTCATGTCCCCTTTTGGTCTCAAAGTTAACTCCCACATTTAAGGTTTAACCGACATAAAAATAGAGCAAATATATAATAATAAAAGCAGATATTTTTAGGCAGATAAAAAACATAAAACAAATAAACAAATAAATAATTTAATGTTTATTAAAAGATAAACCTCCCCCAAACCCTAAATGTGGCAACTTGCCAACCCTAAAGTGCGCCACAAACCCTAAACCATAAACCACGAGCCATAAACCTAAACCCACTCAAGCCTTAGGAGCATAATAATTCACTAAAAGTGTCCCCAGCAGAGTCGCCAGCTGTAGCAACCTGCCTAAAAATTTCAGCTTTCGAGTCGCCACCTATTCTGAAGGGCGAATAGGAAACCCTACGCAGATAAGAGATTAGGGGTAAGTTATTATAATCAGGCTGAGGGAAGGTGTTAGGCACCCTCAGCCTTTTCCTAAAGGCTAATGTTCAAAGATTAGGGTTGCATGGTAGGATTTGTAAAGAAATGTGGCAAATAGAATTTTAATGACATGATTGAGATTTTGAAGAGGGGGACTCGCCTTGTTGCCAAGTGCCTACGTACCTCCTTAGGGAGGATCAGAGTCTACGTAGTTCGGGGAGGGTTGTACGCCATTTAAATTTTGAATTTGATTAGAGATGTATTTTTTAGAGGCCTTTTAGTTAGCCTATCGCAGTTTGTTTTGTCTTGTAACTTGAATGGATTTTAGAATTATTAGGGTTTAGGGTGTACAACCCTGATTTGGCACAATTAACCGCAATGATCAATAGGTTTGATCACCATAGTTAAAAGATTAAGGATTTGCATTGTTACCAATTCAAATCGATTGATTCGATTATCACTAATAACAACTTATTGTATTTTATTATTTTATGAATTTTATTTTATACTGCTACCGCTCATAACCGGTTAATACGGTCACAAATAATAACAAATTAATTATAGAACGAGGCAGGATTAATCACCACAATCAATAAGATGATTGCAGCCATTTAATCGAATATAGTTTGATTTTATTTTAATTTAACAGTATTTTAATTAAAATCATTGCTAACCACAGCGATCAATCGATTTAATCGGCGCGAATAACAAATTAAGAATTTTAATATAATTATCATGTATTTATTTTTATTAAAAAAAATAATTATAACATAATTAATATATATTAAAATAAGTATTTTAATTTAAAATAAACGAATAATTAAAAGAAATTAGGTTTTATTAAGATTATGATTCAATATGATATTCATGAGGGATCATGGTATGGACACTTGATTAGAGGCGTCAGATCTGATTGGGGGAAGGGCCAAAGGACTAGATCATGAGGGTACATGGTGGAGGTTAGAGGCTAAGGCGCACCGAATCAAAGGAGAAAAGTTCAACAAAATAAATATGTTGGAGCTGGGTATCGAACCCTTGCCCCTGGGGTGACATGCTCTCTTTTTTTGCCAACTGAACCAGATCTCGTATGCGTTTATCAAACGCTCTTATAGACAGATATTAAACAATTACCACGTGACACTAGAAACGCGCGCGTAAATTCAAAACAGCCAACCACACAAGGACACACACTCGTCTTCCACCCCAGACTCATAAACCTCTGCAAATTTAGCTACGACTCAGCTACGAATTTCTCGTAGCAAACATAAGAACACGAAAATAGCGAACAACGTATGTGCATGAATAAATTAGGCGCGACCCCCTAGACCTGCTTGTTTTCACCATACGAATCTAACCACACCATTGATTTGGCCTAATTTTACCTCTAAAAGAAAACCCTAAATCGAACCCTAAAAACTCAAAACTGACTCTAATGGCAAATCACGTTTCAAACACATAGACTCCCAACCAGCTATCCAGAAACGTTCACAACATCAAAACAAACCTAAATATGCAATCAATTTTCAACATAGATGCATGATTCATTCAGATCGAGTGAGTTTTTGAAACGACCTACCTGAGTTAAATGGAGAGATTTCTGGGGGTGTTGATGACGCGCGAGTCTCCAGACACGTTCCTAATCCCTCAACGAAGCTATTGCCACTTTCAAACTGGAATGAAACGCCTTAATTCCCTGAAACCGATCTTGAGTTTCTTGGAGAATTTTGTGTTCTTGCAAGTTCTCTTCTCTGCAGCTTTTTTCGACCCCTAGTCCATTGGCTTGTGTTGTATACTTATAGGAGAGTAGAATTAGGGTAAATCTTTGTCCAAAACCTCACTTAAATCCAATCTTCCTAATTTGAGAAATTGATTTTATTTCTTGCATTTTAAGCTACTATATTTGGCCCAATTTGTATTAATTTCCTTCTCCAATCAACATGCACGAAATTGTATTATATTTTGCCTTAAATGCTGATTAAAACCAATCCCTATGCGTATATTTAACCAAATATTGGATTTTCTACTTAATTAAACTATTTTAAATCATTAAAAAATGAAATAAAATTGTATAATTTAGATAAAAAAGGTGAAATTCATGGCATGTTGTTTGGATCCCTTATGAATCAAGTTTGGGTCATAAAATATAGGCCCACTTGCAAGAAATTCAAATTGGACCTCCTTTATTTCACATTTGTCCTCCTTAACTTTGATCAAGCATATCTCCTTCAATTTTTAAGCTATGAGGGAGTTCCAATACTTTTCAGAAACCTCAAGAGGTCCTCTACAAGCCACTTTGGAACATATTTTCCATTTGAAGCTTTTATCTTGATCATATCCTCTTTGGGAAAAAACTGCTTTTGAAGGATGCCTGAAAATGACCTGTAATCTTTTGCCTTCTATCTCTTAAATGAAGCATTTTTGGCCTTGGCTTGTGAGACACAAAGTTGTAGAGAATCCAATTTCCTTCTGTCATACCCCAAATTTGTCCTACCCTTTAATTTCTAACTGGCTTAGGCTTTTGAATCACATGCATACCTCCATTAGGACATTAACATGACTTTGCATTCATTCATTAAATAAAGCATATAAAAGCATGGGATCAAAGGTCATAAAACAAGTTGAGGTTTCACTTAGGTCTTTGCAAGGTTATTTATCTCCTCAAGGATGGCGTCTTGCACATGATCGAGTCTATGATTAGTTCAGATCTTGAGAGGCACTTGATGAGAGGAATTCTATTCACATGGAATGTTTTGGCCTAGGGTTTATTTCCCTAGGCATTTGGTGGTCTCGACATGCTTAAGAATGTCTTGCAAGTCAATTAAGGATGTTATTGATTTATTGAGAAAAAGACATGTGGAGATTATTTGCAAGGTTGTTGACTACATCAAGCAAAGTTGACCTTTTGACTAAATTCATGTTGATTCATATCTTTGGTTACTATTCCACTTGGATTGCTTCACTAAGTTTGCAAAGATGGAAATCTAAGAAAGCATATGTTTTGAATTTAAAATTCAAATGAGTATGAGAGAAGATGCAAGAATCATATACTACATAAAGTACAAGAGTGAAGTCATGTATTCAAACCCATTACAAGGACAAGGAAAAGTCAAGGTTTATTTGAAAAAGTCAACATTCAAATCAAAAGTCAACACTCCACTATTCTAAGGTTCAAAGGTCAAATTACATTTCCAAAGTCCAATCCATTACAAAGCCTTACAACAAGGATTACAAAAAAGAAGATAAAATGCTACAGTTGACTTTTGGTCAACTGTTGACCATTGACTTTGGAGCTGTTGACTAGACTTTGGGCAGTAGTTGACCAACGGTTTCCAACAGGTTCTTCAGGCTTCATAGGCATCCATCTTCAAATAATTTCTTTGGTATTAACCCTCCAAGCCTCCTTGAGATAAACATTAGTTATCACACTAATGGTGAAACCTGCAACATATCATTATAAAATTCAGAAACTTGTATTCAACATGTTCATACATTCAAACCAAAAGCCATACACACAGGACATACACATTCAGGTTCAAACATTATCCTATTCAAACCATACTCAAGCTAATTTCAAACAGCACCACTTTCACCCTTTTAACCCATTCAAACTAACCTAACATCCATCAATCACTAATACAAAACAGGTTCAGAACTAAGCCTGAAACAATCATACACCAAATAAGCATAGCAAATCATCATTCATCATAATCATACACATCCCATTTAATTCATGAAACAAATACCAAATACCCTACATACATCATTATGTTCGAGCCATATCAACATTTGAACTCCCCAGTGTACATACATCGCATACATGTTCATTCAATACAAATTCTTGGCATACACGTACTACCAATGCATATACATTCCATTCAATAACCCAGTTCCCTACATATGTATACATCCGATGTCAAAATCACAAAACCAAAGTTAAATTGCTGAACCAAATAGAAAAATGCAGCATTCAGAATAAACCGAAATTGCTTCCTAACTGTCAAAAACCTTACTTCAAAAAGCCACTGCATTCCCTTCATCCTGCGTCAATCAACGACACAAAACCATACCGCTTATTCAAAATCACCTGCACAATAGAGACACAAAATCACGCACAAGTCAGCCTATATACTAACTCATACTCACATCTAAAGTTCAGTTCAGAAAGAAGACATCTACACCAGCTAACGGTTAAAACCAGTCCCATATGCATCAGACCTGAACCCTGCATCACAAACCCTATACCAGCTCTGCATAACCGATTTTGGAAACAAGAAAATTGTCACCAAAGGAAAACAGCCCTGCACCTTACTAATGCATTCAAATTGCAGCCATACTATCACATAAACTCCCACTTCCCAATCCCCAAATTTTCTATCAATTACTAACTAACAGTCTAACTGTTTTCATACTAACTTCCCAACTTCACTAACCCAACAGCAAACAAACTCAACTAACAGAATTCATAACTAACTTTGACCTCATTAACCATCTCCTAACAGAACTGCCAAAACCAACTTCCAACAGAACATAACAGAAAAATACAGTTTGTGATTAGCCTATTAGTTAACTCCGTTTCAACCACCTAACGGAATCTCTAACAAACTTTCTAACCACCTGTAACAGAATCTAACAGACTTAAATAAACATCTAACCGAATCGGTTATGGGTCCCCAACCATCACTAACTGATTCTATAACAGAAAACCAACAGAAAATAAGAGAACTGGAACTAACCTGGAATCTTCTCTATAAAATCAGAACCATCACGCTTCAGAGTTGGTCTTCACCATTTTCTGAACTTCCACCACTCTTATCATCATCACTTTCACAATCTTCTTCACCTCATCACCATCTCTTTCACCCTCTGAACAATCTTCTTCCCCAATCTTCGTCTATCTTCATTCATTCAATCACCAATATCCAACCTGCAGAAGAACAAAAAGAAAAACCAGAAGAAAATTCTCACTCCGAGCAAAGCGTCATTGATTCTTGAGTTTATATCCAATTCTGAGAATTCACTGGAAAATATTCGCAAGAGATAAGGTTTCGTTCATCGCGTGTTCATACTCCAATTTCATGAAAGTTCTTCATCATCATCAACACTTCGCTAATCTTGAATCTCCATAATCTTCACTGCACGGTACCTTCATCTTCAACCTGCTTCAAGCAACGACTTCACCTCCATCTTCCACATCAACACAGTTTTTCAATCATCATCTTCATCTTACATCGAACCACTGTTTCTCTGCGCCACCGTCAATCGTAACAGATCACCGCTAACATCATCACCACGCCGCCTGAGGTACCATCGGAGCAACTCCAATGATGCTAGAGATGGGACGAAACAAGAAAGAGCGGAACCGAGAGAGTTTGATCGGAGGATGATGAATTGAGTCTGAGCTGAGCCGAGGGGAGGCAACGTGAGAGAGACCGATTACCGGTGATTGAAGAAGGATCGGAGAAGGCCAAGACTATCACCGCCGTTTCGCCGTCGTTCACGAGGTAGAGAGTTCCTTCAGAAAATCCCAAAGGTCACAATTCAAGTAACCCTAAATCCCTCTTTTACTTGTTTTTAATTAACAACTAGGATTAGTTAGACTTAATTAGACTAATTAGTGTTAATTAGGGTTTAATTGAAACTAAGTGAGGTTAATTGAAAATCTGAATCATGCTAACTTTTGGGCCACGAATTGCTTGATCATACCCCCACTCTGGCCCAGCTCACACGTTTTTGTGTGTGTTTGAATAACAAAAAACTCTACTCGGGCCTCCTTCCTTTGGGCCCTGCGCCAGTTACTAAACATACCACCAGTTTCAATTGACACCCCCTAACTCACATTTTTTTTCTTCTTATTAGAATTTAAGGTTTTGACTTAGTTTTATTCAACTTTCTTTAGGTAATAATCAATAAAACTTGTTAGATCTTTAGGTGATTGTTGACATTAACTTTCCCACAAAAGGCTTGTAAAAATAGTAGATTTTTTTAGGTTAATTTTGACATTCAAGTTCTTTTATAAAAAACCTATAAAAATAGTAGTTTTAGTTTAATTTCGCATTAATGCTTGAATTGTTTTTCGGCACTATTTCCATGTTATTTTTGTATGACTCTTGTATGATTTTATTGTTTGTATTTTTGGCCTTATTTTAGGCCTACTTTGTTAAATACCATTTTTAATACTCCTTTTAGAATCGATTCCATTAGTACGTTAACATTAGATTTAGATTAGAATAACAACTTAGATTAGAATTTAGGATTAGTTCCCTATTGCATTCTTTTTCTTTTCAACTCTTTAAAATGCTTAATAAAAGGAAGATGCGAATCACATTAAGAAAGTGATAGAGAAATGAGTGGGATTCATTCCCTAATCTATTTCTCAATCGCTTAGTGGCATAGAAACGAGTGGGATTCATTCCCTAATCTGTTTCTCGGTCACTACTTAATGGGAGAGAAATGAGTGGGATTAATTCCCTAATCTGTTTCTCAAACATTAATTAATGGGAGAGAAATGAGTGAGATTCATTCTCTAATCTGTTTCTCAAACATTACATAATGGGATGGAAGTGAGTGGGATTCATTCCCTAATCTGCTTCTCGATCATTATACATTTTATGTGATTCGAATCGTGAAGTAAATTCCCTTAAAAAATACACAACCAAAAAACACTTAAAACACCTAACAATGGTTCAGATTAAAGCAAAGTAGAGAAAGTGGTGAGTGGCCCGGTATTGGGAACTGTTCACCACTCATCTATCCTAAAAGACACAAACCAATCATTTCTTTTTCTTTTGCCTCGTTGGCACCTAAGGGCAATGTCATTTCTGTTCGTACGCATCGTAGGTCTTCCCTTATGCAAGAGCGCGAGCGTTAACTTCGCCCAACTAAAAAACACAAAAACAAACAGAAAATCTTTAGCCGAGCTACGGTAACTCTGATTCCTGAAAAGGATACGTAGGCAGCGGGGTAGGGCCCGTGCGAGTACAATTCTTTCTTTTCCATACATTTTGCATTCATTTCGCATTTAGACATAGACATAGTTACACACCCTTTAGATAGAAACAAACATAGGTGGATACCATCGAGTACGATGGGCGCGAGGGGTGCTAATACCTTCCCCTCGCGTAACCGACTCCCGTTCCTAGATTCTCTGGTCGCAAGACCCTGTTCCTTCCTTCGTTAGGTTTTCTGATATTCCTTTCCCTTATGGGATAAATATATTGGTGGCGACTCTGTTCATTTTTCGCGAGCGTGCGACAGCTGGCGACTCTGCTGGGGATGTTGCTAGACCTGTTGCTGGTCCATCCTTAGTGAGTCGATCCTAGCCTATCTGTTTGTTTGTTTATTTACTGGGTGTGCTATGATTTGTCTATACGTGCATTTATTTATATTATGTATTTATTTTATGTTTCGCATATCCTGTTTACTTTCCCGCTTGCATATCATGTTTATTTTCCGCATGCATCTGGACTAGATTGGGATCCCCTTCGGGACCATATATTTTCACTGTTTGCAGGTTAGGTGGGATGTTCTATGAGGTAAAAGGCCCAATACCCAGGCCAGAGTTGACACGTAGGATACCTAGGATAGAGTGGATAGTCATGACGCCAACAGAATGTCAGGTTCTGTTGATTGCGATCATGAGACCCACGACCAGTCGAGGTTCAAATGAGATACCGTTGTTGGCATGTATTTGCGACAATGATGGTGTTTCAGGAGAGCTGATAACGCTGGAAGCCATTGACCTACCTTGACCTAGATTCACCTGTGAGTGGGGTGGGATATACATGACAGGTACCGTTGGTGACTATTCTGTTCTGTTGATGACTATTGGTTTTCTTGGTATTCAAAAAGGTGTCGGACCTTTGATCTCATGACATTTGACCTGTATCAGTTATTCAGAGGATTGTGCAGTGGTTACTAAGATTATATGGACCGTTGATCCCATGCCTTTGCATTGCATAACATCATTGTTTTATCCACTCCATTTATGAAAGATCCTAAAGTCTATTTCCAAAAAAAAAGGGGAGGAAAAAAGGAAAAAGAAAAGAAAAGATACTCCATATAAAACAAAGCCTTGATTCCGAAAAAAAAAAAAAAGCAAAAAAGAAAAGAAAAGATATTCTATACAAAAAAAAAAAGAGAAGCTTTGATTCCAAAAAAGAAAAATGAAAGTGTGTGAAAAGACTTTAGGATCTCTCATAAATGAAACATGCATTCATACTATCATGCATTTCATGGTTCTATCAGAAGCTTGTGGGGGCCTTTTCTACTCAGACTTTGACATCAACAAGACAATTGGCTTCTTACTGCTATGTGCTCAAAAGTTAACATTGGAACAACTCTGTGGGCTTTTTACTGAGATAAGAACAAAAATGGGAGCTAACATGAATTAGTGTGTGGAGGTTATTCAAGCCTTTTCTCTCTGACAAGAAGAGTTGAGACAAGTTCTTCAAAGGCCAAAGGCAATGTTAATCTCACCTCAAAAGAAGGTCCTATGAATCAGAATGTCTGAAATAATATTGAGATTCCTATTCTTGGTAAGGAGCATTCATATCATTGAAGTCTTCAAGTTTCCGATTATTGAAGTTGACAAAAGGTTCCACCTTTTTGAAAGAAGATTGAAAACCATAAAAGTCGTGACTCTACTGATTCATATGTTGTTGGTTTGTATCTAATGCCTGATATCAAGAAATGCAAGGATCATCCACTCTCACTCCTAATGATGGATATTGAAGCTAAATTGATAATCATCTCCTGTACATGTGTGGAAGTTGCTTGGGGCTCCCGATCGAGGGATAAGCAAGACGTACTCTTATCTTGAGCATTGTACTATTTGCATTGCTTGAATCCCTTAAAGCATTACAAATTCCTGGGTGACTTCGTCAGAATCTTCTTCCGTGTGGTAATCAAGAGTGTTCTACACAACGCTTCTCATTCACAAGGTCCTGCTTCATATCTCAATTGCCTCCTCTCGGAATTTCCTTCTCAGTGGCCTTCGCTTGTTAACAGAGAGAAAAATAATGTGAGAAACAAATTGATGTGATTCTATTGCCTTGTGCCCAGTTGCTTCCTCGTTTGTCAGAATTTCAATTGGTTAAGATTCGAGTATTGGGTCTTCTTCACCACAAGTAGATCTCCTCAATTTGATGACCATGCAAGGTACTTCCATTTAGGATGGCAATTACTAATCTAGCAACTATGCTTGGGGCTCCCGATTGAGGGATAAGCAAGACGTACTCTTATCTTGAGCATTGCATCACTCGCATTGCTCGAATCCCTAAAAGCAAGGCAAAAGTTTACAACTCATGGGTGACTTGTTGAGGTTTTCTTTTGAAGTAATCTGAAGAGTTTGGAAGGAACTGCAGAAAGTATTTGAGAGCAATAAGTCCAGACGGAGTCAAGTCTCCTCAACAATGGCGGCCATTTAGTTTCTTTATTGCATTCTCATTTGTAACATTTCATTGTTTGTTTAAGCACTGATCGCATGTAAAAACTTGTTAATTTCTGAATGAAAATCTTAGTGACGGGATCTCCACTTCGATTGGGAGGACAGCTTCCATACCGTAGACTAGGGAGAAGGGGGTTGCCCCTGTAGACGTACGCACCGAGGTTCTATAACCGTGTAAGGCGAATGGGAGCATTTCGTGCCAATCCTTGTATGTTTTCACCATCTTTTGTATTATCTTTTTGATATTTTTGTTTGCAGCTTCGACAGCGCCATTCATTTTAGGCCTGTATGGTGAAGAATTGTGGTGTTCGATCTTGAACTCCTCGCACAGCTCCCTCATCATGTTATTGTTCAGATTCGACCCATTATCGGTGATAATCCTGCTTGGAACCCCATACCGACATATGATATTATGCTTGATGAACCGAGTGACTACTTGTCTCGTCACGTTGGTGTAAGAGGCAGCTTCGACCCATTTGGTGAAGTAGTCTATGGCAACCAATATAAATCGGTGTCCATTCGAAGCTTTAGGTTCTATCATCCCTATCATGTCGATTCCCCACATTGCAAATGGCCATGGTGAACTCAGAACGTTCAACGGGTTTGGTGGTACGTGCACCTTGTCAGCGTAGATCTGGCACTTGTGACAGGTCCTTGCATATTGGAAACAGTCGGCCTCCATTGTCAACCAGTAATACCCTGCTCGCAGTATCTTTCTAGCCATTGAGTGTCCGTTTGCATGGGTCCCAAAGGTTCCTTCATGTACCTCCCTGATAATCTCCTTGGCCTCGTTTTTATCTACACATCTCAACAACACTGAGTCATAGTTCCTTTTGTATAAGATGCTTCCGCTTAAGAAGAACTTGGATGCAAGTCTTCTCAGTGTCTTTTTATCAATTGTTGAGGCATTCTCCGGGTATTCCTGTTTTTCCAGATACATTTTTATGTCATGGTACCATGGTCTGTTGTCGGACTGCTCCTCAATCGCAAGGCAATAGGCAGGTTCGTCGAAGTGTCTAACAGTTATCCGTGGTTCATGGTTTGGCCAGGTCACCTTGAACATAGAGGAGAGCGTTGCTAGTGCATCGGCTATTTGATTTTCTTCCCTCGGGATATGAGTAAAAGTGATAGTATCAAATTCAGCCGTCAACTCCAGTATAAGGTCTCGGTATGGGATTAGTTTTGCATCTCGAGTGTCCCATTCTTTGTTGACTTGATGGATTACCAATGCTGAGTCTCCGTATACATCAAGGAGTTTGATCCTTAGGTCGATTGCAGCTTCTAACCCCAATATGCATGCTTCGTATTCTGTAATGTTGTTGGTACAGTCGAAACATAGTCTTGCGGTGAAGGGTAAGTGCCGGTCATCGGGAGATGTCAATACTGCCCCTATGCCATGTCCTAGTGCATTTGAGGCACCGTCGAACATGAGTTTCCATACCAAACCCGGTTCAGGTCCCTCGTCGGGTCCTGGTATTTCATAGTCTCTTACTAGCATAATATCCTCATCGGGGAAGTCGAACTTCATAGATTGGTATTCCTCGAGGGGTTGGTGAGCAAGATGTTCTGCCAATACACTCCCTTTTATTGCTTTTTGAGTTACATACTGTATGTCGTATTCGGACAACAACATTTGCCACCTTGCGATTCTACCCGTGAGTGCCTGTTTTTCGAACACGTATTTTAAAGGATCCATTCTCGATATTAGCCATGTGGAATGATTCAGCATATATTGCCTTAGACGTTTGGAGGCCCATGCTAGGGCACAACATGTCTTTTCCAATGGTGAATACCGAGATTCGCAATCCGTGAATTTCTTACTGAGGTAGTAGATAGCGTGTTCTTTCCTGCCTGTTTCATCTTGTTGCCCCAGTACACACCCCATAGACCCTTCGAGTACTGTGAGGTACATGATTAATGGCCTTCCGGGTACAGGAGGTAAGAGTATAGGTGGTTCTTGCAAGTAGTTCTTTATAGTTTCGAAGGCTACTTGACAATCGTCGTTCCACTTGATAGGTTGATCCTTCCTGAGTAGTTTGAATATAGGCTCGCATGTAGCTGTCAGATGTGAAATGAACCTTGAGATGTAATTCAATCGGCCCAGGAAACCTCGCACCTCTTTTTCTGTTTTTGGAACGGGCATCGCTTGTATGGCTTTTACTTTATCAGGATCAACCTCTATACCTCGTTGGCTTACAATAAATCCCAACAGCTTTCCCGACCTTACACCAAACGTACACTTGTTCGGGTTTAACCTTAGCTTGTACTTCTTTAAGCGCTCGAACAACTTATGTAGATTTGTAATGTGCTCTTCTTCTGTGCCGGATTTGGCAATCATATCATCTACATATACTTCGACCTCTTTGTGCATCATATCATGGAATAGTGTGACCATGGCTCTTTGATATGTTGCCCCTGCATTTCTCAATCCAAAAGGCATCACTTTGTAGCAGAAGGTGCCCCAAGATGTCATGAAGGTGGTCTTTTCCATATCCTCAGGGGCCATCTTGATTTGATTATATCCGGAGAACCCATCCATAAAGGAGAACACCGAAGCTTGTGCTGTATTATCCACCAAGATATCTATATGTGGTAGTGGGAAATCATCTTTTGGACTTGCTTTATTTAGATCCCTGTAGTCTACACACATGCGCACCTTCCCGTCTTTCTTAGGAACTGGCACTATGTTTGCAATCCATGGTGGGTAATCAACTACCGCAAGAAACCCGGCATCGAACTGTTTGAGCACTTCTTCCCTAATCTTACTATCCATATCTGGTCGAACCCTTCTGCGCTTTTGCCTAACCGGCGCACACCCTTCTTTGAGAGGTAACCTGTGTACCACGATATCTGTGTCCAACCCCGGCATGTCACGGTATGACCAAGCAAAAATCTCTGCATACTTGTGGAGGAGCTTGGTTAGCGTTGCTTTTACGTCCTTACCTAGCATTGCTCCGATCTTAATGTTCTTGGGTTCTTCATCCGTTCCCAAGTTTATGATTTCAATGGCCTCTTGTGGAGGGAGCATGCTTTTGGATTCCTTATCCACTAACCTTGACAACTCTTCCGGAAGTTCATCGTCTTCCTCATCCCCTTCTTCAGCCTGATTAGCGAGAGCCTCGAGTTTGTATAGAGTCTCAGCAGTATTATTATCGGTGGTGTCAGAAGGTGATCTGCACATGTTTTATGTTTTGTTTTCTTTTAGTATGCAGATGTGAATGTGCTTTGTTTGTGCAAGAAATTTATTTGTCATTTTCAGAAATGGAAAAGGAATAAATGCGAGAAAAGACAATGTTTTCAATACCAAAATGCAAAGACAATTTTATTAATAAACTTCGAACTTGAAAGTAAATGGGGCCCTTACAAACTAGCTCTATGCTTCGGGCGAGGCATGAGCGTTATTGTTTTTCTTTATTTGAAAAGGGAAATAAAACACACAAAAGCAAATTACTTTGAAATGAAAACTATCTCCGGTATCTCCATGCTTGTCCAATTCTGAAGTTGTTCCCCTGGTCTGATTTCTCGAATGAAGTTGGACGTCCCTTCTCGAGAATCCTGGTTGGACACCATAGCCACATGTTCATACCCGCCAGTCACAAAAGTTTGCATTATTGGGGGAAATGGTCGTTCCTCTTTCTTAATGCTTGTGACCTTGGTGGGTTGGTATCCTAACCCCAGGCGATCTTGCTTCTCCAAAACTTCTGGTAGCTTTCCCCAACCTTTAGTATCTGCGTCTTGTAGATCCTTCCATGATGTCACCGCCCTTCTTATCTTTTCCACTGGTAGTGTGATAGCGGTTGCAATTTCTAGAGCTTGAAATGCGGTACCCAATGCTTCGTCTCCAGCCTCAATATATCTGTATGAATTTAGATTGCTGACAAATATATCTTCTTCTCCATTGATGGTTACTATAGAGTTCCCATTCACAAATTTTAATTTCTGATGGAGGGTAGAGGTAACTGCCCCAGCTGCGTGGATTCAAGGGCGTCCTAGTAGGCAGGTATAAGCTGGCTCAATTTCCATCACTTGGAAACTGATGCAGAAGGTATGAGGGCCAATTACAACGGGCAGATCCACTTCTCCCAACACCGGACTTTGTGATCCATCGAAAGCTTTTACCACCAGACGGCTTGGTTTGACTACCAGTCCTTCTAAGGCTATCTTGTCCAGTGTTGCTTTTGGCATCACATTTAAAGATGACCCTGTGTCAATCAAAACTCTAGCTAGATGAGCCTTCCCACATTGCATGGAGATATGCAAGGCTTTGTTGTGTGACCTTCCTTGTAGGGGTAGCTCATTGTCACTGAAACCTAGACATGCCCCAGCAGTTAGATTGGCCACCATCCCGTCAAATTGATTGACTGTGATGTCCTTAGTTACATGGGCAGCGTTTAGGATCTTCATCAGAGCATCTCGATGTTTCTCAGAGTGTATCAATAGTGATAAGAGCGATATCTTAGATGGTGTCTGTTGCAACTGATCTACCACTCTATAATCACTCTTCTTAATCAGAGCGAGAAACTCCTCAGCATCCTTGTTAGAAGTTTCTTTATCCTTAGGTTCAGACTCGTCACTTGGTCTCATGACTACTTGTTCTCCAGATTGCGTCAAGTTTTCACCAGACTTTGGTTGTACTTGCGCAGTTTTGAATATGCGCCCACTACGGGTCATGCCTCCAGGTCCAACGATGCTTGATACTGCAGTATTAGTATCGGTCTCATATTCCCATGGTACCGCTTTCATCTTGTCCAAAGGATATGGTCCTCGGATTGGGATGATCTTGGTACGCTCTTGCGTAGGTATCATCACTGGTGGTCTAGAGCATGGAATAATCAATGGTTTCCTTGCCCCTTGTGCAGGTATCATTAAGGGCTCGTTTCTTTCCACCATCGCCACATATTCCTCCTCAGGGTGTTCCTCCAGTTGGATCAATCCTTGATCCATGAGCCTTTGCAAGGTGTCTTTGAAAGCTTCATTATGTTCTAGGATAAACCCCTTTATAAGAAGATACCTCTTAAGTGCATCTATAGGGGAGTTCCGTTGTTGAACCAACTCTTGCTCATTGACAACTTCTATTGCATTGACTGCGCCTTCATGGTGTGGCATCGGATTTGTTTTCACATTAGGTTTGTCAAAGGCGATTGCCCCTGACTCAATCAGATCTTGAACGATGTGGCTGAAGGCCCAACATTTCTCCAGGGTGTGTCCGGGAGAATTGGCGTGAAATTCACACCTTTCATTCGGTTTGTAGTTGGGCATGAGCTTGCCTGGAGGAGGAGGTGGCAGTGGCCTAACTTCTACCAAGGATTCATTTACTAAATATTTCAGAATCTCTTTCTTGGAAGTAGGTAGCGGATCGAATCTCCTTGGTCCTCCCTGAAACCGGTTTTGTCGTGGCGGGTATGTCATAGGAGGTCTAGTTTCCTGATGGCCTACAACATTAGTTTCTCCTTCCTTCTTTTTTGTGAAGTTGGGGGTAGGCCTCTTCGCCTGATAGGATCCAGATGATGCCCCTTGTATCTTCCCATTTTTGATTCCGTTCTCGATCCTTTCACCGATGACTACCAAGTCTGAAAATCCTGATGACACGCTTCCAACCATCTTACCATAATATGGCCCTTGTAGTGTAGCCATAAACATATCCACCAGCTCTTTTTCCAACAGGGGAGGTTGAACTCGGGAAGCCATTTCCCTCCACCTTTGTGCATACTCTTTGAATGATTCCTCTTTCTTTTGTGACAAATTTTGGAGTTGCATCCGATTGGGCGCCATATCCAAATTATACTTGTATTGCTTAAGGAATGTATTGGCAAGGTCGGTCCAGCTTCGGATGTGAGACTTCTCTAACTGCATATATCAGTCGACCGATGCTCCGCTCAAACTATCTTGGAAGAAATGAATCATCAGCTTTTGATCATGAGCATAGGCAGCCATTTTCCGCACATACATGCGCAGGTGATTCCTTGGGCAGGTGAGCCCTTTGTATTTTTCAAAGTTCGGAACCTTGAACTTGTGTGGAATTGTTAGATCTGGGACTAAGCTCATTTCAAAAGTATCCACGTCAAAAGCGTCATACCCTTCCACAGCCTTCAGTCTCTCTTCCAGTGCCTTGATTTGTCCACTGTCTTTAGAATCCTCTCCGGAATTAGCAGAGTTCAGCTTTGGTTGGAGACCTTGGTTTATGTCATTGGTATCCCCATATTGCAGGTCCAAGTAGTCTTCATCCCTAAGGGGGTTACTGACAGGAATGCGAACTGTGCGAGACGTCCCTTCTTTCTGAGCAGTAGGAATAAACCCTTCTCGAGAAGCCTCTCCCTCTTCATGGGTCGTAGTGACCTTTTTAGATGCGTGAGCATTTGTTTTGTGAGGGTCATGGCCTCGTACATACCCTAACAATGGGTTTCCATCCTGAGGTATTTCCTCATACTGATCCTGAGCCTCCTTAGCCTTGTCTTGCTTATCTTTGAGGTCTTTCATGAAGCTCGGCATTTGGGCCATTCCTCCCTTGAGGTCTTCAACAGTACCTTTCAGCTGGGTCATTTCCTCACGAAGGGCGGCTTGATTCTGTTCCAATTGTTCCATTGCTTTCTTCTTCTGAGCTCTGGTCTTGATTTGTGGTTGAGTTGCAATGGTGTGACTGGAGATGAAGATAGTTTTTTTTTGCTTTAATGTTTTGAAAAATAAATATGATATGCATGCTATGAATGATATGGTTATGCAATGTTTATGTCTTATCCACACTATTATAATACACATATATATTTATATATCATTTTTATTCTTCTTTTTTTATATATACATGTACATTTTTTCCTTCTTTTTTTTTTTTGCACATATGTATTATGTATATATTTTTTACATATGTATTTATTTTTCTTTTTTTTTCTTCTTTTGTACATGTATATACACATATGTTTTTTTTTTGTTTTTAGAGAGGTAAACAAGGTTGGTGAATATTTATAGAAACGATGAGTAACGAAAAAGAAACACACTTTATTGAAAGAAAATACTAAAAAAAAAAACTCCATTGTTGGTTAACAAAGATAGAAATTGAAATAACAAATTGAAAATACTTGGAATGCAATAAAAGGAAAAGCCTAAAACTAAGAACGCCTTTGGATGTCTTCTTTGAACTTATCCACCATATCTCTACAAAGCTCCATGAATTCCTTGACTTCTTTGGGAAGGATAACAAGAGATAATTCCGCCTTTGCCAAACTTTTTGGAATGTCTAGGATCAAGTCATTGCACAAATAAACTAACTTATCATAATTATCGCGGCATTTTTCGTAGTCTTTGAGCATCTTGGGAACCATACTCACGTGCTCATAAGCGGTAGAAACAATTGTGTATTGTCTTTCCCAATAATCTCTTTCATCCCTTGCAGCATCACATAACTCTTTTTGCCTTAGTAGTAATTGCCTAAGCACAGCCAAAGCTTGAAGTGCTCTATGACGCTCATCAGTGCGTTGTAAAAGTGCTTCTTCCGCGGTTAACCTCCTTGTGCGTTCTTCTTGTCCAGCATTGCGGGCCTCTTGAAGATCAAACTTTAAATCCCTTATTTCCACTTCTTGGTCCTTAGTTCTATCCGTTAATTCAAAGACCACAGCTTCTAGATTTTTTTCGGATTCCGCTTTGTCATGGGAAACCTTTTCATAACGCCTTCTCCATTTTGCAATCTCTACATCCGCTTGTGCCAACCTTTCATTATGCGATTCTAGATTAAAATTAGCACTTAGAACTCCTTCGGTTGCACGCTTTCTTTTACTTCTTTGCCTATCATTTTCTTCTTTCATCGCTTGGAGTTCTTGATTTTTCTCTTTAAGGTCAAAGCGTAGTTGGCTCCTTTCATTAGTAAGTTGATGCAAATCAAGTTCTAATTTCTCTTTCTCCTTTCGGGACTCCTCTAGGGCAGCCCTGATTCCTTCTATCTCTTCAATGGATAAAGGAACAGGATCAGGAGAATCAGGCTTGTAGGCGGGGTCCACAACAAAAGGAAGCAACACTTTCTTAACTCTTTCTTGAACCCATGCGGTATAAGATGCTTTTGCAATTACATTCTTTGGCCCAAAGTCTCTCCTTTGCACATTACTCCAAGCTTGAATTACTTTTTTCCATGTTCTTGGTTCACCTTTACCATTGTCATGCAAAATTAATTCTTTTATACGTTGTTCAGAAGGTTCCTTATCCATGGAATGACCCAATTGGCGTAGTGCTAAAGCAGGATTATAATTAATACAGCCAAGAGTTCCTATCAATGGCACATTGTTGAATTCTCCGCATTTGTAAATGATCTTATCTGAATTTAATTTTCTTGCATACCATAGAATAGAGTCCGCTTTAAGAGCCCTTAATTTTTGAGACCAATCGTTCCTAGTTAATTCTTTGATAAAGCAACTAGCTTTGTAGAGATGGGAAGTCAACCAAGAATAGAGCAAATGAACGCAACAAACTAGCACTCCTCTCTTTCTTTCATACCTCATATGAATAGCATAGTAAATGTTAGCGAGGATAGTCGGAGTTGGATCTTTGTCAAAAAGCCTAAAAGAAGTGAAAGCATGAATAGCGGTAGGATCAACATAGTCAATATTCTTTGGCAATAAAACAACACCAAAAACCAAGAGAGCTAACACATGTCCACAAATGTCCCATTGTTTCCTTTGAGCAAACATTAATGCTTGATTTTCTAAATAAGATCTTTTGAACCCATGCACTTCTCCCTCAGTTTTATAATGAACTTTTAGTTCTGCAGCGGACATTCCCAAAGCCTTTTCTAGATCTGAAAAGTCAACTTCCTTACCCACACCAGTATAGAATTCCTTTTTTATCCTCGAAAAACCCATCATAGCATCCATTTCTTCTATGGTAGGTGCTAACTGAAAATCCTGGAAAGTAAAACATCTCAAAGGCGGATCATAGAATTGTACCAAGGCGGTGATAGCTTCTTCTTGCACTTTTACCCTTAGCAAATCCAAGATATTACCATAGCGAATCTCAAACCTATCGAAAGCACCTGATGGCAATTTTTCTTTGATGATCTTCAATTTCTTAATGTCTGGAGTAGAAACAGTAAAGTGCACGATTGTCTTCTTCGTACTCATCCTTCCTACACATTCACCAACAAAATACATTTTACCAAATATATATACATATATGTGTATTATTATTTTTATTTGTGGATAAGACATGATGAAAAATGCAAATGATTAGATGATGCATGCAAACACATAACAAAAAAAAATAATAATAATACAAACATAAAAAATAATTAAGCAAAAAACATGGTATTTCAAAGAACCCAGGTTCATAGGTTCGACGTAGGGGGCTCTTGGGAGCCAACCTTTATATGGGGGTTCTAAAAGGTCTCATGGGGTCGTTCGTAGCCTCCGAGACTTTTTCGTCTCTTCGGATTTTGGAACAACTCATTTTATCCATGAGGTTCGAATTTTTGGGTAGGTTCCCGGAGAGATCAGCTAAGTATCCAGTCCAGCCCTCCACAAAGTCTAGCTTCGTTTCGGACCTTTCCAAATACCTAACTCACTCAGAGTGGAGTTATCAGTGAGATTCGTAAGGCGATTCATGTCCCCTTTTGGTCTCAAAGTTAACTCCCACATTTAAGGTTTAACCGACATAAAAATAGAGCAAATATATAATAATAAAAGCAGATATTTTTAGGCAGATAAAAAACATAAAACAAATAAACAAATAAATAATTTAATGTTTATTAAAAGATAAACCTCCCCCCAAACCCTAAATGTGGCAACTTGCCAACCCTAAAGTGCGCCACAAACCCTAAACCATAAACCACGAGCCATAAACCTAAACCCACTCAAGCCTTAGGAGCATAATAATTCACTAAAAGTGTCCCCAGCAGAGTCGCCAGCTGTAGCAACCTGCCTAAAAATTTCAGCTTTCGAGTCGCCACCTATTCTGAAGGGCGAATAGGAAACCCTACGCAGATAAGAGATTAGGGGTAAGTTATTATAATCAGGCTGAGGGAAGGTGTTAGGCACCCTCAGCCTTTTCCTAAAGGCTAATGTTCAAAGATTAGGGTTGCATGGTAGGATTTGTAAAGAAATGTGGCAAATAGAATTTTAATGACATGATTGAGATTTTGAAGAGGGGACTCGCCTTGTTGCCAAGTGCCTACGTACCTCCTTAGGGAGGATCAGAGTCTACGTAGTTCGGGGAGGGTTGTACGCCATTTAAATTTTGAATTTGATTAGAGATGTATTTTTTAGAGGCCTTTTAGTTAGCCTATCGCAGTTTGTTTTGTCTTGTAACTTGAATGGATTTTAGAATTATTAGGGTTTAGGGCGTACAACCCTGATTTGGCACAATTAACCGCAATGATCAATAGGTTTGATCACCATAGTTAAAAGATTAAGGATTTGCATTGTTACCAATTCAAATCGATTGATTCGATTATCACTAATAACAACTTATTGTATTTTATTATTTTATGAATTTTATTTTATACTGCTACCGCTCATAACCGGTTAATACGGTCACAAATAATAACAAATTAATTATAGAACGAGGCAGGATTAATCACCACAATCAATAAGATGATTGCAGCCATTTAATCGAATATAGTTTGATTTTATTTTAATTTAACAGTATTTTAATTAAAATCATTGCTAACCACAGCGATCAATCGATTTAATCGGCGCGAATAACAAATTAAGAATTTTAATATAATTATCATGTATTTATTTTTATTTAAAAAAATAATTATAACATAATTAATATATATTAAAATAAGTATTTTAATTTAAAATAAACGAATAATTAAAAGAAATTAGGTTTTATTAAGATTATGATTCAATATGATATTCATGAGGGATCATGGTATGGACACTTGATTAGAGGCGTCAGATCTGATTGGGGGAAGGGCCAAAGGACTAGATCATGAGGGTACATGGTGGAGGTTAGAGGCTAAGGCGCACCGAATCAAAGGAGAAAAGTTCAACAAAATAAATATGTTGGAGCTGGGTATCGAACCCTTGCCCCTGGGGTGACATGCTCTCTTTTTTTGCCAACTGAACCAGATCTCGTATGCGTTTATCAAACGCTCTTATAGACAGATATTAAACAATTACCACGTGACACTAGAAACGCGCGCGTAAATTCAAAACAGCCAACCACGCAAGGACACACACTCCTCTTCCACCCCAGACTCATAAACCTCTGCAAATTTAGCTACGACTCAGCTACGAATTTCTCGTAGCAAACATAAGAACACAAAAATAGCGAACAGCGTATGTGCATGAATAAATTAGGCGCGACCCCCTAGACCTGCTTGTTTTCACCATACGAATCTAACCACACCATTGATTTGGCCTAATTTTACCTCTAAAAGAAAACCCTAAATCGAACCCTAAAAACTCAAAACTGACTCTAATGGCAAATCACGTTTCAAACACATAGACTCCCAACCAGCTATCCAGAAACGTTCACAACATCAAAACAAACCTAAATATGCAATCAATTTTCAACATAGATGCATGATTCATTCAGATCGAGTGAGTTTTTGAAACGACCTACCTGAGTTAAATGGAGAGATTTCTGGGGGTGTTGATGACGCGCGAGTCTCTCAACGAAGATATTGCCACTTTCAAACTGGAATGAAACTGGTTAATTCCCTGAAACCGATCTTGAGTTTCTTGGAGAATTTTGTGTTCTTGCAAGTTCTCTTCTCTGCAGCTTTTTTCGACCCCTAGTCCATTGGCTTGTGTTGTATACTTATAGGAGAGTAGAATTAGGGTAAATCTTTGTCCAAAACCTCACTTAAATCCAATCTTCCTAATTTGAGAAATTGATTTTATTTCTTGCATTTTAAGCTACTATATTTGGCCCAATTTGTATTAATTTCCTTCTCCAATCAACATGCACGAAATTGTATTATATTTTGCCTTAAATGCTGATTAAAACCAATCCCTATGCGTATATTTAACCAAATAT
Organism: Vicia villosa; assembly: GCF_029867415.1. Classification (NCBI taxonomy): domain Eukaryota; kingdom Viridiplantae; phylum Streptophyta; class Magnoliopsida; order Fabales; family Fabaceae; genus Vicia; species Vicia villosa. The sequence continues at coordinate 67,395,629 of NC_081186.1, read as the reverse complement.
TTGATTTTCTACTTAATTAAACTATTTTAAATCATTAAAAAATGAAATAAAATTGTATAATTTAGATAAAAAAGGTGAAATTCATGGCATGTTGTTTGGATCCCTTATGAATCAAGTTTGGGTCATAAAATATAGGCCCACTTGCAAGAAATTCAAATTGGACCTCCTTTATTTCACATTTGGTCCTCCTAAATTACCTAACTTTGATCAAGCATATCTCCTTCAATTTTTAAGCTATGAGGGAGTTCCAATACTTTTCAGAAACCTCAAGAGGTCCTCTACAAGCCACTTTGGAACATATTTTCCATTTGAAGCTTTTATTTTGATCATATCCTCTTTGGGAAAAAACTGCTTTTGAAGGATGCCTGAAAATGACCTGTAATCTTTTGCCTTGTATCTCTTAAATGAAGCATTTTTGGCCTTGGCTTGTGAGACACAAAGTTGTAGAGAATCCAATTTCCTTCAAAATAGGCTTTGAGTGGGGAATTTCTGATGTTTCATGTGAAAGTTATGCCCAGTCAAAGTTGGGTTGACTTTCTCCTAAGAAACCCTAATTTGAACCTTTTTATATTTGTTCATCTCTGAGTTTCTATTAATGGAATCATGATCAATTCTTGATCAAATGATGGTTATGCACCCCATACTTGATTTTTGCCCAATGATTATGATTTGAATCATGCCTTGATTGTGATCGACCTTTCAGTTTGAATCAGTTGACTGTGAATTATCTGGATCATTTGAATGAGCCATGTCTTGAGATTTGAACTTGCCTTTGTTATGAGAGAAGTGTGGGAGGTAAATTTTGGGGTATGACAATACAGAGGTGGGACTATCATCCAAATGAGGAGGGGGGTGTCTCCACTATATGGATACATTAGGTTATGTAGTGAATATGAGAAATGCGTCATTCCCTTCCATACATCTTAATCTCCTTCATGAGCTTTTGTATTCCATTTAATGACTTCAAAGTTAGTGTCATGAATCATTTAATGACATTTCCTTTGCTATTGCATCAACTAAGGTAGACGTTTATCAAGCTTTATTTTAATATTTATGCGAATATAAATGGGCGTGTTGACTGTGGGATTCTTCTTTCATTTCTTCAAGACCCAAAATAGCACGCCTAATCATGTGCGAGGTTTAGGTTTAATTCATCTGAGGCATGTCTCTGAATTATTTGAGACCTATTATGACAATGTGAAGCATTTCAAGGATCAATTCTTTTAGGCAACTCTTATCAATGAAGAATCTCATGCGAAGATAGATAAAATAGAACTCAGCCTCTCATACATGTGTAAAGGTTTATTCCGCAAATTCTGGTGCCATAGTCATTTTTTGACAGAAAACAAATTGCAGATACAAAGGGGCGTGGTTACTGTGGGATTATACTTTCATTTCTTCAAGAACTAAAATAGCATGCCTAATCATGTGTCGTCTCATATTTCATTTATGAGGAAGATGAGACAAATCTTAAGTAGTTTCAGCAGCTACGTCAGCGATGTTCCCTTGAACAACCGATCAGATGACTTTGAATGCCACCATGTTTAATGAATATGTAGTAGGATCTGTTGAAAAGGAAGTTAAATCTTGAGGAAGAAGATCAAGAAATGAACATTTGAACTTTTAAGAAAGAAGATCTAGATCTTTAGATCTAAGGAGATCTAAACATGGAAATACACAGGAATCAGATTTCAATTCTCACGTATGTTGCTACTATTACATGGCGGAACTAGAGTCGTTTGGTGAATAATAGTAGTGTTTGCTACGGTGGACTTGAACTTCTAATGTGGTGGATAAGAGGGCTGATCTACAAGGTTAGAAATCTAATGCTATAGTTTATGTGATCATGAAAGTGAAGTCAGAGTTGGAATGATTTAAAACAAAAATCATCGATTATTTCACGATCAACTGTCTAATTGATTTGGATGACTACCATTACTCCTAAATGCAGAATTACCTAATTTAAGCGACTCAGAACACTATTTTTGACATTCATGTAAAATCTCATATTAAAAGAGTTCTTCTAGTCTAGTAATTTTTAAAATTCCTGCTCTAGTGAAAGACATGGAACATGTTTGTTTTAGTTTTTTAATAATACTACATATTTTTTGTAATCAAAATTTTACAAATTTTTTAAAATCTTTAAATAAAAAATTGGTTTTAAATAAATTTTTATAAAATGTTATTTTAAACATTTCAATATTGAATTATAATATTTTTTAAATATAAATCTTTTAATAAATTTTTAATAAAAACTATTTTTGAAATATATCTTAGAAAATTGTATGCTTTTAATTATGTTTTAATCTTAAATAATATATATTTATGTTATTGGATTTCAAAATTAATAGTTTAAGTTATTAAAAATATATTATTTTGTTTTACCATTTTAAAATTATTTTAAAAAAAAAATTAATTTTGAAAAGAAAATGAAAAAAGTTAATATATTTTTTAAAATTAAAAAAATAGGCCATATTAAAATTATGAATACTTCTTTTTTCCAACCAGACTTATTGAGAGTAAATATAGGATATATTTTTTCGATTCTAGTGATAAAAGCCATATTACAACATCTAAGGATTATATAAAATTTTAATTTATTTTTCAAATGTGTTATATAAAATTGTTTTGTAAGTAGACTTATAAGGTGTATTGATATTTTTATTTATTTAAGAATTAATTTGTGTTTTGTAATTATAAATTTATTTCTTTATATGATTGAAATGTATTTATTGTAGTCCTTTGTACACACACGCCTTTGCGCTAGTTTCCTAAATAACAAACACGAATAGCATCGGTTTGAAAAGTTGTTTTAAAAGACATGGGAAAATGTATTTGATAAATAAATTAATAAAATTAAAGTCTTTACTTTTTGAAAATTATTCTACCAGAATAAAATTAATGTTTACCTAAATTTATAAAGTCAAACTAAATATTTTGTTTTAATTATATTTAAAATGATTATCTTATGTTTTTAGTAAAAAAGTAATCGCTAGATAAAAATATTTAAAAAATAAATTAAAAATAATAATAAAAGTATATATAAAGACCAAATGTGGAGAATTCATTCACCACTTTTTCTTTCTTTCATGCGCGCGAATCATCCATTCAGTCTTTCGAATTTACCGTTCAGCTCTTTCAAAATCACATATTACAAAGATGAATCACTTTCCTTCTTGTCATTCAGAAATTCTTGATTCCAATTATGATGCATTCCACAACAACATTCTTCCTTCCGGTAAAAAAATTTCGATCTTTTTTCTAAAATATTGAAAGCTGAATTTGTTACAATCTTTCTCTATTTTTTTTTCATGTAATAGCTAAAGTACTTGCTGTGTATATGTTATTTGTTACAATTTCATGAGATTTCAACTCCGAAAAATCAAATATTTTGTTTTTCTTCTCTCTAAATATTTTTTTTTTATTTCATAGTTACTTTTTGAAAACATAATCTCTTATTTCTTTTCCAAGTGTTCTAGGGTTTTTATCCTTAAAGTTCTGCGGTGTTTAATTTTAATTCTCATTAAAATAAATACAAGTGTATACTTTAAATTCTATAATCAAATATAAAATTATTTACAGAAATAAAATTAATATTGATAAAATTTATGTTTAATAATTTGAATTTTGAAGTGAATAAAATCGATCTTGTAATGGTTCCTAATAATCTTGAAGTGAATTTTGACATTAATAGAATTTTGACATTTATAATTCTCCATGTAGATAAAGTAAATGATTTTGCTGATATTTCTGGCATTGATGTTGACGGATTTGGCGGTAACTTTAATTTTGGGATGGATTGGATCACATGGGAAAACATGCTTGATAACAAAAAGAAGTGTGAGTTGGAAGCTGCTAAACTATTAAATTGGTCACCTTATAAAAATCATGTTGAACATATGATAGAAGATATCAATGATGATGTGTCTTTGTTACCGTCAACTCAGGTAAAATTTAGTGTAGTCTAACTTATTTGTGAGTTTATATTCTAAACTACAGGTTTAATAAATGGCTTATTTATGTTCAATTTTTTTTTTTTTTTGCAGATTCCATTTGTTGACAATAATACAGAAGTTACTAATGAAGACATGTCTGGAAATACTCAATCTAGTAATGTATCTAATATTGCAACATATGATTCACTATATGGTAAACCTAGATTCTTATTAACTTGTATTTTTCTAACATGTTATACATCAACTTTAAAATTGAAAATTTATTTTATGATAAATTTCAGCTTCATTGAATGACTGTGGATGGAGTTCTTGCACAAGCAATTCCAACATGGTAATTCTTCATATATTAATATATATAATCCTTTCACATAAGATATAAACATTGACTTAGCATTTTATTTTTCCTTAAAGATATCAATGTCATTAGTTTTAATCTTTTTGTAATTCTTTTTAGTTTTGTTTACTTATATTGTTTATAACTTGCTAGAGAAATATACTAAAAAATTGTCATACATTAATTTTTAACAAAGCATATCATTTATGCATCACAATATTTTTTGGTTGAATATTAGGATAATTTGGATATCTGTTAACTCTATATTTTTATGACGTAACACTTTATTTTATTTATTTTTTAGATATTTGAGGAATTTGTCTATCCAAAAGGGGACTCAGATGCTATAACTCTAAGTAAGAAAGATGTTGATTTATTACAGCCAAAAACATATATCAATGATACGATTATCGACTTTTACACTATGTAAGTTTATATATGTATTTCTTTCCTTTTGAAAGTTATATTTTTACCTAGATTTTTGTTTGTTCCTTCGTTAATAATATGTTTTTAATAATTTTTACATATTTTTATGTCTTTCTTGTTTGTATTTAGTTTTTATTCTCTTATTGCAAATTATGGATTAAACATTTTTCCCCCTTATTGTTCAATTGTTATATTTTAAATATGTAAATTTATAATTAATTATAGTTCACTTCTAAAAAAATGTTAAAAAAACTCTTAATATTGATTCTAATAAACATTATAATTTGATTGCAATAAACATTGTAATTTTTCAAATGTCTCAATCTGGACAGATACTTGAAGAATAAGTTACAAGAGAATGAAAAGGATCGATTCCATTTTTTCAATAGTTTTTTCTTTCGAAAGTTGGCTGATATGGACAAAATTCCACCCAATGCTTGTGATGGAAAATCAGCATTTCTACGTGTTCGTAAATGGACAAGAAAAGTAAATCTGTTTGAAAAAGATTACATTTTCATACCAGTGAACTTCAAGTAAGTAACTATCAAATTCTTTCTTCACTTTGTTGTTAGTATATGTATTGATGTTTTTATTACAATAAAATTTTGGCCATGATTGCAGTCTTCATTGGAGCTTAATAGTAATTTGTCATCCTGCTGAAGTGCTTAATATTAATGGTGAGTTTTTTAATTTTACATATCAAATCACTTCTCTTAAACAAATTTTTTTTTCTCAAAGATTATTTTATGATTCATATTTCAGAAAGAGATATTGAAAAAGCACTTAGGATACCCTGCATATTGCACTTGGATTCTATAAAGGGATATCATAGTGATATAAAAGACCTTGTGCGAAGGTATTTTGAATTTCTTAACCATACACTTCAATCTCATGTCACTACATTTTTTTCTCTTCCAAATTTTCTTATTTTGGATGTACTTTTTTCGTTAGAAGATGATCTCACATGCCAAGCATTAGTTATAGCCTATAAGTACTTGTTCATTTTTTGTTAAACTACATTTCGAATTTATATTTGTTATTCTCTAATTCTTTTGCATTATTTTTTTTAATAATATATAAAGCTTTTAGATCCACTAAGTATTAATATTGTTGCCTCATAATCACTTGACACCCAATAGAACTTAGTAATTAGAATATAATTTTTTTTTTACGTGTGATCGATGTTTTAACTTCTAATTTATAGCCTTGTGTGATATGAGTATGCTTATTTAGTTTTCACATTGAAATTGAATTTTAAACTCTAAAGTCTAAACTTTTTTTCTCTTCTTTTGATTATTAGTGTTTATTTTGTCAGCTATTTTTGTTACTCTTTATCTTTGTTTGTATTCTCAATTTAAAAGAATAACTCGGTAAGTGTAATATTGATTCATATTGTTGAATTGACAGTTATTTGTGGGAAGAATGGAAAGAAAGGAAGAAAGAAACATGTGGAGAAGATCTCTCATCAAAATTCTTGAATATGCTTTTTCTCTCAATTGAGGTATTATTTACTTACATTTTTGTAAAATGTTAGAATATTATTAAAGGAAATTTTTTTCTTTAAATATCTTTTTTGTTAAATTTAAAATTTATTCAATTTTATTTTCTAGAAAATAAATTTCACACCATTTAGAAAACTATTATGAAAGTGGAATATTTCTATAGCAAAATTATATTTTATAGTTATTCATGAATGTGAGTCTTTTCTTTTTATGTTAGATTTGAACCTAATAATTTTTATAGAATATATGTATTATGTTTTGGGAATTAAGTAAACTAAAAGTGTAATATTTTACACGTGATTTAAAAAAATCATATTTTATTTATTTATCACATGCATTATTTATATTAGTACTTGGCCATAAATTTCTTAGTTGAGACCAAATTCTGTCCTCTTGAGTTAAAATTATTTTACTAAAGAATTTCCAATTAAAAAATATCAAATTTATCTACAAAAAGAAAAAAAATTATTATTTATTCATACACTGTTGTTATGTTTAGTTTTTTCTTACTTATCTCTGGCAGATGGTTAGTTGATTTATTCAGGAACACTTTTTTGTTTTCTTAATTTGATGGTGCTTTTACTAATATTTTGAGATTAAATGTCTTTCATAGGTACCACAACAGGAAAACTCATATGATTGTGGCATCTTTTTACTTCATTACTTAGAGCTATTCTTGGCTGAAGCTCCATTTAATTTCAATCCATTAAAAATAACCAAGCTCTCCAACTTTGTAAGTATTTTTTATATTTGACTTATTATAAAATCATTTAAATTACATAAAACTATTTTTCATTATGTCAAAACATAATTTATTTTTTACTTTATAATATTTCAATTCATAGTAAATCCTTAATGACTCCTATGATTGCTTATATATATTAAATCCAATAAATTTTTTAAATTTTCTAGCTTAATTTGGATTGGTTTCCACCTGAGGAGGCTTATCGCAAGAGAAATATTATTCGTAAATTAATCTTTGAATTGGTGGAAAATCATAAATCACATGAAGGCATTTTCCTTGACAATTATCATGACCAACATTGCGTAGAACATCATGATAACACGATTGATGGTCAGTCTAATTTAATCAATCGGGAGGCAACAACTTCTCAATTTGACCAGGGAATAGAAATGGATCCATCTTTCGATGCTTCTAGTATAATTTACAAGGAGAATTTTGAGCAAGAAGCTCCATTGGAAAATTCATTTGGAAAATGTCAATATTTTGATCCGCCGTCATCTAATCATTGGTTCAATGGTTCAACAATTAAAATAGAGGTACATACCATATATGTCTCCTTTGTATCATTTTAAAACTTTTTTGATATTTCTATTAGCATGCATCTCTTTATTTTTTTTTATGTTTGACTATGATGTTATATGGCTTTGAATTTAATATTATTTTTATTTTTAATTTGTTATTGCTAGCAATAATTGCCTCTATGATATTATTATTCTAAGTTCAAATAATAGTTGTCACATTGTTGTTAAATCCTTAGATAATTTACGCGTTAAAACTTAAAATATCACGATGATACCAATATATCTACTTATTAAAATTATATTTTGTAAGCTAATTATACAACAATTTTTTTTTTTTTTTGTGATTAGTCAAATCACAAACGGTATTATTAGTGTAATATTACGTAGTGTTTATCACCGTACACTTAAATATCTTTATATTTATTCTATTATATTTGCTCAAATTTCTTACGAGTTGCATGATTTTCATCCAAATAAATCACCTTTTAATGCTAGGGAGTATTTGAATATGATTTTCGTCAATAGAATTAACCACTAGGGGAATAAATATGGTAGCATAAACAACAAAAAGGAGAAAAGTGATAAATTCTAAACTCATAATAACTTACTAATTTATCTTTTTTTCTTGTATTTTTTTACAGGAAGAGACAACAATTTTACCTCAATCAAGTTGTTCATCGCATGGTTCAAATGGTGTAGAGATATCAAATATTAAGTCTGTTGGCAACAAGTATTGGTACCATGACTTGTTCTATCAAGGGACACCAACTTTACAATTAAATCAAGTTATACATGCAGTAGATAACAAGGTCATCGACAATGATGTTCGTATTATCGAAGATATGAAAACTTGTCCTTGGGTGGAGCGACCTGCAAAAAAGAGGCAACTTATGCCTCTACCTAGGTGGAAGTGATGGAACCGTGATTTCTTTTACCTTCACAGAGTTTGAATAACTCTTCTAGGTTTTTCATTTTTAACATGAAAATAGTAACAATAAGTAGTCATTATGTAAAGTCTTTTTTATTCATTTATTAGGAAAAAATACAGTGTTTTTTTTTTTAATCTCTAACACACTCATTTATGTAAGAGTTATTAGATCTCATGATTCTTCAAGCATGGTAATGCATAAATCATTTTATATACAAAAATAAATAATTAATTACGAACTTTGATATTATTCCTAAATAAGTTTTTTGTTGGATTTTAGTGCACTCTCGAATTTGGGCCTTATTTTAATAATGTGACACCCGGTTTGGTGACGTGTCAACACTAAGTTATTTTAAGATTTATCCAATTATTTTTTTAATTTTTAATATATTTTTGAAATCAAATTAACATGTCATTTAAAATTATTTTTTAGTTTAATAATAATAAAAATTATTATAGTTTTACAAAAATAACTTAAACTAAATTAAATTAACATAAATTATCATATAAACTTAAACAAAATTTATTTAATTTTATTAGTGGTAGAATTTAAAATTAAATTAATTGAGAAAAAGAAGCATTCCCTCATTAAACCATTGAATTATCATCCTATTGAATTCTTGGGCACGTTAAAGAATTTAGCAAAAGTTAATTCGTTGCATTCATAAATTTACTGTTTAATTATTTTTCAACCACCACCACGCTAATCCTTTTGCAAAAATCAATTCACTTTAATTAAATTATGGTTTGATCATTTTTCATTCACACAGAAACAAACTACCATCCACATTTCAATTGAAATCTGGTCATTCTTCAACCACCACCACACTAATCCATCACCAATAACTTATTTACAACTAAAAAATATTTTAAAAATAAATAAATTAGTAAAGACAATAAAGAAAGAGGATGAGAAAGAGGTGAATATAGAATGCATAAGTGTCATTAACCTAGAACCCATTCTTCTGGTTTTTTGTTTTTAGATTTTTTATTCTTGTTATGTGAAACCCATAAACACAAACTCTTTCTTCTAAAATTTCAAACCTTTCAAACCCAAAAATACATAATACAATCTTCTGAATTATCAAAACACCCAAACCCATAAACACATGTTCATTACCCCAAATCTTATACAAATCAATGTCATGTGAAACAATTGGGTTTGAAGATTTGTTTTTTTTTTCAATTAGTTTAACCTAACTTTCAAAGTCTATTGTGAATCATCTTCATAATCAACCCAAGCATTCAACTTTTTGCCATTACCTGTGAATGCGGTGGAAATGCGGCAGTTATGCATTTTAAAAATGTTTTGTTGAACTAGATTGTGTATTTAGTTTTTGATTTAGGTTATTTAATTCAACTAAATACTTTATTCATTTGGAAAATTAATTTTGATATAACCAAAAACGAATAACTACAAGGTGATCCAAAGATCCAGCCCACAACAACCAAACAACCAAAAAACGACCTCAAACCCAAACTACTCTATCAACAAAGCAGTAACATGTTGCACACTTTGGGTTTAGTCCATAATCTATAAAGAACCATGTCTAATATTATCTCCTAAATTAGAAACTGGTGAATCTTCAATCTTCTGATATGATTCTTCAATATTCTGACTTGATCGTTTTGACCTTTAAATTTGCGCCACATAGGATTACATAATATTCATAGAATATTTTGTATCTGTTGAGAATCAAACTGAATCTTCATTCCAGTTCTGCAGGCGCGATGTCATGGTTGAAGTCATGACATTCCATATAACATCTTGCTTGTACCTGTTTTGTTCTTTTATAATTGCAAGACTTACACATTGTATTATGTTTTGCTGCTATTATGTTTTAGTCAAACATAGATGCCAATCAGCCAATAAAAGCACCAACAGTGACATGCCACAAAACTTATTCCTACCATCAAACATCATTGTTTATCACATTTTTTGTTGTTTCTGTTTACTAGTTAAGCTCATTTGTGATATTTTCTTGTTAGTACTTAACATGCATAAGAAATCAACCATATTTATCAAGATAAAGCCAATATCTTTCTTTTTATTTTCACCTCTTCTTTAGGTTTTTCAAGTTAGTGTTTTCGATACATTTGCTTTACTTTTGAAATATTTCCCCAGCTCTTGACACCCTTTGATGGGAGGGCTTGTGTTTGAGCTTGATTGTTTACTCCACATTATTTGCACGTGTATCCTTTTCAAATTTTTTCTATGAACACTATGTAAACTATGCTTCAGAAGGCATACAGAGACATTTTGACCGACTGGGTGGAATTGGACCCCTTTGCGATAGTCTCTGCTTTCGCCTGCAAGGGTGGCTTGAACAGGGCTTATACAGAGGTGGGACCATCATCCAAATGAGGAGGGGGAGTGTCTCCACTATATGGATACATTAGGTTATGTATTGAATATGATAAATGCGTCATTCCTTTCCATACATCTTAATCTCCTTCATGAGCTTCTATGTTCCATTTAATGACTTCAAAATTAGTGTCATGATTCATTTAATGACATTTCCTTTGCAATTGTATCAACTAAGATAGATGTTTATCAAGCTTTATTTTAATATTTATGCGAATATAAATGGGTGTGTTGACTGTGGGATTCTTCTTTCATTTCTTCAAGACCCAAAATAGCACACCTAATCATGTGCAACGTTTAGGTTTAATTCATCCGAGGCATGTCTCCGAATTATTTGAGACCCATTCTCACAACGTGAAGAATTTCAAGGATCAATTCTTCTAGGAAACTCTTATCAATGAAGAATCTCATGCGAAGATAGATAAAATAGAACTCGGCCCCTCAAACATGTGTAAAGGTTTATTCCGCAAATTCTGGTGCCATAGTCATTTATTGACCGAAAACAGATTGCAGATACAAAGGGGTGTGGTTACTGTGAGATTATTCTTTCATTTCTTCAAGAACTAAAATAGCACGCCTAATCATGTGTTGTCTCATCTTTCATTTCTGAGGAAGATGAGACAAATCTTAAGTAGTTTCAGCAGCTACGTTAGCGATGTTCCCTTGAACAACCGATCAGATGACTTTGGATGCCACCATGTTTGATGAATATGTAGTAGGATCTGTTGAAAAGGAAGTTAAAACTTGAGGAAGAAGATCAAGAAATGAACATTTGAACTTTTAAGAAAGAAGATCTAGATCTTTAGATCTAAGGAGATCTAAACATGGAAATACACGGGAATCATATTTCAGTTCTCACATATGTTGCTACTATTCCATGGCAGAACTAGAGCCGTTCGGTGAATAATAGTAGTGTTTGCTACGGTGGACTTGAACTTCTAATGTGGTGGATAAGAGGGTTGATCTACAAGGTTAGAAATCTAATGCTAAAGTTTATGTGATAATGAAAGTGAAGTCAGAGTGGGAACAATTTAAAACAAAAATCATCGATTATTTCACGATCAACTGTCTAATTGATTTGGATGACTACCATTACTCCTAAATGCAGAATTACCTAATTTAAGTAGAATACAGATCTACATCTGCTTTGCACTTGATATATTTATTTCATTATTGGGTATTTTGTGTTGGGCCTATAAGCCACTCAGAACACTATTTTTGACATTCATGTAGAATCTCATATTAAAAGAGTTCATCTAGTCTAGCAATTTTTAAAATCCCTGCTCTGGTGAAAGACATGGAACATGTTTGTTTTAGTTTTTTTAAAATGATTTTAATAGTACTACATATTTTTTGTAATCAAAATTTTACAATTTTTTTAAATCTTTTTTTTAATCAATAAAAAACTTTGATTAATTCAAAAAACACACTATACAAGGCGATCGCTAGGATCCATCCCAAAGAAAATAAATCAAGACTAACAGACAAAAAGAAACACAAACACCCTAGTTAATACATCATCAACTTAGCTAAGTGCTCTCTCATGCTTCTATGGTGCCATCCCATATACACTATCATGTCAATAACTCTATCCTCTATTTTTCTATCATGTATACCATTCCCAAATTTGTTTTTCATTTCAGTAAATCCAACTCTCATATATACACTCAATGACTGCCAACTTAAGAATTGCTGCAAATTTACTCTTTCCTTTGCAATGGTTAATCAACCATGTCAGCTCCTGATTCTAATCCATAGGCCTATGCGTCACATTGATCCACTGCAACACATTACTCCACGCCTTATTCATCACATTGCACTCAAACAGTAGATAATTTTGTGTTTCCTCAGCTGAACAGAAATTGCACTGGTTATCTTCCACCATACCCCATTTCATCAATCTGCTCTTAGTAGCCATTCTACTGTGACAAGCTATCCACAATTGGAAAACAGCCCTAGGTCTGGCTAAGTTTCCATACATCAAACTTTTCCAAGCAACGTCATTTTGATTCTGGTGCAAAGCTTGATAGTATCTCTTCATTTGGAACTGCTTTATACTATTCCAGATATTCAACTGGCAGATTGTGGCCCTCTGCTTCAGAATAGCCTTCAACATCCAAGAGAAACTATCCCTCACTTGCAACTCCATTAGAGGCTGACTTTTTATATAATAAGTGTGAGTGAACCCACTTCACCCACATATTATCAACTTTACCACTTAAGTTCCATAAAAGCTTGATCAAGACTGTCCTGTTCCAAGTATGCAAATCAATTAAATTCAACCCTCCTTTCTTTTTAGGACTGCAAACAGTTTTCCAAGCAATAGGACTTTTTCTGCTATTCTCCTTCAGCCCTGTCCACAAAAAACTCCTACAAACATTATCAATTTTATGTAAAACAGCTTTGGGGAAGGGAAGAGCCTGCATCCAATAGTTAACAACAGAAAAGATAGTACTCTTAAGCAATTGCAGTCTGCCAGCATAGCTCAATAATTGAGAACTCCAATGCTTCACTCTACACAAAATACTATCAATCAGCTTATCATACTCTCTAAAAGCTAACCTACTTCCTGTCATTGGGATCCTGTAATACGGTGGGAGAACTGACTTTTAGAAATGTGAGGATAGCAAGAGTCGCCACTGACTTTTAATTTATCCAAATTAAATAGAAAGGCTAAAAGAATAGGAAAAACCTTTTAAATAAAAACTGAGTTCGGGGGGTAATTTATACAAAGGGAAGGTGTAAGGCACCCTTTGTATCCATGGTTTTCCATGGGCTCTTAATTGCTTTGCTCTTTCAGAAACCAAAAGTTTAGAAATGTAGAAGAAGAAGAAGAAGAAATAAGGACTTTAGCTCGTAAAATGAGCGTAGCCTTGTTGAAGTTTTTTAAGAAGAAGTGTAATAAAAAGCTTTTTAAACCAGAGCAAAGCAATTAGGGGCAAATTACCTGGTTAGATAAAAAATGTTCTTTTAGCCCTTCAGGGCTATCCATACCATAGGAGGGTAGGGAAGTCCTTTCATTTGGAGGTTGAAGGGTCGTCGAATTATCGTTCGCCACATGACTGTCCCATGCCATAGAGGGGCAGGTAGTCTAAGGGAAGGATCAGAATAGCCATTTACTTTTAGGCAAACTGAGGATACCTCAGCACTTCGTAGGCAATTTCGAGGGACGAGATCATATTAGCGAATCGAAGGCAGCATCATTAGGGACTTATGATCTGAATGAACTGAGGGCAACATTGCTGAGGTATCCTCGTATTCGAGGGACTTGGCTATTCTGCATTAAAACACAAGGCAACAGGCAACAGGCAACAAGAGGGGTACCATAAAAGGTGCGTGGGTGCAACAATCACGTGATCAGATTCAGAATAAGTTATCTTGTCATTAAGTGATTCTAGATTCAGTTCGAGGTTGCACTCCCTAAGTTACTAACCATGCAGTATTATAATGCAGTTTTAAGTGCCTTCAAGGCCAAACAATACAACCTCGAAGCAGATACATAATACCATGGGGATGGGGAAAAAGGAATAATAGAACCAACAGTGGAATAGGTCTGACACAAATAATAATTAAAGAAATAAAAATAAATTAGGTTAGGTTTTAGGGTTACCGACTAGTCGAGCTTTGACGGTTAGCTAACCCTGAAAATTGGGGAAAAGAAAAATAAACACAAAGGAGTGAGTGTATGGCCAGTTCATTGATCAAAAAGGCAAAAATAAATAATTAAAATTAAAGGGCAAAAATAATTATTTAAAATTAAAGGCAAAAATAAATATTAAATTAAAAGGCAAAAATAAATGTAAAAAGAAATAGAATCGGGGACTTAGCTTTAATCTGATATGGTTTGTAGTCGGAGGAAACCCTGGTGCTAACCCTGAAGCTACACAAAGAAAAGAGAAAATTATTTAGTGTAGGCGTGATCTTCGTAAACCTTGATTAGGATACGAATTAATTATAATTAAAAAAATTAAATATAATCAATTTAATTAATCGGTGAAAAAATAAGTTTCGATTAAATATCTAACATTAATATAAATTTTATCATCTAATGATTAATTAGTTAAATAAATTAATTTAAAACAAATAAAATGCAATTATTTAATAATAACTTAGAACAAATAAATATTATTTATTATGTTTTCTTTTTGAAAAAAAGGAATTTAGAAAAGAAATTGGTTTTAAAAGAATTTTTATATGATTTATTATATATAAAAACCTATTTAAATAAAGTATATATATAATAAAAATAAAACATAATGCTATGCAATAAAAAAAGAAAAAAAATTAGAAACTTAGCGTGTGGATCAGGTGCGGGCAGGCGTATGATGACCATAGTGCACTTGCGCCTCTTGGAGCGTAGGATCTGTGAAGGGCATGATCTGAGGGTGGATGACACAGGAGTGCACAGCATCCGTATGGGTCACGATGCATTGGATCCAAGGACTATTCAAACGCGCGCGTGCCCTTTTTTATTTGAATGGGCCAATGACTGGTCGACACGGAGTCGTCTTCTCCAAAAAAACCTGCAACTTTGGCTTCGATTTAGCTACGATTTTAGTTCGTAGCCTTTGAACCTGCAAATCACAAAAAACACCTACGTGCAACAAAAATTTATCGCGAGGGCACCAACGCGTTCGTCCAAGGTTCCTAAACACAATAGGCCCCATAGTTTGGGCTGATTTTACTCAGGGAGAAAAACCCCAAATCAAAGGTACTAACCCTAACAATGGTGGCATGTTCATAATAGCACAGGAACATAATTAATGATCCAGAATCCATTAAAACCTCACGCAAAACACATATATGCAAACAAAAACAGTTAATGATGCATGAATGAGAGTAATCGAGTGATTTTAAAATTGTGCAAACCGTGATGAATTGATGAATATTTGTGATGCTTCAGGCCCTTTGATCGGTTGGGATAGCTACCTGAGACTCCAATAAAGATGTTTGGATCCACAAAAACCTTTGAAACAGGCTGCACTTGTGAATTTGAGTTTGAATTTTGGCTTGAACTTTAATGACTCGGTTAGGGTTCTTGGAGCAATCAAAACGCGAGCTAGGGGTCTGGAAGGCTTGTGTTTATATAGTGGAATAGATTAGGTTAACAAAATAAGAACAAATCTTCTTGAAACCTTGATTGCTCATTTGAGAAATTTGATTGAAAATATGTTTTCAATCCTTTCTAAATTTGCTCAATTCCAATATTTTTCAACCAAATCTTGTGGATCACGAAAATTGAATCATAAATGTGATATATTTGATTGGAATCAAGGCAAATAAGACCTTTTTATTAATTTATTATTTTATAATTAATTTATGATTTTTAAAAAATGATTAAAAATCATAAAATAATTAACAAGACAAATAAAAATACAAAGGCTCTTGTCTTGGGGCGTGCATGGGCTTAAGATGAAGATTGGATGGAAAGAATATAGGCCCATTTGGAAATATTTGGAGTTTTGGACCTTTTTCTTTCATGCCTACCCTTAAAAATAGGTGAACTTGTGCACCTTGCCATTTCCTCGTACTTCAACATTTTTCAAAGTTCTTGGACTTTTTAGAAACCTTGAAGAGTCCTCTAACCAATATTTTTGGTCCCATGTCAAAATAAATTTACATGCTCCTTGTATGTTCTTTTGAAGAAGATGACTTTTGGTTGACTTTTGAAAAGGACCTATAATATTTTGATCCATATCTCTCAAATGAAGCATTTTTGGACTTGGCATGTGAGAGACAAAGTTGTATAGAATTCAATTTCCTTCAAAATAAGCTTTGGATGGAAAATTTCTGATGTTCCATGTGGGAGTTATGGCTGGTCAAAATTCAGTTGACTTTCTCCTCTGAAAACCCTAATTTAGAAACTTTTGAATCTGTTGATTTCTGATCTTCCCTTGATGAACCATGATCAATTCTTGATCAAATGGTGAATGATACTTATAAATAAGGATGTTGACAAAAAATCAAGAGTTTTGACTGTACTTTGACTACAGTTGACTTTTAGGTCAAATTAGTCGACTGTTGACTTTTTTGAGTAATTGAGTGATCAACTCTTTGAATTGAGCCCTGAATTTTGTCATGGAGGTAGTTTGAAACATCATAAACCATATGAGATGCATTGGAGCTTTTGTTTTATTGTTTTTCTTCAGGAAATAGCAACCCTAGTTTCTTTGAGCCTTTGTTTTAGGAGGGGTGTCTTTAATCTTTGAACTTTGATCTGAGTTTGAACAAAGGAAATAGTATGGGCAAATTTTGGGGTATGACAGATCCCTAAGTATCTGAAAGGGAATTTCCCTTCTTCAAACTTAGTCAACTGAAAAATCAGATCCTTCTTCTCCCTATCAACTCCACCAAAGAAGATATGGCATTTGGAAGGATTCACCTTAAGGCCAGTTGAATTAGAGAAGTTATTAAAAGCTTGCAGCATCAACATCACTGATTCAGAATCTCCTCTTGTGAAAAGGAGAAAGTCATTTGCAAAACATAAGTTTGTTAGATTAATCTTCTTGCATTTCGAGTGGTGCTTAAAATTTTGATTAGCTTGTAATCTCTTAAGCCCTCTATTCAAATACTCCATGATTATGACAAAGAGGAGAGGAGAGATGGGGTCTCCTTGTCTGAGACCCCTCTTTGCCATCATGGTCTCACTGTAATCACCATTAATGTTAAACTTATAGGATACAGTCGTGACAGCCACCATAATCCACTCAACAAACTGCCTCGGGAAACCTATTTCTTTCATCACACATTCCATAGCTTTCCAGTCAACTGTATCATAAGCTTTCTGGATGTCAACCTGCATCATCACTCTAGGAGTACCACTTTTTCTGTTGTATCCCTTCAAAAGCTCATAAGTCAGCAAAATATGATTGTGTATGATTTAACCTGGCACAAAAGCTGCCTGGTTCTGATCCATAATGCTATGTAAAACTATTGCCATTCTCTTAGCAAGGATTTTGGACACAATCTTGTACAGAGTGCTACAGCAGGATATGGGCCTATAATCTATAATCCTCTTTGCATCCTTACTTTTAGGGATAAGAGAAACAAGAGTACAATTCACAGCTTTATACATCCTTCCATTTATGAAGAAATCTTGTATAGCTCTAATAACATCATACTTCACCACATTCCAAGAATTCTTAAAGAAAGATGCACCATAACCATCAGGGCCAGGGGCCTTAAGATCTCCAATACTCCTCATAGCCTTTTCAATCTCTTCCTCTCCAATAGGGCCAATAAGATAGTCTCTCTGGGTATTGGAAAATTGAGGTCCACTTCTAAGAACTGAGATGTCAATCCCATCCAGATTAGTAGCAGTAGTCCCCATTAGGCTCTTGTAGAACTTTAGAATCTCATCTTCAATCTCCTTTGTTTCCAGCATTGTACCATTCTCATTTTGCAACATATTCAGGGCCTTCATTTTATTTTTACCTTTCAGAGAGGCATGAAAGTACTTATTATTACCATCTCCCAATGTTATCCACTGCACTTTAGCTCTCTGCTGCAGATCTTTTTCCTCAATTTCTTGCCACTTAATTACCTCTTTTGTACACCATTTGACATTCTCAATTTTTTTCAGCATTCAATCTGTCACGAAGTAAATCATCCTGGGAATTCTTTAGTTGACTCCTCAATCTGATAATATGTTGTTGAACATCTCTAAGAGGTTTACCAAGGGCTCTCAACTGAGGCTGAAGTCTCAGCATTTTCTTCCACACAACATACATAGGTCTACCAGACATAGGGGCATTCCAACTCCTGGCCACAATGTTACTATAGACCTCCATATCTACCAAACAATTTCTGAATTTGAAGTGATATTTAGGGATACTTATATTTATATTCTCTCTCAGACACAACAAAGAATGATTAGACACACTAGGGGCCATAATAGTGAGGTTATAGTCCATGTGCTGCTGCATCCAGTCAGTGTTCCCAATAATTCTATCTATCCTCGAGTAGATAGCATTGTCCTGCTGCTTATTAGTCCAAGTGTAGTGATCTCCCATACTATCCATCTCATACAGCCCAGTATTCTTCATCATGTTGCAGAGATCTCTATATTCATGCTCATGAACCTGTCTGCCTCCAAGCCTATCATTGCATCTTAAAACATTGTTAAAATCTCCAATCACACACCAAGGACCCTCACCCTGCTGATTTCTGTAGATATCCTCAATGTCTCTCCAAAGCTTTTGCCCCTGTTCAAGATGATTCATAGCATAAACTGCTATTAGCCAATACTTCCATCTCCCCGTGCTAACCTGAATGCCACAGTGTATCATTTGGTCAGTTACCTTAACCATCTGCACACCTACTTTATTATCATTCCAATAGATCCATATCCTGCCATTACTATGACTTTGGTAGTTGTCCACATAATTGCCCTTAAGATGCAGTTTATTTCTAATAGCAGCTGCTTTATTCTCCTTGACTCTTGTTTCAATAAGTAAAGCGATGTCTGGGTTTAGATCAACTAGACGGGAGCTAATATCTTTGATCTTGCCCACTTTATTTAGCCCCCTAAGGTTCCAGGAAACTATCATGGGACTAGGTCTGGGAACAAAGTGGCATCCCCCCCACAATGCTCCAAACTCATTAACACAAGTAACTCCTGCATTTCCCACAGGCAGTTTCCCTTTAGAACCTCTTAAAACTGTATTCCATTCATCTTCTTTTTGTTCCAACTGTTGTTCCTGGGTAGGATTCTCAGTGATCTTCACCACTTCCTCTTTGCCCTTTCCTTGTTGCCTTACCTCTATCTTCTTCTGCACCCATAGCCTAGTAGGCTTCTTTCTTTGATCACATCTATGTTCAATTTTCTTGCAAATGTCACAATAAGCAGGTTTCCACTCGTATTCAACTGCCTGTTTAGTCACACTACCTTCATGCCCCTTAATATTGATCTTCTTAGGTAGCTCTTGTGTAATATCAATCTCCACAAGTAATTTAGCATATGAGATCCTTAACTTTTTTGCTGTACATTCATTAGTTACAAGAGGTGTGCCAATAGCACTGCCTATCTTACTCAGACTTCTTGGCCCCCACAAGTGAAGAGGTAATTGTGGCAACTTCCCCCAAACCGGAATGGTACGCAGCATATCCTCTTTCAAGTTAAACCCAGGCTTCCAGTCCCTTAGCAGCATCGGGAGGTTACGAATGGTATAAGGACCACTCATCAAAACCGCATCCTTATCAGCAACTGATTGGAACCTTAGTATGAAGTAGCCTTCATCATTATAATACATCTCCGGTAGTTTCACAAAATTCCAAAGTTTCATGATAAATTACTTAACCGCATTCATACTAACCTTACCTCCTAATACATACATCATCAATATTTTAAATCTTTAAATAAAAAATTGGTTTTAAATAAATATTTATAAAATGTTATTTTAAACATTTCAATATTATATTATAATATTTTTTAAATATAAATATTTTAATAAATTTTCAATAAAAACTATTTTTGAAAATCATCTTCTTAGAAAATTGTATGCTTTTAATTATGTTTTAATCTTCAATAATATATATTTATGTTATTGGATTTCAAAATTAATAGTTTAAGTTATTAAGAATAAATTATTTTGTTTTACCATTTTAAAATTATTTTTTATAAAAATTATTTTTGAAAAGAAAAAGAAAAAAATTAATATATTTTTTAAAATTAAAAAAATAGGCCATATTAAAATTATGAATACTCTTTTTTCCAACCAGACTTATTTAGAGTAAATATAGGATATATTTTTCCGATTCTAGTGATAAAAGCCATATTACGACATCTAAAGATTATATAAAATTTTAATTTATTTTTCAAATATGTTATATAAAATTGTTTTGTAATCCTTAAACCTCTTTACTTCTATGGTTCATGGATAATGTCATTTATTTATTACATTTCGCTCTATTTTAACTTTGACGGTGTATTGATATTTTTATTTATTTAAGAATTAATTTTTGTTTTGTAATTATAAATTTATTTCTTTATATGATTGAAATGTATTTATTCTAGTCCTTTGTACACACACGCCTTTGTGCTAGTTTCCTAAATAACAAACACGAATAGCATCGGTTTGAAAAGTTGTTTTAAAAAACATGGAAAAATGTATTTGATAAATAAATTAATAAAATTAAAGTCTTTACTTTTTGAAAATTATTCTATCAGAATAAAATTAATGTTTACCTAAATTTAAAAAGTCAAACTAAATATTTTGTTTTAATTATATTTAAAATGGTTATCTTATGTTTTTAGTAAAAAAGTAATTGCTAGATAAAAATATTAAAAATAAATTAAAAATAATAATAAAAGTATATATAAAGACCAAATGTGAAGAATCCATTCACCACTTTTTCTTTCTTTCATGCGCGCGAATCATTCATTCACTCTTTCGAATTTACCGTTCAGCTCTTTCAAAATCACATATTACAAAGATGAATCACTTTCCTTCTTGTCATTCAGAATTTCTTGATTCCAATTATGATGCATTCCACAACAACATTCTTCCTTCCGGTAAAAAAATTTCGATCTTTTTTCCGAAAATATTGAAAGCTGAATTTGTTACAAATTTTTTTCTATTTTTTTTCATGTAATAGCTAAAGTACTTGCTGTGTATATGTTATTTGTTACAATTTCATGAGATTTCAACTCCGAAAAATCAAATATTTTGTTATTCTTCTCTCTAAATATTTTTTTTATTTCATAGTTACTTTTTGTAAACATAATCTCTTATTTCATTTCCAAGTGTTCTAGGGTTTTTATCCTTAAAGTTTTGTGGTGTTTAATTTTAATTCTCATTAAAATAAATACAAGTGTATAATTTAAATTCTATAATCAAATATAAAATTATTTACAGAAATAAAATTAATATTGATAAAATTTATGTTTAATAATTTGAATTTTGAATTGAATAAAATCGATCTTGTAATGGTTCCTAATAATCTTGAAGTGAATTTTGACATTGATAGAATTTTGACATTTATAATTCTCCATGTAGATAAAGTAAATGATTTTGCTGATATTTCTGGCATTGATGTTGACGGATTTGGCGGTAACTTTAATTTTGGGATGGATTGGATCACATGGGAAAACATGCTTGATAACAAAAAGAAGTGTGAGTTGGAAGCTGCTAAACTATTAAATTGGTCACCTTATAAAAATCATATTGAACATATGATAGAAGATATCAATGATGATGTGTCTTTGTTACCGTCAACTCAGGTAAAATTTAGTGTAGTCTAACTTCTATTTGTGAGTTTATATTCTAAACTACAGGTTTAATAAATGGCTTATTTATGTTCAATTTTTTTTTTTTTTTGCAGATTCCATTTGTTGACATTAATACAGAAGTTACTAATGAAGACATGTCTGGAAATACTCAATCTAGTAATGTATCTAATATTGCAACATATGATTCACTATATGGTAAACCTAGATTCTTATTAACTTGTATTTTTCTAACATGTTATACATCAACTTTAAAATTGAAAATTTATTTTATGATAAATTTCAGCTTCATTGAATGACTCTGGATGGAGTTCTTGCACAAGCAATTCCAACATGGTAATTCTTCATATATTAATATATATAATCCTTTCACATAAGATATAAACATTGACTTAGCATTTTATTTTTCCTTAAAGATATCAATGTCATTAGTTTTAATCTTTTTGTAATTCTTTTTAGTTTTGTTTACTTATATTGTTTATAACTTGCTAGAGAAATATGCTAAAAAATTGTCATACATTAATTTTTAACAAAGCCTATCATTTATGCATCACAATATTTTTTGGTTGAATATAAGGATAATTTGGATATCTGTTAACTCTATATTTTTATGACGTAACATTTTATTTTATTTATTTTTTAGATATTTGAGGAATTTGTCTATCCAAAAGGGGACTCAGATGCTATAACTCTAAGTAAGAAAGATGTTGATTTATTACAGCAAAAAACATATATCAATGATACGATTATCGACTTTTACACTATGTAAGTTTATATATGTATTTCTTTCCTTTTGAAAGTTATATTTTTACCTAGATTTTTGTTTGTTCCTTCGTTAATAATATGTTTTTAATAATTTTTACATATTTTTATGTCTTTCTTGTTTGTATTTAGTTTTTATTCTCTTATTGCAAATCATGGATTAAACATTTTTTCCCCTTATTGTTCAATTGTTATCTTTTAAATATGTAAATTTATAATTAATTATAGTGCACTTCTAAAAAAATGTTAAAAAAACTCTTAATATTGATTCTAATAAACATTATAATTTGATTGCAATAAACATTGTAATTTTTCAAATGTCTCAATCTGGACAGATACTTGAAGAATAAGTTACAAGAGAATGAAAAGGATCGATTCCATTTTTTCAATAGTTTTTTCTTTCGAAAGTTGGCTGATATGGACAAAATTCCACCCAATGCTTGTGATGGAAAATCAGCATTTCTACGTGTTCGTAAATGGACAAGAAAAGTAAATCTGTTTGAAAAAGATTACATTTTCATACCAGTGAACTTCAAGTAAGTAACTATCAAATTCTTTCTTCACTTTGTTGTTAGTATATGTATTGATGTTTTTATTACAATAAAATTTTGGCCATGATTGTAGTCTTCACTGGAGCTTAATAGTAATTTGTCATCCTGCTGAAGTGCTTAATATTAATGGTGAGTTTTTTAATTTTACATATCAAATCACTTCTCTTAAACAAAATTTTTTTTCTCAAAGATTATTTTATGATTCATATTTCAGAAAGAGATATTGAAAAAGCACTTAGGATACCCTGCATATTGCACTTGGATTCAATAAAGGGATATCATAGTGATATAAAAGACCTTGTGCGAAGGTATTTTGAATTTCTTAACCATACACTTCAATCTCATGTCACTACATTTTTTTCTCTTCCAAATTGTCTTATTATGGATGTACTTTTTTCGTTAGAAGATGATCTCACATGCCAAGCATTAGTTATAGCCTATAAGTACTCGTTCATTTTTTGTTAAGCTACATTTCGAATTTATATTTGTTATTCTCTAATTCTTTT
This sequence comes from Vicia villosa, assembly GCF_029867415.1. Taxonomy (NCBI): domain Eukaryota; kingdom Viridiplantae; phylum Streptophyta; class Magnoliopsida; order Fabales; family Fabaceae; genus Vicia; species Vicia villosa. The sequence continues at coordinate 67,371,806 of NC_081186.1, read as the reverse complement.
GCACTATTTTTTTTAATAATATACAAAGCTTTTAGATCCACTAAGTATTAATATTGTTGCCTCATAATCACATGACATCCAATAGAACTTAGTAATTAGAATATAATTTTTTTTTTACGTGTGATCGATGTTTTAACTTCTAATTTATAGCCTTGTGTGATATGGGTATGCTTATTTAGTTTTCACATTGAAATTGAATTTTAAACTCTAAAGTCTAAACTTTTTTTCTCTTCTTTTGATTATTAGTGTTTATTTTGTCAGCTATTTTTGTTACTCTTTATCTTTGTTTGTATTCTCAATTTAAAAGAATAACTCGATAAGTGTAATATTGATTCATATTGTTGAATTGACATTTATTTGTGGGAAGAATGGAAAGAAAGGAAGAAAGAAACATGTGGAGAAGATCTCTCATCAAAATTCTTGAATATGCTTTTTCTCTCAATTGAGGTATTATTTACTTACATTTTTGTAAAATGTTAGAATATTATTAAAGGAAAATTTTTTCTTTAAATATCTTTTTTGTTAAATTTAAATTTTTTTCAATTTTATTTTCTAGAAAATAAATTTCACACCATTTAGAAAA